>NC_139219.1:266009368-266631368 GCF_055691185.1 Crinia signifera | reverse complement strand
AACCCCCAAATGGTGTTTTCCTTTCAATCACTCTATGATAAAAATCTCAGTATGAGTGCAATTGCAAAATCACCCTGACACATGTGCCTTGCTATTGCTGTCAGTGTCATCTTTCTAATTGGGCTTAATGGGCAGTTGCCCAGGGGACGAAGGATTCTAGGGGCGCACCCCCCTCCTTCCTTGTAGGATGTGTTAGAATGGTGTGCTTGGCACCTGTCCCTGGGAAGCAGCAGCAGCATTATTATCCCTGTAGGATATTTTGTCCCACTGTGACTCCCGTCCCCGCCTGTGGGCAGTCCGCAGTGTCCTCACGCGGTACATACACTTTGAGTGACAGTGGGCCCTTAACTCAGACGGAGAAGCTTGCGCTGCTGGAGGAGAAGCTGGCCACGCACCCTTATGTGTCTGTGTCAGCACACCTGCCAGTGTGTGTCCCGCGCCAGTGTGTACACCTACCTTTGACAGTGCCATCTACAAGGTTGCTTGAGGAAGTGGATTACCAGTGCCAGTTGGAGGGAGTGGGACACCTTAACTCTTTCTGGCACCAAGCTGCCATTTAAAAAAAATTATTTCGCGAATGAGAGCATTGCTTTGCCCGGGGGCCTGCACTTCTGGTCAGACGGTCCTGATCGCTGTGCATGAGTAGTCTGCAGATAATTTTTCACTTGCATGAACATTGGTAATTGTGTACAAACATGAATTAGGCCCATTTATTTGTTGTGAAAGACTGGTAGGTCAGCGGCATATAGGGGCCAATTCAGAATAATTGTCGGGGTTTCGCATGCACATTTCTGCGCATGTGCAGACCCTGGCATCGAATGGCTTTGGAGAGTTATACACTCGCCAGGCCATTTATTGCAAGGAGGGAGGGCTGTGGGCAGGCAGGGGTGGAAACGGCGCTGGAGCAGGGGAATGCCAAGCATTTTATGGGCATCTCCATGAAAACTCATTCATTTGGGATTGAGGGCAGACTGATTCCAGGGGCAGCCAAATGATGTCACACGATGTCAGCGACTGCCCCTTCTTCGGCAGACACCAATGGAAAAAAAAGTTAGTTCAGACTAACTTTTATTTCTGATGGGAAGAGAAATCATTTGATGGTCGGCTGCAAGTGAGGTGATGTGCTCTTTCTCATACATATCTCCTCAAGTGGTACCAAGGGGATTCAGTTGGGGGGGGGGGGGGGACAGCTGGGGCATTCAGTCGGGCAATGAATGACCACTGGTTAGCAAACCTTACTGAATCAGGCCCATAGTGCAATCAAAGTGTAATACCAGTAGCACACGCAGGGGGGGGGGGTTTCTGAGTACCCAGACCCCCCCCCCCCCAGGAGTCTATGCTGAAAGCTGAGGGTCCCCTCTTTCCATGGGTGCAAGAATTTAAAAATCGGCCCTTGGGAACCTGAGATATCTGACTTCAAAATAGTGGACCCCATCCAATCCTGTTAATTGCTTTTCCCTGTCAGATATTTAAGGTTCTGTCTGACTTAGAGTTTTCTGAGGGTATATTCCAAAAGCTGGGACTCTCCCCCTTCGATGGACACTAGTAGCTTTTCTCTACTGTTCCCAGAACCAGAGATATCAGCTTTTCAGCAGCTGGTTACTGCTCCAGCTCCACACACCTGGAATGTAAATTTATATACTAATGGGCGGATTGCTCTGCCTCCTGAACTCAGATCCCCTAGTGCCCAGAAGCATTTGGTACAGTATGTTCACAGTCCCATCCTGGCTGGCGGATCGCCAGAACGTCCGCCCTGGCAACCCGCCAGCAGCCGCGCCAGCGAATACACTGAGACGCGCGTGCGTCTCACGCGCACGCGCGTCTCAGTCTCCGTCGCCAGCGCGACGGAAACCCTGTCCGTCTCCGCCTCCAGGGAAACGGACAGGGTTAGGGGGGGTTAGGGGGGGATGCGGGCAGGCGGCGGGGACCCCGGGTTACCATGGCGCTGGCGGGGGATGGCGGCTGGCGACGCCAGCGCCATCCCCTGCCAAGATGGGACCTGCCCCATCTGTAGGTGGGATTCTCTAGTTTTTAATTCCATTAAAATCTAAGAAATCTATATCTGGGAACTGGAGATATCTGCAGTCAAGCAAGCTGTCCTCCCACCAGAAAATTATGAATAAGCCCACTACACTATACACCCCTCCTCTGCATATTAAACATCCTGTACAGCCCTGGAAGTTATGTATCAGGGCCCCTTCATTCAGCCCAATGCCCCCTTCTCCCACCCCATCTCCCAGCATCTGTACAGTAAAGGGGTAATTAGTGGAAATTACTGATCCAGTCCCTACATGCTGAGCGGTTGGTATAATACTCCCTACCACCCGCGGGACATCAAAGCTTCCCCCACCCCTACCGCTGGAGGATCAGTAGGGGCCCCAATACATTGCTATGCCCAGGGGTCTACACTGCTGTTATATATGTGTGTGTGTGTGTGTGTGTGTATATATATTTTATTATTATTATTTATATATATTTGGTCTATCTATAATACTTTAACTGACCCGGCATATACTGGGTCACCTAAGTGTCCATCTCCGTGCTTTGCTCCGCCCCTCTGGAAACCCCCTTCTGAAAATCCTGCGTTTGCCCTTGTAATACCCCACGTCGTGGCTGTGTCTTCGCTGCTTGACCCCTGGAGGACATCATCGGTGCTGAGGGGAGAACAAAGTGTGGACCGGTTAACCCATTACAGCGGCAGGCGCATCCCCGGTGTCGTGCTTAGCATCCCGGGTGGTGCCAGAAGACTGAGCTGGTTAAGGTGGTACAAGCGCCGCATCAAGAGTGATAGATCTGTAACCCTTCCGCTGCCTAACTCTGCCGTGTAACCCCTCCACTGCCAAACTCTACCCAGTTACCTCTCTGCTGCCAAACTCTGCCTTGGGCCACATAGGGATATATATTGTTGGCACGCTTATGGGACGCTTATGGCACGCTTATGGGAAAAAATGGGGTGGGTCCCTAGGTAGTTGTGCCTTGCTCCTGGTTAACCCTCTCGCTGCCAATACTCTGCAATTGGGCTCTTTGTTTTAGGGGTTCGGTTTCCCCCATTGCTGGGTCTTATGTTGAGATAACCCTTAAATTTAGCTACCCCAATTTCATTATAATATTCAATGTTCAATATGTTATGATTAGAGACAGGATTATATGCAACATAAAAAGCTCGAAATATGCATGCAAATATGCATGAAAAATACTTAAAATATGCATGAAAAGTGTTAAAATATGCTACATTAAATTATAAAAAAAGCAATTTTTAACTTATTTATTTAAAAATCGGCATACAATTAGTAGCAAATAAACCTCAAAAATAGGCGCACAGCATCTGCAGATGTCTATTGCTGTACACAGGATTTTTTTTCTACCTGGCTGCTACATCATACTGCAGTGTCCAAAGCTCTTCTTCCATCAACTACACGGACCCTCGTCTACAGCGCCGATGGATCATATGTCAGCATAGCGTGTGAGGGCGGCGCAGTGGAAGGCTTCCTCCCTGCGCCGCATACTCTCTGTGACACAGCCTCCTCTGCTGCCGAAGTCTGTCCCTTGGTGTAAAGTCCCAGGCCAGGGGCAGGCAACGGTTCAGGAGCTTCGTAATGTCATCCGACTGACTTTTATCAACATGGATTGGCAGCCTAGAGCAGTGTCAGACATAGCGTACATCCAAGATTCCCCACACTGCACACACATTGCCCCAGCCTGCACACTCTACCTCTACCTGGCCAGCAGCAGCAGGGCAAAGCAGTGCTGTGACTCGCGGGTGGAAAGGGGGCCGGGCCTAAAATATGCACCATCACTAGATTTTAGGTAAAATATGCAATAACTAGTGAGAATGGGCAAAATATGCAAATGCATATGCAAATATGCAAATGCATATAATCCTGTCTCTAGTTATGATGGTTCATTTAAAGCTGATGCTATTCAGAGAGTAATGCGAATAATGCTGCATGCTGATGCAAAGTTATGATGGTTCATTTAAAGCTGATGCCATTCAGAAATTAATTTGAATAATAATGTATGCTGATGCAATGTTATGTGGTATAAAAGCTAGATGTGGTTGGTCCTGTATGTTCATGTATTAACATGTATGGTTACTTTTAAACTAATTAAATGCAATGGAAGTTATTATTCAACTCTTGTAGTTACAGCAAGTGATTTAAGTCTTCTTGAAAGCACAGGGAATATTGATGGAAGGTGGACCTAATGTTACAATCTGTTGGCTCGTGTCTGGTCTGATATAACAGCTGGGGGATGCGGTCATTTGGTCTACTGCATTATGGTCGACAGTCATTAGGTCGAATCCATTAGGTCGACATGCTAAAAGGTCGACATGACTCTAGGTCGACATGGGAAAAGGTCGACATGATTCTAGTTCGAAAGGTCATTAGTTCGACAGGTCATTAGTTCGACAAGGTCATTAGTTCGACATTGTCTATGTCGACATTCACAAGGTCGACATGGAGTTTTTCACTGTTTTTTGAGCCAACATGTGCCGACAGGCGGTATTTCATGCCCTACCATCCACTAGGGCGTGGTGGGAGAATAAAATAGTGTGCCGAGCGTAGCGAGGCACCGTGCCCGACGCATTGCGAGCGCAGCGAGCGATGCGAGGGGATGCAGTGCACTTTAAACTGTGTCCATGTCGACTGTGTTGACATTCAGGTAAAAAAACAGTGAAAAACCCCATGTCGACCTTGTGAATGTCGACATAGACAATGTCGAACTAATGACCTTGTCGAACTAATGACCTGTCGAACTAATGACCTTTCGACCTAGAATCATGTCGACCTTTTCCCATGTCGACCTAGAGTCATGTCGACCTTTTAGCATGTCGACCTAATGGATTCGACCTAATGACTTTCGACCATAATGCAATAGACCAAATGATCCCAACCCACAGCTGGATACTTTGGTGCTTACCCCTGCTTAACACTTGCTTAACTCTTTTGGTTGTTAAGAGACTGTGCCACAAAACCTACAACCATATTAATACCTGCCTGTCATGTGTGAACCTGCTTTTCATTTGCTTACACCTGTTCGTTGCAAAGAGACTGTGAAACAAAGCCTGCAACCATAAAAAAACAGAAAAATCTGGCGATGCCCCATATAAGCCTATGGGCTTCTAACGCGACCCATCACTGCCACAGACCAACCTCCCCTCACCTGTGTCCATGCAGCACAGAGCTGTGCTGCCCGGACCTGTGACCTCCTCCTCCCTGCACTGTAATCCTCTTCCAGGTGCTGGG
The DNA here is from genome assembly GCF_055691185.1 of Crinia signifera. NCBI lineage: Eukaryota > Metazoa > Chordata > Amphibia > Anura > Myobatrachidae > Crinia > Crinia signifera. The sequence goes on along the minus strand of NC_139219.1, from coordinate 266,626,122 downwards.
AGGAGGAGAGCCCAGCACAGCAGCAGCAGCGCCGGGTAAGGGAGGGAGGGGAGAGCCGCCATGGGACCCACTGACTCTCACCGCAAAGGACAGCTCTTAACGCAAGAGCTGCCCTTTGCCATAATTATCGCATATGTTAGTGCATATGCTATAATTATGAATGCGATGGGGTGCGGATGTTAGAAAAAAAGCGGGCAGCGGTGCAGCGGGCCAGATGCACTAAACTTCAAAAGTGATAAAATGGAGAGTGATAAACAGCCAGCCAATCAGCTCCTTTCAGACATTTTCAAACACAGTCTGTGACATGGCAGGTAGAAGCTGATTGGCTGGCTGTTTATCACTCTCCATTTTATCACTTTTGAAGCTTAGTGCATCTGGCCCTGTGTAACAAAGCCTGCAACTTCACCACCTACCTGTTACGTGCACACCTACTTGTCATTTGTTTACCCCTGCTGGTTGTGAAGAGACTGTGTAACAAGGCTTGCAACCACATCACTTACCTGTTATGTGCACAGCTGCTTGTCATTCACTTACCCCTGTTGGTTGTAAAGAGACTGTGCAAGAAAGCCTGCAACCACAATACCCACCTGTTACGTGCACACCATTTTGCCACCCGCCTACCCCTGCTAGTTATTAATAGACTGTGTAACTAAGCCTGCAACTACAGCACCTACCTGTTAAGTGGACACCTGATGGTGACGTATTATTCCTTGCTGATTTATACCTCTTATAATCGTGTCAGTTGGTGTCTGCTATTAAAGGGGAGGAATAACACTTGCCTCTGTGTCCCGGTGTGATAGTGGAAAAAGAAGATCTGACAGAGGACGAAGGAGCTTCATGTCATTTGGCTACAAAAGTTCATGTATAGAAAAGCTAGAGTATTCAGATGTAGCTATAAGTGAACATTCACCAACTTGGATACTTATCTTTTGCACCTAGTATTAGGCAGGTGTCAGTGCACTTAGACAATGAGGTCTTATACAGCACCACCACTGGACTTATATGGCAGCATCGCTGGACATATATGGCACCACCACTGGACTTATATGGCACCACTGCTGGACTTATATGGCAGCACCAATGGACTTATACCACAGCACAGGACAGCACCGCTGGACTTATACAGCACCGGGCAGGACTTATGCAGCAGCACAGGGCAGCACTGCATCTCTTATACAGCAGCACAGGACACCACCGCTGGACATGAACTGCAGTACCACTGGACTTATATGGCAGCACAGCACAGGACACCACTGCAAGACTTATACAGCAGCACAAGGCAGCACTGCTGTACATATATGGCAGCACAGTACAGCACAGGACACCATTGTTGGATTTATATAGCAGCACAGGGCAGCACAGCACAGGACACCACCACTGGACTTATAAAGCAGGTCAGGGCAGCACAGAACACCACCACTGGACCTATACAGCAGAACCACTGGACCTATATATATACAGCAGTTTGCAGCACCCGTCCTATGCCACCCGCAGCCACACTAACACAGCTCCTTCCATTACCCTCTCCAATGCTAGAGCGAAGATGGTGCTGGTGGAGACTATAGAATCCAAAACCCGTGAGAATCCGAGAGCGGGTTGATGACATTTTGCCTCGATCTGGAATCTGAGTCTGGTGAGAAAACCCGAGCAGGACTCGTATCCCAGCTTGGATTGTGAAGTTCAGGAGGGGGGCTCAGATCACAGAGATCTAAACCCTCATCCCTAATTTATAATGATCCAGGGTTCTGTGAGCCTCTTACAGTGGGGTTGGTGATTCAGGCTCAAATCAAGTTGTCAATTTCAAATGCAAAACTAGAGGTGGACATAGACCTTATAGGGCCCTAGGCTAGATAGCAGTTTGAGGCCCTCCTCAAACAATCCATAGCACTATATTTTTACAGTCGTTTGCAGGCAGCATCAATAGGGTACCTTGTTGTGTGCACAGTCGGATCAATGTGCAGTTGCGTAAACATCGGCATTGCGTACACATTTGAATTAGGCTCTAGGTCTTTTGAAAGTAGGCTTAATACCTGTGACATATTTAAAGTAAACTGACTGCCCTCATGCAATGTATGAAACCATTTTGTGTATCCAAACATTATTTTTATCCATTCAAAGAACACCATAAGGACTTTGGAAGAGTAGAAAGGTCTGATTCATGATGTCACGCAGTAGATGTGCAGTGCTCCTCTAGGAACATTTGGGATGGCCAGGATATTTTTATGGGGTCCCTTGGGACCAGGTGCAAAGGTTTCCTTGTGGAGAATTCTTCTTTGGGAAAAACTAGTACTGGTGGCTGCCAATCATAACACAAGTGGACAAATAGAAGCACAAACCACCACATAACTGACTGGATTTATCAACAAAAATCCTTGGGGTGCCATGATAATAATGCTGATACTCTAGAGCCGTGATTGAAGAAAGTTTGGGAACCACTGCGCTTTTGTGTTGTAATCAAATTAATTTTGTATCTACTATAATGTGGGTGCACAGCACAAAGCAAACTAACTTGACACCGATTGCATCACAAGTTATAGAGTGAATGTAAAGACAGTGGGTGGGTGATGTATCCCCTTATAGATCGACAGTCGTTAGGTCAATGGGTACTTGTTTCCTAGCACGGCCACACCGATTAAGATCGGGGTGGTCGTGCTGAAAAAAATCGGGTCGATCGCATCGCATGCGATTTGGTCGCATGCGATGCGATCGACGCGACCGACCGATTTTTGACCCGATTTTTTCATTAAATCCAATGTAAATTGGGTCCCTGGGACCCAATTTTACATTGGATTGAATGAAAAAAATTTCAAACCCCCCCAAATTGAAGCGCGTACACAGCGCCCCACGATAGACGGCAACCCGAAGCGTGGCGAGCGCAGCGAGCCCGCGAGGGGCGGCGGTACGCGTCCTCCGACCTTTTCATGCCCTACTATCCACTAGGGCGTGGAGTGAGAATAGAATAGTGTGGTGAGCGCAGCGAGCCACCGAGCCCGAAGCGTGGCGAGCCCCGCGAGGGGACGCGGATACCTTCACAGGTAATCGCGTCCCTTCGCGGGCTTCACAGGTGTCCGCGTCGCCACGGACACCTGTGAAGCCCGCGAAGGGACGCGTTTACCTGTGAAGGTATCCGCGTCCCCTCGCGGGGCTCGCTGCGCTCGCCACGCTTCGGGCTCGGTGGCTCGCTGCGCTCGCCACACTATTCTATTCTCACTCCACGCCCTAGTGGATAGTAGGGCATGAAAAGGTCGGAGGACGCGTACCGCCGCCCCTCGCGGGCTCGCTGCGCTCGCCACGCTTCGGGTTGCCGTCTATCGTGGGGCGACGACGGGGACATTTATAATGTGAAATGGGTCATATTGACCCATTTCACATTTTTTTACATTTTTACACCATTTCAATGTTAAAAATTTTTTTAACATTGAATCCTATGTAAAAATCGGGTGCATCGCGTCGCATCGCGTCGGGACCAATGTTAATGGTCCCGACCGACGCGATGCCCCCGATATTTTACCGTTCACGACAAGATTTCAATGTTAAAAATTTTTTTAACATTGAAGTCAATGCAAATATTGGGGGCATCGCGTCGGTCGCGTCGGGACCAATGTTAATGGTCCCGACCGACGCGATGCCCCCGATTTTTGTTTCCTAGCCGGCAAAATGGACCTGATTTCAAAAGAAATCGAGTCCATCGGGGTAATCGTGTCCCTTAATTAAGGGACACGATTACTTACGATTGTGGCCGTGCTAGGAAACAAGTACCGGTCAATGTGTAGACTAAAGGTAAACTTGCAGAAGATCGACATTGACAAAAGCTAGAACCAAGCACAAGGTCAAAATGGAATAGGTAGAAACATGAAAAGGTTGACATGAACATTTCACCTTTTTGGTGTCAATGTTGATACCTGAGCACATGGACCCTTAATTGGCTTAGATCGCCATGCTTCGGGCCGTACTTTACCGTTAGCAATTGGAGTATACCTGGATGCTAAAGCATATGTCAGTCTGTTTATTCTTGTGTTGACCTTAGTCAGTGTCAACCTTGTGTCATGTTGACCTTTTTGGTGTCAACCTATTGACTGTCAAGGTATACATTGTCAAACCAATCATTTGGATCCCATAATCAATGAGATCCAGATGAGACACTTATTCCAGCATACAAAATGCATGGGAAACCATAGCTGTACTGTTTAATACCCATTTTACACCACACCTTAAGGTCAGGTTATTGCCGGGTCGTTGCCGGGTCAACCCAGTTTAAAAGCACTAAAAATTATAACGCAGATTATAAAAGGGGTTAATCCCGGGTCACCCAGTGTATGAGTGACCCCAGTTTAATGTGAAAGTGCTGGAATCGGGTCGAAGCCAGGATTGGATCCAGCAATGCGATGTGAAAGCGGTGTTGGTAACATGTCTGCATTTTAGGTCAACATTGAGAAAACAATGCCTAATAATGAGCTATTTCGCTATTTTTGTGACATATTCATGTCGGCTGGAGTTTTAAATAGATACGTCTAAAGAAATACATAGTTTTGCTTTTTTTTTTCATTTAATTAAAATAAAAGGTACTTATGTAGTAACTGGGCTGCCGATTTTGAAATCGGGTCCATCGCATCGCATCGCACCCGACCATATCGCATGCGATGCGATGCGATGCGATGGACCCGATTTTTCCATAGGATTCAATGTTAAAATGGACTGAGTCCATTTCAACATGGAATTCAATGGGAAAAGGGGTCCTTTTCATACCCCTACTATCCAAGTGGGCATGGAGTTGGATATAAACCTGTGGCGAGCGTAGCGAGCCACCGAGCCCGAAGCGTGGCGAGCGTAGCGAGCCCCGCGAGGGGACACAGAATACCGTCCCCTCGCGGGGCTCGCTTCGCTCGCCACGCTTCGGGCTCGGTGGCTCGCTACGCTCGCCACAGGTTTATATCCAACTCCATGCCCACTTGGATAGTAGGGGTATGAAAAGGACCCCTTTTTCCCATTGAATTCCATGTTAAAATGGACTCAGTCCATTTTAACATTGAATCCTATGGAAAAATCGGGTCATCGCATCGCATCGCATCGTATGCGATGCGATGCGATATCGCATCGCATCGCATCTGATTGTATGCCTTAACTTAAGGCATACAATCAAAAAATCGGCAGCCCAGTACTACATAAGTACCAAATAAAAAGAATTGTCATATCGATATGCTTATACATAATATAAAAACAACAACTTTGTTTACATACCACAAATATTGCTATAATACATTTATTTTAAGCACAACTGTTATATAAAAGTTATGATCAATGAAATGAACAAACTTCATTTCCAGAACAGTTGTGTGACACAGGGCCAGATTCTCTAAGCTTCAAAAGTGATAAAATAGAGAGTGATAAACACCCAATCAGCTCCTGCCTGGCATTTTCAAACACAGTCTGTGACATGGTAGGTAGGAGCTGATAGGCTGGCTGTTTATCACTCTCTATTTTATCACTTTTGAAGCTTAGAGAATCTGGCCCACATCCTTTGTGTACAGTTACACTGCATATATACAGTAGGTTTCCATATGCATAGAAGTTGCATAGTAACCACCGTATGATTGTCAGGAAGCTGGCGTTCAGGGGGATAAACTTGGCATGTTCTAGGTGTGCTTGTGAAATCAATGGCGTGCCCAGGCATTTATCATGTGTGTTTCTGATGTCAGCAATGACCACTTCCAGCCTGGTTCTTGAGCAGAGTAGTGGAAGCACTAGACTGGCGTAGATAATTTTTTTTTTTGCGAATGGACCTGTGCATACAGTGTTATTTACGAAGATTTCAGTTTTAAAAGGAGCTGCTTTCCTTTCAGTCTGGGCAGCGGCTTTGTGCTTGCAGCGTACTGTTTTGTCTAATTAGCAATCTATGCTGAATTAGGCCTGTAATGTAAGACTATTGTAACTGGCCTAATAAACAATCCCTTTCTGTATATCCAATAGGCAGGCTAAGACTGCCACATAGTGGACAATCATTGTATTGTATTATTTTTACATGACAGTAAGAAGCATAGGGATATTATATGCATTTTTTTCAGTCATAATACTGTATGTTATAGCAGACAACAGCTTGCCTTATCCTTTTACTTGAATACTTTTTTAACACTAGTATAATACAATCCTGATCTTGTAATCTTTCTTCTAAAGAAATCATAAACAGCAATACAGTAGTGCATAAAAATCATAAGCTGCGATAATGCACACTAAGGTGATGATATCTGGAGCTTAGCGCACAGGGTAACCGATAGACTCCCGGACACGACAGAATCTATGGGTTAATGAGCAGGTTAACCACGTAAGGGAAAATGCCCCAATGAAGCCTCTGCCTTATACCCCTTTCACACCATAAATGCAGAGACCAACCCGGGAATTAAATTCCAGGGACATTCCCGGGTTGGGACCCATTCACACATGCTTTTGAAGCAGGGACAACTCGGGTCGGCACCTTTCACACTGAACCCGGGATGACCCTGCATTTCTATGAGAATATCATTGAAAATGGCCTTTTTTAGCCTCACAAAGATGAAGTAATTAAGCAGAGGGGTAAAGGGAGATAGGGCGGGCCTTTTTAGACATTGCAGGCTTTCAGGGTTGACATAGCACTGCTGGGGTCTGTTGTGCCACAGAGCTTGCACAGTGTCTTCCTGTATGCTGTGTGATTGCCAATGCAGACATTCTTGGCTTTCAGGGGGTTAAAACGCAGTTCTGTGGATTTGTTGTGTCACAGAACATGCACAGTGTCTCCCTGCACACTGTATGCTGCCTCTGGGCGTGTCTGTGAGCGTCCACCACAACAGGAAGTTGCCCTGCTAGCAAATCAGCATTAGCAGAGGCAACACAGGTTGGAGGGACATGTCCCTGCACCTTTCACACCAGCCAGTAATTGCCAAAAGCAATGGTGGGCCCTGAAACTGCAGCGGGGTGATGCATACCTCCCAACTGTCACGATTACAGCGGGACAGTCCCGATTTTCGGGTCCTGTCCCGCTGTCCCACCCGCGGCAGGCATTGTCCCGCTGCGGGGGGTGGCAGTTGGGAGACCCCCCAATCTAATAGAATAGACGCTGTGCGCACAGCGTCTATTCTCGTATGAAAATGAGGTTGCGTAAGCCGTGCCCTCATTTGCATACACCCCGCCCCCTTTTCGGGCGCTCGCTATTTATGAAGCAAAGAATCTGGGAGGTATGGTGATGGGTGATGGTGGGTGATCTTCGAGAAGGCATACAGCCCACAAATCACTGGTGGCATGGTCGCTCCATCTTAAATTTTATACCCCCTGCCCCTCTAGGTGCCTCTGCTTACAAGCCATGGTAATGAAACATTCAGCTTGCACAACTCTACCCTACTCATGTATCCTATCAGAAGGATTCAATGGCGCTTAGCTTCAATAGGTTGAGATGGGGAATGCTTAATGATCCTGGATTCATTTGAAATACAATCAATATTTGCATCTCACATTTACTCAAATACACTCTCCACATTGAGGTTCGCACTTGCCATTGTGGTATTGAGTTCAAGGCTAGCTGCTTGCATAAATATACATAAAACAAAAAATAGAAATGTTAGGTGGCTTGCTGACTGACATGCACCTAAAGAGATATTGAGTGCATGATATATGCAGTTTTAATTGCTTTTTTTGTTTTGTTTTGTTTTTGTACATCTGTTGAATTCATTTGAAAAGAGATTTCTGTTCCATTCAGTGCACCTGAAAAACATCACCCCAGTTGGAGACTTACTTGTACATTTTAGTGGGTGTGCAGAGTACAGTAAAGACATACATAACAGGTACTGTCTAGGCACTGACACTACAGAGGGTGTGGGCCATAACGGGAGACTTGGTTGCAACGTGCTAAGGGCCTTATTCTAGTTCACTCTTTCTGACAAAATCCTTCTTAGATGGACAAAACCATGTGCACTGCAGGGGGGCAGATGTAACTTGTGCAGAGAGAATTAGATTTGGGTGAGTTTTTTAGTTTCTGTGCAGGGTAAATACTGGCTGCTTTATTTTAACACTGCAATATAGATCTCACTTTAAAGTAAAACCCCACCCAAATCTAATTCTCTGCACAAGTTACATCTGCCCCACCTACAGTGCACATGGTTTTGTCCATCTACAGATAAATCCATCCTCATCCTTGCTGGCGATCTGCCAGCAGCATGCTGCTGGCGGATTGCTAGCAACACGGCGCCGCTATCTGACTGTGACGCGCGTGCGTCCCCCACGCACGCGCGTCACAGTATCCGGGCGACGGGGTGGACGCATTACTGTCCGCCTCCCGCTCGAGGGGGGGACCCGAGGAGGCTACGGGGGGGTGCGGTCGCCCGGTGTGGGCACCGGGCGACCGAGGGCAGCACCGTCGGAAGGGGACGCGCGCGCGTCCCCTTCCGGCATACAGATGGCGGCGGGGCAGGGGATGGCGATGGCGACGCCATCGCCATCCCCTGCAAAGATAAATCTCGCTACATCTGTAAGAAGGATTTTGTCAGAAAGAGTGAACTAGAATAAGGCCCTTAGTATGCAGTGCCCTCTGAATAATTTCAGAGTGAAGCTAATCTTCCTGGCTAGATGTTCAACATCTGCTGATCCACTCTCTCAGTCCCTCCATTGGTTGCCTGTATTTTACCATATTCAATATAAAAAACTTCTACTCACATATGAGGTCATTAACCTGACTACACCAACATTTATCACTTTGCTTATCTCAAAATATATTCACACCCGACCTCTTCGCTCTGCACAAGATCTGCATCTCTCATCCACACTCATTACTAATCCCATTCGCAGGACTTTCTTCGGGCAGCACCCATCCTATAGAATGCCCTTCCACGCACATTAAGAATCTCCTCTAGCCTCCAATCTTTCAAGCGTTCCCTAAAAACTCACCTCTTCAAGCTAGCTTATCATATTCCATATGACCTCAAATAGCATTCATTGTAAGCTTGTGAGCAGGGCCCTCCTACCTCCATGTCGGTTAGTCTCTACCCAGTTAGTTTTATCACTGTTTTCTATTGTAAAGCGCAATGGAATTTTCTGTATTTCTATATAAGAATCTGTAACCTTCGCTCGCCACGCTGCGGGCACGGTGACTCGCTACGCTCCCCACCTATTCTATTCTCCCTCTATGGGGGTCATGGACCTCCACGAGAGAGAATAGCCGACGGCCGTCAGGGACCCGGCCATCTGTCGGGATCTGGATTAATGACTGTCGGGATCCCGACTGTTGGGACCCCGTCTGGCACCCAGTGACCTTTGGAGCTGTTATTGGAGAGTGGTTGTAAAAATACAGGTGTGTTATTGCCGTTTAGGGGTATGTATCTGCCATCAGCAGCTAGCTCATACATACCAAAACATGGTACCCATATCACTACTGCCGTGTCCAGTCTGTGTAGCCATGTGCCAACCCTTAGACCCGATGTTCCTTGTTTTTGCATATAGGCTGCGCATATGAACACAACTGCGAATGAGTTCGTGATGGCACCACTGGGCGTCTCTTCTCATTCCTGGACAGAGGGATCACTTGCCAATATCACCAGATGTGAAGATGGGAAAATCGTACATGCTAAAGCATGTGCCTACAGACATGAATCAAGCCCTGTGTCCACACTAACTTGAGATGTTGCATTGAATGTAGCCACAGTTACTCTTTTAATAGTACGGTAATGTTTATTCCATACTGTATAACCCCATCTATACAACCTTGCCTTTATAAAACAACTCCTTGATTATAAAGGGAAAAGAGCCGTGACTTCTGTGGTACATGCCAGAATATCTGTTACTATTTGAATCTTTTTGGGGTATCTATGACTCTGTATGTATTGTGTCACAACCTGTTGCACTGACAGAAATACTGAGTATAACAAATACTTATCTTCGGGATTATGTAAAAACTGGAATGGACTTGACCCTAGACTGGACTGACTTCCTGCAGAAATCTTTGCCATTCCGGAGCTTGTAGTGCTCGTTCTGGTTATTCCTTGTTCTGGGGTGCCTTGTTTGAGGGGGGGGGGGGGGGGGGGCTGTGAGAACTGTGACAGGAAAAGTGGGAGCCTTAGTGTATTGCCCTCACCATCCTGGTTATTACCACAACCCCAGCCCATACAGGAATCTACCCCTCCCCAGCAAGCACCCCCCGGACAGGGCACCCACCAGATAAGGAAGATGGGAACGAGTACTACCAGTTTCATACCCTCAATCATGACCCATTCCGTCAGGTACAAAATGCTCTGCCAGTGACAGTTACAGAGGTTGGACTCCAGCATAGTTCAACATTCAAAGACAGGGGTCACATCAACTGCCAGTGGGTCCAGGACAGTAATGTTTGGAGTGGCAGTTGGTGTGGCTCCAATTTTTGAATATTGGACTGTGCTGCGGCCCCATCTCTGCAACTGCCTCTGGTAAGGAAGTTTTGTACCTAATGGAATGGGCCATGTTGAAGGGTATGCAGTTTGCTGAAGTGAATGCGGTCTGGTGTTCCAGGGTCCAGACAGTTCCAGTTTGTACCTACTCCCCTTATCTTCTTAAAGTCATTGATTGACATTTCTCTGCAGGTATCTATATAAAACCCTGTTTCGTGAAGACAGCCACCACAAACCTTGTGCAGGTTCCTGCAGTGTGTAAGAATAATTGGCTTGTTTGCATGGCAACCATCATGTGATGCAGAACCAGAGAGGCAGCTTTCTCAGCCTTACCTATTGCTGGAAAAATATTAATAAACAATTTGTAAATTGTGTGTAAAAGGCAACAAATTGCATCTTATCTGTAAATATGAAACAAATAGTTACAAAATATTGAAGAATTTAAATGTAATTACAAAAATATATTTTTTTATATATAAGTCAAACCAAATTAATTTCCTACCCAGGAATGACTAGGTGGTTACACTAGCGTAATAGCCTGCTGCTATGAAACCGATTCAATGAACACTGCGGGATATGGGAATATAGGTGGTGGTTGGCAGCCAGTGCTGAAGAGTGGAATCTGGGCGACGTGAGTAGTGAATAGATGTGAGAAATGTGCAGTTTTTTCTTTTTAATTGAAACTATAAATATAAAATAAAGTACAGTACATAATTAGTTTCAATCTGTTTATGGTATCCATTTGTCTACAGTTATCTACTATATGGTTCTTACAATCAGCTAAAAATGTAGAGGAAATATAAGATATTGCATGTATATCCAGTAAATGACTAATAATTCTAATTCTTAAAAGCTGCATATTCACGGAATTGGTTGACCTACTTCTTGTACAGCTCCGACATAACAGATAACATTGGAATCCGTCACTACCTGAGGTGCCCTCTTACTATACTCCAGGATTGACCTGCTAATGTATCTTGCTGCCCATTGCAGGGGCAATTTTCCAAAAAAGTGATATCTCTGTTTATTATGGAAGATCCCTACCTGTATATATCATTGAGCAACTATTATTAGTTGTTATGAAAACGATGTAGAACATGTTCTTTACCTGCTATGTAACATTTGTCAACTGCTAAATATGAACAGCAATGTTAATAAAGCAATACAAATAGATAAACATGTTTAATTTTAGATTTTAACCAAGAAGTAAAGTATTAACTGCCGTTCCTGAGTGGTGTAGGCTGTAGTACATAAATAGTTCTAGCCTAATTGATGGTCTACATGAGATGGGTGGGTGGATCTACATCATGATGTAGCCCATCATGCTTGGGTTAGGAGCTATTCTCTGTTCCATGTACAAGGGAAATAACAGCGATTATGCTGCCAACAACAGGTTTTCTGCTTCACGACATAGCAACTAAGCCACCTTGTGGTTTATATTCTACCATCTGCACATGCCCCAAACACCAAACTCAATTGACAGAGAAACATTTTTGGCAAAACAGGTCACAGCTTTCATTAAGTATTTAGAAAAGGTGGCTAAGAAAGCAAATGGGACTATCAGCTCCAGCAAAATAACACTGTGGTCAACTGTACGCTCCCTGATCTTGGAGAGCTCACCCTCCTTCTCCTGGTTCAACATTGGAGCCAAATGGGTGTGGTGTCCCAACCATAGTTGCAATACAAAGAAGAGAGCTTCTAAACGTACCTTGCGCCACCTTTGGTCACTGGCTGACATGCTTTTCCATCTGATGTGCCCAGTGCCAGATTAAGGAAGCAGGGAGATATATTGTCGGGTGCCCTCCAAAGGTGCAACCACAGGACCGATGTCCTAATATACTTGCGGGGTTAGGCGGCATTCCAGTCATAAAAAAAATGCTGAAAGCCAAAACTTGGTTGACAACATTTCAGCACCTTTTATGTGGTCACCTAAGTTTACCATATACCCCTTATACAAATCAGGCAACATAAGAGGAGAGGTATTTCTCGAGCCGCACTGGATGTGTCACCCCTTGTATAGCCATTAGAGATGCTAGAGATTGGGGTGTGATTTACTTAAGCCAAACTACCTTAATATGTAACTGGTTGGTACTCACAAACCTTGTGTCATTAACTGGTGTTTGGTGGTGCTCCCTGAGCTAGAGATGTACATAGTTTTACAAGTAGAAAAAGAAAGTTCTTTTGTTGGGGCATTCTTATTGGTTTTAAGAGGGGGTCGCAAGTGTTTGTGTGTATATGATGCACTGAGTTAGATTAAAACTTGGCTTTTAATATGTTTCTCACATAAAAGAAAATTCTTGTGTATAACAACAAGTGTATGGAAATAGACACACAAACAAATAAAACAGTCATAGACAGGAGACCGGCAACCACAAATGCAGGTAGCTTTGATGATTCCCTTCTAATGTCAAATACTGTTTGTAGTAAAAATAGTATTAAATATATAAATTGTGGGTTCTCAATTGGCTAAATTGCATTAGGACCCAGAGACGTTGTTAGGTGAGATGCTGGTTTGTTTAAGGGCTATTTTTTAGATTCAATTAATTTCTAGCATATAATTATAAACTCTTTCTCACACATACTGTAGAGCTGCTTGTCAGATACAGGCACTGCTAGTGAGAGACTTATTTGATACTTTGTAGTGTTTGTGTCAATTGAGACATCGCAATCAGAATGAATTGTAACCAAATCAGGTAACACAATAGTAACCCGCTTATACTGTACTTGCCTCTTACACATTATGCCACATGGAATGAGCCAAAATTCACACTGACTGAGTCATAATTCACGTTATGCCACACAGATTGAGGCAAAATTCACATTTTGCCACATGGATTAAGCCAAAATGCACACTATACCAAACGGATTGAGCCAAAATTCACAATACACTTCTCAAACAGGGAAACAGGGGTTCCATGCTCATTGCCATGTGGGATTACATGATCAATGCCAAGGGGGAATACATGCTCTTGGTAACTGGGGTACAGCCGCCACCAGGCAGAAGTGACAGCAATTGACAGCCAGGCAGAGAGCAGGGGGCTGCCCGGCTGTATTCAGAGCACTGCAGGTCCTGGCTATTTGAAATAATACCCCTTTCACACCAGAAAATGCAGGGAATATGGTCCCTGGCTCATGCAGGTACATTCCCGGGCTGGCCCCATTTACACCATCCTATTCCCTGCATTTTCTGGTATGAAGGGGAGTGAACTCCCCCCCCCCCCCCCCCCCTTTAACCGGCTATATCGTTTAACTGGCTATATCTTTGGAACCAACAGATCCGTGAGAGTAGTATCATATTGAAGAACTTTGAAGTGGGCTTCAAATGATTTTGGTCACGTGAAACTGGGCCATTTGGTTCTAGAGAAATCTGCCCTCAAAGAACATGAACAGCCATCAAATGACATTTCAGAAATAAAAAAATTGGTTTACCCGCAATATCTATGGAACCAATTAACCCATATGGACCAGCCTGATATCAGATTGAAAGCCCAGCGATTTGAAAACGGTTCGAAAGAGATCAACTTCGAGCTTCTGTGATGCAAGGGGGGAACTGGCAGCCGTTGGAACTGGGTGGGGATCGGAATTAGTGGGTCCCAAGTTATATTATGGGATAAGCGTTCCAGCTTTGGCTAGCGACAAAGGGCTGGGCTCGTTGAAAAGCCCCAGTCCTCATCTACAAAATGGGCCTATTTAGAGAGTGGGCCTGGAGCTGTAGCTCCATCAGGCACATTGTTAATCCGGCCTTGGATGTGCCCCATCTGCAAGGAAAGTCGACTAGCAAAAATGAACAGAACATAACCAAAAACATAAAAACAAGAAAGTGGTGGTGGGAGGTTTGTAGAATTCAATTAATACAAGAAGCAAACTCTATACAATTAAACTAATACATGCCCTACTGTTTCATTTAAACCCACCCTGCCTCCTTTTCTTTGGACCCAACAATATTACAATATACCCAGTAACTACTACTAACTATATCCAAACACCAAAGCATTCTATGTCCAGGATGTAATGGCCAGGATGTAATGGGAAAAAGTCCCATTAAGTTAGAGACTATAGGGTCTGAGTTTTTCTGGACCTCCGCCAATGTAACACACTGGATGCAAATCGGATCTGACTTCTCAATGGAATTTTTAAACCAGGAAGCATCCAACAACCAGAACACACCATATAGTATAATAGGTAGCAGGCTGGGATGTAATGAGAGCTGAGTTAGAAAGTCTCACACATAACAGCTATATAAAGTCAGACATAATTAGAGCTAGGGGTTTTTTTGTGTGCGTGAGTTGTATTCAACAATGTTGAAAATCAATTACAACTACACAATATTTGCAACAAATATACCTTACTAAATTTATTTCTAAATTTAAAAATTAATAATATACTTCGAGCAAAATAGCTTATGTCAGGGGTTCCCAAACTTTTTTGAATCACGGCACCCTAGAGCATCAAAATATTTTTCAAGGCACCCCTAGGCCAAATGCTTCTTATCGAGAAATTAAGAAAAATATATTAAATTAAGTGCAGTGTGTTTATATGTCACAGTTATCTGGCGAGGGACAGGATTTGCTTCTGTTTATCCCCATATATTATGATTGGCAGCCGCCAGCACTGGTTTTGCCTGGTACATTGACCATAAATAATATGAATTGATTCTGGTCCACCAACCCAAGGCACCCCTGGAAGTGTCCTGAGGCACCCCAGGGTGCCAAGGCACACAGTTGGGAACCACTGGCTTATGTACTTTATATATTTTTTTTTTAAATTCCACATTAAATGCTCCGTATTCACAGTAGGGTAAAATATGATGCACATGCAGCTTCTGCTTAATAAAGTGATATGTGGCATGCCTATATTCTGTGGGTAATTGTGACAGTATCTGCATACAAATTGTTACACTACAGTGTTTTTCTGACAAACCCTGTAACATAATTTTGTATGCAGATACAGTTATAGGTTTTTAAGGATCATTGCATAGGCTGTGTCCGGTTTAGGCTGTGTGCATGGTATAGCTGTGTGCATAATATTTGAAGGACATCATTTTAAAGGGCGGCTTCATTTAAACATGACTGCAGCGTTATACCAGCATTCTACCGAAGTGAACCAGAAGGAGAAATTGCAACCACAACTCTGAAAAACAAAGGACTACTTTGAGTGAGTTCACTTTATCCTCACACCATACAACTCCTGCCTGCTTAATTTGGATATTCTTCCATAATAACATCACCTTTTTGACATCAGCAAGAACATTCAATGTAACCGTTAATGCTTGTATTTGCACTGTCAGTCTTAAAAATTACCAGCTGTACCTCTAAGGCCTCCACCTGTCCTACACTTTCACTGTCAGTAGGTGTCTCCCAAGGTTCTGTTCTTGGTCCTCTTCTTCTCTCTCTCTATACACCCTCTCTGGGTGAACTCACTTTTATACTGATAATTCTCCACTCTACCTCTGCTTTTATGATCTCTCTCCTTATATCCGCACTCATTTCCAACTGTCTCTCTGCTATATATTCTTGGATGATCCAGCGCTTTCATAGACTTAAAATGTCTAGGACTGAACTTATCATCTTCCCACCCTCCCGCATAAAATCCAACCATCTTTCATCCTAACTGTCTATGCACACTGCTACCCCTTCTGTGTCACCCCTGTCTGTCTTACCCTTCCCTTTAGAATGTAAGCTCTCACGAGCAGGGCCCTCTCTCCTCATGTATATTCTTAGAATATATAAATCACTGCCACCCTGATAATTGCTTCAGTGTCCTGTCCCCTGATGTAACTATCCTTATTTACCATATACTTGTCCTAAATTGTCTTGGACTGTCATTCGTTATTTGTTTTTTGCTCATTTATGTATTGCTAGGCGCTGTAGAAACCTTGTGGCGCCCTATAAATTAACGATAATAATAAAGTACACATATAATGCAGGCATTGTTATTTTAATCATCAGAAGCTGCTTTTGAGATATCATAGTATTTTTTTACTGATTTTAAGGCTAAAAATAATTGTATCATTATTTCTCGGTGTTGGTGGGTTACTTATGGGTGGGTTATTGAAGCTGTGAGTTGCAGGTGATGACTGGAAAGACAATTCCTTCTTCATCCTGTTTTTATTAATTGCCCTCTCCATTGAAGCTCTCTCACACTGCCAGGATACTGCAAAGTCATAGATATAAATATTAGTATTAGCATTTAATTGGGGAATGTGTCAGTAAGACCGTAACCTACTTGTGACATTTATTTGATTCCGAATGGTTTCTATATCTCCTTTACATTGAAATTGACCTAAATCTCTGGAGAATATAAAGAACCCAGTGATTTTGGGGTGAAATGGATTGAAACAGAATGTGGAAATCATCTTGACAGATGCTAAGAAAAACATGTATAAATAAAACAAATTCAACATAAATTCGTAAAACAGAGAGACGGCATGGCAGGTAAACCCTATTATCAGTACAAAAGTGTAATCAGCCGTCTGGAAGCAAGTGGCTACTACTGTACTCTTTTATGGACATCAGTGCAAGTTGAGGTAAATGGTGTTTGCACAGCGCTCGCAGGGGAGGGAGCTGAACCCTTAGCAGCCTGCACTCGGGGGGGGGGGGGGGGGGGGCTGTAATGTCATAAAGGTGCTGTCAGTGTCGAATGTCATTGACTATACAGCACTGTACAGTAGTGTATGCTGTAGTGCATATATTTTTTTTTTTTTTTCTTTACGGCCTTTAACCTCATTGGCACCTAGGCACATTCTTCCAATACTGTACAATTATGAAGGACAGTACTGGAGGATAAATACCTTTGTCACATTTAAAGTGAAGTAAACTGACTGCCAACACACAGTACAGTGGGTGAGTCCAGACATTTTTTATCATATCAAAGAACACTGAAGGAGCCTTGGCAGTGTGGGCAGGTCCATGTGTTGTCATAATATTATGCACAATACCCCTCTGCAAAAGTTTTGGATGAACCGGGTATCTTATTGGGCCCCTTGGGACCTTCGGGGCCCTAGACAGATGCCTAGGTTGTCTTGTGGAAAATTGGGGTGAAACAGTCTGTGCACTGTATGGGAGAGGAAGGAGAGATTCAGTATACAGTACTGTACAGAGTACTGTCACATGTGTCCTGGATTCTGTACATGTTACAAACAAACCTTTTTTTCCATGCTTTTTCTCAGGACAGGTACCAGCTCAGGCTCTGGCGTACCCCCCATCCCTCAATATATGGTGGCCCCTTGGCCCAGATCAGCTAGTAAGTACCAGTGGGATTGTGTGACCAGAATTGTGGTGCAACTGTCATATTTACACTACCAAACATGTGTCCTGGATTCTGTACATGTTACAAAATATCCTTTTTTCCCCGTGCTTTTTCACAGTACTGGTACATGAGCACTGCCCCAGGCTCTCGTGGACCCAGGTCCCCCAACTCCTTAAAATTTGTAGGTCCCTGTGCTCAGCTTAACTGATAAGTACTCTACGATTTCATCATACCTTACCATTGGGATTGTGTGACCAGAATTGTGGTGCAACTGTCATGGTTACACTACTGAACATGTGTAATGGACACTGTACATGTTACACATTAACCTTTTTGTGTTTTTTTTCACAGTAGCAACACTTGAGCACCCGACCCACTCCCACAGTGGATATAGAGGTCCCTGGACCACCATCTGCTGGCAAGTTCTTTCTGATTCTGGACTCAATTACTAATGGGATTGTGTAACCAAAATTGTGGTGCAAATGTCATGGTTACACTGCTGAACATCTGTCTTGGATACTGTACACATTACAGAATATCATGTGATCATAACATAGATACATAGCATTTGACGGCAGATAAGAACCACTTGGCCCATCTAGTCTGCCCCTTTTTTAAACATGTTACCTCAAACCATATTTGATCCTTATATTTTGGAAGGGTATCAATTAGAGATGTGCACCGGCCACTTTTCAGGTTTTGGGTTTTGGGTTTTGGGTTCTGATTACCTTGAGGTTTTGGGTTCTAATGGGTTTTGGCAAAACACCTCCTAAGTGTTTTGTGTTTGGATTTTTTGGGTTTTGGGTTCTGATTTTTTTGTTAAAAAGCATAAAAACTGCTAAAATCACAGAATTTGGGTGTTTTTTTTGCTCCTACGCTATATTAACCTCAATAACATTCATTTCCACTCATTTACAGTCTATTCTGAACAGCTCACACCTTACAATATTGTTTTTAGGACAAAAGGTTGCACCGAGGTAGCTGGATAACTATGCTAAGCCACACAAGTGTGCGGCCCAAACACGTGGCTCATGTAAGAGTGGCACTGCAGCGGAGTTATGTCACAGAACAGCGCCACTGGAGTGCAATTAATATATGTCAGTGGGTATGCACCAGCAGGCAGTTATACAGATACATCAGTATTAGGCAGTGAGCCCCAGACCACAAAGGTAGAGATATACGGCAGTATTTAATTATTTATTAGGCAGTGAGCCCCAGACCAGACGGTACATACGGCAGTATAGCCAGTGAGCCCCAGACCACAAAGGTAGAGATATACGGCAGTATTTAATTATTTATTAGCCAGTGAGCCCCAGACCAGACGGTATATACGGCAGTATAGCCAGTGAGCCCCAGATCACAAAGGTAGAGATATACGGCAGTATTTAATTATTTATTAGGCAGGCAATATTTAATTATTTATTAGCCAGTAAGCCCCAGACCACACAGGTAACTAGATAAGATATAGGGCATTATTATTTATTAGGCTGTGAGCCCCAGACCACAGACCACCAGACTGGCAGATTCAGTGCAGGCAGCAGTGCAGCACCAGTGGACTATATATAGCCAGTGACAACAGCAGCAAGATACAATATTTATTTTGTGGATAGTTACACTGGTAGGTAACACAACAAGTGGCATCAGCAAACCGGAGTTATTTACTGCGATATATGTAACGGCAGCGGTGGCAGCAAACTGGATACCCAGATATCAGCTGGTTGTCACTAGCCAGTGACAACAGCAGCAAGATACAATATTTATTTAGTGGATAGTTACACTGGTAGGTAACACAACAAGTGGCGTCAGCAAACCGGAGTTATTTACTGCGATATATGTAACGGCAGCGGTGGCAGCAAACTGGATACCCAGATATCAGCTGGTTGTCACTAGCCAGTGACAACAGCAGCAAGAAACAATATTTATTTTGTGGATACACTGGTAGGTAACACAACAAGTGGCGTCAGCAAACCGGAGTTATTTACTGCGATATATGTAACGGCAGCGGTGGCAGCAAACTGGATACCCAGATATCAGCTGGTTGTTGTCACTAGCCAGTGACAACAGCAGCAAGATACAAAAGTGGATACACTGGTAGGTAACACAACAAGTGGCGTCAGCAAACCACAGTTAAAAATTTAATTACTGAGTCTGCGATATCTAACGGCAGCCAGTGGTGTCAGCAACAACAACAACTTAATTATTTTTTTTTATATTTTTATATATTTTTAATTTTTTTTTTTTTTTTTTATATACTCTGAGAGGTAGGTACAAGGTAGTGGCACTGGCAACAACAGAGGTGACTGCCTGGTAGGTGTTTACAACCATATAACAGGTAGCCAGGCAGCACAAAAACCCTCTCTGGCAGCACAATAAAAATTATTAAACCCCCCTCTGTCTGTAGTATTCTGTAGCAGGCTAGCAGCAGCAGTGACACAATTAGAGATGAGCAGGCTATAGCAATATAGAAAGAAAACCCCCTCTGCGGCAGTACAATAAACCCCCCTCTGTCTGTAGTATTCTGTAGCAGCAGCAGTGACACAAATTACAGATGAGCAGGCTACAGCAATATAGAAAAAAAAATCACTCTCCAGCAGCACAATAAAAATGATTAAACCCCCTCTGTACTTGCAGCTCTTTAGCAGCAAGCAGCACAGTGACACACACAACGCTCCAGCAAACCCCCCTCACGGAGCAATAAATAAAACCCCCCTCTCTGGCAGCACTGCTGCCTGCTCTGCGTCGCCCCACAGAATGAAGATGGCGGCGGCGGGTCCCGGCTTTTATGTAATCCGGATCTCGCGAGAATCCGACGTCACCAATGTGACGTCGGGCCTCGATTTCGGCTCCGGGCCTGCGCGGGAGTCCGCGGACGTCCTGGATCCGGATTCGGATTCAGGACGTCCGTGCGGATCCGGATCTCGGAGATCCGGACCCGCTCATCACTAGTATCAATATGCCTATCCCGAGCATGTTTAAATTGTTCTACTGTATTTGCCTCCACCACCTCTGAGGGGGGGCTAATCCACTTATCTACTACTCTCTATGTGAAGTCCTTCTTCCCTGGCGGAGTATACAGCCAGGGATGGGGGGTTAAGCACTTCCTCTGAGATTACAACAGGGAGCAGGGAGGGTAAGGGTTAGGCTATGGGAAGTGAAGTTTCGGTTAGTCACCATCAGTGGAGACTTAGGTTAAGCATGAAGGGGTACTAGTAGGTTTAGGAGAGGGGTACTATACAGTACAAAAAGAACCCCTGTTGGGATTTTAGCATTTGGGATTGTTGCCACGCACAGAATAGCTGCTCAGGGTGATCGCCCTCCTGCGAGTGGTGGTACACAGATTTGTTGATGTCATATTTGACATGCTTTTAAGTTTTCTTTAAAATATATAGATTTTAGTTGTTTTTTAATCTGATTACAAAGTTTTTTGTATTTTTTAAATTTTTACTGCATGGGAAAGTACCTTTATTATTATATGTCACTGGAAAGAAACACTTTTTATTTACAGCAGATGATATGGGTTACAATCAGTAGGGAAAAGGTAACCAGGTGCACAACAATAAAAAAGGTAACATCACACATTACAAAATCAATTTTTTCTGTGTAATTTTTTGGGGGGTGTTGGGTGGGGTTTTTTTGTATTTTTTTTCTTTTCGTATTTTTTTTTTCATTTTGGTTTAGTTTTTTCGCTTTTGGAACTCTGACGCACAAGGAAAACAGACCGATGAAGGGTAACGGCACACGCTGAATGCACTGCAGCACAATAGATTCAGCTGCTACTGGAAAGAAACACTTGAGACGCTCGTACGACAGTGCCCTTACACAAGGGTAACCTATGCCATTGCTAGCTCCATAGATCTGGGCTACCATGAAGCCCTGGCTGACATCCGGTAGCCATTTTGTTAACCCCCTTGGTGCTTGAGTCTGGCCTGCTCATACTGTATGACATTCATGCTATAGCATAAATCTGTGTTTAACCAGTGAGTGTAGCATAATGAGACACACATACAGCAGTACCCTTACAAAAGTGTAACCTATGCCATTGCTAGCTCCATAGATGTGGGCTTCCATGAAGCCCTGGCTGACACCCAGTAGCCATTTTGTTAAGCAAAAGTCTGCTCGAGTCTGGCCTGCTCGTACTATATGACATTCATACTGTAGCTTAAATCTACAGTATGGATCCGCGGTTCTCTTAGCCGCTTTCGCGCAGAGCAACCAGTCTCAGCACGCCATTTGGCAAGAATGGGTCTCACACGTACGAGCGTCCCATTCTCGGCGAACTGTATACTCGCACACTTGTCCCCATAGCACTTTATTAATAGCGTAAAGAGACGCATGTCTATGCAATAGTATTTTCTGAGACAAATGTCTATTTACCATACTGAACAGTACAGTATTGTACAGTAATGGACACTTCAAGCATTTGCAATGTGGAATCTTTTGCTATAACTTTGCATTAGACATCTGACACATGCGCAGTGGTAATTTCAAAAAGCAGCATCTGGTGGATGATCGCTGTTATTGCACTCATCCGGTAACCCAATATGCCAAACTGTGGGACTTACTGTGCTACCATGCAACTAGGAGCGCTGTGGTGAGTTGGTGCTAGATGAGCGTGGCTTCATCTGTAGGATTTATATCATGTTACTGGTATCATTCAGGATGCTGGGGAAAAACAAAAAAAATTCTTACTCAGAATTACCCCTCCCTTCCGAGCAACTGAGTGATAAGCCAGTATATCTATGTCGGTTGTGAGAGGCAGAAAGGAGCCTACATTAGGAGGATATGCAGGTCCTTATATGCCACATGGAGCATTATGGAGTTGCTCCAAGGTATGTAGCTCTTAGTTTTGATATATTTAAGTAATGAGCCTTTATCATGTGGCTCCTTGATGGTTAAACGTATACCCAGATTAGGGTAACAGAGGCCCCTGGATTGGTTGGGCTGGATGGCTCTAGTGTGGCACACCATTACATTATAGACAAACTCAGTATGTCTCAAACTCAGGGTTTGAGACATACTTACCTCTGCTCCAGGTGCTTGGTCAGACTTGCTCAGAGACTATCATTTCAGCAGGCGTCACTGAACGCAGCCTGCGGCCTTGTTGCTCACCAACTCCCAGCACTTGGCCTTCTCTCTGTTACAGGCCTCGGGACTTTCCACATGCACACCAAACACCGTTTGTGTCTCCAACATGGGAGCGGCCATATTGGTTTGATTCCCAGGAGTTAATTAGCCAACCTGGAAATGGTTATTCTGACATCATCCTGCAACAGCCAATCAGTTACAAGCTCCGCATATATATATCCTGAGACTGGAGCCAGGAATCAGTCAGTACAATGATGTCCTAAGGAGTAGCAGCTTCCACAGCTCTCCAATACTTCTGATAATTCAGCACCTGCTATCTGACTCCCTCTAGTGTTGCATCATCTACCAGTATACCTGTTTCTCTGTTTGCCTTCTACACCTGCTGTTCAGTCTACCTGCTATTGGTTCCAGTATTTCATCATCCTCACTACAGCTGTTAAATCACAGGTCAGAGAGACTAACATTGATATCTGCAGTAAATCCAGATACCTGCTGTTGCCATTATCATCATCGGTGACCCTCTCCTGTGACGACCATAGGGATACACACCGCATACTTGCCTGCAGTGACTTCATTGCCCTTGCAAGCCCTAGCCTAATCTCACTTACCAGTTGCTTATTGGCTCATCCTATCCTTCAGAGACTCTATCTTCCCCTGTGTGGGGTTCCTCTACAGACTCATGTTACTCTCTATGCAGTGTAAGTTCATCAAGAAACCAAGCTTCTGCTACACTCCAGCTCCAGACCAGAGTCACCCCTCAGACGTGACTATTATGCTGATTTTTTGAGGTGCTGCACCCCACAACTAGATATACTGTAGTGCTGGCGACCCCCAATACACAGAGAAGCCTTGATGATGGCTTGGGGGCTTATTCACACATTTGCGCAAATATATGTAACCAAGCTCTCTGAAGTTTGTTACCATATATGATTTCTATCTTGTTGCTGTTATCATTCAGGGTGCTGGGCGAAAATAAAGTGTGCCGGGAGAAGCCCTGAGAGGTAACACATTAAGGCAGGCATACCCAAAGTCAGGCCGGGGGCCAATTGCGGCCCGTGCTGTCATTTCAAGCGGCCGGCAGCCTCCAGCTGGAAGCGGGCAGAGCACCAGATGTGGGAAGCACAGCACAGGACACTAAAGGTGGGGCCCCAGCGTGCGTGCCTTTACCTTGCTGTCTGCAGCAGTGAGGAGGTGCCGGCTGCCACAGTGAGATGTGTTTGGCATCTTTCGGGTGAGTATGCATCCAACCCCTGCAGCTGCAATTGTATATCACCCTCCTCCACAATCACAGTGACAGCAGTGTGTGGGGAGGGGGGCAGCAAGGGGGAAGCTTGCTCCCGTAACATGCAGAGCAGAGGAGGGCAGCAGCGGGAGCCCAAGCATCTCCTGTCCTTGCAGTTCCTGCTTTGCCTCTCCTTCCTCTGGCTCACACAAGGGTCTGGGAAACATACACAGAAGGGAGGGGGAAGATTGGGGGACATACAGTGAAGGATGGTCAGGCTGGGGGACATACAGTGAATGGAGGCAGTGATGGCCATTCAGAGAAGGGGAGCAGGGGCAGGCTGGGGGACATACAGTGATTGGGGGCAGAGTGGGGTACATAGTGAATGGGGGTCATACAGTGAATGTGAGTCATACAGTGAAGGAGGGTCAGGCTTGGGGACATACAATGAAAGGAGGCACTGATGGACATTAAGAGAAGGGGGGCAGGCTGGGGGACAGAGTGAATGGGTGCAGAGTAGGGGACATAAAGTGAATGGGGACAGTCTGGGGGAAATACAGTGCAGGAGCGGGCCATGGAGAGGGGTGGGGCTTAAATGGCGCAAAATGGCGTTATCACATAATTTTAGCCCCTCTTCGTGGACCCGTGATAATTTATCCAGAGGGCAAGGGAGCGGGGTCTTTGACCAGAAAGCAGGAGATGTGCCCACCTTCCCAGGGGGCCAGGAGGTTGACCTGATTTTTGGGAGGCTCCCGCCCATTCCGGGAGGGTAGGCAAGCCTGCTGGAGATGTGTACTGTATGATTGAATCGCACATACGGCCTGAATCAAAAAGGACCACTGTTGTGCAAATTTGCAGAGCAATGCAATCAGATAGTCACCACCCAGATATAGTGAAAACCCGCCCTGTGCAAGCCTGTGAAAATATCCCCGGCCAACTGCAAATCCATATGCAACTCACTCACCGTAAAATGATTCTTCCAGTCTATGCAAGTGTGAGTAACTTTGACTCAACCATAACTCTGTAACAGAAACAGGATAATTGAGGCCGGAGCTGACACACACACCCTCACTGAAAATGCCTAGGAATGCCTGCGTTTATGTTGACAGACACTCCAAGTTGCGAGGGAATTGCAAAATAAGTTATTACTCATTTTTGTTGCTATTTGACCTCGTGCATGCACGCTACAATCCGTACGCATGCCGAGTCATTCAATAATCTCTCGATTTGCAAATGCACACAACAGTGATCAGGTCTGAATAAACCCCATAGCTGCTCAAAGTTGCTTATATCAGTCAATGAAGAATGGGCAATGTGAAAAACTACCAGTTCTAGGCACAATATGGACTTGCATGTTCCTCTGAATCAGCACACAAGGGGGAGCTGTTTACACATTCTGCCAGCAGTGGCAGTAGTTTTTAACTTGAGGTTCAAGGGGGCAGCTTTTCCTCTATCTAGGCTCCTTTCACAAAGGTACTGTTATACATGAACACACACACACCTAAATTAGTGTAAGTAAATACCAAAATGCAATACTGTGAGACACAATTTCTTTTACTGTTTTACATAAATTTAAGTAGGTCAATGCCTGCCAACATTGCAGTTAAATATTCTAAATTAGCAAAATGTTCTGCAAACACCTACACAGACTAGCATCTAAAAAGCAGAAGGTGGTGGTGACCTATATACCGTGGGTGAAATGTAATAGCATGACAGATTCAGAAAGTGAGAGATTTAGTAAGAAATCTCCAGTTTTTTTAAAGCGGCAATCATTTACACTGCAAAATCCAACTGGTTTTGCCATGTAAATGACTGCCGCTTTAAAAAAAATTGGAGATTTCTTACTAAAGGTCCGTACACACTGGGCAACTTTGAGCTGAAAGTCGCTCAAAACAGCAGGTTTGAGCGGCTTTCAGCTCAAAGCCGCCCAGTGTGTATGCCCGGGCGATGAGCGGTAAGCGCTGCTGCGCACTCCCGCAACATCGCCGGGAAAGCCGTTCATCTGCTGGTTATACCAGCAGATGAGCGGCTTTCAGGATGGCTTTACATTGCGCTGCGCTATGCAATGCCGTCCTCCCCCCCTCCGTCGGCGATGGGCAGGGGGAAAGCCGCTCAGTGTGTATGCACTGAGCGGCTTTCCCCACGCATCATCGCTGTTCGTACAAGCTGGGCATAGTCGCCCAGTGTGTATGCACCTTAAGTCTCTCACTTTCTGAATCTCTCATCCTATTAAATTTCACCCTATATGTGCATGGTACAGTAGTAGAGAGAACTTCAGAAATGTGCAGCATTTCTGCATTCTTCCCAGTCTGGTTTACAGTAAATCCCAAATTAATATTTTTTGTTGTATAATGGATCTCTGGTATTGTGAGTTGCATATAAACAAAAATGCATCTTTTGTACATTTTGTACATCTGTTATATTACAATACAGATTTTAATGGCTCTTTTGCTAATATATTAAAGTATATTATTGGTCTTGGACTTTCCAAAACTGATTTCCCTGGAAAGAAATTGCACACCTGCCTAGGATTTGCCACTTACTAATTTTCCGCATGAAATGACATGTTAGTTGCCCATCTCCTTTGTTGCATGATTTTCTAATGATAATTATGCCTATAAATATTAATAATTTAAGCTCCAAGAATAATCATGGCCTAGGTAACTAAACATTATTAAAAAAAAAAAGAAAAAGGCAATTGTTTGCAGCGCTGTCAGATTGTATTATAACAAAATATCCAACTGATTACATTGTAATGTGGTATGTAGAATATTCACTGTGCGTGTGTGTGTGTATCAGTACTGGAATTTATGGGGGTGATTCAGTTTGGTTTGCAAAAGCAAACTCCTTCACTAATGGACAAAACCATGTGCACTGCAGGTGGGGCAGATGTAACATGTGCAGAGAGAGTTACATTTGGGTTAGTTATTTTGTTTCTGTGCAGTGTAAATACTGGCTGCTTTATTCTTACACTGCAATTTAGATTTCAGTTTGAAATCTACACATGTACATGTAACATCAGCCCCACCTGCAGTGCACATGATTTTGTCCATTAAATATGTTTGATGTTTGATAACAGAAAGGTATTTTACTCTGATTTCTTAGAATCCAATCAAACAGTTACTATATTCAGATTGTGTACTATGGGGTTATTCTGGTTCACTTGCAAAGGCACAATCACTCTCCAATGGACAAAACCATGTGCACTGCAGGTGGGGCTGATGTAACATGTGCAGAGAAAGTTAGATTTGGGTGTTTTATTGTTTCTGTGCAGGGTAAATACTGGCTGTTTTATTTTTACACTGCAATATAGATATTAGTTTGAAGGACAAACCCCATCTAAATCGAATTCTTTCTGCACACGTTACAATAGCCCCATCTGCAGTGCACATGGTTTTGTCCATTAGAGAGTGATTGTGCCTTTGCGAGTGAACCAGAATAACCCCCTATACCAACTATTCCAAAATACAAACACACCTGAATGTATGGTTTCTGAGTTGAATCAATTCCCAGTTCAAAATAAATTTGGGGTTCTAAGTGGAACCAAGTCTTGGCTTGTATCTTTTGTCAGTTCAGAGTCATTTACACCAGACAGTTTGTTTTGTGTTTTGGTTTTGGATCTGGATCTCCTTTCGTGTTTTGGATTGGTTTTAGTTTTATACTGCTTTCCCACTGCCAAGCCATTTAAAGAACCGGTATTTTTAAACTGTATTTAAAACGGTATTAGCTTTCACATTACAGTAGATTACTGTTTTAAATACCGTTTAAGTACCATTCACATCACAGTAAACCGTTTAATCCCCTCAACACGTTTCAAGCTAAAGAAAATATGGCGAGTGTCATAACGCTGGCGACAGCCTATCACAGGTCTGCAGACTGTTGTTTTCACTAAATACCGTTTAAGAGGCATTCTCATTGCAGAAAAAATATCTTTGAAACATTTAGGACTCTGCTTTTTAAACGGGTTGAAACACCGGTTAACTTTAACCGGTAAATCAACTCTGGCGCTTTCCCACTGCAGCCTTAAACGTTTAGAAATGGGAAAAAAATGGCAATTTACCATTTAAGACCTGCAGTGGGAAAGGGACATTAGATCTGTATTTAAATAATAATAATAATAATAATAATAATAATAATAATAATAATAATAATAATAAATCATGGTTGCCTACCTGACCCTCTCATTCAGGGAGACAACGCTCTGTTCCTGGACTTCCCTGGTAATGTATGATTGCCATCACCTGTGGTGAAACACATTTCTTATCAATTACCTAGCTCTCCACAGGTGATGGCAATCCTACATTAGGAGGGAAGTCCAGGAACAGAGCATTTTCTCCCTCATGGAGAGGGTCAAGTAGGCAACCATTAAATAAATAAAAAAAAATAGCTAATATCACAGAATTCAAGCTTTTTTCCTACAGTAATATTAACCTCTATAATATTCATTTACTCTCATTTCCAGTCTATTCTGAACACCTCACAGCTCACAATATTGTTTTTAGGCCAAAAGGTTGCATAAAGGTACTGTAGATGAATAACTAAACTAAGGGACACAAGTGGGCGGCACAAACACGTGGCACATTTAGTAGTGGCACTGCAGTGGCAGACCCGATTGCAGTTTTAAAAACTAGGCCCCAAAAAACACATAGTGCAAAGAAAAAGAGGTGCACAATGGAATTGTCTTTGGGCATTCCCACCCACATACCTTCCAACATGACCCTCTTCAGAAGGGACACATTGCTCTGCTTCTGGACTTTCCTCTTAATATATGATTGCCCTTATCTGTGTTCAACAGGTTTACTAATAAGAAAGGTGTTTCAGCACAGGTGATAGCAATCATACATTAAGAGGAACGTCCAGAAGCAGAGCATTGTGTCCCTCCTGGAGAGGGTCATCTTGGGAGGTATGCGCCCACCCTTATGTTGTATAAACAGGACATGCACACTTTAACACACCAATAATTTGAGTGACAGGATCTGCCACACGAATGTCTGAAATGATTGGTTTGTTTGGGGCTCCACAAAACAAGTTGCCAATGCTCAAAAGAGCACATAATGCAAAGAAAAGAGGAGCAAGATGGAATTGTCCTTCTGAAAAAAAAAGATGTAGGTGGTGGAGACTAGCAGGTGCTAGGCAGGGGATAATGTCACTACATCTTTGTAGGAGCTGGCAAAGACAAGGAGGAGGAGCTAAGGAATAAAATATATGCTCCATAGTAGGCTGAGCTGATGTAGACATACTGGAGTATGATATGGGCAGGTGTGATATTAGGACACAGCCATTTTGAAGTGGGGGTATGGAAAAGCTAAGAAAGTTGTTCAGAAAAGGGGGCATGGCCACGTAAAAGGGGGCATGGTCACACAAAGCTAGAGTAGTGGCTTCATCACAATAGGGGTGTGGCCATGAATGCCACATACCATAATACCCGGTGCACATGATGCCACACACTGAAATGCCCATTACACATGATGCCACACACCGTAATGCCCATTACACATTATACTACACAACGGAATGCCCATTACACATGACGCAACACACCGTAATTCCCATTACACATGACGCGACACACTGTAATACCATTTACACATGATGCCACAAACCTTAATGCCCATTATACATTATGGCATGCACTGTGATGCCCATTTCATAATATGCCACGTAAGTGCCACTTACCCACATGCTCATTGCTCTGAGTTTATTTCACAATGCCAGGGACTTCATGCTTGAGGTCGCAGGACACAGAGGTCAGAGACTCTTCTGGCTGATGCCAATGCCAGCACAACAATCATTTTCCATGTCAATAACCACTGACTCTAAAGCAGTGATTCCCAACCATTTTTCTCTCCCATACCCCTTGATTAGGAGTAGAGTCTACTCAGAAATTTGTTTCTTCTGTGTCTAGCTGCTGGCTGTGTACTGTCTCCGGGGTTCTTGCCTGTAGGATTACTGCTTCCTCCACCCATGTCAGTGTGGGACAGATGATCACTGATGTCTGAGGGCAGCACGGGTAGCTCCCATTGGATTGATGGTCAGCAAAATCATGAGGAGAGGATGATGGTGCTGCAGATGGAACAGAAAGTGACAGGACATGGTTCTTTTCCACACCATTACTTATATTATTTTCAATCATATCCAACCGATCTGCAGTGTACCCCCAGGTGTAAGAATATTCCAAATTGGAAACCAATGCTCTAGAGGCTCAAATACATCTGACTGGAGGAAAGAAAAGACCAATGTCAAGTCCCAAAGTTCCACAGGTGCCACAAATGGTGGCTGAATCCAGAGAAGTTTAAACCCTTCACAAACATTTAAAATTACGGTATAAGGGCTAAACGTCGGTAATAGACTATTGACAGGGACAAAATCTGGACCTTCAAGGAAACCAATCAAAGCCCTGCAGACAAACCCACTGCAAGAAAACATAGAAGCTGGGATAGACTAAATATGGCTGTAAGTAGTCTGCATGACTCATACAATGACACATAAGCCTTCCAGATCCTATAGTAACCATCTTGCTAACATTAGGTATAATTAGTATGATGGGTTAAGGAATACTGTGCCTACTTAACAATGTGGGTTCAACAAAGATGTGGTAAGTTTCGGTAAATGAATGGACCTTATTGCAAGAGGTCTTCTCGAAGCCTAATACACCTGAGGTTCATCCACCAGAAGGATACGTAGATCCATATACCAAGCTCATAAAGGCCTATCCGGAGCAACTAAGATAACTGATAGACCAGATCGTAATGTCAGAGAATTGAAAGGACATCCACGGCTGCCACTGGGTACTACATGTGGGAGCAATAGATTGGTAGTTTGTAGTTCAGTCTGGATGCCATCAAGTCAATCTGGGGTCAGTTGTTGAAATAGGAATAAATTAAGTGCCCATTTCCCAGATGGAGATCCTGGCGGCTGAGGTAATCCGCCTCCCATTTCTCCACCCAAGGAATGAAAACTCTCAATAGGTCTATCACATAATGCTCCACCCCAAAGCAAAATCAAGTAAATTTCCCTCATTGCTCAGTGTCTGTGTGTACATCACTGTCAATTGACATGCCACAGCCGTGGCATTGTTCAACTGAAACCGGATGGCCAAACTCTAATGATCCACCTGACCGAGGGCCCAGTGAATAGCCTGAAGTTCCAGGATGTTGATGGGGAGATTGGCCTCCTGACTGGACCACCGACCCTGGAATTTATGAATCAGAGCCTCTGCACTCCAGCCTCTGAGAGTGGCATCTGTTGTTAACACTGTCCAGTCCCAAATTCAAAATCAACCCTCCAACCAGTGAGTGTAGTCTAGCCATTAGTGGAGAGAAAGATGGGTTTCTGGTGCCAGCTTCACTAACCTATGCATATGGAGGAGAGATCCTGTCCATTGGTCCAGGAGATTCAGCTGAAACCTTTTGAAATGGAACTAGCCAAATGGAAGAGCTTTGAAAGAAGCCTCCATCTTCCCCAACAGACATATACAAAGGGGTTCTGACAATTTCCCTTCAACTTCCTGGCAGTACTTTGTGGATTTTAGACACACAATTTACTCACAATCTGTCATACAATCCGTCATACAATCCATCTGCTGCATTATTGTATGAATGAAGCTTCATTTAAATAGGGGGCTGGGCTTCTAGGATTAAAAAGGATAGGAGTAACAAAAATCCTGTTTTTTATTTTTTTCATTTACAGGTTGCCAGCAACTACCTATCTGCCCACATCTGCTGTGTTATCCCATTATTAAATAGCCCTAATGAAGCAATCCTCTGAAAGAGTAGTGACAGAATTGTGCAAAAGGACATCCAGTGCTCTCTTCAGCAGCCCGCCCATCTGCCGCTTGGAAACTTCTTCGGCTCCCAGCGTTTTTACTGCCGCGGGACACCCAGAAGCTACACCTCTCTTCTCTGCTAGTCAGAGAGGTATTGTCACATGACTCTGGTTGTATGAGCCATCTAAAGACAAATTGCATGTGCTTAAAAGCACATACAATCTGCTCCCAATCCTAACTGATCTGATGTGCAGCACGTCAAATCAGAGGAGCAATCCTCCAATCCCCCGGGGCCAACATTGGATGATTGTGTGCACACTAACCAGTGACATGCGGTGGTGGCTGTGAACGGAGAGGCACTGTCACAGCCACCACCGCACCGCACCCCCCCTCCTGGCTGCCGCCGACACCCGCTGCCCCCCTCCTCCAGCAGCAGCCAGCACCCGTCCCCTGTCGCAAACCTACGTCCCCGCCCGCTGTACCGCCCGCTGTACCCCCCCCCCCCCTGAAAAAAAATGATACTCACTGGGCAGGGGGCAGGGGAGAGGGGAGCAGCAGCCACACAGGCAGGGAACCGGGACTCGGGAGCCGGCAGTGGCACAGGTCACAGCATAGGGAGCAAACGCGGCACTGTCGGCTTACATGACAGGGGCTGCTGTGATTGGACAGCAGCTGGATCTGCTGTCCAATCACAGCAGCCCCTGTCAATTAGGCACTTATAGAAGTGCCGCTTTTAGTGTTATTTTTAATGGATTTTTCAGACCACTGCTTAGCCCTGCCCCAAGCCCCGCCCCCGCTTCGTCCCCTTGCAGTTCTGTTTGGGAGGCACGCTTATCGTGCCTCCCAAACTAGGTTAAATCATTCAAACTAGTAAAATAATATAAAGAAAATACTTATGACACAGAACATGTGTCATAGGTATATTCTTTGTATTATTTTAAAACAAATTGACAGGGGAAGCACTGCCTCCCCTGCCTCCCCTGACTGCACGTCCCTGCTGTTAACATAGGCAAATCTATAATGTTATTAATGAGTGGACCCAGTTCCAAAATTCACATGCCGTGAAAAAACTAACTGCGCACGCAGAAGGCACGTCCAAAAAAGGGGTGTGGCCTCACTGCATAGAAAATGACCTTATTGGAAGGGACATGGTCTTGCAAGAAAAGATAACCTTATACAACATATATTGGCCAACAAATGAAGATCATATGGCTTGTTTATCTGAAAATACATTAGTTATTGTAAGCAAAGGACAAAACCCACAAGGGCAAAACCAATCCAAATCCAAAACACAAAGGAGATCCAGCCATGCCGTTGCTCCCCCCGCCACTCTCCACCATCCCTCCCTTTCGCACAGGCATTGGCAAATACTGTACATATGTGTGTATGACATTGCGATGCTGGCTCCATTGTCGCCAATATTGGCGTTTTTTATTTTGCAAAGGCCCATACTCTGACAACTTTTTTTCTTTGCTACGCTGTACTGATCTCTGCTTACGGCACATGTTAAGTCTATGCTCAGCTTCTCTGGTGCCCTCTGGTTCATGGATCTAACATCATACAAGGGCATAACTACCATAGGTGCAGTGGGTGCAGCTGATATGGGGCCCAGAGCTGAGAGGGGTCCAATTTGCCTGTTAAAGTTACATGTGCTGTATAGATTTTTCAGCATTAGGTGATAAATAGGGGCCCTTCCAAACTTTTGCTATGGGGCCCACATGTATGGCATCATACCTCCATGCTGCTGCTATCCTCCATGGGCCTGAGAAGCATATTATGAGCTCCACCAAGCAGAGCAAAGCACAAGCCTCTCAGCTTCTGGCCTTTTGTGCAAAGTCTCATGGGACTTAGTCAACTCCCAGTAATGCACTGCACACTTGTGCAGTCAGTGTGCCTTGGCTCCTGATGCTCAGCACCATTAATCATTGTCACATTGGCAGATAGGTGTAGCTGCAGCACTCCCCCACTCCCATGCACAAAACCTTTAGCTAAAAAAGACAAAAAATTTTTTTTTTCTTTATAAAAATAGATAGAGGGGGACCCAGGGAGACTGACCCCCTGTGCCCCCCCCCCCCTTAATCCGGCCCTTGGCAATCATTTACACTTCAAAATCAAACAGTTTTTTCAGAGTAAATGATTGCCACATTAAAAAAAAAAACTTTTTACCAAATCTCTGAATTTCTGAATCTCTAATCCTATAAAATTTCCCCCAATGAGTTCTAGACCTTCTAGCACCCTGTGTGAGAAATCCCCCCCCCCCCCCCCCCCCCAACCAACTATGGTTAGTGTTCAATCTGGGCTTTTGACTGTCGGAATGTCCCGACAGTTTGAATCACAGGCCATTTTCATTTCTATCAACTGCAACATGACAGCTGGAGTTCTATATTCCGGCTGTGAAGTGTCGAAAAGTATGAAGATTCGTGAAAAACTGGTGTGAATTCGACAATACGCAGCTGTTTCTGAAACTCCTCAGTGCAATCATTAAGGTCATTAAGGGCAGCATTGAATAGGTGAGTGACGATATTTCCCCTGTCAGTAAATATCGGCACAGACTGAATACCCCCTATATCAACAATTTATACTTTATTATTATTAAAAACACAGATATTTGCCCCTGCAGGGAAGAAAGACAGCACAGTAAAAAAAAAAAAAGAACCCACTGACCCCACAGGAAGAAAAATAAAACATAGTGACTCCCTCCATGAAAAAAATAAATAAAACACAATGGTTCTCACAGGAAAAACATTGGGGTTATTCATGTTGAATTATTGGGAATGGGTCCTGTGATTATGGGCCTGATTCTGGTTGGGGAGGGTATAGTCGCCACAGGCGGTGTGCCAATTGGTGGTATCAGCAGCGATGTTGGCGGTGGTGTATGTGTACTCATATTCATTAAAAATACCCCAAAGATGCTACACAGTGCCTTCACAGGGTCAGAGCTTTATCACAAGCTCTGTTCCTGCATGCGATAATTGATAGATCCATATGATACAATTAATTATTGCATTGCAGATTTTGGCGATATAATGACATCACATGCACATCCTCAGATGATGGATGGTGATAAATCGTCCACTATGGACCTTATTCTGGTTGATTCTCAAGGCTACGAATTCATAGCCTTGCAAATTCACCAGACGCCGACCTGCAAAACTCGAAATGCACGCCCCCTTGCATGCCGCGTTCATACGCAGGGGCTGTGAATGGATGTTTATCATTAACATCCATTTGTAGGCTGTGGGGAAACACCCACATCATCTGATGGTTGCCCACCAGCAAATAAAGTGGAAGGCACACGCACATCTAAGGTTACTCTGAGGTAACCTGGGATGTGCGTAGGCATTCAAAAGGAAGAGAGCGGGCAGCTGACATCTGATGATGTCAGCTGCCCACCCCTGGCGCCCACGTCACCTGGCAATTTCCATGGTAACGTCCAGCATTTTCATTGGAACGCCTATGAAATACTGTGCGTTCCCATGGGCATGACTATCTGACGCCACCCCCCGCCCGCAGCCTTGGGTACATAAACCCAACAAACAGTCTGTTTGCCATGTCCGCATGCACCCAGTGTATGTACATGCACAGAAATGCGGCTGCACATGTGCATATGCAAAACATCGGTCCCCATGCAAACGTATGCTCCTTGCGAATGGACCAGCATAACCCCCTATGTCACTATAAAATACACATTGCCAGATGTGGAACTACCATTGGTGCAGCAGGTGCAGTGCTTGGAATACCTAAGGACTATGGAGCCCACTGCTGCCCCTGTCACCCTCTTCCTGTCACACTTTGTATTTCCTGCCTCTCTCTGCCACCCACTGTGCATATTGTGAACCAGGGTTGGGGTGGACGAGGGGAGCCCAAATTATAATTATGCACATGTGCTCGCCACTCACAAGCTCTGCTACTGCGTATTGCTAAAAACGGTCTGTTCATGAATAAACTGCATTTCCAGTGAGAATCGAGAGGGATTGTGGGGGTATGGGTCATAGGGCCGACAGCACAAAGGTCGACATGCATTGGGTCAACCACTGAAGGTTGACATGCATCAAGGTCAACATGTCTGAAGGTCGACATGGGGTTAGGTCAACAGGGTCATTATGTCAACACATGCATTTGGTCAACATGGCCATACTACGCTCGGCACACTATTTTATTCTCCCTCCTCATGCTAGTGGATGGTAGGGCATGAAATACCACATGTTGGCTCACAAAAAAGTGAAAAACTCCATATCGACCTTTTGACTGTTGACCTTGGCCATGTTGAGCTAATGTGTGTTGACCTAATGACCCTGAAGACCTAATCCCATGTCGACCTTGATGCATGTTGAACTTTAGTGGTCGACCCAATGCATGTCAACCTTAGTGCTGTCGACCTAACGACGTATACCATTGGACGGCAGTCTTGTGATTACCTAGCCTCTTTCTCAACTTGGCAATGGTACGCACTAGGTCAGTTTGGTTGACTTGACTTCTAGGCTAAAACTTATGAACAGCTACCAAATGTATTAACGTTTTCTCTGCCCACATGATTTAGGGGTCTATTCAGTGTTACAAATAATGTTAGCCCCACAAACCATATGTACAGTACTGTATAAAACTCACGCTGGTTTACGGAAACAGACATAAATCCAACAGAGTCATTCTGCAGGGCTCTGATGCAGGGGCAGCTTCTCCAAAAAGCAGATGTTCTAGCAACCACGCTTGGTGGTAAAGCTTTACACTGATAAACAATTATACTGCACATGCTTGAGCTTAATTTCAGACATGCACCAAGTGAGGGATGGAGTAATCAGAGGGATCCAAATGGATCCCTCTTCAGTCCCAGGGTCTCTTTCCTTTGTAATGAGTATGCTCAATAGGTTAATGACATTGGTAGACGGTGTTAGTTCCCGTAGTCAATCTTTGTGAATGAATGGCATGCTACAGAGGCAGCAGGTTAATGTGGAGGATCTAGACCAGGTTTTGATCAGTAGCAGAAGCAAAGTTGTGTGATCAGCAGCACCTGTGATCTCCGGATATAAGTGTTTCCAGGGCAGAGTGCAAATGCTCTTGATGGCGGATTAGATGCACAAGTGATAGGCCGGGTGTGGGCTCTGTTGGGGACCACTGGAGCATTTGCAAGAGTCTTTTATATGCTTTGATAACCTGTATGCTGCTGCCTGTAACTACACTTTCCTGTGGAATTGATCTTGTATGCTGAAACCTGCCTCACAAAATAAAAACCAAAGACTTAATTTGAAGCCCTCTTCCCTCCTGTTGTCAAAGCCCACTTCTCTTCACATGTCACTCACAGCTCTCCTATACTCCAACACTCAGTGACCATCTTTGTCCGCATACTCATCTCCATCATTGGCTTCTAGCCTCTAGTTGTATGTTGATTGAGTTCTCACTACTTATATCCAAGCTGTAATGTGTATTGAACTGTGCGCTCTTTATTTGTACTGTATTCTTGTTATTTATTCAATGTTATGCCAAGCTTTGTCTCCCTGTATTGTTCCTTTGTACGGCGCTGCAAAACACTTGTGGCGCCTTATAAATAAAATTATAATAATAATAATAATAATCTTGTGTATGTGATCCTTTTCAAAATTGGTGGAGAATGCGAGGTGTGGGCATATCCCAAGCAGAGTCCTCCCTGTTCCAGGTGCTGATACAGTTGTAAGGCCAGTACTGGGTACTGGTGGATACTGGCAGTAAACTCACCATTGTCATTGCCAATGTGGTTCCTCCAGGAGAAGACAAGGTCCTACCTCCTAGCAGCATGTTGTGTATCCATGGTGATGTGGAAGAGTGCCCACCTATATACTTACCCCTGATCATTCTAGGCTGCCCATTAAAGGTCGTAGCATCAATGAACTCCAAACCACCTTATGCATTGTTCCTGGGCCATGACTTCCAGTTGCTGCAGGAGCTGGTTACCTGGCATGGAACAAACAAACCTGCCACACACCACCGTGCAGAGACACGGTGGGCACAGTACTCACCCGTCCGTGTCCGCCACCGGCTGGCATGTGTCCAGTGGTGTCCTCGGTCGGGCTGGCGGCAGCAGGTCATGGCGGCTCAGGATGCTGGCTCTGAAAGGCTTGTTGGAGGCATGGCAGTCTGTGTGCTGGGAGGCCGGCGCCACCATCTTGGAAAAGGGCAAAACAGTGATTGGCCAGGTCTGGGTCTTTCCCTCCTCCTCTGTCCAGGTGGCCAATGGCAGCAACCCCCTTGCCATAAAGGGGATCTGCCTAGGCTATCCTGAGTCAGTGCAAAGAGTCTCTTGGGCAGTACACAGCTCTGGGAAGATCCTGACTCCTGCTAGTGCCTCTGCTCACTGTGTCCTGTCAGTCAGTAGTCCTTGCTGGCCTCTGACCTCTTCTCAGCCTCTTCCTGGTATCCGGTCCATTGATCCACCTCCATTCCCGGGGAGCCACTGGACCATCACGGTACCCTCTGGTTCTACCTCCTGATCCGGAATCCACCTCCAATCTTCAATCATCCAATTGTCCAATCTCCAATCGTCCAATCATCCAATCATCTAATCTTCAATCGTCTAATCTTCAATAGTCCAATCTTCAGTCATCCAATCATTCAATCGTCCAATCTATCTTCAAACACCAATTCCCATATTTATGCAAAGGCTTGTTTCTCAGTTCTTTCCAAGGTTATTGCAAAGACTTATTATTTATGATTTGTGACTGCTTATCAAAGAAGTATTTGATTCAAGTTCATGTCATTTATATATGAGTTCTTTCATTAAACCTGCTAGTTTTAAACTTACATCTTCTAATCCACCACCTGTGACACAAACCGTTAGCCACTGAAGCAACTCAGGAGACAGAGACCAGAGACTACCAAAGCTTGGCATTTGGTAGAGCTACTGCAGTTCCTGAACTAACCCAAGAGACCGAGTCTGAGGCCCAGTGGAACCCGGTTGGGTAGAAGATATCACTGCGGGACTTTGGGCAAGATCATCGTGATGACAGCAATCTGGTACACTCCTTTGAGAATGTAAAAGTGGTTAATGGTAGAGTAATTGATGCTTTACCATCAGAGGGTGTGCCATATTTTGTATTGAAAAAGGATTTGCTATATTGTATTGCTACTTCAGAAGGGAAAAGAGTAGATCAGATATTAGTTCCCTAAAAACTGGTGCAGTTGGTTTTAGAATCTGCACAAACGCATTTATGGGGTGGCCATCTGGGTGAGGAGAAAACACCAAACTACCACCCCACGGCCAGAATTAGGGTTTCACTGATATCCCTCCCTATTATTGAGGCCAGTGGAAAAGTCTGCTCGAGGGCCCCAATATATATTGGTGGTAGTTGATTCTGTCACCAGGTACTCAGAGGCTATAACCCTGCGTAATATAAAATCTGGCATAAATGCCAGAGAGCTACTAACCATATATACCTGCTTGGGAACACCGAAAGTCTTGGTACCTTGGTCTTAACAGACCAAGGTACCCCTTTTCTTTTTAAAACTTATGGAGGATATGAAGGATTTATGCCGGTTGTTAAAAGTAGACAATCCTGTATCTGAACATACTAATGATATCAACTCTCAACCTCTGTTTCTCCAGTGAAAACATATTTAGCCTAGTTAACCTATCTTTGTACAGTATTCTAATTATTTGAGTATTCTTTGTATTCTAGCAATTGGAGAACTTCTACTACTTTAGGCGCCCTTCTCTGAATCTATTACAATTCATTTATGTCCATTTTAAGGTGCAGTGCCCAGAACTGACCACAGTATTCCAAGTGTGGTCTCACCAATACCTTGTAAAGAGGCACTATCACATTGGCATCCCTTGAATCCATTCCCCTTTTAATGCATGCCAGGGTCCTGTTTGCTTTTGCTGCTGCACTTGAGCAATGTGCACTATTACCCAATGTATCATCTATGATGACCCCCAAGTCCCACAGCAAAATTCCCTATAATAACTCCATTAAGCATCCATTTAGCTTGTTCACTTTTGTTCCCATAATTAAATTATTTAGAGCTTACCTGAAAATTCTGTAGCTTCACCAGGGTGGTTGAAGCTAAGGGTGGAGGAGGGTGGCATCTCTCTGCATGAGAGTAATGTGGAGGATCCAGACCAGGTTTTGGAGCAGTAGCAGAAGCAAGGTTGTGTGATCAGCAGCACCTGTGATCTCCTGATAAGTGTTTCCAGGGCAGAGTGCTAATGCTCTTGATGGTGGATTAGCTGTCGAAGCAATAAGCCAGGGTGTTGGCTATGGTAGGGACCATTGGAGCATTTGCAAGAGTCTTTTATATGCTTTGACAACCTGTAACTACATTTGCCTGTGGAATTAATCTTGTATGCTGTGACCTGACTTGCACAATAAAACAAAATACTTAATTTGAATCCAGTTTATGTGATCCTTTTCCCAACACATATTCCGCAGCGCTTTACAGAGTACAGAACATTCACTATAGTCCCTGCCCCAGTGGAGCAATCTATGAGCCTGATTCAGACCTGTTCGCTAGGCTGCGTATGTTGCAGCATAGTGAACAGGTGAATGCCACCTGCCCGAATACACCCCCCCCCCCCCCCCCCCCCCGAAGCGTGAATCCTGAGAGGTACACTGTTTTCCCATTTGAAAATAAAAGGCAGTCTAGACTTTTATTTCTGATGGGGATGGCCAAAAAGGGAGCGGGCCCTGATGTCATGTGGTTTCAGCTGTCCACTTCGAGCAGGAATCGTCGCGCCGTGTTTTCGTAGGGACACCTATAAAGCGATGGGCGTGGCCCTGCTACCGCCTGCTGCATATGATACTCGCTGAAAGGCGTTCTCACAGGGGGTCTGCACATGCGCATATTCACCAGGGGCGTAACTATAGCACCGCAGCCCCCACAACCGCGGGGGGCGCTATGCATGTGCGGGCGCCGGGAGCTGCAGTGCTATAGTTACGTTACACCCCGCCACCCGCCGCACCAACCCCCGCAACCCCCCCCCCATCCCCAGTCTTTACCTGTGTTCAGTATGCGCTGGTCCGGTCCCGGCTCCCTTCTTCTGCTGAGGACCACCACAAAATGGCCGCCCCCATATAGCACACAGTTCTCTGAAACTGTCTGCTGTATGGGGGCGGACATTTTGTGGTGGTCCTCATAGCAGAAGAAGGGAGCCGGGACCAGCGCGTACTGAACCTAGGTAAGACTGCAGGGGTTGGTGCGGCGGGCGGAGGGGCGGGTGAGTGGCTGGGCGCCCTCCCTTTAACGGCGGGGGGGCGCCCAAAATGTAGTTACGCCACTGATATTCACCCATACATGAAATTGGCCCCGCTGGTCCTATATTTTCAACCACATGTACATGCACGCACAGACATTCTAGGGTTAATTTTTTGGGAGCCAATTAACCCATCGGTATATTTTTAGTGTAATAGTGAATGGGTCTGTTATTTAAATTTGTAAAACTGTTTCTGCATACATAATGAACCCCTTTACATTTACATCTCTAAAGGGTTTATTTTAAGAGTTGGTATATAGAGACAGGATCAGCTTGATGGCTGATTTTTATCTTTATATACAAACGTGTTAATAGTAAAACCAATAATTGCTGTATTTCAGTACTGTAGCACAGGCAGGTTAAAAGCTGTCATCCACATATACAGGTTGAGTATTCCTTATCCAAAATACTGAAGGCCAGAAGGATTTTTTTGATTAATTTATTATTCTGCATTTCTGAATATTTTTATATTACAAAGAGGTATATATTGAGGATGTGGGAACACAAAATACATTAATGTTGTATTAACACATCATACACATACAAAGACAAGTATTTGTGCATGAAACAAGACACTGAATTTGAATGCTATGCTATTATTTTCTTGCACATATTTAGCGCTAGTTTCATATCATGTCCCCAGTAGTGCCAACTAAAGATGCTCCCATTAGTGTCCGTTACATATCATGTCCCCAGTAGTGCCAGTTACAGATATTCCCAGTAGTGCCAGTTACATATCCTGTACAGAGTAGTGCCAGTAACATATCATGTCCCCAGTCCTGCCAATTAAAGATGCTCCCCGTAGTTTCAGTTACATATTATGTCCAGGGCTGGAGCTACCACTATGCAGCTCTAGGCAGCTGCCTAGGGCGCTGGCCACTAGAGGGCGCTGTGACATCTGTTATTCCGAAAAAATGAAGGAAGTCATCCTTCTTTTAATTTGTGCAAGCCAGTGAGGGGTCTAAATATGTTTAGAGCTGTGGGGGCACAGCCATCTGCGTGCAGCATACAAATCCTGCAGCAGACACTGTGCTGAGGCTTCTGTTGAAAGCAACATGACGCTGCTGGGGCTTGAGAGCTGCACTGTCTGACGATGAGTCATAGGGCGGTATTCAATGAGGCAGAATCGCCAAGTTTTATGGCGATTCTGTGTTTTTTTCGTGTGTGCCGGCGATTTTTGGAGCTGAAAAAGCGAATCACCCTATTCAATGACCTCTATTCGCCGATGACGACCGGTGAATGAAGCCCCAATCGCCAAATGTTATTCTCTACAAATCGCCGGTTTTTGTCTATAGGAATTTTCATGGGGATTCGCCGGTAGTCGACGGGAATCACCATGAATCGCCAAAAGTGTATTCAATGAGAAGTTGGCGATTCTTATTTCTTGTTTCATATCGCCGTTCCTCACCGAGTGTCCCTCGTCATCTTTTTGTGGTGAACTTTTATAGGAACCTGTGAAATAATTGGTTTTAAGTGTTCAATTTAACTCTGCAAGTGTAATGTATTATTATTTGCTGCCCTTGTGTGATGTGATGGTCGTAGAAGTGCTATACAAATATATATTTAATTTTTTCTGGTATTTTTTTTTTCTCCCACAACGCACTGTTCTTACCCATGGTGCACCTCACTTACCCATGATTCTCCTCCCCACCTCACTCCTTCGTTTGGCCTTTGAGGAGAATTCACAGCTTTTGCAGTCTGCTGTATTGGAATCGTTTTTTCAGGGTAATTTGCATTTTTCTTGCATTTCCCTGCAATTTCTTACAGTACTGAAGCTGTTTAGGGAAACGCCGGATTGGCTGAGAATCGCCGTTGGGGGCGGCGATTCTCAGCCACGTTGAATAGGGTGACACAGCTAGTCCCGGCGACTCCCGACGCTTGGCGAATCGACGTAAAAAACCGGTGAATGGCTGGCGAATGTAAAATCTGAATCGCTGTGACCAACGATTCAGGTCATTGAATACCGCCCATAGGCTCTCTCAACCTCAGAGGAGCCGTCTGCTAGCAAGCTGTGAGGAATGAAGACAGAACACAACTCTCGGTGCCTTCAACTTTCCAGCTGCTATTGTTGTAGGTAAGTGCATGGATGGGGACTGGGAGTGACAGGGTGTGTGGCATGTGGAATGAGGTCAGAAAGATACAGTGTATGGGAAGATGGGGTCAGGTGTACATTGTGGGGAGAGGGGATGCGGTGTACAAAGTGTGGGGGGGGGGGGTGAGGTATACAGTGTGGGAGATTGGATCAGGTGTACAGTGTTGGGAGATGGGAGATGTACAGTGTGGGGATAGGCTGCACAGTGTGGGGGATGGAGTCATGTGTACAGTGTGGGGGGAGGGGATTAGGTGTACAATGTGGGGGATGGGATCAGGTGTACAGTGTGGGGGGATAGGCTGGTCAGTGTATGGGATGGGGTCAGGTGTAGAGTGTGGGGATGGGGTCAGGTGTACAGTGTGTGGAATGAGGTCAGATGCACAGTGTGGGGGGATGGGGTCAGGTGTACAGTGTGGGGGATGGGGTCATGTGTACAGTGTGGGGGATGGGGTCAGGTGTACAGTGTGGGGGGATGGGGTCAGGTGTACAGTGTGGGTGGATGGGGTCAGGTATACAGTGTGGGGGTGGAGTCAGATGTATAGTGTGGGGATAGGATGTACATTGTGTGGGAC
This sequence comes from Crinia signifera, assembly GCF_055691185.1. Taxonomy (NCBI): domain Eukaryota; kingdom Metazoa; phylum Chordata; class Amphibia; order Anura; family Myobatrachidae; genus Crinia; species Crinia signifera. Next base: position 266,582,539 of record NC_139219.1, on the reverse strand, counting down.
GGGGTCAGGTGTACAGTGTGGGGGATGGTATGCACACACGTGTGTGTGTGTGTGTGTGTGTGTGTGTGTGTGTGTGTGTGTGTGTGTGATATATTCCCTACTGTCTGGGAAGGGGATAACTGGGTGAATGGGGGAGGGGGCAATAGGCTGACATTTTGCCTAGGACGCCACTAATTCTTGCACCGGCCCTGATTATGTCCCCAGTAGTGCCAGTAGCATATCCTGTCCCCAGTAGTGCCAATTACATATCATGTCCCCAGTAGTGCCAGTTACAGATGTCCCCACTAGTGCCAGTTACATATCATGTCCCCAGAAGTGCCATTTACATATCCTGTCCTGTATAGTGCCAGTTACAGAAGTCCTCAATACTGCCAGTTACATATTATGTCCCCAATAATGTCAGTCACGTATCCTGTACCCAGTAGTGCCAGTTATGTATCCTGTACCCAGTAGTGCCAGTTATGTATCCTGTACCCAGTAGTGCCAGTTATAAATGTCCCCAGTAGTGCCATTTACATATCTTGTCCCCAGTAGTGCCAGTTACAGATGTTCAAAGTTGTGCCAGTTACAGATGTCCCCAGTAGTGCCAGTTACATATTATGTCCCCAGAATTGCCAGTTACAGATATCCACAGTAGTGTCAGTTACATATTATGTCCCCAGAATTGCCAGTTACAGATGTACCCAGTAGTGCCAGTTACACATTATGTCCCCAGAATTGCCAGTTACAGATGTCCCCAGTTGTACTTTAAGCAAAAAAAAAAAAGATGTCTAAAACTATGGTTTTTGGAATATTTTGAATAACAGATATCCCAATAAGCAGGGCCGGCGCTACCCACTCAGCAGCTCCTGCAAAGCAGGGAGGCGCCATGCTGAAAAGGCGCTGTCTCCCTCCCTGCTCTGCTAAAGCTGCCTCAGCCCTCACTGTCACTGCCTCCTGCATGCCACCCGCAGCGCATGTCTGACAGCGGGCGGCAGTATGGAGAAGCTGAGCAGCTCCCTGCACTGCACACACACTGTTCTCCTCCTGCGACCTGCCCCCTCTTCCTCATGGACACTTGCACTGAGGCATGTAGGGCTGTCTGTGAATGCCTGGATGACATGTCGGGGGAAATTTACTAAAGGAAATTTGTAAAAAATAGGTGTATTTGTATCCAGAAATACACGTATTTTCAACATTTACTATCCTGAAAATACGGCAATTCGTATTCGTATTGATGTGCTATCAATACGAATACGAATTGCCGTATTTTCGGAATAGTAAATGTCAAAAATAAGTGTATTTCTGGATACAAATACACCTATTTTTTACAAATTTCCTTTAGTAAATTTACCCCGTCATGTCTGGATCCGCCCCCTAGCCATTGTCTCCTGTCAGCTGTCAATCAAAAGACGAACAGGCAGAAGCGCCGCCTCCCCTTCCTTCCCTCTTCTCAGTGTGCTGTGCCAGTGCCGTTGCCAGTACTCAACACTCCGCCCCCTCTATCTCCTCCCCTCTTCTTCCATCTCCTCCTTTACGCCCCTCCTTTCCCCCTCATTCACAAGTGCTGCACATACTTTTTGTACTGCTTTCGGATCGCCTGCTACATTTTGCGGACACAGCACTGAGATGGTGTATGCACCCGAGATTCTCCATAGGATTGCATGTTTCATACGCTCCCACAATCGGGCTGCAGCTTGTTGCAATGGAAAGGGCGCAAAATGTATGGTTTGCAGGAGGGCGCCGGACACCCTAGCACCGGCCCTGCCAATAAGGGATACTGAACCTGTATCATCAAGTGATAATTATACTAGTAATAAGTACACAGTAGCTTCTGGCAAGTGTAAAGCTGTCCCAACAGCAAATCTAATTCTGCACAAGTATATGCACTGTGTTACGTGAAACTAAAACCAGATTATACCAACGCTGTTCTGACCTCCGCAGTCCCTATTCCATAGATACTCACAAGGCAAACCTTGTCTGACAGATCCACCAGTACAAAACCACTGCTTACTGCAAACCAGTGTTATAAATGAAGCCACCTAATGATTGTGTTCTTATATAATTCAAAGGAAAATGAAACGCCTATTCTATGGAAAGAAAAGTTATTAAATTATTTTGTAAGAAACACTGCTTTGAAAATACTTTGATGTGATACTGTACGGCTTCAAAGGCAACATTTTTAAAAGCTTGAATTCTTTATATGTACACTGTGAGATTTATAGCTTTAAAAGTATTTTTTTTATACCAGCTACTAACATGGAAAGAAACCAGCAACTGACCTCAGAGAAAATGTTTGATTTAAATGCCAGCTGTGGCTTAGATCCTTTCTTTGTGTACCCTACTTTTATTTTTTATTTCTTCTCAGTGTGTAGAGATCCCCTTCATTGTTAACTGCAGGGTGTACTGCTGTTCAAAAAAGCAGATAAGTTACTAAAATAATGAAGCAGTTTGTGCCGAGCTATCGCCATGGTGTGTACGTTTGTGCATTGTGTGGTTATAAATAAAGTACTAAAAGGCCACACTCTGTATACAAAATCACTGCTAGAAATGTACTTTAGGGTCAGATGAAATCATATTGGTTTTAGGGTCATTTTTCCTTTTGGATCAAATTGACGCTGATATTAGTTTTTACTTTTAAACAGTGCTTTCTACCAATTATGCTGGTGCTTACCTGCTTTTTACCTGTATTTGTTATTTAGGTACTCTTTACCTAGAAGGGCGCCAGCGATTGAAATCGCGGTCGTTGGGGGTAAAAATCGCGGTGATCGCGGTCATCACGGGCATCGCGGGTAAATCGGGATGGCCGCGATGCCCGCGATGACCGCGATCACCGCGATTTCCCCATAGGGAACAATGTTAAAACGGCTGATTGACCGCGATTTTACTGTTAAATGCCTCAATGGACCCGATTTGGGTCCAAATAGGCCAAATTAACCCTTAAATGTCCCCCCAAATTTTTAACGCCACCCCACGATCCACGCCAACCCGAAGCGTGGCGAGCGCAGCGAGCCCGCGAGGGGCGGCGGTACGCGTCCTCCGACCTTTTCATGCCCTACTATCCACTAGGGCGTGGTGTGAGAATATAATAGTGTGGCGAGCGCAGCGAGCCACCGAGCCCGAAGCGTGGCGAGCGCAGCGAGCCCCGCGAGGGGACGCGGATACCTTCACAGGTAGACGCGTCCCCTCGCGGGCTTCACAGGTGTCCGCCTCGCCACGGACACCTGTGAAGCCCGCGAGGGGACGCGCATAACTGTGAAGGTATCCGCGTCCCCTCGCGGGGCTCGCTGCGCTCGCCACGCTTCAGGCTCGGTGGCTCGCTGCGCTCGCCACACTATTATATTCTCACACCACGCCCTAGTGGATAGTAGGGCATGAAAAGGTCGGAGGACGCGTACCGCCGCCCCTCGCGGGCTCGCTGCGCTCGCCACGCTTCGGGTTGGTGTGGATCGTGGGGTGGCGTTAAAAATTTGGGGGGACATTTAAGGGTTAATGGGCTCTGTGGCCCATTTAACATTGATTTCTATGGCCAAATCGGGTTCATTGAGCCATTTAACAGTAAAATCGGGTCCATCGCGCCTTTTAACATTGATTCCTATGGGAAATCGGGAGCATCGCGTCGCGGGCATCGCGGGTACATTTATGGCCGGCCGCGACGCGACCGACACGATTTCCATTTTTAACATGGGTTTCAATGGGAACCGTTATTTTATTTAGCAGTGCTGTATAGAGAGTGATTAACTTTCACAGCATCTCTGGCCAATGTGAGCATAAAACCCAAGAGCAGTGGTACTTTAAATCCACGTGGGAATGGCAGTTTACTGTACGGTCAGAAAAAATGAGTGTCAGATCGGCAACAATTTATTTCACAAGCTGTCACCTAGCACATATCGTGGGCATACACTGTGAGCTATTTCAGTGTACTGACCAGGGCTGTGGAGTCAGTAGATAAATGTTCCGACTCCGACTCCTCGTACTTCTGCCACCGACTCCTCGATTCCGACTCCTCTGTATTAATAAGCAAATGTATTTGATACATTCCTTAAAGGAAAGAAAGGCAACATACATATTATTACTACAGAAACTAGAGGCTGGGAAGCCAACAGTCTACTGTATTGAACAGTTTAAGCAAAGGACAAACACAATGAAAACAAAGTTTTATTAATTTTTTTATTAATTAATTAAATGGCTGGATAGTAGCAGTAGGCATAAACATCAGGAACAGGAACTTTACCAGTTCAAAGATAAAAACCACATTATTTGGTTGTTTTGGGAACAAAAACAATAGGAAAGGTTCAGAAGTGGTGGAGCATGAGTTCCGTAGGCTTTGTGTCGACAACAAAAATCAACGAGCCACAATCTCCGCTGGTTTGCTTGCTCGTCACTGTTCAATTCATGGACACAAGGAACGATTTCTTTACCGAATCGTTACTGGCGACGAAAAATGGTGCCTGTACATCAATATGAACCAGCGTAAGGAATGGCTTAGCCAAGGTAAACAAACGACCCAGCGCATGAAACAAGATCTTCATCCGCGTAAAAAGATGTTGTGCGTATGGTGGGAGAGCTTGGTTGAATGAATTTTTCGAGTCTACACCAGGTGATTTCTACCAATGAGGTATTGAAAACCTTATTGAGTGTTGGAAATAAGTTGTAAACTACAAGGGAGAATACATTTATAATTATTGGTGCTCCGAATTGTGCGTTGCGTGCCATATAGTGAAGCACATGAAAAGCATGCTTTTTCACGGTCACTTAACGGGTTCGTTTTGCGGTTACGTGAGGCACTGCATGCATTGGTCTTTATTCTTACAGTAGAGAACTTATTAATTATAATTTTCAGAGTCGGTGCATTGTTTGCCGACTCCGACTCCAGGCACTCGAAATTTCATCCGACTCCTCGACTCCAACTCCGACTCCACAGCCCTGGTACTGACCACAATATCTGTGTTCCTCGCTGGTGAGGAGACATTTCCCTGTTGTTACCATAGGCATGTGCAGCCCATTTTATTAGGGGGTGCACCGTCAAAGGGGTGTGTCTAGCATTGCCCATTGGGTGTGTCTAACACTGCCAATCATGCATGTTTACCATCATCTATTGGTACTCGCTAAAATATAAAATGTCTCTCGGCCAGAACATAATCTCCAGCCTATTTCAGTTTTACTATTCTTATGACTGTATATAACAGTACATGCATATAAAGTAAAAAAAAATAGGTACTTGTGTATTACAACCAAAAAATCGCGTCACATCGCATGGCATGCCATATGATCGGATGCGATGCGATGAGACGCAATTATACCCCATTTTAAATTGTACACACACCCAGACCCGATTTTACATTGTACACCCACCCTGATGGGTACTGACAATGTTAAATGCCCCCCCACTATTAACGCCAACCCAAAGCGTGGCGAGCGCAGCAAGCCCACGTGGGGTGGCGGTACGTGTCCTCCAATCTTTTCATACCCCCACTATCTACGTCGACGTGGAGTTGATTTTATATAGTGTGGCCGAAGCGTGGCGAGCGCAGCGAGCCCCACGAGGGGACGCGCATTACTTCACAAGTATTATGCGTCCCCTCGCCACGCTTCGGGTTCGCTGCGCTCGCCACACTATATAAAATCAACTCCACGCCAACGTGGATAGTGGGGGTATGAAAAGGTCGGAGGACGCGTACCGCCGCCCCACGCGGGCTCGCTGCGCTCGCCACGCTTCGGGTTGACGTTGATAGTGGGGTGGCGTTAACAATGGGGGGGGGCATTTAACATTGTAATTCACCATCAGGGTGGGGATACAATTAAAAATCGGCTCTGGGTGGGCATTTAACATTGAAATCGCGTTGCGTCGCATCACATGCCATTATAATGGCATGCGATGCGACGCAATATTAAAATTGTACACTCTTCAAGGGAAAAGCCTCAAATCGGGTCCATCGCATGCGATGGCATACCATCGCATACCTTAATTAGTGGTATGCGATGCGACACGATGGGCGCCGTGATACTACACCAGTACCAAAAAATATATGGATGATGCAGGAATGTAGTGATATGACAACGGTCTAGTACAATTAACAATGCAAAACACACAATCGATTGATGGGCGCTAATTTTAATGGCATACAGATCTAAAAAGCAAAAGACTTTGGTAAAAGGTATTGCTGGTATTGCTAGCGGCAGGGAGTTGTTCATAAGGGTGGGCACAGCATTTGGGGGTGCCTGTGCACCCCTAACACTCAATGTGTGCACACCTATGGTTGTTACTATGTGATAGAGAAGGGGAAATGTTGGACAGGGGCAGCCGGGGCCAACACTTGGAATCGCGGAGCCCGGGGCTGCCCCCCCGAGTACCATTACGACCGCTGCCCCCCCCCTTCCCCAAGTACCATTACGGCCACCCCCCTCCCGAGTACCATTACTTGCCAATACTAGCTGCGGTGGCGCATCTCCTTGGCGGCACATCTCCACGGGAGCGCACACTGCACAGTGCAGCCTGCAGAACGCCGAGCCCCTCTGTGTCCTAGGCTCGGCGCTTTGCAGGTTGCACTGGGTATTGTGCGTGCCTGGCTGGGGGAGGCAGTGTGTGGTTGCGGGCGTGGGGGTGGCACCGTGCTGCTGTGGGCAGCTGCCCGGTCCCCTCCAGAGGCCGGTGCCTGGGACAGCTGTACCCAAAGCACCCCCCTGTCGGCGGCCCTGGGGGCAGCACACACTACCTGATGCAGACGACTTGCATCACCCAAATCACTGCATCTGTTGGATACAGTATGTCGGACAATTCTGCATACCTGACAGACCAATATTTTTATATTCATCTCATATGTGCAAAAATCCAATAATCCGCTCATATTATGGGGATTGCCCAGATAATTGTATAATGTATGCTCAGTTTAATATTGTAGATGGCACGTCTTATTATTTTCAATGAAGGGGATTCAGCATGGATCACTCATCAAGGAATGGTACGGATGGTGTAATGGTTAGCATTACTGCCTCACAGCGCTGAGGTCATGGGTTCGATACCCACCATGGCCCTAACTGTGCGGAGTTTGTATATTCTACCCGTGCTTGCGTGGGTTTACTCCGGGTACTCCGGTTCCCTCCCACAATCCAAAAATATACTGGTAGGTTATTTGGCTCCTAACCAAAAATTAACCCTATGTGTGCATGTATATGTGGTAGGGAATTGTAGATTGTAAGCTCCACTGGGGCAGGGATGGATGTGAAGTTCAAATATTCTCTGTAAAGCGCTGCGGAATATGTGTGCGCTATATAAGAAACTGTTAATTAAAAAATAAATCAAGCAATTATTGAACAACTGCACATGCACATCGTTCGCACTGCGCATGTACAGGCTCAAATTGCAACTGAAAATGTGAATACTTCACAATCCAGTTGCAGTGCGACAGACAGGAAGCGACATTGGGAACAGAAAAGTGCAGTTTTCTGGGTGTATTTGAATAAAAAACAGTCATACCTAGACATTTTTAGGGTGGGTCTCTGATATCAGCACTGACCACTTCCAACCTGTCTGAGTAACAGATTAATGGGAGCCTCATACTTAAAATTGCACAGGTGGCAGGTACTCTTTGAAGTTCCAGGAATTGCATAATTACTTATGCACAGTAATTAGATGAATTTGCAAATCATTTACAATTTTGAAAGGGGCATTATCTTATCCTTATGGACGGCAGCTTTTTGCTGATTGGAGGCCTAGGTTGCAGAGCAGAGGAGTACAGTGGTTGGCTGTTACCAGTGGCAGATCTAGAATTCACCTTTAGGGGGTCAGTTTAAGAATTAATGAAGACTCCTCCCTTTCATTCTCACTACTCCTCCCACTTACAGTTCTGTCCCTCCCATTTTCATGACATTTTTAAAATAAACCAGAATATTCATTAAAAGAAGTAGATAAAAATAAATAAAAATAAGAAAATCTTTTATAACACAAACACCAGTCTTTGTTTTCCATTGTTCACCACGAGGTCAATCACTTTGTCAATGTTTACTGCACTTTCCCAATGGGTGTGTAGAAACGTTAAATCAGACAGCACCCACTGTCCCAGAAGTAATATGCTCCAGCCCACTACCCCAATAATAAGCAAAAGACAGTCCCCCAGTATATAATCCCAGATTCTCCTCTTTCTCTGCTCCTTAATATTATACAGTATAGAGTCCACACTGCTCCAGTAATAATATTCTCCAGCCTTCTTCTCTCAATATTATGCACCAGGCCAGAGAGCCCCCACTGCTCCAGTAATAATGCACCAGACCAGACAGCCCCAGTAATATGCCCAGCACCCCTTCCCCAATAATGTGCATTAGGCCAGAAACCCCCATTGCGCATAGACTTCTATTGGGTAATGTCACACAAAGAGGAAAGTTACCTGCCAGGACCAATCTCCAGAATGCTTTGCATTACGAAGCTTGGTACATATGGAAAAAATACTGTGTTTTTTAGGGTTTTATGATATTTTAGAAATTAGTGCAGCCCACCCCTAATCTCAGGTAATGGCAGTGGAACAATGGGCCTTATTTTGGTTCATTCTTTCTGACAAAATCCTTCTTAAATGGGCAAAACCATGTGCACTGCAGGTGGGGCAGGTGTTACTTGTGCAGAGAGAATTAGATTTGGGTGTGGTTTTACTTCAAAGTGAGATCTATATTGCAGTGTAAAAATAAAGCAGTCAGTATTTTCCCTGCACAGAAATAAAATTACTCACCCAAATCTAATTCTCTCTGCACATGTTACATCTGCCCCCCCTGCAGTGCACATGGTTTTGTCCATCTAAGAAGGATTTTGTCAGAAAGAATGAACCAAAATAAGGCCCAATGAGTCACTCCTAGCAGCATCGCTGTTGTGCTTACTTCAGTACTAATGGCAATATGAACAGGATGTAGTCTAGCGGCGTCAGTATAGGGGTTCGGGACGCTCCGGGGTGTCACCAACTGATCCTCTCCAGTGACAATAGCTGGGAGCTGCACTGTAACATTACATGCAGCGCTCAGCTCTTGTCACAAGGTAGGAGCCGTCACTGCAGGCATACAGATCTCCATCCTCATCTAGCACTCTAATATGATTGAGTGGGTAATAGGATTACTCTGCTAGTCCCCTACTGTATGGTTCTATGTATTGTATTGAAGCTGAGAACAATAGGCATTGGATAGCCATGGCTCACCATGTCTATGCAGAGATGGCTAGATGAGGATGGCTCCATCTGTACTGTTTCTGGGGATAGCCCAGCATCTATAGAATGCCCAAAATGCTGAAAAAGAGGTGGGCCATGCCCCCTTCTTGCAAAATCATGCCCACTCCATCAAAGCCATGCCCATTCCAGGAAAAAAGCCAAGGCCATTTTAACGACACACATCTATGTCACCATTCCCTCCAACATGACCCATTACATTAGGTACAAATTGCTCTGCTTCTGGAATTCCCTTTTTATTGATAATTGCAGTCACCTGTGTTAAGCTAGTTCAGTGATGATAATGGTGTTTCAGCACAGATGAAGGCAATCCTACATTAACCCCTTGAGTGGTTGGTTTTGCAGGATGAGGACAAACCTACCAGGCAGGTTTGTCCTGCCCCAGCAAACCCACCACAGAGTGTAGGGCCACCCCACTGTCACTCCCCCTCTCCTGTCACTCCACCTCATCTCTGTCACAATCCTGCCAGAACTCAGTGTGTTTGTCCTGTCTTACCTGCCTGTCAGTCTTGTTTCTCAGCCTGCTGCAGCAAGATCTGAGTATTTGCTTGTAATGAGCACCTGGGTGATTCTGATTCAGCCATTAACTCTGTGGTTACCACTTAAAAGATACAAGTTCCCTGTTGGCCTCATCCAGAGACTGTTCCAGGTGTGGCCATTCCCAATCACCCGGATGGCCAATCAGTGCTGCTCTGAGGGGTTATCCTCCCAGCCCTGCATAGACACTTTGCTTTTGCATTGTTGTCAATAACTTGGGAGGAAGCTTCAGCTTGTGTTCCTGCTTTAGCTCTGTGGTATTCCAGTTACCCAGCATTTGTATCCTGCTTCCAAGACCCTGCACCAGCATTTCTACACCTGTGTGTCTCCCAAGTACCTGCTCCAGCATTCCTACACCTGCGTGCTTCCAAGACCCTGCACCAGCGTTCCTGCACCTGTGTGCCTCCAACACCCTGCACCAGCGTTCCTGCACCTGTGTGCCTCCAACACCCTGCACCAGCGTTCCTACACCTGTGTGCCTCCAAAACCCTGCACCAGCGTTCCTACACCTGTGTGCCTTCAAGACCCTGCACCAGTGTTCACCTGTTCCTGCATTACAAGTACCTGCACCAGTGTTACCCTGTACCTGTATCCAGTACCTGCTTCCTGTCCCTGCACCTGTGTTCCCGAGTCGCCTGCACCTGTGTTCCCGAGTCGCCTGCACCTGTGTTCCCGAGTCGCCTGCACCTGTGTTCATCTGTGCCAGTGTTCATCCGTACCTGTGCTTCCGAGTTACCTGCACATGTGCTTCCGAGTTACCTGCACCTGTGACCACTTGCACCCGCACGCTCCAGCATCTGCACCTGTGTCCACCTGTCTCTGCGTGCCTCAGTACCTGCACCGGCAACCACCTTCACCACTGCCTACAGTGCTTCCGGCACCTGCTCTCCAGTGGTCCAACTCCGTGCTTCCGGCACCTGCTCTCCAGTGGTCCAACTCCGTGCTTCCGGCACCTGCACTCCAGTGGCCCTACTCTGTGCTTTCCAGCTCCTGTGCTCCCGTGCCTCTACTACGTGCCTCCAAGTAACTTATCAGTTCCCAGCTTTCCAAAGACTTTTACAGACTTTCAAATGTCCCCTGTACCAGTTCATTATATGCAATAAACATTACCCATTTGTATCCACTTGCCTCCGTCCTGTTTCCATTGGGTTGTCAGCTAGCCACCAAGGTCACTCCCGGGTCCCAAATCCCCAGTCGTGACAGTATGCAAAAGCCCCTGGACTTGGCTAGTGACTTTAAAGTGGCTATGCAAAATCTGACAGCAATACCAATGGGAACCTACCACCACTCACTTATCCAGCTGCAAGAACTTTTGGCAAAATTTTTTCCCATAATAACTACGTTACTCAGTTACACTCCTGAGGTTGTGAAGCCCATCAGCTGCAGCTCCAAAGTGAAAGGAGTCTCAGTGACAGTGCCTGTGAAATCTGAAAGGCCTCCCAACCTTCAGAGCGAAATTTCTGTCCAGGGCAAGCGGAGGTCCCAGCTTTCAGAATCTGAACGCCAAAGACGCAGGTCTCTCCATTTATGTTTCTACTGTGGTAATCCAGACCACTTCATTGAGAATTGTTCACTCCGGAAGCCCAAGAACAAAGTGATTCTGACCACATCCAGTCTTCAGCCCCAAGAGGGGGTCCGCAGTCTTCAGCCCCAAGTGGGGGTCCGCAGTCTTCAGCCCCAAGTGGGGGTCCGCAGTCTTCAGCCCCAAGGGGGGGTCCGCAGTCTTCAGCCCCAAGGGGGGGTCCGCAGTCTTCAGCCCCAAGGGGGGGTCCGCAGTCTTCAGCCCCAAGGGGGGGTCCGCAGTCTTCAGCCCCAAGGGGGGGTCCGCAGTCTTCAGCCCCAAGGGGGGGTCCGCAGTCTTCAGCCCCAAGGGGGGGTCCGCAGTCTTCAGCCCCAAGGGGGGGTCCGCAGTCTTCAGCCCCAAGGGGGGGTCCGCAGTCTTCAGCCCCAAGGGGGGGTCCGCAGTCTTCAGCCCCAAGGGGGGGTCCGCAGTCTTCAGCCCCAAGTGGGGGTCCGCAGTCTTCAGCCCCAAGAGGGGGTCCGCAGTCCTGTGTCCACTCCGGTTCCAGCCGGTTCAAGTACCTCCATTGATGATCCGGTTCCAGCCGTCAGTCAGAAGGCTCATCCGGTCCCATCCATCAGTCCAGAGTCCACTCCGGTCCCAGCCGGTTCAAGTACCTCCATTGATGATCCGGTTCCAGCCGTCAGTCAGGAGGCTCATTCGGTTCCAGCCGATTCCGACACCTCTGGTTCTCATCCGGTCTTAACCGTCAGTCCAGAGTCCATGCCGGTCCCAGCCGGTTCAAGTATATTCAGTGATCATCCGTTGCCATCCATCAATCCTGAGTCCCTGCCGGTCCTAGCTGGTTCAAGTACAATCGGATGTCCTCCGGTTCCAGCTGGTCCAAGTTTGTCTACTTCCAAGTCTGTACTATCCTTCAGCCCAGAGACTCTTCCAAACTTACCTGATCCTGATAATTCCAGCCTGTCTTCTATCGACTCCCACTGTGTTGAAAAAACAGTTAGTACTCTAGAGACTCTATACTTTAACACAGATTTAGCTCAGTCCTCCAAGATGGAACTCCCCGAACAAGATCAAGCTCTTCTTGACCAATATATCAAAAATTTTCGGGCTGCCAGAAAACAGGCTGGTTCACAGTCGTCACCGAAGACTCAGTCCATAGATATGGAACTAAATTATATGGCTCTGTCTCCTTCCAAAGATTCCTTTGAGTTTTCTGCTGAATATCCCACATCTTCAAGGTCTGTACCCATGAGCTTAAGAGTGGGCTGTGTTTCTCTGTCTCATCCTCAAGTGGAATCTGCTATGGTACCTTGCCCCAACAAGTCTTCTGAAACCTCCAGTCAGAGCAAGGCAGTCTTAACTCTAGACATGGATTCTGATTCCGAGTATGATGAGGATTATGACTCTACCCCTTTCCTTGAAAATCCTGTTTCACCTTGCCATGTCTTACCTCTGAGAAAAATTCAGTTAGATGCTAAAGATGGCTATCCGAAAGCCCCTGGATATCAAACAAGATTTAATTTGAGTCTTAGTGGTGCCTTAGCCTCAAGGGCCCGATCTTCTCGTCTCTCAGTTCCAGTCAAAAATACTTCAGTTATCCCTGATGAATTTGATTCTACGTCTTTCTCCAGTGGTCCTCTTCGTCCAGGATGGAAGTCATCCTCATTATCGTGTCCAATGGAATGGGAATTCCGTTTACATCGACGATGGATGGTCCACCTGTTCTGATGATGAGGCTGAATTGTGACTTTTCTTCAAAGTTCCTGAAGTGTCCGGTGGCCACCCGTAAAGGGGGGGTACTGTCACAATTCTGCCAGAACTCAGTGTGTTTGTCCTGTCTTACCTGCCTGTCAGTCTTGTTTCTCAGCCTGCTGCAGCAAGATCTGAGTATTTGCTTGTAATGAGCACCTGGGTGATTCTGATTCAGCCATTAACTCTGTGGTTACCACTTGAAAGATACAAGTTCCCTGTTGGCCTCATCCAGAGACTGTTCCAGGTGTGGCCATTCCCAATCACCCGGATGGCCAATCAGTGCTGCTCTGAGGGGTTATCCTCCCAGCCCTGCATAGACACTTTGCTTTTGCATTGTTGTCAATAACTTGGGAGGAAGCTTCAGCTTGTGTTCCTGCTTTAGCTCTGTGGTATTCCAGTTACCCAGCATTTGTTTTTTTTTAAATATAATCTTTATTCCATTTTAATATCACATATATACATATATCAATTTCAACTCTTTATACATTTTAATGTTACAAAAGTAAATTGACATATTAAAAGGAAATTTGACATAATCCATATTTATAGTTACAAACCCCCCCCATCCCCCGCCTGGCTGGTCTAGTATCAATTTTTTTATATTTTGGTAGTTTTTGCGTTTATACTATTCTGCACGTTCACATAAAACTATATTCAGGTCCTGCCACCTAATTCTGTTATCGTTACGTGTTGGTGATGGGGTTGCAGTCATACCTTCATACTATACGTCTTTACTATCTAAAGTTAGTGACACATAAGTGTTAGATAATTATATCATTCATATACAGTGAGATAAATATGAAAAAACCAGATTTCTTTTCCCTTTCTCTTCTCTTTTTCTTTTCATTATAGTTACCCAGCATTTGTATCCTGCTTCCAAGACCCTGCACCAGCATTTCTACACCTGTGTGCTTCCAAGACCCTGCACCAGCGTTCCTGCACCTGTGTGCCTCCAACACCCTGCACCTGTGTGCCTCCAACACCCTGCACCAGCGTTCCTACACCTGTGTGCCTCCAAAACCCTGCACCAGCGTTCCTACACCTGTGTGCCTTCAAGACCCTGCACCAGTGTTCACCTGTTCCTGCATTACAAGTACCTGCACCAGTGTTACCCTGTACCTGTATCCAGTACCTGCTTCCTGTCCCTGCACCTGTGTTCCCGAGTCGCCTGCACCTGTGTTCCCGAGTCGCCTGCACCTGTGTTCCCGAGTCGCCTGCACCTGTGTTCCTGAGTCGCCTGCACCTGTGTTCCCGAGTCGCCTGCACCTGTGTTCATCTGTGCCAGTGTTCATCCGTACCTGTGCTTCCGAGTTACCTGCACATGTGCTTCCGAGTTTCCTGCACCTGTGCTTCCGAGTTTCCTGCACCTGTGTTCATCTGCACCAGTGTTCATCCGTTCCTTCATTTCGAGTTACCTGCACCTGTGCTTCCGAGTTACCTGCACCTGTGCTTCCGAGTTACCTGCACCTGTGCTTCCGAGTTACCTGCACCTGTGACCACTTGCACCCGCAGGCTCCAGCATCTGCACCTGTGTCCACCTGTCTCTGCGTGCCTCAGTACCTGCACCGGCAACCACCTTCACCACTGCCTACAGTGCTTCCGGCACCTGCTCTCCAGTGGTCCAACTCCGTGCTTCCGGCACCTGCTCTCCAGTGGTCCAACTCCGTGCTTCCGGCACCTGCACTCCAGTGGCCCTACTCTGTGCTTTCCAGCTCCTGTGCTCCCGTGCCTCTACTACGTGCCTCCAAGTAACTTATCAGTTCCCAGCTTTCCAAAGACTTTTACAGACTTTCAAATGTCCCCTGTACCAGTTCATTATATGCAATAAACATTACCCATTTGTATCCACTTGCCTCCGTCCTGTTTCCATTGGGTTGTCAGCTAGCCACCAAGGTCACTCCCGGGTCCCAAATCCCCAGTCGTGACAATCTCTATGCCGGCGACCGTATGCCAGAGCTCCTGGGCACTGCTGCTGCCCCGGCTGCCATTCACAACAGGTGGCAGGCTCTGGGATGTTTGGAGCGGCTCAGGAGGACTCGGGCGCCCGAACTACAGAGGCCCCGCCTGCTACGTTGAACATCCCCGAGCCTGTTGCCTGCTCAATACAACTAATGGCGGCGGGGGCAGCTGCAGGGGATCTCCGGCGTACAATTTCCGGAGCGAAGAGGTGCCTGGGAACAACTGGAGGGGAAAGTAGAGCGGTCACTGGGGGGTGCCCAGACATGTAAAGCGCCACTAGTGCACAGCTGCAGGCACCACTGGCGCACACCTTTCTATTGGTGGTAAGCCCGGAAATTTTCCAGGACAGCCCACTGTGGCAGCGCAGCTGAGCCTGGAAAATTCCAGGCATACCACTTAAATGGTTAAGGAAGAAGCCCAGAAGCAGAGCATTTTTGTACCTAACAGAATGGGTCATGTTGGAGGGTATGTGTCATGCGCATGGTGCCTTTCACTTGGACCAATTTTCACAAAGGATAGTGATGCCACTGGTTATGTTCTGAAGCATTCAAAGCTTCGTGCAACAATAACAGACTATAGAATGTGCCTTCCTGACACCTACTTATATTTACATTTCTTCCTCAATTAATCGCCTCTTGTTCTTCTACCTAACAGGGGAACTACATTTTCTAATAAAATAGAAAAAATTATATTTTTAACGCTTGGATTGCCAAGGTCATTTGTCAAAATAGGTGAGAAAATTGCCAAGAAAACATTTTTATTCCTCATGACCTGTAATGTTTACCTTACTGTACATAGGAAATATAATCTTGGCATTTTAGCGGATACTTTGAGCATCTCTCACAGAGATGTTGACACTCAAAGGGTTCAGCACTTCCTAATTCACCCAACTGCCTAAATTGAAAATTGGAATTAGAATACATACATTATACAAAGAAATATAGCAGGTATACAAACAAGCAAAATATTGGTGCTTAGGGATATTTGTTTATGTGTATGTAGAATTTCCCAATGAGACCTATGTATCCTTATGGAAGATACATAAGCCACGTTATTCTGCAACATAAATCTGAATTTTCTTTATGTATCTCTCTTTCCTGGGATACCCATTCTGGACAGAAAACTTGCCCAGCCCTGTGGAATGCCCTATTAAGTCTGTCCTCTGTAGTGCATGTGTTATAAGAATCAAGACTCTGCAATTTCTGAATTTATAACAGGCCTCTGTATTAGGCAGTACCTATCTTGGAAGCTATTGTCCAAAAAAATACTTTTTTGATCCACTAATTCTGAGATCAACTTACTCTGTGATTCACTTATCAAGACAAAATTGCAGGAAAAGAACTTACACTTAAACTGAACCCAGTGAGAATAACTCATTCATCTGAGCAAATACAGTAACTGTTCATCCCCACCTTCCAGAGCTAGAAAGATAGTGTTCTTGTTAGGATCTCCTGTGCCCCGCTGTCTGGCGAGACACCACGTGACACTGGCTGGAAGGAGATAGTGACAGGACCAGGGCAGCCTCGCCAACCTGACTCCGTTGTACTCAGATGGAGTTGACGTGTGTGTGCGCGGGGTGCTAGGCTTCACCAATAATAGCCGCGTTCGTGGGAGCCCGTTAGTCAGGCTCCCACCTCGATGCCACCTGGTCTTATGTAAGGACAACACACACGCCAAGGCCAGTGATGAACAAGGGGAAACCTATCTACAAACAAAGAGGCGAGAACCACCCTGCCCTGTGGAGAGGGGTGCCAGTGGATAGCACTCTAAACAGGAACCCGCTGTGCTAATGCTTAACAGGTGTAACCATACACAGTATGCTGACACACTAAGAACTGCTGACGGGTGTAACAATACACGATATGCTGACACACTAAGAACTGCTGACGGGTGTAACAATACACGATATGCTGACACACTAAGAACCGCTGACAGGTGTAACAATACACTATATGCTGACACAATAAGCAAATGATTAGTACGGAGACAAAGAGGGGGAATCTTCCCAACTTATCTGGAACCGAGGGATATCAAAATCTGGAGAAGGAATCCCACAAAGACCAACAGGAGCTGCAGGGACCGGGAGACGGATAAGGACGACACACGGACACCGGGAGGACAGGAGACTGGATGGAGGACACAGCTGGGAATCAATGACAGGATGCAGGATGACTGGACACAGGAACCAGGAGCAGTGGGTAAGCAGGAACCAGGAACACTTGAGACCCTGAGGTACAAGCTATAACCGGCATGGGACTGAACAACCAGAGGGTTTATATAGAGAGCACAATGAGGTGCTGATTACACATAGCCTAAAGGTGTGCACTGCAGGCTAGGAGCCTAATCAAGACACCTGAGTCCAGAACACACAGTACTGAAAGTAACCTGCAGTGGCCCAGGCTGACCACTGGATGCCACTAGCGAGTACACACACACACAGGCTGAGATAAACCCAGGGAGAACATGAACTACACACAGAAAATGTGAATAGTACATAACACCGATCCGCTGGAGGCGGATCGTAACAGTTCTTACTAGAGGTAGCATTCATTGTTGCTGGCTCAGACCAGAAACACCAATGTTGGCAAATCCTATGGGAAATCCATGCATGGGTTGGATGTTATTCCTTTAAACTTAATACTAAAGGAGAAAAACAAAAAGTGGAATAATTAGACTGAAGACAGAGAGTGGAAGTTTTCTTGAGGGGGACAATGTAATAGCAGATAATATTAATAATTATTTCTGCTCAGTATTCACTGCTGAAAGAGAGGGGAAGGGGCCACAGTTAAGTTGCAAGTATAGTCAGAAAACTGAGGGAGAGACAAGTACATTTACAGAAGAGAAAGTCCTCACAGAACTCTCAAAACTGAAAGTGGATAAATCAATGGGGCCAGATGGGATACATCCAAGGATACTTAAAGAGCTTAAAGGGGAGCTGGTAAAACCAATAACAGAATTATTCAACCAGTCACTAGCTACTGGAGTAATCCCAGAGGACTGGAAAACAGCGAATGTAGTCCTACTGCACAAAAGTGGAAGCAAAGAAGAGGTAAGCAACTATCGACCAGTGAGCCTTACATCAGTAGTAGGGAAATTGATGGAAACACTCTTAAAACAAAGAGTTGTAGAATATCTCAAAACCAGCAATTTACAGGATCCAAAACAGCATGGGTTTACTGGGGGAAGATCATGTCAAACAAATCTTATTGACTTTTTTGACTGGGTGACTAAAGTAATAGATCACGGTGTGGCTGTAGATGTAGCTTATCTAGACTTTAGTAAAGCTTTTGACACTGTCCCACATCGCAGACTGTTAAATAAACTTGAAAGCTTGGGATTGGATTCTAAGATAGTTGAATGGATAAGAGCGTGGTTGCAGGACAGAAAACAGAGAGTAGTAGTAAACGGAGTACAGTCAAAGGAGGGAAAGGTTACAAGTGGAGTACCCCAGGGATCTGTAATTGGACCGATGCTTTTGAATATCTTTATTGGTGATATTGCAAATGGAATTGAGGGTAAAATGTGCCTTTTTGCAGATGACACAAAGGTATGCAACAGGGTAGACACACCAGGAGGAGTAAAACAAATGATTGAGGATCTAGGTAGATTAGAGGAATGGTCAAGAGCATGGCAACTACAGTTTAATGCCAAAAAATGCAAAATCATGCACTTGGGTCTCAGAAATCCAAAGACTAAACATAGTATAAATGGCACTATAATGGAAACTACTGAAGAAGATAGGGATCTAGGTGTCACTATTTCAGGGGACTTAAAATCAGGTAGGCAATGTAACAAAGCAATGAAGAAGGCAAGTCAGATGCTTGGTTGCATAGGGAGAGGTATCAGCAGTAGAAAGAAAGAAGTAATAATGCCACTGTATAGGTCATTGGTACGACCTCACCTAGAGTATTGTGTTCAGTTCTGGTGGCCATATCTCCAGAAGGATATAAATACATTAGAGACTGTACAAAGAAGGTTAACTAAAATGGTGCATGGCCTACATCACAAAATGTACCAGGAAAGACTAAAAGATCTTAATATGTATACTTTAGAGCAGAGAAGAGAAAGGGGGGACATGATAGAAACTTTCAAATATATCAAGGGTTTTAACAAGGTACAGGTGGGAGACATTCTTCACAGGAAGAGGAGCAACAGAACACGAGGACATGCACTGAAACTAGAGGGAGGAAGATTCAGGGGAAATGTGAGGAAGAATTACTTCACAGAAAGAGTAGTAGAGAAGTGGAATAGCCTACCATCAGAGGTGGTAGACGCAAATACAGTAGTACAATTTAAACATGCTTGGGATAGGCATATTGATATCCTTACAAAAAAATAAGGATCAAATATGGTTTGAGGTAACATGTTTAAAAAAGGGGCTGACTAGATGGGCCAAGTGGTTCTTATCTGCCGTCAAATTCTATGTTTCTATGTTACTCTGGGATTCCTGCAAGTCGTTCCTTTTTATATGCATAAAATTGTTCATACTCTGCATACCCCTTGTGCAAATTAGTTTCTGCATGTTGTTTTATAGATTGGTCTAGAAGTCTCTGACCTAGTTATATGACCAATTACTTGGTCAGTGACAAGACAGATATCATATCGGGTGTACCAATTCCTGGTGAAACAGAGGTACTTTTAATGGGAGCTCATTGTCAAAGAATGAGGCTTTGGGACAAGATGTACCAAGCATTGCATTTTGCATTTGATGCACCCCACAATTCACCACATGTATATTTGTCTTTATTAACGGTATTCGTGAAGATAATTCCAAAGGACAGCTCTGGCAGTAAGAGCTGTACTTTGCAATGATAAAACTTCCATTTTATGACCTGGGGTTTTATCTGTGCATGAGTTGAGTGACGTTAGGGGTGATGCTTTGTGGGATCTGATTATATCCCTCTGAGAGGGGTTGTGTGATAGAAGTCCATAGGCTGAGGATGGCATTGCCTACTGCATTCCAGCCCCATAATCAATCAAATTCTTGAACTTGGTGCATATACGGTATGTGGGAAAACCACCAAAAAAAAGGTATTTTTGGAGCGTTTGGCTGCATTTTAAAGCATCCTGCATCCTGACCGTAGAGTTTGGCACTGCAAAACCTCCACGGGCGTGTGGGACAGCAGTGAAGGAGAAGGAGGCGGGCGAGTCCTGGGTCCAAAAGTACAGACTGTGCATGTCCGCACAGTCTGTACTTGATGTCCAGTCCCATCTCACTGCTGTTGAGCACTACAAGTGTGTGCAGGAGCTAATCATGAGGGAGCCTGCACCCGGGCAGGCGGGCCGCGGCGGGGATCATAATACACGGCCAAGGCGGTGGGTTTTTTTTACTTAGAAAAAATGACAGCTGCTTGACTCGGGGGTACATATGATATGGCATACAACGCCGGGAACACGCTGCTGGAGAGACAGAGACTACGCGGCGCAAGGAGTGCTTTTGTGAGCCTCCTGCAAGCCGCGACTGCCTGTCAGACCCGGCGCTCCCCACAGACTCTGTTGGGGCTGGTGGGTGCTTAACAATATCCATGGGTGCTCAGGCCCCGGAGCACCCACAGAATCGGCGCATATGATCCTGTAGTGTGGTTCGACCTTAAACATCAGTTGTCATCCATGATCAAATATTTATTCTTTCATCTGAGGAACATACCCAGAATCAAGCACTTGATTCCCTCAAAAAATCTGCCAAAACTCATACATGCAATTATTACAATGTCCTCTACCTGTGCTGCACAAAATGCAGCAGACCTGTATCAGCTACATAACACATTCTCCACTCTCTTTGCTGGCTTCCTGTAAGATGGCAAATTTATTTCATGATTGATTTACTGACTTTCAAAGCCCTACAGTATACACTGTGGTCAGGGCACAAGTTATTTGAAGAAGCTTCTGATGCCTTAAGAGCACCTTAGGGTACAACAAGCAGTTCTCAACTTCCTGGTGTTGTTGGCCTCCCCCCATCAAGATGTCACATATGTCACATCATTGAGATATCTTGATAAAAGGTATGTAATAGTTGAGAGATCTTCACATTTCCTTAAAATGACAAGTGCCCTTTCACCCGGGAACTGAAAGACCACCAATAGATAAACTAAGCTTTGGCATCTTCAATAATTTGGGGTTTCAGGACCCAATGTTGGTTAAAACTCATCTTTAGGAGCAGGAGGCTTCAACAACTGTCAAGTACTTAGCCAGTGCCGGATCAACAGCAGATGAGAAGTTGTGGTCGCCACATTGTTGTGAGTGAATGTACAGCATTAGGCTATGTAGCTTGGGACATTATTGACACACACTGAGGGAATGGGTGGCCTATAAGGTGCTTGGGATTAGTTTTAGATTCTCATAAATAACTTTTTTGTTGGTCAACATCCATGCTCAAAAAATCAAAATCCTGTGTTTATGGTATCTTTTGCACCATATTTTGCACCAGGCACTTACCAGTTGTAAGTCCATGTTATTTTCCTCCATCAATGGTAAAAGTTCTCTACATTGGTCATAGACCATTGATGATATTGAATCATTGATGGTCGAAGACCATCCCTACTTGTGATATAGCCCGTCTGGCATCAATGCAGAAAGGATATTCACTATAAAAAAGGCAGATATTTGCATTTAGCATAGAGTGGTAAGAAGGTTGCCACAGATGCAGTTGACTCAGAAGGAGGTCCTATATTTTTGTTATTTATACTGGGTTCTCATTTTTTTCCTGTCTCTGTCTCTTTCCGGTCAAGAAGTGGCTTGGTCTATTCATATCCATCCCTGTGACATCATTATGTATGTGGACATCCTTTAGATTCTTTCCTCTGCGGTAGGATATCCTAGAATGTAGCATCGATCCTGAGGGCTTCTCCTCTGCCTGTATGGACTCATGGCTATGGTCGGTGGACCCTAATCCTAACCCCAAATTCTGAAGCACTTGAAGTTAGTTATCTTTTTGATGTGGCAGTTTATGTCCCCAGTGGTGCAGCATGGAACCATGAACCCAAAGAATGCCAACATTATGGCATCCACATAATGTATATTATTCTACATTATATTATACAATATATAATTATTATACAATATACAATGTATATTAATGTGTATATATAGGGTTGACATTTTTTTTTTCAGTTGCTTCTTTATTATCGATGAGGGGAAACCATGTGATTCTCCCCCATCAATGGTAAAAGTAATTTACAATGGTAATAGACCATTGATGATATTGAATCATGGATGGTCAATGACCAACCCTACTTGTCTTATAGCCCCTCTGGCATCAATGCAGAAAGGAGTATTATACAATAATCTAGGTGTATGTATATTTGAAATTTACGTAAGATTCCGATGTTTGCAGATCTGCACATGTGCAGCAGCTGCTCACCCCTTGTGCAGATTAGCTTCTGCATGTTGGTCGCAGTTCTCCAAAGCAGCAGGTGACATTTTGATGGAATTAAAGGGGAGAGATTGGACAGCGACACACAGAGCATTAAAAAAAATGGGGGTGTTCTCCATGTTTTCCAGGTGTGCTGAAGCCAGTGGCTGCAGCCTTAGGCACAGCTTCAGTGGCCCCCGGCATCTTAATTTCACTGGTCATCCTGACTAGTTTTAGGGTTCCTCCCCTGTTCTATGGTCCCGCAGTTGATCCAATGTCTGGACGCAGTAGTGGATCACAGACGCCTGTAGTACAAACACACAGCGGCTGTGTTCTAGATCTCTGAGTCAGGCCCTGTGTTTTAGCTATGTATTCTGATTTAAACCATGTACTGTAGCACTATCCATAATTTTCTCATTTTCTTATGACAACTATATATTAGTAATTAGTAGTTGGTATTTCTAAACCTTATTTTAACCTTGCTAATGAATCATAATGCAGTACAGTTCATTTTACTGATTACATATGTGTCAATAAGAGTTCAGTTTAAGTGGACCGTTTAATCTGCGCCTGGTCATAAAAGGTTCTTGGGCTTTAGGTGGCAACAGTCGTATTTCTCTGTCATTGCTGTCAACTTAACGACAAACGAACAAGATCAATATATAATATAAGCAGGCACAATAGGTATTACTCCAGTCATTTGTGTCTTATGGTAGTGATTTGCATGATGGGACGAGAACCAGAAGCTATTAAAGTAAAAAGGAAAAATAAAATTCACTCATAAAATATGACAGGTAATGTGAAAACCTGTGTTGGTCATGAGCGCTCTAAATCTAGATTAGCTCAATATTTCTGTTCATTTTCTCCTCCAAAATGAAAAAGTAAAACGGCGTGTTCCAACCCATTACACTGCTCTGATAGGGAAAGTAAACGTTAGAAAATCATTTTGACAGGCAGCACTTCTGCAACAATGAGCAAGCCAGCCAACAGCAAAGTTCACAGCGAACAAAAGCATTTTATCCACAGGCAAGTCCAACTCCACTGTAGCAAAAGCACATCTACAATGACGAATAAAACAGATGGTAGCTATAGCATTTTTAGTGTTTACCAACTTGAGTGTTGAACATTTTTACACGTTGTGCTGATTAAAAAAAAAAACATAACAAAAGTTTTAAAACTTCTATAGAAATTCTAGAAAATATCCAGCTCATTTGCAAAAGTAGGCATGTTTCACTGGCAGAATTTGGCCCATTTCTCTCATTATTGTTTAAATATAGTTAAAAGGTTGGTACTTGTGTATTATAGCAGCGATGTGCATCGCGCGATGTTTATATCGCGTCGCATGGCATGCATCGTGTACCATGCGATGCGATGCAACGCGATTTTTTCCCCCTATGCGATGAAAGATCGTCTAAGCACCATAAAGGGTGCTTTTAAGCCCCCTAATGGGTGCTTACAATGTGAAATGCACCCCCACGCCACCACCCCCCACTATAAACGTGAACCCGAAGCGTGCCGAGCGCAGCGAGCCCATGAGGGGCGGTGGTACGCGTCCTCCGACCTTTTCATACCCCCACTATCCACGTCGGCGTGGAGTTGAGAATAGAAAGTGTGGCGAGCGCAGCGAGGCGAGCCCCGCGAGGGGATGCGGATACCATCACAGGTATCGGAGTCCCCTCGCGGCCTTCACAGGTATCCGCGTCCGCTCGCCACGCTTCGGGCTCGGTGGCTCGCTGCGCTCGCCACACTTTCTATTCTCAACTCCACGCCGACGTGGATGGTGTGGGTATGAAAAGGTCGGAGGACGCGTACCGCCGCCCCTCGCTGGCTCGCTGCGATCGCCGCGCTTTGGGTTCACGTTTATAGTGGGGGGTGGCGTGGGGGTGCATTTCACATTGTAAGCACCCATTACGGTGCTTATACAATGTTTAATCGCGTCGCATTGTATGGCATTGTATGCCATGTACAATGTCATACAATTTTAAAATTATATGACATTGTACAGCATCGCGCGATAACGCATCGTATGCCTTATGGTATGCGATGCGATGGGCGCCGCCAAAATACACAAGTACCAAAAGGTTAAATGCTACAAGCTGTAGTGTTAAATGATTTATCCATATTCACATGTCTGAGCCACCAGACTTAAAGATGAGGCTGATTTAACTGCAGGTGCATTTTGTTTATGTGACTCTATCTCTAATAAAGGGTCTGCTTATGCCCATTCTGTCACTGTGTTATTGGAGCATCTCAGTGCTGCATAACTGTACAGTACATAGCCAGGAGAGATTTATACATTCTCAGCTTACCTTGGTACTGGGCTTGCCCCTGGAGCTGCAAACGGCAGTCCCGGTGTGGCGATCAGCCGTCCCAGCTCTTGGGGATTATGTAATCTCCAAGTGCCGCCACCTGCACCCATGTCCAGTGTAAACACTGTCAGCCCAGGAATATTCTGGGTCGGCACCACAGTGTAAATGGGGCAAATCTTAAATCCAACCTGGATTGGAACCATATTACAGGATACAGAGTTGGATCCTGGATTTTGCAGTAAAAGGAGTATCAGTGGCACACTCAGAGGGAATTCTGAGTACCCATAATCTGCTCTGAAGACCAGCTTTTTTGTTGTTGTTTTTTTGTAGGAAGAAGTAGCTTTTCTGCCTTCTGCTTGCAACTCCTCGGGAAGATGGCAGAGCAGAGTAGCAGGCAATGATCTGCGGTGGTAGCAGCAAGCACTCTGCAATGGAGGGTGAGGTGTGCAGCTGCGGGGACCTCAGCAGAAGCTGATAATTGGGGTAGGTGGCCAGCCAAGAGCAGGGGGACTTCAACAGTAGCATGGAAGTTAGGGGGAGCGCAGTTGGGAGCTGTGGGTCTTCAGCCATGTTGGGAACTTGGCAGTGGCAGGTAATTGGCAGCAGTGTGAGAGGAGGCCCTGCAGTTATGGGAATCGGGACTACAGCAGTGGCGTGCACTAAGCAGCAGCAAGGAGGTGGGCAGTAAACATAAGCAGTGAGATGAGTGCAAATGTTTAGCTTCTATGTATTGTGTGCATGCATGAGGAAAGCAAAAAGGGGCACTCGCCACATACAAAATAGAAAAAAAGGTATTTAATGCCATAAAAAGTCCAAAGCAGATCTTTTTCAAGACCAACTTCCCTTCATTTCAGTGCAATAAATATGCTGCCACTGAATACTATGGGGGAAATTTACTAAGATTGAAGGGGTACGAATGCACCAATTGGTACCCATTCTATGTTACATACGGCCAGGACTGGTGCCCAACTAATTTACAATCAGCCAAATTTAGCTGGATTGTTATTTTACGAGCGTCAACTTCAGCCAAATTTGGCTGTACAAATGAATATATCATTGAGAGAACTTGGCCATATATGGCCATAGAGTTCTATCTGATCGCTAATTTACAATCATTCATACTGCTGAATTTGGCATATTTGGCTGAAACATGCATGGATCACTCAGAACCGTGCAGGCTTCTTTTTGTAAAAAAAAATAATGAATTAATAAAAATTTTAAAATAAATGGCGTGAGGTCACCTCCCCATGAGAATAACCAGTCTCAGACTCATTGAACCAGTCCTGGTTGTAGTAATACAGGGGAGAAAATCAAATGGGATCCCCTGCATTTCTATAACCAGCACCAGGCTTTTGTCCCGGTCCTGGTTCCCAAAAGAAGTAGAGGTCCCCCGTATTTTGGAAACCAGCACCATGCTCAAACAGCCAGCGTGTCATGCCATATCCAGGGGACACTTTTTACATAAGGTACACCGGCCAAAGCATGAGCACAATGGCTGGTCAGCTCGGGCCAGGTTCCTGGGGGAGTAGGGACCCCCCAAATAAAGGGGTCCCCCCTCCAGGGAGCCCCTATCACAGGCTGAAGCCCAGGGCTGTCACCGGCATCCCTGGGATGTGGATGCTGGGCTGATTGTGTGAAAAAAGAGATAAATAAAATTAAAATAGATATTGTGTTCTGTATTAGAACTACAATGCCCAGCATGCCTTCCCCGCATGCTGGGACTTGGAGAACCACAAGTTCCAGCATGCGGGGCATTAAAGGGCCTGCTGGATCCAATAAACATACACACAAACATACACACACACACGTGTAAAAATAAAACCACAATGCATACATTCATACATACTTACCTATAGGGTCCAACATGTTATGATTTTTGGGTGTTACCCCACAGCCGTGACTGCTGTTTAGAATGGCCACAGCGCACCCTACTCTGCCTCTGTTGGCCTCCCCTGAAAGATGACTGGTACCTGCTATATCTAGGACTTTACATCCCACAAAAACACAGTATACCACCACACAAAAGGCACAGCAAACCACAATAAGGTACCAGAAGTACCGTAACAGAAAATAACCGAGCAGAGGTAAATGCCAAGTAGTGGTGAAAAACCTGTGGCTATACTCAGATTATGGACAGGTAAAGAATATAAAGAAGAAACACCCGGGCTCCACAATGGAGCTCTAACGGTTTACAAGAACCAGGTATGCGGCAGGTGTCCAGGAATGGATGAACGCCAAGAACGAAGCAGAGGGTGACTGCAGGGAAGGCTGGAATTAAATAGCCAGGAAAACCATAATACTGTATAGCAGGAAGAAAGGCAGGTGACTGCTGAGACAGTAACAAACAGGAGGGCAGGTGACTACCACAAAGGTAGAACTGAAGCTGGATACTGGACACTACTTGAATCTACTAGCTGAAAGATAGCATCTGGGAACTGAATTTATCACTGGCATCAGGGTCTGTGTCTGCAGTCCCTATAACAGCAGCAAGCACCAATAAACACTGCGGCAGAGGAACCAGCCCCCTGCAGCACAGATTACCACCAGGTGAGCTGCCAGACCAGATAATGACCTCAATCAGGCAACAGCCTTGTATGCAAAACAGTCACACATAATAGAGCTGCAATAGCACAGACATACCACAGGAGGCCAACAGGGAGTCCCACACCAGAAACAGAATCTTGGAAAGCTCACAGAAACTGACATAAAAAATGAGCCACAGCGGTGGCTCATGACACATCGTAGGCCTGCTCTCTTGTCCAATAGAATCCACATCGGTATCTGTGAATAAAAATCATACTCACCATCCCATCTGGTGAAGATCATGTCCTCTTTAATTTGGTTGGCATCCAGGGATATAAAAAAAAACACACTGAATACCAGGTTCCAGCAAACCAAGAGGCTGCTTATTTACACAAGCAGCCCCCCAGTAATGTCAGTCAGCGGGTCTTCCCTCATCCAATCAAGATCGGGCTTGATAGACACCTGATAGGCTCTGCGCAGCTCCATAGAAGCCCATGTTATCAGAAACTGAAGATCGCTCTTTTAAATGTCCAACATCAGTATGTTTCCATGATTACAGATGAGTAAGGTACAGTTTTAGATGCAGCTGATTTATCAGAAACCCAACGTATTTCATATTACGACTTCATCAGGGGTAAGTCCAATAGGTGAATAATAGTAATGAAATGTCTGGACGTTTGATAACAAATAAAATTCCTTTAAAAACCACATACAGTATACAGAATGAGGAGGA
Organism: Crinia signifera; assembly: GCF_055691185.1. Taxonomy (NCBI): domain Eukaryota; kingdom Metazoa; phylum Chordata; class Amphibia; order Anura; family Myobatrachidae; genus Crinia; species Crinia signifera. Next base: position 266,554,668 of record NC_139219.1, on the reverse strand, counting down.
TATAATCAAAAGATCTAAATGTTCTAAGATTTCTCCACTGTAACTGCGGTACTAGCAATTCTATCCAGTAGTATGGTCTCCTATCTTGCCCATCCACAACTTCTGAGTCTCATTTGGACTCTCCTTGGGGATTTGTGATATCTTCTCAGTAGAATGTACAGTTTTCTTGCAGTGGTTTTACCAGCTTCATTTTTTTCATTTTGCCAGCGGGAGCAGGGCTTCCATCTTCATGTGAAGCTGATCCACTAGACATAAACATAGGCCAGGGCTTTATCACTCCGTGTCATAAATGGCATATTGCCAAGTTTATGTTTCTCCTCCAACAATTAAAATTTATTTTGATAATTTTACTGGAATCTGGCTTTTTTGGATCTTACATGCCATCTTCTATGACATTGGTCATCGGCCTTGGCAGACGATGTTGAAGGCCTTTTATAGTTTAGCCTTTTATAGTTTATGTCATGCTCATGACTAGTGGCAGCAGCTTCAAGCACTGAGTGGTTCTTTATCTTTCCCTATTGCATCTGCCAAATTGTTGTCCTCCATAATTGATTTGGAGCAAACACACAAGGCAGAGCACCCCTACAACACACATGTGAAACCCCTTTAATTAAATGGAGTGAACACACAGAGCAGAGCACCAATACAGCACATGGGTGGAACCCCTTTAATTAAATGGAGTGAGCACAGGGCAGAGCACCCCTACAGAAGATGGATGGAACCCCCATGAATTAAATGGAGCAAACACACAGGGCAGAGCACCAATACAGCACACGGGTAGAGCCCCTTAAATTAAATGGAGCAAACACACAGGGCAGAGCACCAATACAGCACACGGGTAGAGCCCCTTAAATTAAATGGAGCAAACACACAGGGCAGAGAACCAATTTAGTACATGGGTGGAATGCCTTTATTTAAATGGAGAAAACATACAGGGGAGCGCATCCCTACAGCCCATGGGTGAAACCCCTTTAATAATTATTTAAATGAAGCAATTACACAGGGCAGAGCAACAATACAGCACACCGGTGGAACCCCTTTAATTGTAGATGGAGCAAACACACAGGGGAGCGCACCCCTACAGCACACAGGTGGAACCTCTTTAATTAAATGGAGCGAACACACAGGGCAGAGCACCAATACAGCACACGGGTGGAACCCCTTTAATTGTATATGGGGCGAACACACATGGGCACATAGGAGCGCACCTATACAGCACAAGGGTGGGACCCCTTTAATAATTAATTAAATGAAGCAAACACACAGGGCAGAGCACCAATACAGCGCAAGGGTGGAATGCCTTTAATTGAATGGAGCCCTAATCATACTGTATACTCAGATATTTTTTGCAGACAAGGAGAAAATAGAACTTAAGATAAATGTGGACACATCTGTATCACATAAACATAGCAGTATGCTAGTGAACATGTGTAAGGCCTTCTCCTACCTGCACACATTCTGTAGCAGATACTGTTTATGATACTATGTTGCAGTTTTATTTTAAATGGTGGTGCCTACAGATGTATCGGGCCTTATTCTTGCAGCAACACGGCGCCTCTATCTGACTGAGACGCGCGTGCGTCCCCCACGCACGCACGTCTCAGTATCTGGGCGGCGGGGCGGCGAGGCGGACGCAATACTGTCCTCCTCCCGCTCGACAGGGCTGGGGGGGGACCTCTGGCCACTGTGGGGGGGGTGCGGTCGCCCGGTGTGGGCACTGGGCGACCGAGGGCAGCACCGTCGGAAGGGGACGCGGATGGCGGCGGGGCAGGGGATGGCGATGGCGACGCCATCGCCATCCCCTGAAAAGATGAATCCCGCTACATCTGTAGGGCTGAGTTGCCAAAATAAACTTGCACATAACTCATAATAGGATTGCACCATTTCTTCAGCTCAACAGCATCGTTAATGGTGGCCTTGGAGTCATCATTGTCACGCTTGGTGGAATTTGTGGACCCGGTACTGGCACAGGAACGTCAGGGGTGTCTGGACTTCGGTATAACAAACGTGCTGGACAAATGACTGACTTTGAAGAGGTTTATTACTGGAAGAACTGTGACAGAAGGAGAGAGTTCACCCGCTGGGTTGTCGACGTTGCTGACGCGAGGGTTGGCACTTGATGGCGGGTTTTTACCAGACGTGGAGACTTGGAGGACCACCGGGAGTATGGGGTAGAGGCAGGCAGGTATATACTGGCAGGCAGGACCTCAGCAGGAACTGGCAACTGGACCAATTGGAACAGCTGGAAGCCGAACCCTTAGTCAAAAACTGCAGTGGAGCACAGAGAACTATGGCCACAGTACTAGACTGTGGAGACGTTGCACTGGCAACTTCCTGTACCAGGCCTTTCTCCTAAATACCCTTTAGGGCGGTTCCAACCCATTTGCGACATCCTGGAGGGAAGTAAGGGCAAAACTTGTTGTTTGCCCATAACCAAGATGGAGCTGCGGGAGTCCGGTGCTCAGAGAGTAACTCCCGTCCTCAGACAGCCCAGATTTCTCCTGCACACAGGACCAGCACCCCGTACCCCCGCCAGTGGAGCCCCTCCAGAGTGCCCGCACAGGTACGCCCCGCTGCGCTGACGTCCCCCTGCTGCAGGCCGTGACAATCATTGGTGGAGGATTCCAACTCACTGTTGTCAGTTAGGTCATCTGGCATAATTCAACTGGGATGGTGGGCTGCATTGAGTGTTGGGAAAGCTGGATTGGGGACTCCCTTTGGTTATTTATTTTATACCAGTAGAAATTTGGGTATATGGATATTAGTTGGTGAGTGTAGTTATAGGCAATAATGCCAATACATGCAGTCGGGGAATAAATGCAGCGTCACTTTTTTTTTGTGGTTGTGATTGTACACCTTGCTAAAATGTTTGTGCAGTGCCTTGAATTTATTTACAGCCTGCTGCTGGGATCTGTTAATGCCTCTGGATTCCAGGAATCAGGATCTGTGAGATGAGTCTGTAGACAGGTGCATCTGTGACAGTCTCTACCTTCTGATTCTGATTTTCCTCCTTAATAGCCAGCAGCTCCTCAACTTTAGCCTCAGTCCATAACCATGCTGTGTGTGCTTTGTGTGATCTTTGGAGATCACATTACGATGGAGAGCCAAAGGAGGTCAAACAAGCATTTTCAAGGTGAACCCGGTTTGATAACACATTTTGTGCTGTTTACATTGCACCCTTACCCATGTCCTTTCTGGATCTGACCAGGTTATTTATCTACTGTAGGACCCTTTTACACCAAGCTGCCACCTGGGTAGACCCAGCAATAACCTGTGTTACTGCGGCAGTAGAAAAGGGGTATTACTCAACTACCAACTAATCCCAGGTTTTTGCACATGAATATATTTAGGTACTTGTGTACTAGCACGGCGCCCTGATAATTAGTCGCCCGATTTTTTAATCGAATCGCATCGCATGCCATACACCGGATGGCATGCGATGCGATGCAACGCGATTTTAACTCATATTCGATATTAAATTGTATAAGCACCCTAATGGGTGCTTACAATGCTTAAATGCACCCCCGCGCCACCCCCCAAGTATAAACGTGAACCCGAAGCGTGGCGAGCGCAGCGAGCCCGCGAGGGGCGGCGGTACGCGTCCTACAACCTTTTCATACCCCCACTATCCACGTCGGCGTAGAGTTGAGAATAGAAAGTGTGGCGAGCGCAGCGAGCCATTGAGCCCGAAGCGTGGCGAGCGCAGCGAGCCCCGTGAGGGGATGCGGATACCTGTGAAGCCCGAGAGGGGACGCGGATACCTGTGAAGGTATCCACGTCCCCTCGCGGGGCTCGCTGCGCTCGCCATGCTTCTATTCTCAACTCCACCCCGACGTGGATAGTGGGGGTATGAAAAGGTCGTAGGACACGTACCGCCACCCCTTGCCGGCTTGCTGTGCTCGCCACACTTCGGGTTCACGTTTATACTTGGGGGTGGCGTGGGGGTGCATTTAACCATTGTAACCACCCATTAGGGTGCTTATACAATTTATAATCGCATCGCATCGCATTGTATGGCATTGTATGCCATATACAATGGCATACAATTTTAAAATTGTATGCCATTGTACAACATCGGCCGATATCGCGTCGCATCGCATACCATCGCATGCAATACGGTCTGTGATGCGATGGACGCCGTGCTAGTACACAAGTACCTATATTTATCATTTATTTATTTTTCATCTCTCTCTCTCTCATATATATATACAGTTGCGATTTACTGTACAATTGAAACAGTGATAAAACAAACTGAGTAGTAACAAACTGACATATAGGTAGGATGAACCCTGCTCGCAAGCTTACAATCTATAGGGATGCACACCTACCCAGGATTTTTGTTAGTGGAGTGGATACAAGGTAAAAATCCAAGCAGGATTTTTAGCAGGTAAAACCCAGGTAAAGGGCAGTGGAAACGGCTCTTACCTGGGAATTTTGACCGGGCAGGGGAGGCTGACTGCCAATGCACGCTGCTGCCTGCCCGCTGGTCACGCTGATGCCCAATATCTGCCAATTCCTACTGCCTACTGCCCACCCGCTGGTCCCCGCTGATGCTCACAACACATCCACAGATGCCCTCCGGTCTCCTCCAATGCCCAACGATGCCTGCTGGTCCCCATCCACTGCCCTGCTTTACCATGTTTTCTCTTAAGTAGAAATGGTGTATACCCTGGATAAACCTGGGAACACAGTGCAGTGGAAACAGGGACCCCAGTGGGGGGACCTGAAAAACTCCCGAGTCAAACATTTCGGGTTTGACCCGGGATTATTGTGGAAAAGTGGTGTTATGTTAAACAAATTAGTTGTAAATAATTATAAGTACCATTAGGGTTACTACATAAAATGAAACTCCAAAAAGTAGAACACAGTAAATATACAATAGGCTTATGAACTAAAATAAACCCCTAAATGACTAACCTTTATATTTTAACCCTAAAGATGGCTGTATGGGCCATGTGGTTCTTTTCTGCCATCAAACTCTATGTTTCAATGTAATTGAGTGTATTGTAATGAACCACTAATAATCCAGATTGCAGAATACATGAAACAATCTAACAATGCAATATATTTTAAGGACAGAATTCAACCAGTATAGAAGGCATAAACAAACAAATGTTGTAACAGGGCCAATTAATCAGCAAGGGCAAGTGGCAGGGAGATGAGACATTTTCCATTAACATACAGAGGTGATTGATTGGAAATTAAACAAACTCTTAAACTGGGTACACACTAGACAATAGTATGAACGATTTTGCAGATACTGACGGATCTTCGTACCCTCTCCTGGGGCCAGCATCTCCATTGCAATGGGGTCATGCCCCTTTAAATTAGACCATGCCCCCTTTCTGGGTTGCCAGGTTTGTGGGGTGGGGTGTTACTGCAGAGTTGCCACACCCAGTCACTAGTGGCACCTCTGTGTGTACGCAAAATGTCACTTTTCCTTGTTATTGTAATTTTAATACATATTTGTGGACTAACAGCCTTTTCGTTAATATGTACATATATACGTATAGTTTACAATTGCTACTTTTGTATTAACCTTTTCAGCGCAACTACCCCCCCCCCCTCTCTTTTTTTGACATGTGGTAGAAGGTGTATACATTGAGTGATTCCGAATAGCAGCACCCATGGCAGAAGTTTAAATAATCATGGTAACAGTATATACTTTACAACATGTGAAGCACAGTGTGTTCAGTCCGACAGTCAGTATCCCGAATGCCGGTGCTCCAACAGGGGGGCGAGTGCACCTTTCAGGCTCGCTGCGCTCGCCACGCTGCAGGCCCGGTGGCTTGCTACGCTTGCCACAGGTTATATTCTCCCTCTATGGGGGTCGTGGACCCCCTCAAGGAAGAATAGCCCCTGTGTGTTGGGATCCCCCCTGTCGGAGCACCGGCAGTCGGGATCCCAATGTCGGGATACTGATTGTTGGTATCTCCACTGTCGGACTGTCATCCGAACCCATTCAGTCCGATGATTCACTCTGGGCTGCAGTGTCTTGGACAAGGTGGCACCTTCTGCAAATTCTAACATGTACAGTATGTTACTGAATCCTAATCTTTCCTGACCAGGGCGCCCTAGAATATCAGCATTTGTTCAAGGCACTCCTAATAAAAAAGTTTCTTATGTAAAAAAAAAAAAAAATGAAATAAATTGTGCTTAACTGTCACCCTCAGGTTCAGTTATGTGGTGGGGAAAATAGCTGTATTGTTCATACATTTTATGATTGGCAGCCACCAGGCTTCTTTTTGAAAATGTTCCAAAGAAAAACCTACAGCATGTTAGAGGTTAAGGGAGATAGGCTAATTGTAAATGTTTGCCCATATCATGGGGATAAGTACTATAATAAGCACCATCGTGAGCATTAATAATCTGGAGATTCTGGACCCCAGTGGGGAATTTACCTCTTTGCCGACACGCCTCTGGCATTCACCATAATGAACATTGTAAACCTGGAGATACTGGGCCAAAGTGGTGTACTTACCTCTTTGACAACCATTATGTGGCATTCTGCACCTCCATGTGCAAACTTGGCACATCCACTCTGACCTTGGCCTATCCAGTCTGACCACTGGGTCCATCTAGTCTGACCTCTTGGCCCATCCAGTTTGACCACTTGGCCCATCTAGTCTAAAGTACAGTGTAAAAAATGATTAAGAAGAGCGTGGTCTGTATTGGAGGTGGTAAGAAGAACTGTAGCTGGCACAGAGAGAAGAGGGGGTGGTGTATTGCTCACAGCTGCGTAAATTACGTGCGGTGAGGTAAATGGCTCAAGAGTCCCTGGCAAGTACCAGAGCCAGATATGCACACAATATATGAGCCATGGGGTACATACCAGCATTATACACATGTCAAGCAGTGTGTATTGCTGGAGAATCACTGAGTTTTGATAAGAGATGTGCAGAAAAGGTAGCCAGGTGAGGCACTGCCTCACCTGCCATAGACTTTTTACTCCATCGTTTTGACTATAAAAATGATTAGAATAATAAAAATAAGAATATTTTTATAAATTATTTATATTTTTGACATACTTTATCAATTCAAAGCGCCGTCATATGCGCTAGTATGACAGGAAAGGATGTGCCTCACCTGCCTCACCCCACTGCACACCAACCTTTGTCATGTGTATGACAAGAATTATAATTTGAGCAGTGAAATATGTAATTGTTTTCATTGTGTTTTTATTATTTATTAATTACTCCAATCATTCACAAATGATGGCATCAAATAAAATGTCTTTAGCTGCAGACAAACTCATTTCAACTCTTCTTTTAGATCTCATTTCAGCTCTTTGTTACGAGTGACAACATTATACAAGAGATGTCTGTGTAATTTCTACCCTGTGAAACGCTCTCATTGCGAATGACTGAATAATTGACTGCACAAGATCATAAACAAAACAGCACAACTGTACTTGTTAGTCCAATATCCCTTTCCCTGCGCTGTCTAATTCATGTTTATATGTATACAATATGTAGTGAGTGTTGACATCATTCTACCTATGAATATTTCTTCTAATTGACTCTTTTTCTGTGAGCTGTACCGGTGATATACATGAGTATGCAACATGAGACGGGAAAGTTGCTTCCTACCTGTTCTTGTGGAACATAATACCAGGTTGGAAGCCTCTGTAGTTATTGTACCTGCTGAGATCTGCCTTCCATATGGCAGAGAGAAGAAGATATTGCTTTTAACCTAGCTCTCTTTGAAGAAGTGGCTTAGGCACTTCCATGGCTTCTCAAGGTAAGTCAATAAACAATGCTTCTTAACTTTAAACTGGTATATATTATGCAGTCACACAATCCATCATGATAACGTAATGAGCAATAACATCAGGCGAGAAAACCAAGATAAGACATATTTATGAATGTCAGATAAGGCATTTTACAAGCTGATCTTACTGTTTTACTCTGTATCTCATTATCGTTCAGCTAAATGCATTTTATTTATCAAATGTGTCACTTGATTTCCAATTGCTTTCCATTCAATCCACGCTTTGTAGTAATGACATCACAGTAAAACGAGATATCTGAATTATTTGCAATGCTAGTAAAATATAACAATAATTATATAATGTACATGGGCTATGCAAATTAAAAGTAATATTTTCATTATATAGTATGGAGGTCATTCTGGTTTATTCGCTCCGCAGGGGGAGCAATGTTTTGCTTCTGCGCATAAGCATGTGCAGGTTTTGTTTGCAAACAGACGTGGCGAAATTTGCAGCTTTGCGAGTCACCCGGAATTACCCCCTACTGTATATGTGTAATCACTCTGCATTAAAATAGAAAATTGGCTTATGCATATGTACCTACAATATGCAGAATTGTTTATTTATTTATTACCAGTTATTTATATAGCGCACACATAGGTCCTGATTCTGGTTTACTTGCAAAAGCAAATTCTCTCTCTAATGGGCAAGACCATGTGCACTGCAGAAGGGGGGGGGGGGGGGGGGCAGATGTAACATGTGCAGAGAGAGTTACATTTGGGTGGGTGTTTGTACTTCAAACTGATATCTATATTGCAGTGTGAAAATAAAGCAGCCAGTATTACTATTTACCCTGCACAGAAACAGAATAACTCACCCAAATCTGTCTATCTCTGCACATGTTATATCTGCCCCACCTGCACTGCACATGGCTTTGTCCATTAGAGAGAGAATTTGCTTTTGCAGGTGAACCATAGTCAGGCCCCATATCTCGCAGCGCTGTATAGAGAACACTTGAACATTCACATCAGTTTCTGCCCCAGTGGACCTTGCACTCTGAGGGTTTATTTGAATTGATTTGCTGCCCCTCATGTTACCATGGGGCAGCGATGTTTATCGCATATGCATTTATGGGCATTCCCATGAAAATGCTGGGCGTTCCCATGGTAATAACGATGGTGCTGGGGTGGGCAGCGGACATGAGCGGATGTCAGCTGCCCACTCGCTTCCCGCACAGGGCACCCACAGACCTAAGAGCAACCATAAAATTATTTCCTCCCTGCATGCAAACTGCAAATGGATGTTTGTGCTAAACACCCATTTGCATGCATACGGGGGCACACGGTGTGCGAATGGGGGGGAAAGGCATGCGCGCAGGCGGCGTTTAATCCACGCTGCTAATTTTGCAGCTTTACTTGTGTACCAGAATAAGGTCCTATATTCCCTACAACATGTACACGTACACACAGACATTCTAGGGTTCATTTGTTTGCAGCCAATGAACTTACCCTTATATTTTTGGATTGTGGGAGGAAATTGGAGTACTGGAGGAAACACTAGCAAGTACGGGGAGAATATACAAACTCAGCAATGTTAGGAAAAATGGAATGACTAGAACCTAACCTTGGATAGGTTAGAGCAGGGCTGGGCAATTGCGGCCCTCCAGATGTTAGTGAACTACACATCCCAGGATGCTTTGCATTAGTTTTGCTATGTGGCCATGCTGAAACTGATGCAAGGCATGCTGGGATGTGTAGTTCATCAACATCTGGAGGGCCGCAATTGCCCAGCCCTGGGTTAGGGACTAATTGGGCGCTCGGTGTGTGTGGGCCCTCAACAGCTGCTGTATACAGGTTAGTTACTCCTGTGTATTGTTGGTCACGAGAAAAAGAAAGCAGCGCTAGCAAAAATAAATATAATGGTTGGAAATTGGATGATCTTTACAGTATATTTAATAATAATTAAGAAATACACAAAAATGACACATAAATAAAATAATAATAAAAACAATGTAGAGTTAGGGCTATTGTTGGAATCGGACCCATGACTTAGTGCTGTGAGGCAGTATTACAAATCATTACACCATCAGTGCAGACTTGCATGATGCCAGCACAAGTTGTGTACGCATAAATTGACCGTTTAACGATAACGGCGTTGTGACCATTCATAGTGGCTACTCCAAAAGCAATGTGGTTCCATGTGTTAGGTCGACACTGGTGCATAGGCAAAAGGTGGTCATGGTTAAAAGGTGCATAGGCAAAAGGTGGTCATGGTCAAAAGGTGCATAGGCAAAAGGTGGACATGGTCAAAAGGTCAACATTGCCGAAAGTTGGACACAGCAGTAGGTTGACATGGCAATGGTCGACATATTAAATGGGTTAATTAAGACTTAATGACTGTCGACCTAGTGATCCACAACCAAGTAGTCACCCTATGCTAATTAAAAACACATTAGGCCTGGTGGGATTGGTGCTAGTCCAAGCACACATGTACAAAATAAATGGGGGAGGGCCTTGACTAAACACTGTCATTTTAAACATAGTAACAAGTGCTACCATACTGATACTTGTAGTGCCACAGTGAATGGTTGGAGCTATGACAGCATGTAGAGAGATGCTTCAGAACCAAAGGAGGAGATTGTTATGATGTTGGTTCAAGTGAATGGGTTTAGTGGCCTTAGTGCATTTTTTTGCCAATGTTGTTAAAATGGCCCTTACTAGTAGCAAGCTGGGATTGCAATGCCTGAGATCTTGCACTATTTCTGAGCTTATAGAGGGTAGAATATCCAGTCCAAATCCAGCTTAAACTCCAGCTAAAACTCTGCATCTTTGGAATGACATTCTAAAGAGACCTACACATAGAGTGATATTCAGCCACTTTCTGAGCGATTGTACATCTGCATGTGTGGTGGTCTTCTGAGAGATCGCAGCGGCCTTGTCACCCCCCCTGCTGCTGGGGCATGATAGCAGTGAGTCAGCATTGCTCAAATCCCATCTAGTGCCACTTTGCCACATGTGCTTAAGAGCTCACCAGGCACTTGTGAGGCGGCAGCCAGGTGATGGTCCCTGGGACTGAGTGATGCTGTCCGGCCGAGCTGCTCCCCCCTGGCAGATGCCCCTTCCCCACTGGCTCTGCTCTTGCGTGTGCAGTCTGAGCCTTGGTGCTGGGGCAGAGCCAGCTGGAGAAAGGCTCATTAGCATTGTGTGCATGTGTGGGAGGGGATTGGAACAGTGGGGGAGAGCCAGCTAGTGCAGATTGCAATCTCAGGCTCAGCAGCTGGCAGGGGGCAGGGCTGCTCAGTGGCAGAACAAAGGAGGCCCAGTGGGGCATGTGCCCTGCATGCCACTGTGCACAGAGGCACTAATAGGAGGATTGCCAAGTCCCTGATGCTCTTAAGAAGGCCCAGTCTTTTTCCCACTTTCAGTTGGTGACAGTGCAGTGAGGATGTACCATCCTGTTCCCAAAATCTAAGCTAAGATAAAAATCTAAGTTCCCAAAATAAAGCTAACCACGCATGCGCAGACCCCCCGGCACCCAGCTCAGCACATCACAGTGACCAGCTCCTTTCAGAGCCCTGTGCCTGCACGCATGGGATAAGACATCCCAGTGATAGGATCGCATTTTACAATAAAATTCTGGGTGGTATTATTCCACCCAAATCACATTGTAAATGTGATCCTTCATAAATGACCAACGTTTAAATGTTTGTGGGGAGGGGGGTGACCTGTGAGAAATTTGAAATGGCACAGGGGAGGGTTTTTTTTTTTTTTTTTAGCAGTATGTTCAGTCTAATGCTAGATACACACTTTAAGATTATCTGTCCGAACTTTCTGGTTGGAACCGAAATCTGTTAATGTATGGGAGCAACTGACAATCAACAAAATGATAATTCGGAGGAAATGGTTTAGTCAAATAGATTTAAGCAATTTGTCAATTTAACATTTTATCAATCAGTGTATCAATATGACCCAAAAGTAACTATTTTCTATTGCTGACTGAAAAAAGAAAACATTAACATGGTAGCTAACAATTTTCTAGCAGACGTAGACAGAGGCTTGTGCTGCTCTTTCAGGGACCTTTCAATGCATGTGTTGCACACTGGCTGAGATAGAAGGCCTTAGTAAACATCGCTTATTAAGGGACCCCATACATTAGGCCGACTTGTCCTAAAGAGAAGTAGGCCCTGACTTCCCCTGAGCTCCCCTGGCAGCTCCACGAGAGAGCTCACTAAGATTTGGCACTTGATGTGCCATTTTTTTTTACATGATAAATCTCAGCCAATCAGCGGCCCCCCAGTCTTTTGAATAGGATTTTTCAATTCTCCCCACCGTTCAAACGCACCTCGCTCGCCGCCCGCTGAACCTCACTTTCCACACCCCACCCACTGCACCCCAGAACCCGCACCATGCAAACCTGCACCATTGAATGCAATATATTGCTGGTGCTTAGCACCCGCATTGTGCTGCTGATGGCTGCACATAAGCCAGCCAACCTCTGACTCTGATCCGATGGGCATGGGTGAAATTAGACCAAAGTCTCATATTGTATGGCCAAAGGCGAATCTAGGGGGTGGTCCGGGGGTGCACCGAACCACCCATAACATGGGACCTGCTAATTCCGACCCCCACCCAGTTCAACGGCTGCTAGTTCCACCTTCGGCATCACTGAAGCTCGAAGTTGATCTCAGTCGAACCCAAATCGCTGGGCCTTCAATCTGAAACCAGACTGGATCCATATGGGTTAATTGGTTCCAGGGATATTGAGGTTAAACCGTTTTATTTTTTCATTTCTTAAATGTAATTTCATGACTGTTTTTGTTCTTTGAGGGCAGATTTCTCTGGAACCAAACAGCCCAGTTTCACGGGACCAAAATCATTCGAAGTCAACTCAAAAGTTCTTCAATATGATACTGGTCTCATGTAAATGGGTCAGTTGGTTCCAAAGATATAGCCGGTTGGTTAAAGGGGGGTAGGGAGAGGGGAGTGGTTGTCTCTCCCCCTCACACCAGAAAATGCAGGAACTAGGCTGGTGTATAAGGGGTCAGCCCGGGTAAATCCCTGCATTTTCTGTTGTGAGGGGACACCAGGAGGGAAGTGGGAGCGTGCTCTGCGCTGCGCTCTGCTCCTCTCCCCATAGAAGCAGCTGCACCCAGAGGCAGAACTCTGGGAGGCAATGGAGTCATCTGCCGCCGGGCTCCTGCTCCCAAAGGGGCACCTCTCCCTGGAAGTTTAAATCAGTTATTTAAAAGCCAACGATATTGCTTCTGTGGCTGAGTTCTGAAATATATATACATGTTCTATCCATCTATCGATCGATCGATCTATCTATATGCTGAACAGAATATATATATTTTATATAAGGTTATGTAGGGTTGTGTGTGTACGTATTTGTGTGTGTGTGTGTGTGTGGGGGGGGGGGGGGCACCAATATATATCTTTCCTCCGGGCAACTGGAACAAACTTACGCCACTGGCTGCACCGCTCTCCATCTCTCCCTGCAGCAGCAGCGAAGGCTCATATAAAAATTTACAGTAAGTGGCACTTTTGGGGGCATTGCTTAAGGGACGCTAAAAAGTGGCGGTTTTTGGGGGACTTACGCATAATGTGTGGCTTAATGTGTAAGGGGCATTACGGTGTGCAGCATCATGTGTAAGAGGCATTATGTGTGCAGCATCATGTGTAAGGGGCATTATGTGTGCAGCATCATGTGTAAGGGACATTATGTGTGCAGCATCATGTGTAATGGGTACTATGGTGCGCAGCATCATGTGTAATGGGTACTATGGTGTGCGGCATCATGTGTAATGGGTACTATGGTGCGCGGCATCATGTGTAATGGGTACTATGGTGTGCGGCATCATGTGTAATGGGTACTATGGTGTGCGGTATCATGTGTAATGGGTACTATGGTGCCATCAAGCAAGAATCCCCTAGCAATGAGCACGTAGGTAAGCAGCACTTATGTGGCAAATATGTAATGGGCATTACGGTGTGTTATATAGTATGTAATGGGCATCATGATGTGTGGCACAATGTGTAATGGGCATTATGGTGTGTGGCCTTATGTGTAATTGGCATTACGGCGTGTGGCTTTATGTGTAATGGGTATTACGGAGTTTGCTAATATGTGTAATTGGCATTACTGTGTATGGTCTACTCTAAAGTGTAATACCACACCCCTTTTTGTGATGCCACGCCTCCTTCCCATGATGCCACGCCCCCTTTTTGCCTCAAGGTCCCCTTGCTATTATGTCTAGATCTGGGACCACCCATTACCATAATTCTGGATTCGCCTATGTGTATGGGGGCCTTAACTCAGCATTGTACTTAACCAACCAGCTATTGTCTGTGCCTCTGATTTTAGTTATTTGGAAGCTACTATAGGTGATTCAATATTCATGAAGTGCTGCTAGGATCATATTCATACATTTCCACTAATAATATTATATCACATTGACCAGTATGAGGACCAATCTGACTATGTAGTCCCATGATCTTATAGTAGGACAGCATGATGTAGTCTGCCATACAAAGACTCCATCTCTAAGGCTGTGTACACACAGGGGAGATTTTGTCTTATATCACAGGCAATATGGTCGATATATCGCCGGGTGCGCGCTCCCGTTTTCTCCCCTGTAGTGATCGCTGGTCGCGGGAACATGCTCCTGCGACCAGCTGATTTCCACTGCCGGGCTCGCCCGCCAGTTTCTTTTTCATCAGCGACCATCTCTGGTCACTGATGCAAATGGGGCACTGAGCAATATATATCGCTCATCGCGAGCGCTATATTGCTCGGCGATATATCCCCCCCGTTACCTTGCATTATGGCATATTATGTTCTTAACAAAAAGGTAGTAAAGTATTTATATAATAATAATCACCTATTAAGGCTCTACTGTGCATGGCATCAATTTGCATTTTTCGTAGACGTAGATCTCAAATGGTAATTAATTAATTAAAACAATTGATACATCCAGGTGTTATTTCTAGATTAGCTCCGACAATAGCTCTGGAATTCAGCATGCTGGAACATTGCTCAGAAAAAACCCATATAACTGAACTCTTGCCCTATTATTTATGAACATGATAATATACTGACGAACAAGATGATTTTTAAACTACTACATAAAATCATCTAATTTAATTACTTCTCATCTATAACACAGAGGAATAGAGCAATGAGACGCTGAAGACAGCACAACTGAGCTCAGGGGATGAATTATTTACAGCATACTTATACATTTTTAAATAGAAACTCAAAGAGGTTTTGGAAACTTTTTCAGGGTGGTCTGGCACTAAATAATGGAGAAAAAAAGAAACATTGGCAGGAGAAAGTGATATGTAACTGCGAGGCTCTCTTGTGATGTCAGACGCTGAAGTGTTTCTGTTCCATTATGGCTAATTAACACATAAGAGCCAATGTGCAGTAAATGGCATTTACTCCATTCACTCATGTTTAGAGCAGCTAGGCTGGAAAAGGACTTCACAAAAGGCATTTCACTCACAGGCATTAAGGATGTCAGTACAGCAATTATTCAGACTGATTAGAAGAAAGCAGCCGTTGCTAACAGAGTAATGGAAGCAAATGATAACAGAACTGACACTCCACTTCTCAGATAAGGGGGGGGGGGGGGGAGGGGACCGTACTCTTCCTAGAAATATTGCCGTTGTCAAATGGGATCGGTTTAAAATAAACACACAAATAAATACATACATAAAATAGCCCACAGAAGAAACCTTTTACAAAATGACCATTGGATCAGCAAATTTTTTCACGAAGGGCCTGATTCACATCTGTTTGCTAGGCTGCATATTCTCGCAGCCTAGCAAACAGGTCAGCATCGCCCCATGCTTGCATGGGAGAGGATGTGTACGAGAACACATCTTCTTGCAAGCGGTCGAAGTGGAGATTAATCATCCGATGGTCGCCGAACATCAAATGATTTCATTCCCCTAAGAAATAAAAATCAGTCTAAAGTGACTTTTATGTCCGCCGCTGATCGTCAAATATGGGGCAGGAGCTGACATCAGGTGACGTCAGTCACTCGCCCTGAGCAGACAACATCACGCCCGCATCACGTCCAGCATTTTCATGCTGCCCCCTGCCCAAGTGAACACCTCAGCAAGTGTGATACTCGCCAAAGGCGTTCACACAGGGGGTCATATACCCGCATGCGCAGACCCCGACCATTGGAAGAGGGGACAAATTTGAACCCATACAAATCGATCTGAATTAGCCCCTTAGTGGTAGATTACACTAGTGGTAGATTGCAACACACCTATTCTCTCATTCCCGGGGGGCTACGGACTTTGGGGTAACATGCATTTTGTCAACATAGACAATAAGTTAACGTTAGGAAAAGTTTGACACTTTTTTCATTATTGGGTGCGGTAAAGTGTGCCAAGCGCAGCAGTAGCGGAATGAGCCACCTGGCTTGAAGCATGGCGAGTAAAGTGAGCCATGAGAGGGGACGTGGTACACTAATTGGGGGTCCATGTGCTCTAATGTACAGATCGACACCAGAAAAATAGGAAAAAGGCTAGTCGATCATTTCATGTGTTTCCCATTTCTGTGTCAATCTTTGTTAGTGTCAAAAAAAATTCCATACCAACCTTGCGCATGTCAACATATTGGGGTAGTCCTGGACACTGCCTTCTTCATGCCTGTCGACCCTATGAGCCACACCAGTCCTAAGGATACCATAGTCTTTGCATGAAAAGCCATGACAGTCTAGTGAGCAAATAATTCCTTATACCCATAAGGTAGAACAGTAATAGGAACCAATGACAATTCATCCTGTTCATTTTTTCATTTTGATACATATTTAGTCTTTATTTGGTAAAAAAGAGCATTGTGCATTAAAGATTTTATATATATATATATATATATATATATATATATATATATATACAAAGGGTAGTGTCCGGCAACTCCTCCGCTGACAGGTGCAGCTATGTTACTTGCCCAGGTGCCCGTGCTGAGGGCGAAAACTCACCGACATGTACAGCCAAGCAAAGATGCACGTCACTCCGGGTCTGGTGTCAATCACAAAAAAAGTTTAGTGCGCAATGTCTACGCCGTTTCGGGCTGAGCCCGTCTTCAGGACATTAACAGTAGTGTAAAACAAAGGTGCAATAAATACCTTTCTTGTCAACTACACTCTTACCTAACCAATTGCAAGTTTGTGCAAATTTCATGAAAAACTGAAGATGTATGGCGACTGCGATCTAGACATGCATAACCAGAATATGATTATCAATATATATTATCTTCCAGATGTTGAGAAGCATACATCGATTTTGAGAGGCATTTACTGATGTTGAGAGACCATACACTGATTTTGGAAGAATTGCACTGGTGATAGGAGGCATGCAATAATGTTGGAATATTTGAACAAATGTTGGGAAGCATGCAGTGGTGTTGGCAGGCATGAAATGAAGTTGGTAGACATGCACTGATGTTAGGAAAGAAGCACTGGCGTTCATAGACATACACTGATGTTGGCAGACATGCACAAATGTTAGGAGAGAAGGACTGATGTTGGCAGGCATGCACCAATGTTTGGAGAAAATACTGGTGTTAATAGACATGAACTGATGTTGGTAGACATGCACTGATGTTAGTAGAGAAGTACTGGTGTTAGTAGACATGCACTAATGTTGGTAGACATGCACTGATGTTAGTAGAGAAGTACTGGTATTAGTAGACATGCACTGAAGTTGGTAGACATGCACCAATGTTAGTAGAGAAGCACTGATGTTGGCAGGCATGAACTGATGTTGGTAGACATGCACCAATGTTAGTAGAGAAGCACTGATGTTGGCAGGCATGAACTGATGTTGGTAGACATGCACCAATGTTAGTAGAGAAGCACTGATGTTGGCAGGCATGAACTGATGTTGGTAGACATGCACCAATGTTAGGAGAGAAGCACTGGTGTTAGTAGACATGCACCAATGTTAGTAGAGAAGCACTGATGTTCGCAGGCATGAACTTATGTTGGTAGAGATGTACCAATGTTAGGAGAGAAGTACTGGTGTTAGTAGACATGAACTGAAGTTGGCAGGCATGCACCAATGTATGGAGAGCATCACTGGTGTTAGTAGACAAGAACTGATGTTGGTAGACATGCACCAATGTTAGGAGAGAAGTACTGGTGTTAGTAGACAAGAACTGATGTTGGGAGGCATGCACTGATTCTGGGACACATGCACCAATGTTAGGTGGCTTGCACTAATGTTGGTAGACATGCACCAATATTAGGAGAGAAGCACTGATTTTGGGACACATGCACTAATGTTGGGAAGCATGCACCATGCTGGGACACATGCACTGATGTCGGGAGGCATCCTTGATACTAATGTAAAATGAACATTTACATTCATATTTTTCCTTTTTATTAGAAAATCAAGCTCATCTGGACAAAGATTTTCATAATTTTTTGCCTGGGACTCCTCTTGAACAAACCGAGAAGACAGACTCTTTTCCACCATTAAAAACTTCCAATAAGAAACCGCCAGAATACTGTTTCCTGGTACCTCCTGGTCTAGAACATTTGAGCAAGGTTATGATTTGTTGATATTTATACTTTATGAATTTCTGTTGTGTCAGAGCCATTATAGCTATTGTTGGCAAATAAAACAACTTTAGCTTGGTTAATAAATATGCCTTGTGCGACAGCTTTATATATTTCCTTAGCTGAAGGATGAGCAACTGTATTTTTCCAAACATAGAGGGAATTAGGATCTGGCACTTCTTCATAATCCAAACACCTTTCTCTGGTGCAGATCCCAAAGATAAAGATATAGAAGTCTGTGGGTGGTGAAATGAAATAATCATGCAGGCTCTCTCAAGTCGGTGTCAACATTTCAGGGGCTCACTTTTTATTAAGACATGAAAATTAACTACACAACATACACTTAAACAGAAAAAGACATACTTACAGATAGCGAGCACCCATCGCTCCCACCCGGAATCCAGTGACACCACTCCTGTGCATCCACGCTAACGGCCCGGCACCAAGGGAGGCATGGCTTCACCCGCATCGTAGGTTGCCTAGGATATGTGGACGTGTAGTAACCTCCTATACTCCACTGCCTGCCAGAGATCCTAGCGGCACTTCAGCACAGATGGCTGGACTTCTCTCGTGGAGTGTGTTAGCTTTTCAGCCACACACTGATGCTGTGAATAACACTTCAACTCTGATGACACATTGAAAACTTCAATTCGGTCCTGGTGTCGACAACAACCACCAGCTTTACTCTCCAACGGGTTTGACCGACTCATCAAATGTTGCCGCACATGCGTGGAAAGGGATGGGGACTATGTTGAAAAGTGAATAGTGAATTACATAGAGGATAAACTGAGTTATCAAGTTATCATATACAAAAAAAAGTTTCAAATGGGTTCACAAAAACATACAAATATATTGTGCATGCTGCTACTAGTTTAAAGGTACATACCTAGCTAACGATCAATATATATAATAATTAAATAATGACTATATGTGTTACATACAATTATAAATGAAAAAAAAAAACAGTTTGTATCCCAATTGCACACTGAATGAGAAAATAACTACATATTATTCAGATAATACAGAGATCTTGGTTGCATATATCTGCAGATATAGGGCTAAGCCCCCAGGCCGTGCGTCAAGGCCTCTCTGTCACTGGGGGTCCCTAATACTGGGTATGGGTCTGGGGTGTGGGCCCCCAACATGCCGACACAGGCTGAGTACTCCAGGGCAGCACACAAATGAAAATTAGTAAGGGTTAATAAGAAGCACATAAGTGCTATGTAGGGAAGTGAAGGTGGGATTAAAATACAAAATATATACAATGTGATAGGAAAAATAAGAGTTAATAAAGTGTTAGGGTGTGCTGACCTGGAGCAGACCAGCCCTACCAACACAGGGGGAACCACATTCAAAAACCCATCCCATAAGCAATAACATATATGTCTGGGCTTAATAGCCCAGTGTAAGGCCACATGATAATGGCTTATAACGTCTGAGAGCCAGCTTACCTGGAGATACCCCTGGCTTCTCCAATGGCACTCAGGTGTCAGCAATCCCTCCTAATGCTGACCCATCTATGCCGCTCAACTGCACAACACTTTTGTTGGTAAGCTGCTCAATCAGAGGTGTGTCATTCAGGTGCCAACAGGGAGGGGTAAATCTGGTTAGGAAAAAAAAAAACAGTTTGTATCCCAATTGCACACTGAATGAGAAAATAACTACATATTATTCAGATAATACAGAGATCTTGGTTGCATATATCTGCAGATATAGGGCTAAGCCCCCAGGCCGTGCGTCAAGGCCTCTCTGTCACTGGGGGTCCCTAATACTGGGTATGGGTCTGGGGTGTGGGCCCCCAACATGCCGACACAGGCTGAGTACTCCAGGGCAGCACACAAATGAAAATTAGTAAGGGTTAATAAGAAGCACATAAGTGCTATGTAGGGAAGTGAAGGTGGGATTAAAATACAAAATATATACAATGTGATAGGAAAAATAAGAGTTAATAAAGTGTTAGGGTGTGCTGACCTGGAGCAGACCAGCCCTACCAACACAGGGGGAACCACATTCAAAAACCCATCCCATAAGCAATAACATATATGTCTGGGCTTAATAGCCCAGTGTAACGCCACTGATAATGGCTTATAACGTCTGAGAGCCAGCTTACCTGGAGATACCCCTGGCTTCTCCAATGGCACTCAGGTGTCAGCAATCCCTCCTAATGCTGACCCATCTATGCCGCTCAACTGCACAACACTTTTGTTGGTAAGCTGCTCAATCAGAGGTGTGTCATTCAGGTGCCAACAGGGAGGGGTAAATCTGGTTAGGAAAAAAAAAAAACAGTTTGTATCCCAATTGCACACTGAATGAGAAAATAACTACATATTATTCAGATAATACAGAGATCTTGGTTGCATATATCTGCAGATATAGGGCTAAGCCCCCAGGCCGTGCGTCAAGGCCTCTCTGTCACTGGGGGTCCCTAATACTGGGTATGGGTCTGGGGTGTGGGCCCCCAACATGCCGACACAGGCTGAGTACTCCAGGGCAGCACACAAATGAAAATTAGTAAGGGTTAATAAGAAGCACATAAGTGCTATGTAGGGAAGTGAAGGTGGGATTAAAATACAAAATATATACAATGTGATAGGAAAAATAAGAGTTAATAAAGTGTTAGGGTGTGCTGACCTGGAGCAGACCAGCCCTACCAACACAGGGGGAACCACATTCAAAAACCCATCCCATAAGCAATAACATATATGTCTGGGCTTAATAGCCCAGTGTAAGGCCACATGATAATGGCTTATAACGTCTGAGAGCCAGCTTACCTGGAGATACCCCTGGCTTCTCCAATGGCACTCAGGTGTCAGCAATCCCTCCTAATGCTGACCCATCTATGCCGCTCAACTGCACAACACTTTTGTTGGTAAGCTGCTCAATCAGAGGTGTGTCATTCAGGTGCCAACAGGGAGGGGTAAATCTGGTTAGGAAAAAAAAAAAAACAGTTTGTATCCCAATTGCACACTGAATGAGAAAATAACTACATATTATTCAGATAATACAGAGATCTTGGTTGCATATATCTGCAGATATAGGGCTAAGCCCCCAGGCCGTGCGTCAAGGCCTCTCTGTCACTGGGGGTCCCTAATACTGGGTATGGGTCTGGGGTGTGGGCCCCCAACATGCCGACACAGGCTGAGTACTCCAGGGCAGCACACAAATGAAAATTAGTAAGGGTTAATAAGAAGCACATAAGTGCTATGTAGGGAAGTGAAGGTGGGATTAAAATACAAAATATATACAATGTGATAGGAAAAATAAGAGTTAATAAAGTGTTAGGGTGTGCTGACCTGGAGCAGACCAGCCCTACCAACACAGGGGGAACCACATTCAAAAACCCATCCCATAAGCAATAACATATATGTCTGGGCTTAATAGCCCAGTGTAAGGCCACATGATAATGGCTTATAACGTCTGAGAGCCAGCTTACCTGGAGATACCCCTGGCTTCTCCAATGGCACTCAGGTGTCAGCAATCCCTCCTAATGCTGACCCATCTATGCCGCTCAACTGCACAACACTTTTGTTGGTAAGCTGCTCAATCAGAGGTGTGTCATTCAGGTGCCAACAGGGAGGGGTAAATCTGGTTAGGAAAAAAAAAAACAGTTTGTATCCCAATTGCACACTGAATGAGAAAATAACTACATATTATTCAGATAATACAGAGATCTTGGTTGCATATATCTGCAGATATAGGGCTAAGCCCCCAGGCCGTGCGTCAAGGCCTCTCTGTCACTGGGGGTCCCTAATACTGGGTATGGGTCTGGGGTGTGGGCCCCCAACATGCCGACACAGGCTGAGTACTCCAGGGCAGCACACAAATGAAAATTAGTAAGGGTTAATAAGAAGCACATAAGTGCTATGTAGGGAAGTGAAGGTGGGATTAAAATACAAAATATATACAATGTGATAGGAAAAATAAGAGTTAATAAAGTGTTAGGGTGTGCTGACCTGGAGCAGACCAGCCCTACCAACACAGGGGGAACCACATTCAAAAACCCATCCCATAAGCAATAACATATATGTCTGGGCTTAATAGCCCAGTGTAAGGCCACATGATAATGGCTTATAACGTCTGAGAGCCAGCTTACCTGGAGATACCCCTGGCTTCTCCAATGGCACTCAGGTGTCAGCAATCCCTCCTAATGCTGACCCATCTATGCCGCTCAACTGCACAACACTTTTGTTGGTAAGCTGCTCAATCAGAGGTGTGTCATTCAGGTGCCAACAGGGAGGGGTAAATCTGGTTAGGAAAAAAAAAAAACAGTTTGTATCCCAATTGCACACTGAATGAGAAAATAACTACATATTATTCAGATAATACAGAGATCTTGGTTGCATATATCTGCAGATATAGGGCTAAGCCCCCAGGCCGTGCGTCAAGGCCTCTCTGTCACTGGGGGTCCCTAATACTGGGTATGGGTCTGGGGTGTGGGCCCCCAACATGCCGACACAGGCTGAGTACTCCAGGGCAGCACACAAATGAAAATTAGTAAGGGTTAATAAGAAGCACATAAGTGCTATGTAGGGAAGTGAAGGTGGGATTAAAATACAAAATATATACAATGTGATAGGAAAAATAAGAGTTAATAAAGTGTTAGGGTGTGCTGACCTGGAGCAGACCAGCCCTACCAACACAGGGGGAACCACATTCAAAAACCCATCCCATAAGCAATAACATATATGTCTGGGCTTAATAGCCCAGTGTAAGGCCACATGATAATGGCTTATAACGTCTGAGAGCCAGCTTACCTGGAGATACCCCTGGCTTCTCCAATGGCACTCAGGTGTCAGCAATCCCTCCTAATGCTGACCCATCTATGCCGCTCAACTGCACAACACTTTTGTTGGTAAGCTGCTCAATCAGAGGTGTGTCATTCAGGTGCCAACAGGGAGGGGTAAATCTGGTTAGGAAAAAAAAAAACAGTTTGTATCCCAATTGCACACTGAATGAGAAAATAACTACATATTATTCAGATAATACAGAGATCTTGGTTGCATATATCTGCAGATATAGGGCTAAGCCCCCAGGCCGTGCGTCAAGGCCTCTCTGTCACTGGGGGTCCCTAATACTGGGTATGGGTCTGGGGTGTGGGCCCCCAACATGCCGACACAGGCTGAGTACTCCAGGGCAGCACACAAATGAAAATTAGTAAGGGTTAATAAGAAGCACATAAGTGCTATGTAGGGAAGTGAAGGTGGGATTAAAATACAAAATATATACAATGTGATAGGAAAAATAAGAGTTAATAAAGTGTTAGGGTGTGCTGACCTGGAGCAGACCAGCCCTACCAACACAGGGGGAACCACATTCAAAAACCCATCCCATAAGCAATAACATATATGTCTGGGCTTAATAGCCCAGTGTAAGGCCACATGATAATGGCTTATAACGTCTGAGAGCCAGCTTACCTGGAGATACCCCTGGCTTCTCCAATGGCACTCAGGTGTCAGCAATCCCTCCTAATGCTGACCCATCTATGCCGCTCAACTGCACAACACTTTTGTTGGTAAGCTGCTCAATCAGAGGTGTGTCATTCAGGTGCCAACAGGGAGGGGTAAATCTGGTTAGGAAAAAAAAAAAAACAGTTTGTATCCCAATTGCACACTGAATGAGAAAATAACTACATATTATTCAGATAATACAGAGATCTTGGTTGCATATATCTGCAGATATAGGGCTAAGCCCCCAGGCCGTGCGTCAAGGCCTCTCTGTCACTGGGGGTCCCTAATACTGGGTATGGGTCTGGGGTGTGGGCCCCCAACATGCCGACACAGGCTGAGTACTCCAGGGCAGCACACAAATGAAAATTAGTAAGGGTTAATAAGAAGCACATAAGTGCTATGTAGGGAAGTGAAGGTGGGATTAAAATACAAAATATATACAATGTGATAGGAAAAATAAGAGTTAATAAAGTGTTAGGGTGTGCTGACCTGGAGCAGACCAGCCCTACCAACACAGGGGGAACCACATTCAAAAACCCATCCCATAAGCAATAACATATATGTCTGGGCTTAATAGCCCAGTGTAAGGCCACATGATAATGGCTTATAACGTCTGAGAGCCAGCTTACCTGGAGATACCCCTGGCTTCTCCAATGGCACTCAGGTGTCAGCAATCCCTCCTAATGCTGACCCATCTATGCCGCTCAACTGCACAACACTTTTGTTGGTAAGCTGCTCAATCAGAGGTGTGTCATTCAGGTGCCAACAGGGAGGGGTAAATCTGGTTAGGAAAAAAAAAAAAACAGTTTGTATCCCAATTGCACACTGAATGAGAAAATAACTACATATTATTCAGATAATACAGAGATCTTGGTTGCATATATCTGCAGATATAGGGCTAAGCCCCCAGGCCGTGCGTCAAGGCCTCTCTGTCACTGGGGGTCCCTAATACTGGGTATGGGTCTGGGGTGTGGGCCCCCAACATGCCGACACAGGCTGAGTACTCCAGGGCAGCACACAAATGAAAATTAGTAAGGGTTAATAAGAAGCACATAAGTGCTATGTAGGGAAGTGAAGGTGGGATTAAAATACAAAATATATACAATGTGATAGGAAAAATAAGAGTTAATAAAGTGTTAGGGTGTGCTGACCTGGAGCAGACCAGCCCTACCAACACAGGGGGAACCACATTCAAAAACCCATCCCATAAGCAATAACATATATGTCTGGGCTTAATAGCCCAGTGTAAGGCCACATGATAATGGCTTATAACGTCTGAGAGCCAGCTTACCTGGAGATACCCCTGGCTTCTCCAATGGCACTCAGGTGTCAGCAATCCCTCCTAATGCTGACCCATCTATGCCGCTCAACTGCACAACACTTTTGTTGGTAAGCTGCTCAATCAGAGGTGTGTCATTCAGGTGCCAACAGGGAGGGGTAAATCTGGTTAGGAAAAAAAAAAACAGTTTGTATCCCAATTGCACACTGAATGAGAAAATAACTACATATTATTCAGATAATACAGAGATCTTGGTTGCATATATCTGCAGATATAGGGCTAAGCCCCCAGGCCGTGCGTCAAGGCCTCTCTGTCACTGGGGGTCCCTAATACTGGGTATGGGTCTGGGGTGTGGGCCCCCAACATGCCGACACAGGCTGAGTACTCCAGGGCAGCACACAAATGAAAATTAGTAAGGGTTAATAAGAAGCACATAAGTGCTATGTAGGGAAGTGAAGGTGGGATTAAAATACAAAATATATACAATGTGATAGGAAAAATAAGAGTTAATAAAGTGTTAGGGTGTGCTGACCTGGAGCAGACCAGCCCTACCAACACAGGGGGAACCACATTCAAAAA
The DNA here is from genome assembly GCF_055691185.1 of Crinia signifera. Classification (NCBI taxonomy): domain Eukaryota; kingdom Metazoa; phylum Chordata; class Amphibia; order Anura; family Myobatrachidae; genus Crinia; species Crinia signifera. The sequence continues at coordinate 266,529,079 of NC_139219.1, read as the reverse complement.
CCCATCCCATAAGCAATAACATATATGTCTGGGCTTAATAGCCCAGTGTAAGGCCACATGATAATGGCTTATAACGTCTGAGAGCCAGCTTACCTGGAGATACCCCTGGCTTCTCCAATGGCACTCAGGTGTCAGCAATCCCTCCTAATGCTGACCCATCTATGCCGCTCAACTGCACAACACTTTTGTTGGTAAGCTGCTCAATCAGAGGTGTGTCATTCAGGTGCCAACAGGGAGGGGTAAATCTGGTTAGGAAAAAAAAAAACAGTTTGTATCCCAATTGCACACTGAATGAGAAAATAACTACATATTATTCAGATAATACAGAGATCTTGGTTGCATATATCTGCAGATATAGGGCTAAGCCCCCAGGCCGTGCGTCAAGGCCTCTCTGTCACTGGGGGTCCCTAATACTGGGTATGGGTCTGGGGTGTGGGCCCCCAACATGCCGACACAGGCTGAGTACTCCAGGGCAGCACACAAATGAAAATTAGTAAGGGTTAATAAGAAGCACATAAGTGCTATGTAGGGAAGTGAAGGTGGGATTAAAATACAAAATATATACAATGTGATAGGAAAAATAAGAGTTAATAAAGTGTTAGGGTGTGCTGACCTGGAGCAGACCAGCCCTACCAACACAGGGGGAACCACATTCAAAAACCCATCCCATAAGCAATAACATATATGTCTGGGCTTAATAGCCCAGTGTAAGGCCACATGATAATGGCTTATAACGTCTGAGAGCCAGCTTACCTGGAGATACCCCTGGCTTCTCCAATGGCACTCAGGTGTCAGCAATCCCTCCTAATGCTGACCCATCTATGCCGCTCAACTGCACAACACTTTTGTTGGTAAGCTGCTCAATCAGAGGTGTGTCATTCAGGTGCCAACAGGGAGGGGTAAATCTGGTTAGGAAAAAAAAAAACAGTTTGTATCCCAATTGCACACTGAATGAGAAAATAACTACATATTATTCAGATAATACAGAGATCTTGGTTGCATATATCTGCAGATATAGGGCTAAGCCCCCAGGCCGTGCGTCAAGGCCTCTCTGTCACTGGGGGTCCCTAATACTGGGTATGGGTCTGGGGTGTGGGCCCCCAACATGCCGACACAGGCTGAGTACTCCAGGGCAGCACACAAATGAAAATTAGTAAGGGTTAATAAGAAGCACATAAGTGCTATGTAGGGAAGTGAAGGTGGGATTAAAATACAAAATATATACAATGTGATAGGAAAAATAAGAGTTAATAAAGTGTTAGGGTGTGCTGACCTGGAGCAGACCAGCCCTACCAACACAGGGGGAACCACATTCAAAAACCCATCCCATAAGCAATAACATATATGTCTGGGCTTAATAGCCCAGTGTAAGGCCACATGATAATGGCTTATAACGTCTGAGAGCCAGCTTACCTGGAGATACCCCTGGCTTCTCCAATGGCACTCAGGTGTCAGCAATCCCTCCTAATGCTGACCCATCTATGCCGCTCAACTGCACAACACTTTTGTTGGTAAGCTGCTCAATCAGAGGTGTGTCATTCAGGTGCCAACAGGGAGGGGTAAATCTGGTTAGGAAAAAAAAAAACAGTTTGTATCCCAATTGCACACTGAATGAGAAAATAACTACATATTATTCAGATAATACAGAGATCTTGGTTGCATATATCTGCAGATATAGGGCTAAGCCCCCAGGCCGTGCGTCAAGGCCTCTCTGTCACTGGGGGTCCCTAATACTGGGTATGGGTCTGGGGTGTGGGCCCCCAACATGCCGAAACAGGCTGAGTACTCCAGGGCAGCACACAAATGAAAATTAGTAAGGGTTAATAAGAAGCACATAAGTGCTATGTAGGGAAGTGAAGGTGGGATTAAAATACAAAATATATACAATGTGATAGGAAAAATAAGAGTTAATAAAGTGTTAGGGTGTGCTGACCTGGAGCAGACCAGCCCTACCAACACAGGGGGAACCACATTCAAAAACCCATCCCATAAGCAATAACATATATGTCTGGGCTTAATAGCCCAGTGTAAGGCCACATGATAATGGCTTATAACGTCTGAGAGCCAGCTTACCTGGAGATACCCCTGGCTTCTCCAATGGCACTCAGGTGTCAGCAATCCCTCCTAATGCTGACCCATCTATGCCGCTCAACTGCACAACACTTTTGTTGGTAAGCTGCTCAATCAGAGGTGTGTCATTCAGGTGCCAACAGGGAGGGGTAAATCTGGTTAGGAAAAAAAAAAACAGTTTGTATCCCAATTGCACACTGAATGAGAAAATAACTACATATTATTCAGATAATACAGAGATCTTGGTTGCATATATCTGCAGATATAGGGCTAAGCCCCCAGGCCGTGCGTCAAGGCCTCTCTGTCACTGGGGGTCCCTAATACTGGGTATGGGTCTGGGGTGTGGGCCCCCAACATGCCGACACAGGCTGAGTACTCCAGGGCAGCACACAAATGAAAATTAGTAAGGGTTAATAAGAAGCACATAAGTGCTATGTAGGGAAGTGAAGGTGGGATTAAAATACAAAATATATACAATGTGATAGGAAAAATAAGAGTTAATAAAGTGTTAGGGTGTGCTGACCTGGAGCAGACCAGCCCTACCAACACAGGGGGAACCACATTCAAAAACCCATCCCATAAGCAATAACATATATGTCTGGGCTTAATAGCCCAGTGTAAGGCCACATGATAATGGCTTATAACGTCTGAGAGCCAGCTTACCTGGAGATACCCCTGGCTTCTCCAATGGCACTCAGGTGTCAGCAATCCCTCCTAATGCTGACCCATCTATGCCGCTCAACTGCACAACACTTTTGTTGGTAAGCTGCTCAATCAGAGGTGTGTCATTCAGGTGCCAACAGGGAGGGGTAAATCTGGTTAGGAAAAAAAAAAACAGTTTGTATCCCAATTGCACACTGAATGAGAAAATAACTACATATTATTCAGATAATACAGAGATCTTGGTTGCATATATCTGCAGATATAGGGCTAAGCCCCCAGGCCGTGCGTCAAGGCCTCTCTGTCACTGGGGGTCCCTAATACTGGGTATGGGTCTGGGGTGTGGGCCCCCAACATGCCGACACAGGCTGAGTACTCCAGGGCAGCACACAAATGAAAATTAGTAAGGGTTAATAAGAAGCACATAAGTGCTATGTAGGGAAGTGAAGGTGGGATTAAAATACAAAATATATACAATGTGATAGGAAAAATAAGAGTTAATAAAGTGTTAGGGTGTGCTGACCTGGAGCAGACCAGCCCTACCAACACAGGGGGAACCACATTCAAAAACCCATCCCATAAGCAATAACATATATGTCTGGGCTTAATAGCCCAGTGTAAGGCCACATGATAATGGCTTATAACGTCTGAGAGCCAGCTTACCTGGAGATACCCCTGGCTTCTCCAATGGCACTCAGGTGTCAGCAATCCCTCCTAATGCTGACCCATCTATGCCGCTCAACTGCACAACACTTTTGTTGGTAAGCTGCTCAATCAGAGGTGTGTCATTCAGGTGCCAACAGGGAGGGGTAAATCTGGTTAGGAAAAAAAAAAACAGTTTGTATCCCAATTGCACACTGAATGAGAAAATAACTACATATTATTCAGATAATACAGAGATCTTGGTTGCATATATCTGCAGATATAGGGCTAAGCCCCCAGGCCGTGCGTCAAGGCCTCTCTGTCACTGGGGGTCCCTAATACTGGGTATGGGTCTGGGGTGTGGGCCCCCAACATGCCGACACAGGCTGAGTACTCCAGGGCAGCACACAAATGAAAATTAGTAAGGGTTAATAAGAAGCACATAAGTGCTATGTAGGGAAGTGAAGGTGGGATTAAAATACAAAATATATACAATGTGATAGGAAAAATAAGAGTTAATAAAGTGTTAGGGTGTGCTGACCTGGAGCAGACCAGCCCTACCAACACAGGGGGAACCACATTCAAAAACCCATCCCATAAGCAATAACATATATGTCTGGGCTTAATAGCCCAGTGTAAGGCCACATGATAATGGCTTATAACGTCTGAGAGCCAGCTTACCTGGAGATACCCCTGGCTTCTCCAATGGCACTCAGGTGTCAGCAATCCCTCCTAATGCTGACCCATCTATGCCGCTCAACTGCACAACACTTTTGTTGGTAAGCTGCTCAATCAGAGGTGTGTCATTCAGGTGCCAACAGGGAGGGGTAAATCTGGTTAGGAAAAAAAAAAACAGTTTGTATCCCAATTGCACACTGAATGAGAAAATAACTACATATTATTCAGATAATACAGAGATCTTGGTTGCATATATCTGCAGATATAGGGCTAAGCCCCCAGGCCGTGCGTCAAGGCCTCTCTGTCACTGGGGGTCCCTAATACTGGGTATGGGTCTGGGGTGTGGGCCCCCAACATGCCGACACAGGCTGAGTACTCCAGGGCAGCACACAAATGAAAATTAGTAAGGGTTAATAAGAAGCACATAAGTGCTATGTAGGGAAGTGAAGGTGGGATTAAAATACAAAATATATACAATGTGATAGGAAAAATAAGAGTTAATAAAGTGTTAGGGTGTGCTGACCTGGAGCAGACCAGCCCTACCAACACAGGGGGAACCACATTCAAAAACCCATCCCATAAGCAATAACATATATGTCTGGGCTTAATAGCCCAGTGTAAGGCCACATGATAATGGCTTATAACGTCTGAGAGCCAGCTTACCTGGAGATACCCCTGGCTTCTCCAATGGCACTCAGGTGTCAGCAATCCCTCCTAATGCTGACCCATCTATGCCGCTCAACTGCACAACACTTTTGTTGGTAAGCTGCTCAATCAGAGGTGTGTCATTCAGGTGCCAACAGGGAGGGGTAAATCTGGTTAGGAAAAAAAAAAACAGTTTGTATCCCAATTGCACACTGAATGAGAAAATAACTACATATTATTCAGATAATACAGAGATCTTGGTTGCATATATCTGCAGATATAGGGCTAAGCCCCCAGGCCGTGCGTCAAGGCCTCTCTGTCACTGGGGGTCCCTAATACTGGGTATGGGTCTGGGGTGTGGGCCCCCAACATGCCGACACAGGCTGAGTACTCCAGGGCAGCACACAAATGAAAATTAGTAAGGGTTAATAAGAAGCACATAAGTGCTATGTAGGGAAGTGAAGGTGGGATTAAAATACAAAATATATACAATGTGATAGGAAAAATAAGAGTTAATAAAGTGTTAGGGTGTGCTGACCTGGAGCAGACCAGCCCTACCAACACAGGGGGAACCACATTCAAAAACCCATCCCATAAGCAATAACATATATGTCTGGGCTTAATAGCCCAGTGTAAGGCCACATGATAATGGCTTATAACGTCTGAGAGCCAGCTTACCTGGAGATACCCCTGGCTTCTCCAATGGCACTCAGGTGTCAGCAATCCCTCCTAATGCTGACCCATCTATGCCGCTCAACTGCACAACACTTTTGTTGGTAAGCTGCTCAATCAGAGGTGTGTCATTCAGGTGCCAACAGGGAGGGGTAAATCTGGTTAGGAAAAAAAAAAACAGTTTGTATCCCAATTGCACACTGAATGAGAAAATAACTACATATTATTCAGATAATACAGAGATCTTGGTTGCATATATCTGCAGATATAGGGCTAAGCCCCCAGGCCGTGCGTCAAGGCCTCTCTGTCACTGGGGGTCCCTAATACTGGGTATGGGTCTGGGGTGTGGGCCCCCAACATGCCGACACAGGCTGAGTACTCCAGGGCAGCACACAAATGAAAATTAGTAAGGGTTAATAAGAAGCACATAAGTGCTATGTAGGGAAGTGAAGGTGGGATTAAAATACAAAATATATACAATGTGATAGGAAAAATAAGAGTTAATAAAGTGTTAGGGTGTGCTGACCTGGAGCAGACCAGCCCTACCAACACAGGGGGAACCACATTCAAAAACCCATCCCATAAGCAATAACATATATGTCTGGGCTTAATAGCCCAGTGTAAGGCCACGGCATGTTGGGGGCCCACACCCCAGACCCATACCCAGTATTAGGGACCCCCAGTGACAGAGAGGCCTTGACGCACGGCCTGGGGGCTTAGCCCTATATCTGCAGATATATGCAACCAAGATCTCTGTATTATCTGAATAATATGTAGTTATTTTCTCATTCAGTGTGCAATTGGGATACAAACTGTTTTTTTTTTTCCTAACCAGATTTACCCCTCCCTGTTGGCACCTGAATGACACACCTCTGATTGAGCAGCTTACCAACAAAAGTGTTGTGCAGTTGAGCGGCATAGATGGGTCAGCATTAGGAGGGATTGCTGACACCTGAGTGCCATTGGAGAAGCCAGGGGTATCTCCAGGTAAGCTGGCTCTCAGACGTTATAAGCCATTATCATGTGGCCTTACACTGGGCTATTAAGCCCAGACATATATGTTATTGCTTATGGGATGGGTTTTTGAATGTGGTTCCCCCTGTGTTGGTAGGGCTGGTCTGCTCCAGGTCAGCACACCCTAACACTTTATTAACTCTTATTTTTCCTATCACATTGTATATATTTTGTATTTTAATCCCACCTTCACTTCCCTACATAGCACTTATGTGCTTCTTATTAACCCTTACTAATTTTCATTTGTGTGCTGCCCTGGAGTACTCAGCCTGTGTCGGCATGTTGGGGGCCCACACCCCAGACCCATACCCAGTATTAGGGACCCCCAGTGACAGAGAGGCCTTGACGCACGGCCTGGGGGCTTAGCCCTATATCTGCAGATATATGCAACCAAGATCTCTGTATTATCTGAATAATATGTAGTTATTTTCTCATTCAGTGTGCAATTGGGATACAAACTGTTTTTTTTTTTCCTAACCAGATTTACCCCTCCCTGTTGGCACCTGAATGACACACCTCTGATTGAGCAGCTTACCAACAAAAGTGTTGTGCAGTTGAGCGGCATAGATGGGTCAGCATTAGGAGGGATTGCTGACACCTGAGTGCCATTGGAGAAGCCAGGGGTATCTCCAGGTAAGCTGGCTCTCAGACGTTATAAGCCATTATCATGTGGCCTTACACTGGGCTATTAAGCCCAGACATATATGTTATTGCTTATGGGATGGGTTTTTGAATGTGGTTCCCCCTGTGTTGGTAGGGCTGGTCTGCTCCAGGTCAGCACACCCTAACACTTTATTAACTCTTATTTTTCCTATCACATTGTATATATTTTGTATTTTAATCCCACCTTCACTTCCCTACATAGCACTTATGTGCTTCTTATTAACCCTTACTAATTTTCATTTGTGTGCTGCCCTGGAGTACTCAGCCTGTTTCGGCATGTTGGGGGCCCACACCCCAGACCCATACCCAGTATTAGGGACCCCCAGTGACAGAGAGGCCTTGACGCACGGCCTGGGGGCTTAGCCCTATATCTGCAGATATATGCAACCAAGATCTCTGTATTATCTGAATAATATGTAGTTATTTTCTCATTCAGTGTGCAATTGGGATACAAACTGTTTTTTTTTTTCCTAACCAGATTTACCCCTCCCTGTTGGCACCTGAATGACACACCTCTGATTGAGCAGCTTACCAACAAAAGTGTTGTGCAGTTGAGCGGCATAGATGGGTCAGCATTAGGAGGGATTGCTGACACCTGAGTGCCATTGGAGAAGCCAGGGGTATCTCCAGGTAAGCTGGCTCTCAGACGTTATAAGCCATTATCATGTGGCCTTACACTGGGCTATTAAGCCCAGACATATATGTTATTGCTTATGGGATGGGTTTTTGAATGTGGTTCCCCCTGTGTTGGTAGGGCTGGTCTGCTCCAGGTCAGCACACCCTAACACTTTATTAACTCTTATTTTTCCTATCACATTGTATATATTTTGTATTTTAATCCCACCTTCACTTCCCTACATAGCACTTATGTGCTTCTTATTAACCCTTACTAATTTTCATTTGTGTGCTGCCCTGGAGTACTCAGCCTGTGTCGGCATGTTGGGGGCCCACACCCCAGACCCATACCCAGTATTAGGGACCCCCAGTGACAGAGAGGCCTTGACGCACGGCCTGGGGGCTTAGCCCTATATCTGCAGATATATGCAACCAAGATCTCTGTATTATCTGAATAATATGTAGTTATTTTCTCATTCAGTGTGCAATTGGGATACAAACTGTTTTTTTTTTTCCTAACCAGATTTACCCCTCCCTGTTGGCACCTGAATGACACACCTCTGATTGAGCAGCTTACCAACAAAAGTGTTGTGCAGTTGAGCGGCATAGATGGGTCAGCATTAGGAGGGATTGCTGACACCTGAGTGCCATTGGAGAAGCCAGGGGTATCTCCAGGTAAGCTGGCTCTCAGACGTTATAAGCCATTATCATGTGGCCTTACACTGGGCTATTAAGCCCAGACATATATGTTATTGCTTATGGGATGGGTTTTTGAATGTGGTTCCCCCTGTGTTGGTAGGGCTGGTCTGCTCCAGGTCAGCACACCCTAACACTTTATTAACTCTTATTTTTCCTATCACATTGTATATATTTTGTATTTTAATCCCACCTTCACTTCCCTACATAGCACTTATGTGCTTCTTATTAACCCTTACTAATTTTCATTTGTGTGCTGCCCTGGAGTACTCAGCCTGTGTCGGCATGTTGGGGGCCCACACCCCAGACCCATACCCAGTATTAGGGACCCCCAGTGACAGAGAGGCCTTGACGCACGGCCTGGGGGCTTAGCCCTATATCTGCAGATATATGCAACCAAGATCTCTGTATTATCTGAATAATATGTAGTTATTTTCTCATTCAGTGTGCAATTGGGATACAAACTGTTTTTTTTTTTCCTAACCAGATTTACCCCTCCCTGTTGGCACCTGAATGACACACCTCTGATTGAGCAGCTTACCAACAAAAGTGTTGTGCAGTTGAGCGGCATAGATGGGTCAGCATTAGGAGGGATTGCTGACACCTGAGTGCCATTGGAGAAGCCAGGGGTATCTCCAGGTAAGCTGGCTCTCAGACGTTATAAGCCATTATCATGTGGCCTTACACTGGGCTATTAAGCCCAGACATATATGTTATTGCTTATGGGATGGGTTTTTGAATGTGGTTCCCCCTGTGTTGGTAGGGCTGGTCTGCTCCAGGTCAGCACACCCTAACACTTTATTAACTCTTATTTTTCCTATCACATTGTATATATTTTGTATTTTAATCCCACCTTCACTTCCCTACATAGCACTTATGTGCTTCTTATTAACCCTTACTAATTTTCATTTGTGTGCTGCCCTGGAGTACTCAGCCTGTGTCGGCATGTTGGGGGCCCACACCCCAGACCCATACCCAGTATTAGGGACCCCCAGTGACAGAGAGGCCTTGACGCACGGCCTGGGGGCTTAGCCCTATATCTGCAGATATATGCAACCAAGATCTCTGTATTATCTGAATAATATGTAGTTATTTTCTCATTCAGTGTGCAATTGGGATACAAACTGTTTTTTTTTTTCCTAACCAGATTTACCCCTCCCTGTTGGCACCTGAATGACACACCTCTGATTGAGCAGCTTACCAACAAAAGTGTTGTGCAGTTGAGCGGCATAGATGGGTCAGCATTAGGAGGGATTGCTGACACCTGAGTGCCATTGGAGAAGCCAGGGGTATCTCCAGGTAAGCTGGCTCTCAGACGTTATAAGCCATTATCATGTGGCCTTACACTGGGCTATTAAGCCCAGACATATATGTTATTGCTTATGGGATGGGTTTTTGAATGTGGTTCCCCCTGTGTTGGTAGGGCTGGTCTGCTCCAGGTCAGCACACCCTAACACTTTATTAACTCTTATTTTTCCTATCACATTGTATATATTTTGTATTTTAATCCCACCTTCACTTCCCTACATAGCACTTATGTGCTTCTTATTAACCCTTACTAATTTTCATTTGTGTGCTGCCCTGGAGTACTCAGCCTGTGTCGGCATGTTGGGGGCCCACACCCCAGACCCATACCCAGTATTAGGGACCCCCAGTGACAGAGAGGCCTTGACGCACGGCCTGGGGGCTTAGCCCTATATCTGCAGATATATGCAACCAAGATCTCTGTATTATCTGAATAATATGTAGTTATTTTCTCATTCAGTGTGCAATTGGGATACAAACTGTTTTTTTTTTTCCTAACCAGATTTACCCCTCCCTGTTGGCACCTGAATGACACACCTCTGATTGAGCAGCTTACCAACAAAAGTGTTGTGCAGTTGAGCGGCATAGATGGGTCAGCATTAGGAGGGATTGCTGACACCTGAGTGCCATTGGAGAAGCCAGGGGTATCTCCAGGTAAGCTGGCTCTCAGACGTTATAAGCCATTATCATGTGGCCTTACACTGGGCTATTAAGCCCAGACATATATGTTATTGCTTATGGGATGGGTTTTTGAATGTGGTTCCCCCTGTGTTGGTAGGGCTGGTCTGCTCCAGGTCAGCACACCCTAACACTTTATTAACTCTTATTTTTCCTATCACATTGTATATATTTTGTATTTTAATCCCACCTTCACTTCCCTACATAGCACTTATGTGCTTCTTATTAACCCTTACTAATTTTCATTTGTGTGCTGCCCTGGAGTACTCAGCCTGTGTCGGCATGTTGGGGGCCCACACCCCAGACCCATACCCAGTATTAGGGACCCCCAGTGACAGAGAGGCCTTGACGCACGGCCTGGGGGCTTAGCCCTATATCTGCAGATATATGCAACCAAGATCTCTGTATTATCTGAATAATATGTAGTTATTTTCTCATTCAGTGTGCAATTGGGATACAAACTGTTTTTTTTTTTCCTAACCAGATTTACCCCTCCCTGTTGGCACCTGAATGACACACCTCTGATTGAGCAGCTTACCAACAAAAGTGTTGTGCAGTTGAGCGGCATAGATGGGTCAGCATTAGGAGGGATTGCTGACACCTGAGTGCCATTGGAGAAGCCAGGGGTATCTCCAGGTAAGCTGGCTCTCAGACGTTATAAGCCATTATCATGTGGCCTTACACTGGGCTATTAAGCCCAGACATATATGTTATTGCTTATGGGATGGGTTTTTGAATGTGGTTCCCCCTGTGTTGGTAGGGCTGGTCTGCTCCAGGTCAGCACACCCTAACACTTTATTAACTCTTATTTTTCCTATCACATTGTATATATTTTGTATTTTAATCCCACCTTCACTTCCCTACATAGCACTTATGTGCTTCTTATTAACCCTTACTAATTTTCATTTGTGTGCTGCCCTGGAGTACTCAGCCTGTGTCGGCATGTTGGGGGCCCACACCCCAGACCCATACCCAGTATTAGGGACCCCCAGTGACAGAGAGGCCTTGACGCACGGCCTGGGGGCTTAGCCCTATATCTGCAGATATATGCAACCAAGATCTCTGTATTATCTGAATAATATGTAGTTATTTTCTCATTCAGTGTGCAATTGGGATACAAACTGTTTTTTTTTTTTTTCCTAACCAGATTTACCCCTCCCTGTTGGCACCTGAATGACACACCTCTGATTGAGCAGCTTACCAACAAAAGTGTTGTGCAGTTGAGCGGCATAGATGGGTCAGCATTAGGAGGGATTGCTGACACCTGAGTGCCATTGGAGAAGCCAGGGGTATCTCCAGGTAAGCTGGCTCTCAGACGTTATAAGCCATTATCATGTGGCCTTACACTGGGCTATTAAGCCCAGACATATATGTTATTGCTTATGGGATGGGTTTTTGAATGTGGTTCCCCCTGTGTTGGTAGGGCTGGTCTGCTCCAGGTCAGCACACCCTAACACTTTATTAACTCTTATTTTTCCTATCACATTGTATATATTTTGTATTTTAATCCCACCTTCACTTCCCTACATAGCACTTATGTGCTTCTTATTAACCCTTACTAATTTTCATTTGTGTGCTGCCCTGGAGTACTCAGCCTGTGTCGGCATGTTGGGGGCCCACACCCCAGACCCATACCCAGTATTAGGGACCCCCAGTGACAGAGAGGCCTTGACGCACGGCCTGGGGGCTTAGCCCTATATCTGCAGATATATGCAACCAAGATCTCTGTATTATCTGAATAATATGTAGTTATTTTCTCATTCAGTGTGCAATTGGGATACAAACTGTTTTTTTTTTTTTCCTAACCAGATTTACCCCTCCCTGTTGGCACCTGAATGACACACCTCTGATTGAGCAGCTTACCAACAAAAGTGTTGTACAATTATAAATGATTTAAAGTGCAATTGCCTATATATTCACAACATATGAATAATAATAAGTTAAAGTGCCAATACATATATAATAGGAATTCCAAAACAATAGTGCATATTTAAGTGCAATATTAATTTAAAAATAAAAAAAAATATATAAAATAGTACGGACACATCTTACATTTACCACAATTAAAAAAAAAATGTAATGATGGAATAATAGAATGGGAATCTACTGTATTTTTGGAAGTATTTTCTATAGATAACATACTTGGGGCTAATTTGTTTCTTAATGTCTTTGCCCTCCTAAATACCAATTATGGACGTATCCCAACTACTTCTCCCAGTATTGGATCCATCTTTTTAATGGACCAATGCTTTGTCAAGACTTTCCTTATTTCATTGCTTTTTGCATTAAATTGAGTTATGAACGAACAAAATATTTTATTTTCTGTTTTTGCTTATGCTGTATAATTTATTTTCTATCCATTTTACGGCAACTATCTCTAGCCTCCTCAATTAACTGTGACGGATAACCTTTTTCTTTGAAGCGCAAACAATAAATTTCGGCCCGTTCTTCAAATTGTTGTATGGTACTACAATTACGTTGCACTTTGAGGATCTGGGAATATGGTAAATTTGATTTCCATTTGTTCAAATGGCAACTATCAAATTCAACATAGTTGTTACTATCCACTTGTTTAATGTAGGTACAAGTGTCAATTACCTTAGAATCTTCCCTTGCGGTTAACGTGAGATCCAAGAATACAATACTTGTACTAGCGAATTTATATGTAAAGCTTAAATAATACGTATTATTCTGAAGGTATTTAACAAATTCTACAAATAGTTGTTCAGACCCTGACCAAATTAGAACAATATCATTGATATATCATCTGTACAGGGTTATGTTGGCTGCGAAGGAGTTATTTCTATATATACACTCTTCCTCCCATTCTCCCAAATAGAGGTTGGCGAACCCCGGGGCAAAAAATTGTGCCCATCGCTGTGCCCCAGGACTGTATATATATATATATATACACATATAAAAACAACAAACCAGGCAGCACTATTTACCAAAATAAAAAAATGGTTTGACAAAAGGGCGCAGCCCCAAAACGTTGCCGTCAGTTTCAATAAACCTTTAGAGGTTTACTTTGTTTGCAAGTATCCTAGAGTGCCGCCTGGTTTGTTATTGTATATGGTTAACGGGATCACACCTGCTGAAAGGAGGAAGGCACCTGGGCACATCTATAATCAGGCAACAAGGAGTGTGTTTCCACGCTGCATATATATGATGCTGGGGGGGGCGGCGGCACTCAGAAATGAGGACAGGAGACAAGCGGTGTGGGTAACCAATGTTTCAAAAGCCCGCAGGCTTTTTTTATCAAGGTGCTGTGGTGAGTGTTCTCACCACAGCACCTTGATAAAAAAAAGCCTGCGGGCTTTTGAAACATCGGTTACCCACACCGCTTGTCTCCTGTCCTTATTTCTGAGTGCCGCTGCCCCCCCAGCATCTTGTGCCGCTGCCCCCCCCCCCCAGCATCTTGTATACAGAGCATCTTACCTCCTCGCAGAAAGGATTGGAGCCAGCACACGGTAGTAGGTGAATAAAAAAAGGGTTTATTGCAATTACATCATTGCACAAAGAGACAGCTGCCGACCTGACAGCTGTTTCAACTGCATGTGAGCAGTTTTCATCAGTGAGCAGTTTCACATGCAGTTGAAACGGCTGTCAGGTCGGCAGCTGTCTCTTTGTGCAATGATGTAATTGCAATAAACCCTTTTTTTCTTCACCTACTACCGTGTGCCGGCTCCAATCCTTTCTCCGAGGGGGTAAGTGCTTTCTATTAACCACATTATGTGCCTGGCCAGTTTTATCTTTAACCAGAGTGCCAACCTGAGAACCCAACTGTCTATATATATATATATAAGTGGGCATTCACTGGCACTCCAGGAAACACAAAGCGCAACTGCCCGGGTGCTTCACTCAGGGGGATAAGATAGAGACCGGTACAGTGGCACTCCTGGGGGCTTCATAAAATGATACACTGACACAGTGGGGTCCTCAGTGTCACAACTGAAGGGCGGACCAGAGGAGGAAGGATTAAATCGTGCAGGTTTAATAATAGAATTCATCAATGGAAACAATACACACTTGAATACTTTCTTTAAGTGGCAGTTAGTGGTAAATAATACTTGAGCCAGCAAGGCACTTTTAGAAGAAGAAAGTTCATTTGAATAATGACAGTTCAATAGCACAGGACGACAGGCAGGGGTCTTGAAGAATAAGAGGATCCGGAAAGAGAATGTACTTGATGGTAAATGAAGGATCCTTGAAGACTGGAAGAAGATGAATGATGAAATGAAGATTGCAGAATTGCTTGGAAGCAGGAGACTTGAAGAGCTAGGCCAGGAAGCTCAGGGATACAGGCAGAGGCCAGACTGTGGAGAGAACTGGCAGCGATGGGGTTAAGCAGTAGCCTAGACCAGCACAGAGCACGAGCAAGGCACCAAGGTCAGGAGAGGTGAGTCAGAGAGCCGGAGTCAGCTGGGAGCTGTGAACGCCTCGGGAGACTCTTTGTACTGACACTGAACAGCCCTAGGCAGATCCCCTATATCCCAAGAGGGCGGCTGCCATTGGCTGTCAGGTCAGTATGGGCGGAAACCTCAGACCTGGGCCAATCTGCTATTTGCCCTTAACCAAGATGGCGGCGCCGGCCTCCCGGCGCCATTACAGCACACACTGCTACACCTGTCGGCGTCCCACGCTGCCTGCTGCCCACCAGACTGCCGCTGCCCGCTGACCCGGAGACCACTACACGCTAGCCAACGGCGGGCGCGAATGGGTGAGTAATATGCCCGCCGCGCACCGCCGCGGCTGCGTGTGACACTCAGGCTGTAGAACAACAGACACAGACTTCTACAGCCTTAGGACGGGAAATTAATCCCGAAACGTTGCTGGTTAAGAAACGACTTTGAGTCTTATTCCAAACTGATGCTAAGTCCGTTGGGTTCGGTATAATCGCCTGCTATATATATGTCTGTACCTGATGAAGGGGGTCACACCCCGAAAGCTCGTTCTTTGAATACAGACTTTATCTTTTGTTACCTACTGCCTCCTGAGTGCTGTTCTTTTGGACTCTTATATATATATAGCCACAAAAACAATTTGTACAGGTATCAGGTGAAGAGCACATGCAGCTCCAGTATAATCACATAATTGTGTATTGACACTGACTCAAAAAATATATTACGATGATTATACTAGGGATGTGCACCGGCCAATTTTCGGGTTTTGGGTTTTTGGTTCTGATTACCTTGGGGTTTTGGGTTCTAATGGGTTTTGCCAAAACACCTCCTAAGTGTTTTGTGTTTGGATTTCTTGGGTTTTGGGTTCTGATTTTTTTGTTAAAAAAGCATAAAAACTGCTGCACATACTTTTTGTACTAGGTACATATCGTATCGGATCATAGTGCATGCACAAAGCATGCACAAGGGATGCGATCCGATACAATGTGTGCTGTTTAAGCACACAACGGATCCGATTAACGGACCGTGTATGGGGGGCTTTACATTCATTTCCACTCATTTTCAGTCTATTCTGAACACCTCACACCTTACAATATTGTTTTTAGGGCAAAAGGTTGCACTGAGGTAGCTGGATAACTATGCTAAGCCACACAAGTGTGCGGCACAAACACGTGGCTCATGTAAGAGTGACACTGCAGCGGTAGATACGGCAGTATTAGGCAGTGGGACCCAGACCAGACAGGTAGTTACGGCAGTACTAGGCACCAGACAGGTAGATACGGCAGTACTAGGCACCAGACAGTGGATACGACAGTATTAGGCAGTGGGCCCCAGATCAGACAGGTAGATACGGCAGTATTAGGCAGTGGGCCACAGACCAGACAGGTAGATACGGCAGTATTAGGCAGTGAGGCCCAGACCAGACAGGTAGATACGCCAGTATTAGGCAGTGAGCCCCAGACCAAACGGTAGATATGGCAGTACTAGGCACCAGACAGGTAGATAAGACAGTACTAGGCACAAGACAGGTATATACGTCAGCAATACTAGTATTGTGCACCAGCAGAATTTATAATTATTAATTTTATTATTAGGTACTGCTTGGCAGTGGCACTCAGTGGCACACGTCAGTGCACCAGCAGCATGGAATTATTTTTTACAGTCCCACACAGCACAAGTATTATTTTTTAATTAAATTAGATATAGCAGCCTAGTATGTAGTTGTACTACTAGGTAGGTACACTTAGGCAGTAACACTGCCAGTGGCAACAGTGGACTGAGTAAATAATACTGGCAACCTCTATTCACAGTATTCAGTGCAGGCAGCACCAGTGGACTATATATCATTAAATTAATTATTAATAATATAGCAGCCTAGTAGGTAGAGAAAATAAACTAATAGGTAGGTAGGCAGGCAGGCAGGCAGTAGCACTGCCAGTGGTCATCACAAAAGGTAGTTATATTACACACCACCAGTAGCTTTATGCAGTGCACCAGCAGAATTTATAATAATTCATTTTATTATCAGGTACTGCTTGGCAGTGGCACTCAGTGGCACACATCAGTGCACCAGCAGCATGAAATTATTTTTTACAGTCCCACACAGCACAAGTATTATTTTTTAATTAAATTAGATAAAGCAGCCTAGTATGTACTAGGTAGGTACACTAGATAGGCAGTAGCACTGCCAGTGGCAACAGTGGACTGAGTAACTAAATAATACTGGCAGATTCAGTGCAGGCAGCACCAGTGGGCTATATATAATATAATTAATTATTCATATAATATATATTACAGCACAGCACCAGAGGTAGGCCCTAGCACAGAGGAGACAGTAGTACTACAGGTACACAGTTAGACTGTCCTCCTTGCTAGGGAGATCCCACCCTAAGCAGAGAGGAGAACAGAGTACACAGCAGCACTGAGGGAGACAGCCCCAGCGAATAAAATAATTACAGCACAGCACACCAGAGATAGACCGCACAGAGGAGACAGTAGTACTACAAGTACACAGTTAGACTACACAGCAGCACTGAGAGACAGCCCCAGCGATTAAAAAATATTGCGTTCAAGGTCAAGCTCAAGTTTATGTCCCAGCAGCAGCACCAACACACCCTCTCCCAACCCACTACTAGACTGGAGTGAAGATAGCGGGCGCAGCAGTCGCTTTTAAAGCCTCACGAAATCAGGCGCCGGAAGATGACGTTCTGACCACGCGGATGGACCCGAGTCAGGCGGGAATCTCTGAGCGCTGCTCGGAACCGGGCTCGGAATGATGACGTCTGTGGGGGCTCGGATCTCCGGAATCCGAGTCTGCACATCTCTAGATTATACCCACCGAGCCCCGTGGGGACACGATATCCAGCATATGGATCCATTTTGCCTCTTTCTTCAATAACGTGAGGCCTCTGTCACCACCGCGTAGGGGAGGTGGTAACCAGTCTATTAGCATGTATTTAAGAGATGCAACCTGATGGCCCATAGCCAAAAAGTGTGCCGCTACCGGTTCATCAGTTTGACCCCAATTTAAGGCCAATCAATTAGGATGTTGAGACATCCTCTTGTGAAAAGTCCTTTTGGTTTTACCCACTTACATGGAATCACAGAGACATTTAAATAAAAATGACATAATCCATCTGGCACGTTATGCCATAGATAATCCACATTCTCACATTTTCCGTATGCCCCTTGTACTTTTACGTTTACACTCTTAAACCTTTCTTTTTGTTGGATATGTCAAACATATAGCTTGATAATGTACTGTAGTATGCGATCAGGGCCGGTGCAAGACTTCTTTGCACTAGGCAAATTGTCTGCCCCCCCCCCCCCCCCCCCAAATTTTTTTTTATAATAATAATAATTGCTAGCTGAGGTGTGGTGTGTATCACAGTATGAATGAGGTGTCTGAAAGGGCAGCGTTGGTTATAGTCTGTCCCCACCTGTACACAGCACTGGCGGGAGGCTGGCGGCTTCTGCTGTGCTGGGTCAGGGCTGCTGCTTCTCCTCGGCGGCAGCACAGACAGGAAGGAGCCGACAGACACAGTAAATTGCGTCCGCATCGTCGTTCCAGGGAGGGGGTGGGGGGTTGCTCCGGTTCTTGCCCGCTCCTTCGCTCCCCGGGGGGGAGGGGGTTCTGCTCAACACGGAGGGGTTGCGGGCATTGCGGCGGTAGGCCAAAGCATTGTTCAAGGGGGGCTTCTCCGGTGCTCGCCCGCTCCCCGGGGGGAAGGGGTGCTGCCACTCCACACGGGGGTTGCGGCGGGTATTGCAGTGGCAGGCCACAGCATCCTTCCAGTGGGGTTGCCAGGGGCGGGGGGTGTCGGGTGATGTGGTGGCATGGGGGACCAGCTCCAAACTGCCGCCCTCCAGTGGCCGGCGCCCTAGGCAAATGCCTAGAGCTGCCTAGTGGTGGCGCCGGCCCTGTATGCGATAGAATATGGAGTTACTTCATGGGCACATCCAGTACACACATCTGGAAAGTTGCATCCTCAAAAGCAACTCTGTATTTATTCAGGAATAAATACATTTGCATTCTATAAACATGAATATACAGTATGATGCCTTAATTTGGATGTCTATAACATACTGAAAATGTTGTCAACACTTCTTTTAATTTCCTATGTCCAGAGTCACAGACAAACAGAGGTTATGAAAAGCTTTGCTTTGTAAATGCACCCTTATGTTAATTTGTACAGTATACTGAGTAGCTGCTTCTTTTTTATTTGTTTACTGTAGATACAACAGATCATTATTCACCAGCAGGTGGAGCTCTTGGGAGGTAAGTAGTATCTGCAGTTAACATGGCAAAAACACATTTAATAAAGATGTATTAGATATGTAGTTAAGTTGCAGATGGATGAAATGACGATTGACAGAATTCCCACAATCAAATGCCGGGGGGACAAAATACCGTCAGGTACAGAACCCGACAATTGAAATACTGACAACATCAAAATTCTGACATTATACCTGCTGGTATAACAGTATCGGCCAAGTGATTGTTGGTATTTCAATTGTCGGTAAATCATACTGAACCCGTTTATTATATAGGTAGAATAAATTCTAACACAATCCTGAGGAGACTACAAGTAGAGAGAAAATGATGAAATTTTTTTTGCTTATGAAACTATCCAGGTGGATGCTGTAGTAATAGTGGCATTAAAGTGGTAGAATGCCCATAGAAGCTCTGATACTAGCAGTCAGTTAGATTCTTTTAAATCTAATTGGCTGCAAGTTGCAATGTGTATAAGCCCAAATTGGCCTCATTCCCATGGTAGTTATATTGGATTTCCAGAAATTGCAGTTGTGTAATATCTGTAGTGTGAGTGCACCAACCTTTCCGATGTGGGTAGAATGGACAATTAAATAACTGATCTGGTATTACTGTTTCCATTTCAGTGGTGCTGTGCAGTGACATGTAACCTTGAATAGTTACCTACAAGATATGTATTTACTGAATTAGAGGAGTCACAGGATTTTATTAGTGGACTTTTAATAAAAAAATTACCTAAATCTATAACTAATTTCACGAGCATCTATTGTGATTCTTATAATATTGGGTCATATTGGCCATCCACCCTCCCCATCATGTGAATTGTAACATTATCTTAGAAACAAATTGTACACTTAAAACCCCCCTAGGGTGTGCCATTGCTCCATACCTGTTTTAAGCACCATTTTTACCGAGAGTATATTCTTCGAAAAGATGGTACATGTGTAGATGAGACTATAGACCAGTGATGGCTAACCTTGACACTCCAGCTGTTGTTGAACTACACATCCCAGAACGCCCTGCTACAGTTTTACTATTTGGCCATGCTAAAACTGATGCAGGGCATGCTGGGATGTGTAGTTCAACAACAGCTGGAGTGTCAAGGTTAGCCATCACTGCTATAGACTCTGACATGTACCAGAGTTGATGCTAGGTTTTCTGCAGCTGCCAGAGTTGTTGGTAGGTTCTCTGCAGACCCCAGAGTTGTTGCTAGGTTCTCTGCAGACCTCAGAGTTGTAGCTAGGTTCTCTGCAAACCCGAGTTGTTTCTAGGTTTTCCTGCAGATGCCAGAGTTGTTGCTAGGTTCTCTGCAGACCCCAGAGTTGTTGCTAGGTTCTCTGCAAACCCGAGTTGTTTCTAGGTTTTCCTGCAGATGCCAGAGTTGTTGCTAGGTTCTCTGCAGACCCCAGAGTTGTTGCTAGGTTCTCTGCAGACCTCAGAGTTGTTGCTAGGTTCTCTGCAGACCCGAGTTGTTGTTAGGTTTTCCTGCAGATGCCAGAATTGTTGCTAGGTTCACTGCAGACCCTCAAGGTGTTGCTAGGTTCTCTACAGACCACATAGGTGTTGCTAGGTATTCTGCAGATGCCATCTTTTCAAAGATATAAATGGAAATATGCATTAAAGGATGCAAGTATAGGAGGGCCCTTTGCACCCATTAGAAATATGCCACTAATTAGGCACATATACTCTACAGAATCCAATATATTTCATATGCATTCTAAGCAAAATGTGTTTATATATATATATATCTATATATATATAGATATATATATATATATATATATATATATCTATATATATTTACACATACACATAAACACACGTGTGTGTGTGTGTGTGTGTGTGTGTGTGTGTGTGTATATATATATATACTATATACTACTAATATATATATATATATATATATATATATATATGTATACTCTTTACATTACAAAGAAATATGTAGCTTAGTTGAAAAGAACTAAATAAAAACCTTCACAGATATAAGGAGCGAAATGAGCTCAAAATTTCTAGACATAAATACAAGATATAAAATGCACACAATGCTATAAGTGTAATCTATCTTCCCACATGATTTCCACATATGGTTCTTCCTAGCATTCAAATTTGGCACCTTCTGTGAATAGTAAATTGGATTTAAATTAGAGCTTTTTGGATCACTGTACATCTGTAAATATAACAAGGAAACTGTGCCATTTAGTTATGCTTTTTTTATGATATTTCACTCCTGCCATGATGCAAGTTGTATTTACAGGAAAACTGGCACCAATTAGCTTTAAGATTTCCGGAACGAAAATGAATACGATAATGTACATGATGATAGAGAGATTGAACAAAAGGGCGTTTTGTCTTAGATTCAATTAAGACTTGTGTCTTAGTAGGAGACAAGTATTAAACAACATAGCTGAAGGAGCCCACAAGAGAACATGCCCAGCTTGTAACTGACTCCATGCAGATACTCTTGCCTACAGCGATACAAACTTTGATGCCTTCGTTTTTTTTTGTTGTTGCAAAGACTGTGATATTTAATGGTTTGCCTTCTATAATCACGTAAAGAGTAGTATTGGGGAGGGGTGGTTAAAAAGAGAAACTGTTCAAGCTTGATCGATCACTGTGGGATGCATATTTTGTATTTCATATAATATTCACTGATGGAATCTCCATGATAGGAACTGTGAAACATCCCCCAAGCTTTTAAATGCTATACTCATCACCTCATCACTCACTTTGCTGTTTTTGGTTTAGCTACTTGCACAGAATTTAAATATTGCTCGAGGAATTTAACCAGTAGCTAAATGTTAAATTACAAATTGATTGAAAAACAGCACGTTACGAGTCGTAGGGTAAAACAATTACAAATCAGCATAGGATTTAAAGTTACACAGTGCAATTATATTCACACAGTATAGTATGGCCAGCTAAATGTCAAAGACAATATATAGTATGTATTTCTTTTTATAAAGTTATTTATTTATTGAACATATTTCAGTAGGTGGTGCTTTCATTTGTAATGGTAATATTTGACCCTATGTTGACCTGGTCCATGACTATGTGACATACTGTATTTAACATCACCATGTGACGCTCTGCGGCAGTGTCAGAGAGTCCTAAGGCAGAGGCAGTTGAGGCTCCCATATGAAAGCAGTACCAAAGAAGGCACTGTAATTCAAATGAGTGTCACATTAACTTTATGACCTGTATCATATTAAGAGTTAATTTTATAATGTAATGACAGTCTCCTTTTTTCTTTTTCAATTGAAAAATTAGTTATCAATTATTTTCTAGTTGTACTTATTAAATTACTATGGGGTTGTCTGGGGAGACTGACAGCTCCAGTCAGCCACAGAGATGAGACATTGCCTTCTCAGGGAATGGGTTTCCAAGAGGATATGGCCATGCCCCAACTTTAACATGGGTCTGCATTATATTATTCTGTACCTGTAATGTACATGAGATCAAAAGGTATAAACTAGGGATGTGCAGATCCAGATTTACCTGGATTTACCCGGATTAACCCGGATCTCAAAATGGGATCTTACTGGCTATCAGCTGTCACATGTTTTAGCTCTTTTTCTCTCAAAAGAGGGGAAAAACAGCACTCACCAGTCTTCTCATGAAAGTATAAATCCAGAGTTTAATCCAAATCGATGTTTCGGTCCTGGTGCGGACCTTTGTCAAGGCGATGGCAATATAAACAGCAAACCAACAATGGGGTAGTGGTACTGGGACAAGGGGTGAGCATCCTGTCCAAGTACCCCTACCCCATTGTTGGTTTGCTGTTTACTACTGCTGCTTATATTGCTATCGCCTTGACAAAGGTCCGCACCAGGACCGAAACGTCGGCAGGCTATCGACTGGATTAAGCTCTGGACTTATACTTTCATGAGAAGACCAGTGAGTGCTGTTTTTCCCTCTTTTGGGATTTCTGGGTATGTAATTCGGAGTGCTCACTCATTACAGTACTCTCTAAACGGCACCCCAGCGGACGCCTGGGTTAATGGTGAGAGTGCAGGGTTATTAGTTTCTTAGATAGATAGATAGATAGATAGATAGATAGATAGATAGATAGCTATAATTGATTAATGGGCCTAGACCATTTAGCCAAACCTCTCTGGAGACTGGCCACTCCCATGTGCCTGGGCCTCTACCTCTTAGTTATAATCCACAGTTGGGCACTTCAAGCCCAAATCCGACACTGCCAGCGGCACTTCCATCCATTTCTTAGGACCAAATACCTCCACCTCCCCCCAAGATGATATTACTAGTGCTTACAGACAGGAAACCAAAAAATGCAGAAGGAGAACCTTGTCCCATACCCTCCAACATAGTCCCTACCATGAGCTACAAACGCCTCTGCTCCCTCTTAATTTATGATTGAAGGCACATCTGCTGAATTGATGAGAAAGGAGTTTCAACACAGGTGATGGTAATTGTAAATGAAAAGGTAACTGCAGGAACACAGAGTTTTTTACTTGGTAGAAGGTTTGAGGTTATGATAGCCTAACTAAAACTGCACCACACATCGAAAGCTGGACATATATATGATAACCTTGTAAATGATATCATTTGTTACCACTGCCTATATAAAAACTTTATGTAACATTGATAATGCAGTAATGTCATTTTTTATTGATTTTCAGTTTTTCTTGGTACTGAAAAGAGCAACAAGTATGAGATAAAAGACAACTTTGGACAAAGACTTTATTTTGCAAGGGAAGAAAACATCTATCTTAATAAAAACTTGTGTGGGCCATTGCGGCCCTTCACTATGCACATTTCTAATAACACAGGCCGGGAAGTAATCACAGTTATTAGACCCTTGAGGTGCATTACTTGCTGCTTTCCCTGCTACTTACAAGAGGTTAGTGACTTTGTGTTTTTATCACGCTTGTTCTAATCACTCCAGTTTTTTGATGAGCAGAATATGTACTTCGTTAAACCTTCCTAGATGTCCTAGTAACTATAAAAAGAGTTTCAGAGGGTAATAACATTATATATTAATAGGTTTTCAGAGAATATTAGATCAGCCAATTCTGGCTTAGTGATGAAAATATATGTTACAAAACAACACAATGAGAGAGTAAAAAAAAATAATTAATTTGCCGCATTTTTTAGTAATTAGTCCAACATGATTCATTTTGTAAAATCTTTGAAAGAGAAAGGGCAGCAAGAAACAGATTTACGATAGCTTAACTTTATAACAATTTAAATGTATTTAATGCATGCTTGTAAGTAAAACAGAATTCCTCACTATGGGGCCGATATCATTCAGACCTGCTCGTAGAGCAGCGAATTCGGGCCATCTGTTGATGATGGTGGTTTTGCGCATGGGATTTTTATTCGTCAAGGTG
The DNA here is from genome assembly GCF_055691185.1 of Crinia signifera. Lineage (NCBI taxonomy): Eukaryota > Metazoa > Chordata > Amphibia > Anura > Myobatrachidae > Crinia > Crinia signifera. The sequence goes on along the minus strand of NC_139219.1, from coordinate 266,504,711 downwards.
GTTATTGGGAGGAAAGGGGTGAGAGTTTTTTTCCTTGCAAGGAAGGGGTCAATTTATTAAAGGTTCAGTTTTTCCCAAATCTACACATATTGTCGCTAGGAGTTCTGTCCTCCAAACCTCTACATTTTCCAACAATTTGCATCTATTAAAACTCTTACATCACATCCGGTTTAAGAAAACTGAATGTGGTTTCTAGAAACTATTGCCATTAGTCCTGGTCTTCATCCCCAAATGAATATACACACACACCTAGAGATGCTCAAACCAATAGTAAGTAGCATTGCTCCCCCCCCCCTTCTGGTATTTGTGACTGGGGAATTCCAGGGAAACAAGAGTAAATGATCCTCCGCTATTATAGTAAATATTAGCTTTGACCACTTTATTTGAATAAACCTTAACTGTGCCACTGAAATTGAATGAATTTTGTGAATCCCTTTTATTTCTACAGTGACTATACCCATTTTTTAATAAATAAGAAATGTTTTAGTAAGTACTGTATGTGCATCCCCTTGATTTTTTATTTGTGTGTGAAGGGCAATGTACAGCAGCCATTTTGAATAATCAGGTTTCATTCTATACATAAATTATATACATAACTCTATAACTACAGATGCATCCTCATACATATTGCTTATTCTCTAATAAATATTCTAAAATGGCCTGGGTAGAAAATGTCTGGTAGTGTACATGCACTACCTCTCCTGGCGTAAGAAAAATGGAAATATATAGAGGGAAATTTTATAGGATGAGAGATTTGGAAAGTGAGAGATTTGGTAAGAAATTTCCAGTTTTTTTAAAGCGGCAATCATTTACACTACAAAACCACTTTGTGTGTAAATGATTGCCGCTTTAAAAAACCCCTGGAGATTTCTTACCAAATCTCTCTTTTTCTGAATCTATCAGTCTATTAATTTCCACTCATATAGTTTAACTGGTGTATCTGCAATCTATTTCTAAATTTAATTGTAATTACCCCTACTGCTAGTGATTAAAGAGTCTGGTCCCAGACTCTTAATAGGTTCAAAGAAATGAAAAGGATTATTACACACTTATTTAGATATAAAATATAGTGGCACTTTGGTCATCTGTTAATCCAAACAAAGATAAACTTTCAAGTACAATATATTATTCATTCCACAAATGTCACAGCAAAAACACAAAAAGTAACAATATAAATAGTTTAGCACAATAGAGCAATAATATATCAGGGCCCTGAGGGTTTTTTTTTTTTAATTTGCAGGAAAATAAAATGGCATAAAATAAATCCGTGTTATGTATAACTAACAATTCTTGATAGAGTCTGCACCGTATAGATAGATAAGATAATTGACAGTCCACACTGTCGTCCCAGTGTCAGTTAACTGTCACCCAATATTTGTATAGATTAATTAGTTCACAAGTTTGTGTGCTGTTAATTCTATTTTATCCCTTTTTAAACTCTGTGAGAGTAAGTGCTGACAAAAGGTTTTAGGTCCCATATATACAGTACCTTTGGAGGTTATTCGCTGGATTTGGAAAGGAATGGTGGCAATGGGGCAGCTGGTTGCTTTACTCACACTGCGGTGTGGAGATATGTGTCTCTCCAGACTCGGAGCACGGCATCTGGCTGTGGTACATGTCTCTGGACCTCTGTGAGGCGTCGGCCAAGCACTTCACTCAGACAAATTTGTTGGCACCCTTCAGAACAGGGCTTGGCAACACCGGCCCTCCAGATGTTAATGAACTACACATCCCAGGATGCTTTGCATTAGTTTTGCTATGTGGCCATGCTGAAACTGATGCAAGGCATGCTGGGATGTGTAGTTCATCAACATCTGGAGGGCCGGTGTTGCCCAGCCCTGCTTTAGAAGATAAAATAAATGCTCGGTACTTGTTTCCTAGCACGGCCACCACGATTTCTATCGTGGTGGTTGTGTCGGAAAAAATTGTGTCGGTCGCGTCGGGTGCATACCAAAACGCACACGACGCGACCGACGCGATGTACCCGATTTCTCCATAGGCTTCAATGTTAAAATAATTTAACATTGAAGCCTATGGAGAAATCGGGTACATCGTGTCTATAGGCTTCAATGTTAAATTATTTTAACATTGAAGCCTATGGAGAAATCGTGTCCATCGTGTCCATAGGCTTCAATGTTACATTTTTTTAACATTGAAACTGAGTCCATTTAACATAGTAAAAAATGGTAAAATGGGCAATATGGGCCGTTTCTCATTGGGTATGGCCCCGTCATGTGTGTAAAAAATAATGGCCCCCCATTGTGGCCGCCACCCCCACGATTGGCGCGAACCCGAAGCGTGGCGAGCGCAGCGAGCCCGCGAGGGGCAGCGGTGCGCGTCCTCCAACCTTTTCATTCCCCTACTATACACGTCGGCGTGGAGTTGAGAATAGAATAGTGTGGCGAGCGCAGCGAGCCACCGAGCCCGAAGCGTGGCGAGCGGACGCTGATACCTTCACAGATCCCTGCGTCCCTTCGCGGGCTTCACAGGTATCAGCGTCCCCTCGCGGGGCTCGCTATGCTCGCCACGCTTCGGGCTCAGTGGCTCGCTGCGCTCGCCACACTAATCTATTCTCAACTCCACGCCGACGTGGATAGTAGGGGAATGAAAAGGTCGGAGGACGCGCACCGCCGCCCCTCGCGGGCTCGCTGCGCTCGCCACGCTTCGGGTTCACGTCAATCGTGGGCGTGGTGGCCACAATGGGGGGCCATTATTTTTTACACACATGACGGGGCCATACCCAATGAGAAATGGCCCTTATTCGGCCTTTTCCCATTTTTTACTATGTTAAATGGACTCAGTTTCAATGTTAAAATAATTTAACATTGAAGCCTATGGACAAATCGGGTCCATCGCATAGGCTTCAATGTTAAATATTTTAACATTGAAGCCTATGGGGAAATCGTGGGCATCGCGTCGGTCGCGTCGTGTGCCTTCTTAAGGCACACGACCGACGCAATGTACCCGAGTACAGTTTTTTTTCAAAGGAAATCGCGGGCATCGTGGGCATCGTGTGCCTTAAAGTTAAGGCACACGATGCCCGCGATTGTGGCCGTGATAAGAAACAAGTACCAAATGCTCTAATGGGGCATACACATGCAGAGATTTCGGGCATCTTCAAACGATCTCACTAGATCGCTTAGAAAATGCCCCTACATCTCTCCGTGTGTAGGGGCCATAACTATTGCCCAGCGATTATATCCAGCATGCTGGATAAATCTACTTAATCACAGGGCACGGTCAGTGTCCTCACCGGAGAACAGGTCTAACACAGCTCTGTGGGCTGAGTAATCTTTTGAGAGTTCTGAGCGTCTGTTCACTACTGCTCTGCTGCTCAGCGGGTAGCAGGGGGACTCCCAACTGCCCCACCACCGTGGGACACTGCTAGCTCCGGTTGGAATGCGGGACCGACCCAAAGGGGATTGTCCCGCGAAAAACATGGCAATTGGGAGATATGCTTATAGGGGATACGGTCATTAGGTCTACACCAACTAGGTCGACAAGCATTAAGTCGACACCACTAGTTCGACAGGCAGCAAGGTCGACATGGGTCAAGGTCAACATGTGTCTAGGTCGGCATGGGTCTAGTTCGACAGGTCATTAGGTCGACACAGGCATTGTGCCGACATGGGCTAGGTCGACAGTCAAAAGGTCGACATGGGGTTTTTCACTGTTTTTTGAGCCGATGTGCCGACAGGCGGTATTTCATACCCTACCATCCACTAGGACGTGGTGGGAGAATAAAATAGTGTGCCGAGCGTAGCGACGCACCATGCTCGAAGCATGGCGAGCGATGCGAGGGGATGCGGTGCACTTCACACTGTGTCCATGTCAACTGTGTCGACATTCGGGTAAAAAAACAGTGAAAAACCTCATGTCGACCTTTTGACTGTCGAACCTTGCCCATTTCGACCTAATGATTGTGTCGACCTAATGTCCTGTCGTCCTAATCCCATGTCGACCTAGACACATGTCAACCTTGACCCATGTCGACCTAGACCCATGTTGACCTTGCTGCCTGTCGACCTAGTGGTGTCGACCCAATTCTTATCGACCTAGTTGGTGTAGACCTAAAAACCCACACCCGCTTATAGGTGTTACTTTCATGTTCTGCCTGAACTGCTTTTTCAAAAGTAAGCCAGTATGGCATTAGACAATACTATTCCAGTTTCAGGCAAACTTACATACTATGCAAGTCTCCAACCATGGAGGGCCGAATGGTCTGGTCATTAGGCCTTCCCCCAATATAGGTTAACGTCCATGATTCATGAGTCCGCGGTGAGGGAGTGAAGCTAAATGATGGGATTCAGTCATTTAGCCCCAACCCCTTCCCATAGCTCCCGCAAGTACTGGTGAGTAACATGCAATCGTGAATTCTTCACTAGTGATTAACATGTAATAGTGTCTTCTTCAAATGGGCAGGATGTGGGAGAGTCTTCTTCTCTTCCAGAGCTGCGAGAAATTACCCCAAAAAATGTAGCCTCTCCCAGCTTCTGGGTAGGGGGCAGCGAGTTAGGCACAAAGGGGCCTGTGGGTGTGTAACATCATCATGGTCCTGCATCCCACGATACAGTGCCAAAAAAGGCAGACACTGCACAACAGAAGGCGAGGCTATGATGATGCTATTCAGAGTGAAACGTGTCACCAGGTACCCCAAAGGGGTTTGTGGGGAAAGCGGCATACTGTACTTGCCCACCTTTCCGGGGGGCTGGGAACAACATCTTTTTTTTTTTTTTGTAGCCTCCCAGCCATTCAAGGATGGTTCATCAGTATGGATTTGGGAATTGCTGGTTACTGGTTATGTGTGAGATTGCTGATAACTGGTGATGTAGGGGATAGCTGGTAATTGGTGATGGAGGGGATTGCGAGTATCTGGTGATGTAGGGGATTGGTGGTTACTGGCGATGTAGGGGATTGGTGGTTACTGGGGATGTAGGGGATTGCAGGTAACTGGTGATGTAGGGGATTGCTGGTAACTGGCGATGTAGGGGATTGCTGTTAACTGGTGATGTAGGGGATTGCTGGTTACTGTGATGTAGGGGATTGGTGGTTACTGGGGATGTAGGGGATTGGTGGTTACTGTGGATGTAGGGGATTGCTGGTTACTGGCAATGTAGGGGATTGCTGGTTCTGGCGATGTAGGGGATTGCTGGTAACTGGTGATGTAGGGGATTGCTGGTAACTGGCAATGTAGGGGATTGCTGTTAACTGGCGACGTAGGAGATTGCTGGTTACTGGTGATGTAGGGGATTGCTGGTTACTGGGGATGTAGGGGATTGGTGGTTACTGTGGATGTAGGGGATTGCTGGTTACTGGTAATGTAGGGGATTGCTGTTTACTGGCAATGTAGGGGATTGCTGTTTCTGGCAATGTAGGGGATTGCTGGTTACTGGCGATGTAGGGGATTGCTGGTAACTGGTGATGTAGGGGATTGCTGGTTACTGTGATGTAGGGGATTGCTGGTTACTGGCGATGTAGGGGATTGCTGGTTACTGTGATGTAGGGGATTGCTGGTTACTGGTGATGTAGGGGATTGCTGGTTACTGGTGATGTAGGGGATTGCTGTTTACTGGCAATGTAGGGGATTGCTGGTTCTGGCGATGTAGGGGATTGCTGGTAACTGGCGATGTAGAGGATTGCTGTTAACTGGCGATGTAGGAGATTGCTGGTAACTGGTGATGTAGGGGATTGCTGGTTACTGTGATGTAGGGGATTGCTGGTTACTGGCGATGTAGGGGATTGCTGGTTACTGTGATGTAGGGGATTGCTGGTTACTGGTGATGTAGGGGATTGCTACTTGTGCTTTTTCCACTCCACATTAATTAATTACATACTCCTCAGTCACTGCAGCTGAAATACGTGGAGGTACACAAACTAATCACTGTGTATTCCATTCATCAGCAACAGAAGGATAAATGTTCTTGTATTGTAACTAATTGAGGAAGTGAGCATTTAATCTTCGTCATACAGTCAAATGGTTCAAGTCTGAATAAACCATGTGCAAATGACAATTATTATTATTATTTATTTATTTTAAGAAAAAAGTTTGAGATTCCTCATGGCGAGAGCAACGTTGAACGCCAAAATTGCTGAAAAGAGCATGGCTGGTGCAAGGTCCCTTGGCACCCTAGGTGCTACATTTCACCCACCATCCATGCTCCCTCTAATTCACAAAATGCCACACAGCAGTGTCCCCAGTTTATAATATGCCACACAGCAGTGTCCCGATTTCATAATATACTATATAGAAATTCCCCAACTAATACAGTATGCCACACACACACACACACACACATCCTGCCAACACTCAATAGCACACATACAAACAATCATACACACCCATGCATACTGTACACACACATTGCCAGCGCTCATTAACACATACAGGGGGTGATTTAAGACCGCTCAGTAAGCAGCAGTCGTTCGAGCAGATTAATGCTGCCCCACTAAACGTCCGCCACCCCTGCCCCTGAATCCCCTCGGTACCATGCGATGGGATGCTAACACATCCCCTCACATGCATCTGCCAACAGGAGAAATCATTTGGTGGTTGCCGACCATCCAATGATTTCTTCTGGCTTTGGAAATAAAAGTCTGAACTCACTTTTATTTAGGAGCATTATGCCCCCCGGCCGGCATCAGCCCACCTCTGTTTCATGGGAACGTCCAGCATTTTCATGGGGACGTCTATGAAACACTGGGCGTCCCCATGGTCACGTTCACGCCCCATTCCCGCCCGCTCCTGGTCCCTGTCCCTCCATCCCTGCAAAGAATGGCCTGGCGAGTCAGTAACTTACGGAAGTCGTTCATTGCCGTGGTCTGAACATGCGCAAATACGCGCTTACGCATGTGCAGACCCCCCCACCATCATAATTCGCCCCTTTCCGAAAGGTGTTGTATTAGTATACAGATACTTACCTATCTTGAGCCCGTAGGTCGCCATCCATCTATCCATTTGTCCTGAAGAAATCCATAGGGGTACCTGTGGAAGGAAATTATACTTACAAGGGTCCTCCGGCATAGATCGGTCCGCTTCTGTCCTTATAGGCATCCAGAGGGACTTGGCAAAAAAAAAAAAAAAACCGATCCACGACGTTTTTTAAATTGTTTATTTATTTTTCTATTTTTTTTTACACTGAAGCCTGCACGGATCGGACTGATCCACGCAGGCTTCTGCCAAATATGCCAGGAAAATTAAGTGTATTTACTGGAGTATTTGGCCAGGAATTGGCAGACGTTTTCCACCAATTAGCGGCTGTATTTTCAATAATAGTAAATTAGGAATCACCATTCTTTTGAGTGGTAATTCCTATTCGTATTCTGTCGTTGGCTTATACATTCGTATTTGTAAATACAAATACGAATGCGCCATGAATGATAGTAAATCCCGAAAATACGAATTCGTAAAAAATAGGGGATTTTTGTATATGAAAACACCTATTTTTTACGATTTTAGCTTAGTAAATTTCCTCCAATAGCTTTTGGAAACAGCATTAGAAACAATGTTGCAAATAAAAGTTACACTAGCATAGATACTGTAAGCAAGAAGACCAGTTCAATCTATCCATCATATTTGGTTAGTAACTAGCCCTAATACTGTATGTAAAATTTAGCAACACAAGGTATTTTCTCTAACAGTAGCTACAGTATACTAACAAATGACATGGACAAATAAAGACATTGACATGACAAAGCCATGACATTAAAGAAAACAATACAATCCTTATTGTTCTTTAAGCCCTTCCAAGCTAGCGTTTCCAAAAGATGAATCCATTTGGATTACAGTTTAAGTAATTTACAACCCCTATCACCCCCTCTGAAAATAGCAGGTACCTGATCTATTATATGTATCTAAGCTCTGAAAGATTATGTGGCTGTGTCCAAAAAATGTCTTGCTATAGGTTGGTCGGCTGAACCTTTTTCTAGAAGTATGTTAATCGCACTTATATGAAGCTCCATATGCTCTTTAAACATTCACGCTGTCTTTCCATGTAGCATTTGCTACAAAAACAGGTGATTATATAGATCACTAATTGCAATGTGCAGGTTAGTCTGGGCCTGATATATCTCTTGCCTGTTCGGGGATGGATAGTTAAAACTCTCTCCTGGAATTAATGACCTGCAATAAGGCAATTTAAAGCAGCCTAGTTTGTAATATTGCCCACTATTGGTTACTGATGGAGAGACATCAGACTTCACTAATAAATCATCCAGGCTTTTACCCCTAGTGTGACAATGTGTGATAGTTTGTTTAGGGACGGTAATTCCGAATCAGATGAAATGAATGGCCAATGTTGTCGTACCTATTTTTCCGAATCAGATGAAATGAATGGCCAATGTTGTCGTACCTATTTTCTTATTGTGCTACTGCCTGTATTATACCCAGTCACCCAGGGAATACATGACTGCAGGCCATGGGATGTTTTGGAGGGAACTAGTAAATTTCTTGGTTGTTGTAGGTATTTGGTTTTATTTGTTTTTTACTGCAATAGAATCTGAGTATCTCAGCCCCTTTGTACATTTTTTTGAACAACACATCCAGTTGTTCAAAGTGCTTTTCTGTTGCTATTAATGGGGTGTGGTATAGGGTTCCGACAGTCATTAGCCCGACGTCCGGATCCCGACTGGCCGGACTCAGACAGCATGGCTGCTTGCTGCCCTCGCCATGCTGCGGGCACTGTGGCTTGCTATGCTCCCAGCCTGTTCTATTCTCCCTCTATGGGGGTCGTGGACCCCCATGAGGGAGAATAGCGGGTAGCCGTCGGGAACCCGTCTGTAAGTGTTTTAACAGTCGGGATCCCGACACCGGGTAAATGAATGTCGGGATCCCGACTGTCCGGACCCCGTTGGCACCCCTATTAATCCTACAGCAATGTATAAATTGTGAGTATGGCAAACTGTATTTCATACTGGGTGGGTGGAAACTCTTAGCATGTAACATATTGTTACAATCTGTACTTTTAGAGAACATAGATGTTTCTAATGTTGACCTGAATTTAATAATCAGAACATCTAAGTAATGTTCCTGTACATTGTCTATTTCATATGTACATTTTATAGGGTTTTCTTCCAGCACTTTTATGAGATATTCATTTGGTCCAGACCAAAGAAGGTTATCTATACTGTATATAGTAAATTTACAAACAAATGTTGTGAAATCAAGATATCAAAATACAAAATCTTTTTCTACAAAACACATATAGTGTTTAGCCAGGGATGATGCCAATGTGACCCCATGGCACAGCCAGATGTGTGGAGAAAGAATGCTCCATTAAAATTAAAATAATTCTGAGCCAAAGTAAGTTGTAATAATGAAATTAACAAGTTGGGGGATACAGTTCTACAAGCTTTTTAAATCGACTTTGCTCAACAATCATCTATATATATGTCTAGTGTCCGTGTGTCACCAAAACACTACCATCTGTTGGCAGCAAGTGAAACTACATCTACCTTTCAAAGCATTTAGTAAATATATATATATATATATATATATATATATATATATATATATATAGACACACAGGCATGTGCATAACTATTTTGCTACTCATTCAGAAGCACAGAGCTCTGAGTAATGCATTTTTGTGCACAATTAAACACTTTGCTACATATGCGAGGGTTTTTGACACACACAAAAGAAATTACAGCATTCTTTGTTTTATAATGGACATATCACAGAAGACGGATATTACTGAATAATTTGCTTTGACAGCCAGCCCTAAGTAATAATCTCCCTCTGTGTTCTGCAAATTTCAAGGGTATTGAAAGTTACTGTTTTGGATGCACTTTTACCTCAGACATTATGGCTAACTGAACTTTCTCTTTTAGCTGGAAGTGCAAGCTCCTCCAGGTACAACAGTGGGCTTCATTGTACAGAAATGGGATCCTCTTGTGCCAAAGTTCACAATTCAAAATGAAAGTAAAGAAGACGTACTGAAGATTGTTGGCCCATATTTAACATTCAGTTGCTTAGGGGATGTGCATTTTGAGGTACAATTGATTTATGTTTTACTATAAAATAACAGTAATAAAATGTAAGTTTATAGTAGTAATGAATGATCAACAGATTGCATGAAAAAATCCCTAATTATTTTTAGTTTTAAGGTGCCCATACACGGTCCGTTCGCGGCGGGTCCATTTTGTACTTTGAGATGAGCGCTCCAGCGGCATCTCATCGTACAGTACAAAAAGTATGTGCTGCACATACTTTTTGTACTTGCTTTTCATCGCATCGCATTGCATGCACAAGGCATGCAATGCGATGCGTGCTATATAAGTACAAAATGGATCGATAAACGGACCGTGTATGGGGACCTTAAGATAGAAAGATTTTTTCACAAAACAATTCCCTGAAAATTGTGGTAACAGATTTGCATGGACGGAGCTTTCTCATATATGATTGATATATCCTGTCAATGTATTCAATTATCGCAATGCTATTTTGGTCAAATTTATCTCATCCCATCAGCATCACGGATGCGGATTGGGATAAATACGGACATTGGCAAGCTCTAAGCAACAGCACTTGTGTAGTCATGTGTATTAAGGGTTTGAAGCTGTTTTCCACAAAAACTGCTCCACAAACCATTTAGGTGATACTTAATATCACCTAGGGCAGGGCTGGGCAACACCGGCCCTCCAGATGTTGATGAACTACACATCCCAGCATGCCTTGCATCAGTTTCAGTATGGCCACATAGAAAAATGATCGCAAAGCATCCTGGGATGTGTAATTCATTAACATCTGGAGGGCCGGTGTTGCCCAGCCCTGACCTAGGGTGTGAATTCGTACAATTTGGATGTTGCCATTTTCCATAAAATAGCTGCAGTGTGTAAAGAACAGTTGCTGAGAGGCTCCCAAAAATGTATGTCCTTCCGGGACTCCCGGGAAAGGAGCCAAATCTAATGGATCTAATTGTGAAGTCTGTTCTAATTGTGGTAAGTGGCATAAAATGTACATAGTGGGGTGGATTTTGAGTCAGATGCAGTGTCGCTATGGATTAGTGGATGCTATCCAGTGCTGTAGGATTGGCAGAGACCCAGAACAGAGCAGAGCATAACATGCCAGTTGTGTTCACCTGGTATCCCTGCAAGAAGGTTTGGGATTTGCTGTGCCCAACGCACAGGGGCCTAGTTGACTCGGTAAGCTGCGAAGATCACAGCTTACTCAGTCCCAGAATGCCCGCCCCACTGAAAAAACTATGCGTGGGGATGTGTTATGAAAACACACCCCCTCGTCTGTGCCCGCAGCAGGAGAAATCATTCGATGGTCGTCAACCATCAAATGATTTCTCCTGGGCTCACAAATATAAGTCAGTGGAAACTGACTTATATTTGCGGGCTCTAGGAAGAAGACAGTGCGGCAGCGGACGTCATGTGACGTCAGCTGCCCGCCCCTGGCACACCGTGTTACGGCCGCATTTACATGGGAATAACCTGCGTTTGCATGGGAACGTCCATGAAACGCTGGGCTTTCCCATGTTGGAGCACCACCAACACCCCTGTCCTGCACACACCCCACCCCTCCCCCCCACCCTGTGCGAGCACCACACTAACAGTGCAGGGCGGTGAAGGCACCCGCACAGAAACCCTACACATGTGCATATGAGAATATATCCATGCACAGGGCAGAAACATTGGACACCCGAGCGAACACGTGGGGGATCGATCAAATTAGAATGACCTCCAAGAACACACTGGAGATAGTACTAGGAGATTTGATGTGAAACAAGTAGACACATACTGAGTGGGTCAGAGCTGGGCAGAAGATCAGGAAATGGAAGAGGAACTAGGAGCAGACATTAGCATGGCAGGGGCAGAACCTATGGAACCAGGGACTAAGCACAGGGAAGGCTGTACCACTGGAGTATGGTATAGAGTATATACTCTGGCACAGGAGAATGCCCAGGGACTTCCTTTTATAGGCAGGATTAAAATTTAGCATTAAATGTGATGTCACATTTTTGGCACACCTGGTAGCTGCAACCACTTGTTAGTGCCGGAAACATGGTACCAAGAAAGCCAGTTCATAGGGAAAAGCAGCTGGTCAGACCCCCAGGTTATTGCAGTGGGTGCTGGGTTCCAGCTCACTATGACACATAGACACATTCGTGTATCCGTAACTTGCCACTTGCACACCTGCGACTTGCGGAAGTCATTAAAAAGCTCTTCCTTGGTGTACAGCCATGCATCCAAATGTGCAAGGATTGGAAGGTGACCCCCCCTCCTTTGCCTATGATCCCTGTAAGATAAAGTTGCTGTATCTAGTGGTAGTTTTCCTCTCAGGGGAAAAAGGTCAGTGGGTAGTAGTTAGCATATACTGAGTGTTTGGTGATAAACGTTATTTGCATGAACTATGCCTCTGTTACTATTATGTGTATCCACCAGGAATTTTACATTCATGGACACTGCACTAATTGGTGCACAAAGTGCAGAGGACACACCTTTGTTTTTGTGCATACCTCCCAACTGTCCCGATTTTCATGTGACAGTCCCATTTTTGGGGGACTGTCCTGCATCCCACTGGTGGCTTGTAGTGTCCAATGGTGGGAAGGGGTTAGTTGGGATTCCCCCCTGTCAGTGCTGCTCTGCATAGCAAAGCAGCATCTATTCAGAGACAGTGCTGGGGGCACAGCCAGCAGCTTACAGAGTACTGGCCATGATCCCACAGTGGCCACAATGGGGGCCCGGCCAGTGGCAGGCTGGGTCAGGTGGCAGGGTGTCCCCCGGGCTGCTCTGTCACTGAGAGTCTCTGGCTAGCTCCTTAAACAGTTCAGTGCCCTGTTGGTCTAGTGTTTCATGTGGCTATGCACAGCAGCACGACTGTATCACACACTCCTTTGTTGGTATGAAGGAACCTACAGGGCTTCCATAGCCCAGTAGGATAACAAGGGAAGAGCGATGATCAGGTGACCACGGCTGCTGCCGGTGGTCCACAATCAAAAAGCAGCTGCAATCACTTGTTCACCGCTCTTCCCTTGTTATCCTACAGGACTATGGAAGCCCTGTAGGTCCCTTCATACCAACAATGCAGTGTGTGATACAGTTGTGCTGCTGCGCATAGGCATATCACTCACTGGAAGTCAGCAGGAGTGACGGAGGACATGTAAAGAAGTTTCCGTTCTGCTGCACTGATTGATGGATGGCTGGAGCTTTCCACCAATCAGAATGCATGAGTCTGCTGCAAGGAAAATTTAGGAAGTCATGGACAGAGCAGAGCGGACAGCATGAAGGGTAAGCTACTTGTTTAAGTCACTCCACTGGTTTAAGGATGGCATACCAGTAAGTAGTATTTAAAACTTCGTAAGTGTTTTTATTAAAAAAAAATTCTATTAAAAATTGTGCAATGGCAGCGCTAGACACCATTGCTGGACCCCTGGTAGGCTTGAAAAGTAAACATCCTGTTATAATGCGTCACTGTCCCTGCTTCCCCACTGTCTCTGTATCTGCTGACCCTCCCTCTCTCTGTCCCGGAATATCGGCTCAATTCATGTGGCATAATGTGAATTTTGGCTCAATCCGTATTGCAGAATGTAAATTTTTTCTAAATCTGTGTGGTATAAAGTGAATTTTGGATCAACACTTGTGGCACAATGTGAATTCTGGGTCAATCCGTGTAGCATAGCATGAATTTTGATTCATTCCATGCTATTTTTTTTTTCTGCTCATAACGTGAATAATGTGTATTTTTGGCTTATTACGTCTGGCATAACGTGAATTTTTGGCTCATTTCATGTAATTTGGGATTATTCTATGTGGCATAATATGAATTTTGACTCTTTCCATTCCATGTGGCATAATGTGTAATAAACACTACAGGCCACACACACCTTGAGTGGCCACATCTCCGGCCTTCAGTTTTCCATACACTCCCCTTCGACCTCTGTATGGGCCTTATACTAGTTCACTCTTTTTGACAAAATCCTTCTTAGATGGACAAAACCATGTGCACTGCAGGGGGGCAGATATTACTTGTGCAGAGAGAATTAGATTTGGGTGGGGTTTTTCTTCAAAGTGAGATCTATATTACAGTGTAAAAATAAAGCAGTCAGTATTTACCCTGCACAGAAACAAAATAACTCACCCAAATCTAATTCTCTCTGCACATTTTACACCTGCCCCCCTGCAGTGCACATGGTTTTGTCCATCTAAGAAGGAATTTGTCAGAAAGAGTGGACTAGAATAAGGCCCTATGTGTATGTGTGTATCGGATCGGAGCCTGACATTTTTTTTTTTTTAGACTTCCTCATGTGACATTTGGAAAGTATTGGCTGCTCCATGCACGTGTGTTTTAATCAGTGGTGACTCGTACCTTCTTGGGGGAGGGGAGCTGCCTCTGGCTGCAGCCTCTGCAGGGGTACCATGATGCAGGGACCCCCTTCCCCCTGTCGCAGCCGTCACTGCCGCTGCACAGACCCGCTCTCCTCCTGGTCCCCGGCGCTTGTGTTATGATGACATTCGCCGTGACAAACATCTGTACTGCGCATGTGGCCAGCTTCTATGGGCTGCTTCAGCAACAGCCCATAGAAGGAATCTTGGTCCCGGCACCTGTACAATACAAATGACAGGCACCGGGACCAGCCCGTGCACAGTACCGATATAGGTACTGCGCATGCGCAATTGCCAATTTTGCACAGCAGCCCACAGAAAGGCGTCCTGATAGGAGGGAACACCTCCCAATGGGACTGCCTTGGTGACTGGCAGGTCGGACTTCCAAAAGGAAATCACTGCCAGTTACAGTGAAGCCAGTGCAGTCTCAAAACCGCCACTGGTTTTAATGTCTTTTGTTGTTCAGAAAAGTCAGGGCCACTGACTTGTGTTTGCCCTCCAGCCTTACAGTTGCCAGGGCGTGGCCTTGTGAAAGAAGCATTGCTGCAAAGAAATGCCTCTTTCCAGGAGCTGAAGGAAAATTCACTGGGAATAATCAGGCGCTTTGACAATGAGCTGATCCTTCAATATAAGCAGCTGCCTGGGTGTGAGGGTAGTCACTCCCCACTGGTAGAAAAGGAAAAAATACTCACACAAGGCGAGTTAAGGCAGCGCTTATGTCAATGAATATACCAAATTGCGTATGAAAGGTATAAATTTTACTGTTTAAAAATGCATATAAATACAATTATACATTCGTATGAATAAAACAATAACAAATACAACTTAATAAAATGGGAAAGGTGGGGAATAAAAGTAAATTGGAATTAATGAATTCAAGTATAAAAAAGATATCCCGCCTCAGTGGACATTTATGAGGTGAAAAAATAGTGTGATCACTTAATTGTGGAGAGCAGGTAAGTGCACTTTACCAGCAAGAAGTTCTGGATCCTTTTTGAGAAGTGGTATTGTAGCTGGAGAATCCTCACGATGTATGCGGCTGCTTGATATGCCGCTGGAGGAGTCAGGGATCGCAGGATGGAATCAGTCCTCTATTGTGGGGTGTGAGACAGATGGTGAGTATCTCAAACACCGGAGGGATGTTACTGTGGCGATATGACCAGTACAGTTCCAGCAATGAATACGATATGGCTTCCGTGCCCAAGAAGATGACCTCACTGGTTTAGATGTTGTTACCAGCGGTGTCTTGGAGCACGGTGTCCGCCTTTGTATGATGTCCAGATGAGAGATAGTAAATAGATGTCCACAATGGAGTAGATTTCACAGCAATGTCCTGAGGCAAGGAGGGGGGGAAATTCACCTAACGCATTTCACTGCGTCCTGCAGCTTTATCAAAGGTGTGGGGGACTGTGTACCTGGTTCAGGTATATATACCTTCCTTAATGAGTAAGTTAGTGCACCTGTGAGATGCAATTTGACAGTTCAAACTCACAAAATAAGCAGAAAATCAATATAAAAAGTAGGTAGGCAGACATATATCATATCAATTAATATTAGTAATTTAGTGTACATTCAAAATTGTATACAGAAAAGAGACTTTTATTAACAATCAACTCCGGTCACGTGACTTGAGAAGGTCACGTGATCGGAATACTAACACACTATATAGAGGAATATTCATCATATAAGGGGATAATTATAGGTGTTTCCAGATGGTTGTATAGCGTAATCAGCAGCATAAATATTGTGAAGGACATAGGGGAGCGTAGAAGTGTATATAAACACGACATATATAATAAGCGTGACTGTGGAACGCATAATGCGTTCCAAATACAGTGGGGCACAATTACTTCCGCCTATACCCCGGAAGTATATAGCGGCTTTGAAGGATGAGTTGTCACGTGGGAGACACAGAGGGTCGCGTCATATGACAGCGCTATCCTCCGTGTGCACTAGTCATTTACAGCGTCATTACTTGACGTGAACAGCCACGTGAACGGGATCTCCGATCATTCAAACTATCTCTTCCCACACTTGGAGCGCACATGCGTTCCAAAATCTGACCACACGATGGAAGCATCAAATGAACATCGGACATATGTATGCACTACAATGACAGAAAGAGATATAATGCGTAATTCGACCAAAGTATAAAGCCTATATAGAGAATCCCAATCTAACTAGAGAACATTAAAGAGAACGAGATCAAAGATCAGATATTTTGATCAGATGGTAAAGTACATTTCAATGTTTTTAAACGTTATATAGAGAGAGCTAACGGTATGGAAATTATTCATAACAATTATAATAAGCAGCAAGTATAAAGTTTTATATATCCTTTCCAGGAGCTGCTGCACATGGGGGTCCCACCGAGAGATATTCCAATGTTGGGAGGTATGGTTTATGCTTGGATGGTAGGCAGTAGGATGAGTTATTTGTGATCATGTGTTATGGAAATAATGATTATTGACATTCTCTTGGGTCTTATTTAGCATCAGTATTGCAAAAAAACAATGCTACCTAGGGGATACGGTCATTTGGTCTACAACTACTAGGTCGACAAGCATTGGGTCGACACTACTTGGTCGACACAAGCATTAGGTCGACATGTGCAAAATCGACAGTCAAAAGGCCGACATGGGGTTTTCTGAGCCGACATGGGCCGACAGGCGGTATTTCATGCCCTACTATACACTAGGGCATGGTGGGAGAATAAAATAGTGTGCCCAAAACATGGTGAGCGCAGTGAGCGATGCGAGGGGATGCAGTGCACTTCAAACTGTGTCAACATTCGGGTAAAAAAACTGTGAAAAACCCCATGTCTACGTTTTGACTGTCGACCTTGCCCATGTTGACCTAATGTGTGTGTTGACCTAATGACCTGTCGACCTAAACTCATGTCAACATAGATCCATGTTGACCTAGACCCATGTCGACCCAATGCTTGTCGACCCAGTTGTTGTAGACCAAATGATCCACACCCCTACCTAGCGCTCAAACATCCTAACCAATATGTAACTACGCAATTACAATTGTGAAAATCCTTTTTTTCTGGAGAACATAATACAAGGCCGCACAATCCGCACATTTTATAGACAATTTTGACTGAAATGTCCAATGAATATTCGTACACCTAAATGCTCTCTGTCTCTACAAGTTAGCCTTTCCATCATATCCTGTTAATAACCACTTGCCATACAATCAAATGTTTTATTATCAACAATAAAGTTCAGTGACTAGATTGCAATATGCTCCGAAGACTGCACACACCATAGAGATAATATTAGTATTATACTAATCGTTACCTTGTATTCCTTCATTTGAACCAAGGAGTATAAACTGGTTTATGGATGACTGCTATAATACCTGAACGAGATAATGGGGATGTAAAATGTGCACTATTGCGTTTGATTCTATGCTGCCATATTATTGGACAGAATCCCTATTATGGACCCTGATTGTAGCCTAAAGCAAATAATTTATGTCTCCTGTCTGTAGAGAGCAACCCTGTACTGCAGAGGTCATCTCACCGCTGTAATAATTGAAAAGCAATTCCAATAGGTACAGTACCGTACCAACATCTTTGACTAGTAAAATTCACAGAAGATTCCTTTTTAAAATTCATCTATTAACAATCATTATATCTTTTTAATGTATTCTTTGTTGTAAAGCAAACAGCATTTATTGTAGTCTTAGAAGACCATTAGTCTACCCCTAGCCCCAGGAGTACACTACAGAGAAGATATACATATTGTTGTGGAAGCATGTTCTGGATGCAATTCTTTCTTTGCCGATTGACAGAAGACATCACTAAAGTCCCATACAACACTAAGCAAAGCAATCTTATAAATTATATTTCTCATTCGTGTGTACGCTCAATAGCATTAAAGATGTTCTCTGTCTTCTGCACATGTACAGTAGCTCAATTTTAACTATAGTCATCCAGTGCATGTACATCACTGAACGATATTGTTAACTCATTGAGCGAATTGTCTAGTGTGTATGGGGTTTAATGTTGATCTGGTAACTGTGTCCCCAGCTTTAGCTGCTGTCATCCTCCTTACAGCCGGTACACACTATGCTAGCTCAGTGTGTACGTGGTTCTCTGGCAAATATTAAACAGCACATATAATGTGACCACCCAATTCCAGCATTTGTAATAGGTTTAGTGGTGTTTTAAGATTACAGTGCAACAGGCGTAAAGCCTTAAGGGACATATCCACTCAACATAAATGTTCCACAGGAATCAACTACAGTATAACTGTAAGATTGGAAGTTGTGACCATAATAACCACTCAGTTATTATATAGGCATGCCTTCCTATTGACGATCCAAAGACTATGTCAAGTTGTTGTTGATGGTGATTTTAATACCGGTGATGATAAATATAATAATAATAATAATAATATTAAGTATTTGATTTCTCCAAATACTTTTATGTTTCCTTTGTGTGTCCTACTCTTAAATACTGGTAGGTTAATTGGTTTCTGACCATATCAATAATTTTATATAGATAATACAGGTTGAGTATCCCGTATCCAAAATGCTCGGGACCAGGAGAATTTTGGATAACGGATTATTCCGTATTTCGGAATATTTTAATATTTCAATTATGTATTTTGAAGTATCTTGCATGTATGCTGTATAAACACATAAAATACACACAAATATATTTTATTACCACATAAAATACACACAAATATATTGTATTTGTTCAAAAAACAAGGTTTCCAAACATGAAACAAAATTTGTGTACTATCTCAGATATTGAATTTGAATGCCAAGCAATCATTGTCTTGCACATATATAGTGCCAGTTACATATCATGTCCTCAGTAGGGCTGTTACAAATGTCCCCAGTGAGTTTTTAGCAAAAAAAAATATTTTTTTTCACTTTCTGGAATGTATGGTTTTCGGAATAATTCGGATAACGGATACTCGGATACGGGATACTCAACCTGTATAGTGCCACCATTTTACATAGCGTTGTGCATGTAGTTGTCATTCATATCAGCTTAAATTCACAATTCCTTAACACATGCCAGTGCACACACACCACACACACAGAGAAAAATGGAAAAGCAGAGTACACACATAGAGAAAATACAAACTGTACACCAATAGGTCCCTATATGGGAAATTAATGCATTGCACAAACAAATGACATATACTGTAGGGGAAGATTTATTAAATCTTAAAAACTGATAAATTGAGAGAGATAAAAGTGCCAACCAATCAGATTAAACATCGGTTCGGTTCTAAACCAAAACCAATGGTTACCATTGGACATAGCGTTTACCTGTATAAAAAAACAACTATTTATCATCCAATGGGAAAATAGAAGTTAGTTCTTTAATAGAAAAGTCATTCCTAATAAACCCTTGGATGACCTTATAAAGTATAATTTGTCATAAACAAAGTTCACATTTCCCTTGATGCAATGTAGAGGTGGAGTAGTGCAGCCAGTGCTGAGGACACTTGAGATCTCACAAGGCATTCCAGGTGTTCAAGAAAGGGAAGGGGGGCCTTGCCTATTTTGTCAGTCCCGGGCTGCTCAATTTCTGAAGACCTGACAACTATGAGCAATTCGAACCTGGAACAAACTATTTTTTGAGCAAAGGGGTGAAAATGCATTTAGATTTTTGCATACTGGGCAGTATTACCTACGCTCATGGAAGTCACAGAAGACTTATGATTTTTTGGATAGTCCCTTGCACCCACTAGAATAGTGGGCACTTCTCCCGCATCCCACCCACTTCCATGTTTAGGGGGCAGCATAGGGAGAAAATGTTGAAAATCATAGGTCCGTATGGAGGAGACGGCAAAAATGATTTAAATCCTCACTATTTAGCCCATTCCCTTCCCTGATGACCCGTGATTTGTGAGATTTCTGGTGATGCTGTGAATGCCTGACCCCGCCCCCAGAAGTGCCTAGCCGCTGCTCCTCTCCGTGATGCTGTGAATGCCTGGCCCCGCCCCCAGAAGTGCCTAGCTGCTGCTCCTCTCCGTGATGCTGTGAATGCCTGGCCCCGCCCCCAGAAGTGCCTAGCTGCTGCTCCTCTCCGTGATGCTTTGAATGACTGGCCCCGCCCCCAGAAGTGCCTAGCTACTGCTCCTCTTTGGGAAAGTATGGGCAGTCATTTTACTGTGAAAAAGTTGACAAGTACAGTATGGCAATTACTTGATAACGAAATTCAGAATTAAGCATTAACAAACACCCCTTCCCAAATGTAAATCTCTCTGCACATTTTTAAATCTGTCCTACCTTCAATACAACATGGCACAAATTTCTCCTGTTTTTCAATAACCTTAAATGTTTATATATAATAAACATATTCAACCATCTATCAGTTGTATCCTCTGGCTATAAATCCTGTACTCTATTGCATTTGCCAGTTATTGACAAGCAGCAATAACATGTTACGTTGAGTCCTTGGTAAATCTCACTAGCTACTGGCTTTGCATCTAATTATCATCATGACTGACTCACGTGGATCTTTGTTTCTGAAATTCTTTCTGTTGGCACCAAAACCAGCATGCATTGCAGGTGCAGTGAAGTAAATCTAAGACTAAAAACAGCCTACGAGGCAAAGACGTCTGCTTTGAGCTTTGAAGATTTGACTAAAAAACGCATTAAAAATTCCCTTTCTCTCAGATTACGTTATGATGAATTCGGAGCTGGCAGTAATGTGTTACCAATGTGAAGGTTCCAGTATCCAGCGACAGGAAAACAAGAGTGAGGGCTGCAATGTGCTGCATTAGAGCAGGCTAGTGTGACAGGACTAGCAGGGAACAATGAGAAAAGCATTTCCAATAGACAGGAATGTGAGTAGTAGTAGTACGTTTATTTATAAGGCGCCGCAAAGTGTCCGCAGCGCCGTACATAGCAAACAACAAAAAAAAAACAAATTACAAGGTAACGTACAGGGTGTGTTGAAAGATACAGTATAAATAGGGGTATAGCTGGTAGAACTAAAATCAGCATCAGTTCAGAAGTAGGTGTCAAAATTGTCAAGGAGACTGAAGATGAAGTAGAGGAAGGGAAGAACAGGACAGGAGCACAGGTGAGGTAATGAGGTAGGGTGAGTACGTGAGGAAGGAGGGCCCTGCTCATAAGAGTTAACATACTAAAAATAGGTGGGTGGACGAACGAAATACAATAGGATAAGTAGGAACGGAGGGGAACGGAGGCAGGATAGGAGGATCAAAAGAGGTTAGGAGGAGGGATAGGCTAGTCAAAAAAAGTGGATTTTGAGGGAACGCTTGAAGGAGGTAAGAGAATCAGATAGCCTGATGGGTGGCGGGAGGTTGTTCCAGTGTGTGGATAGAGATCAGTGAAGAGAGGTAGGGAGCTGTAAGCATGTAATGTGAGTAAGCATCAAAACCATTTCTGACCTACTGTATGCATTGAACATTCATTGAAAATAACAAATATAGATTAAAAAAAAGATAGGGACAGCTCTATTTAAAGGTTTGTACAAGTCACAAAACGTGAAGGTGAATGCTACATATTGCACTGGCCATGTACTGTCTCTCTGCCACTTTATAATAGATATTTCCATGCCACACACACACAATAGTGTTAGGCCACCAATCCAAGGCACCCCTGCAAGTGTTCCAGGGCACTCCAGGGTGCCTAGGCACACCATTTGGGAACCACTGGTGTAAGGATAAGAGGAATCGGGAATTATAAAGAAAGAAACGAGGGTTTAGACTACATACCCTATTTTATATATCTAAAATTACTTCCTTTATTACATGTTTTCATTTTCTGAAATATGTGTTTCATATTTCATTCTAAAATTATATTCGTATTAATATGGAGTTGGAATCATTATGACACCATAACTGCTTCCATGGTTTTCTAGCATTGCCTTTACATCATACCATTCTTCGCAATCATAAAAGAGATTATTAACTCAGCGTCAGTTTATTAGAACATTGTTACATCGGCAGTCGGGTGGGTCAAAATTACAATTAATACATCAGATAATTAGTCATGTCAGGCACTGATGTTTGACGATTAGGCTTATTTTACCATCTGTTTTTCAATTAATTGCAAAGCTGTTTTATCGGGTTGTAGTCAGGGTTCTTTGAAGACCTGTCAAGTTCTCCTGTCCTAAACTTGACCTTTGTGCATGGAGGCATTGCCATGGTAAAGCAGAAAAAAAGACCCTTTCCATCCTGTTGCTGTTACAATTCATCTATTTGGTTCATCACCATATGTACTAAACATTCTAACGGCAGATGTGTGACCCCTGGCATGTGTAGCATGATAAGTTAATAAATAAAACACTCAGGACCAGAAATAAAGACTCGGAGACATAGGTTTGGCAGAAATTGTTAGCTGAATTTATTTGAAAATAATTTAAGCTAATTTTTGTTTTATTATTTAATTAATTTGATTTAATTTGGTGGCCAGATCCTCTAACTCTAAGCTCCACCCCAAAACTAATCCTGCATACTTCAGCCTAACTCATCAACAGTGGTATCCACTCGACCTACTACATTGACAACCCCAATTTTTATATGAAATATGTTTTCATAAATGCATTGTGAAATGATTTTCTGATAGATTTTAGCGCCCTCTGAACTTACCTCTCTTCATCTCTAAAAATTCTGAATCCTATCTAGCAGGGGATTCCCTCAGAGGTGCTGCTCATATTCTCCACTAGCATGGGCTGGGATTCCTCTCTGTATTGTAAACACTTAAATCCAATAAAAGAGCTGAAGAGGGCACTCACCTTTAGATGCAATTCAAGGCATGATTTTTTGTGTGAAATGAGCATATAGCTCAGGGCTGGGCAACACCGGCCCTCCAGATGTTAATGAACTAAACATCCCAGGATGCTTTGCATTAGTTTTGCTATGTGGCCATGCTGAAACTGATGCAAGGCATGCTGGGATGTGCAGTCCATCAACATCTGGAGGGCCGGTGTTGCCCATCCCTGATATAGCTGGTGGTCATTACAATAAAAATCATGCCTCTTCATGCCTCCACACAAGATCTACGTCCCTCATCCACACGCATTGTTCCCATTTACTATTGCAGAACTTTCTTTGCGTTGCACCCAGTGGGCCCTACAAGTCCCAGTGGGCCCTTTATTGCCCCACATGCTGGGACTTGTGGTTCTCCAAGTCCCTGCATCTGGTGCAGGCTTGCTGGGACTCATAGTTCCACAGCAGTATACAATAGTTTTTCTCTATTTTTTACACAATCATCAGCTCGATGCCCACCGCCCAGGGGCATCGAGGACAGCCCTTCTTTGGGGGGGGGGTCCCCACTTCCCCAGGACCCCTGCCCATGCTGAGCGGTCGGTAGGGTTAATGCTTTGGCCGGGGGGACTTGTATAAAAAGTTTCCCCCCGGCTGTGGCATTACCCTGCTGGCAGGTTGGGCCCGGTGCTGGTTCTTGAAATACGGGGGACCCCTAGTCATTTTGTCCCCCGTATTTTGGGAACCAGGACAGTCCCTTGAGCCTGGTGCTGGTTTTATAAAATCCACAGAACCCCGACTTGCTTGTTTCTGTGATTTTATGAAACCAGGACTGGCTCTTTGAGCCCGGGGCTGGTTATGCTCAGGAGGGGGGACCCCACGCCGTTTTTTTTGCCATTTTTTATTTTTAACCCTTTTTTTGGACAGAACCATGCACAGATCACGATGATGGTTCTGTCAAACTCGCCAGCCAGACCAGGTTCTGGCTGGCGAGTTTGACAGAACCATGGTAAACTTTACCAAAAATCGCACCCTATTACAAGTTGCGAGTTAGATGCTTTCCAATGGGAAAACATCTGGATGCGAATTGAAGTGTGACTAAAAATCACCACTTCAATATGTGCGATTTCGTGGCAAAAAGTGCGATTTTTTGCTGCAAATCGCACCCTATAAAATATGCGATTTTCAGGAAATGCCCGAAAACCGCATATTTTGCGGAAAAAAACGCAAAAAAAAAACCGCCACCCATTACATTTCGCCCCAGATCTTTAAAATAAGTATTTGGAAAATGTACGTTAAGCTAAAATCTTTTGTCCAGGACGTCCCCATGAAAACGCTGGGCATTCCCATGTAAATGTGCCACGTAAATACTGCCCACCCGCTTCCCGTACAGAGAGCCCGCAGATCTAAGACACCATAGAGGAGTCTTAGATCTGTGAGCGCTTGCAAAATTATGCAATGGTTGGCGACCATCCAATGATTTGTCCCTGCACACAAGGCTGCGAAAACTGTAGGTGTATATGCTATTCGGTGTGTGAGCTGGGATGGGCGTTCGTGCGGGTGGTTTTTAAATGACACGCAAAGCTGCGAATTTCGCAGCTTTGTGAGTCAACCAGAATACGCTCGAAAGGTGTATCACCTCAGTGCTAAGTGGTCTCAATATGGGATTTCATTAATTGCTATGCGTCATTAATTGACCTGGCTTAAATTTATTGAGTGATATACGTATATAGACAACACATAATAAACTAAAAAGGTATATACAATTTTGTTAAAAAATCAATCAATTATAATGGAATTTGTTAAGAAAAAACTATTTTTATGCACCTTATTCAAATTCAATAAAGAGCAGCCAAAATCCACAGTGATCCTGGCTGATGAGTATCCACTGCCTGGAACTGTTGGGTTTTTCCATTTGCTGTTATTTATTTTGGTATTACATTTCTATTATTGTAAATGCTTTTATTACAGTTTATAGTAAGGACACTTCTGCATTTTTGTATCTGTTTGCTATTAAAAGAATCAGAATGCTACTGAATAACTGTACACCTTTTCTATCACACTCTGCAGGTGAAAACACTAAATGAAAAATCAATAATTGGAAAGATTTCCAAATACTGGTCAGGATTTGTAAATGACGTTTTCACCAATGCCGATAATTTTGGAATAGAATTCCCTTTAGACCTTGATGTAAAGCTGAAAGCTGCTTTAATTGGCACCTGCTTCCTCATAGTAAGTACAGAAAATAATATTATTATTCAGTATTTTTGCAGGAGCAGATTGGGAGGAAAAACCAGCCTGGGAAATTTACGGAAGCAGTCCTAATGGGGGTGGGATCTGCCAAAGGGGGCAGGACCCCTCCTCATAAGGCCTTATTCTATTGGATGCAGTTGTGGCCTTCCTTGAGTCTGTGCATCTGTGACTGGGTGTTCCCCTGCATATGCAGGTGTGGCTATGTCTGCTGGGGGTGGGTGACTGACATTACATGACATCAGCGCCAGCCCAGAATTGGGCAATCTGCGGACATAATAAAAAATCAGGCTCTGATTTACAACATACCTGTGGTCAGAGGTGACAGTCTGGGGTGAAGAGAGTGGAGGAGGGCTGCGGGAGCCGATGACAGCAGAGTCCTACAGCAAGTAGCTCAATGGCACAGCTCCTCCTCCTGCAGTCAGCTGTGCTGCCCCCTTTTAGTCGCACGGCTTGTCCGCCTCTAGAAGTGACCCTGTGTAAATACAATGTCAAAGAATTCTATGCTGCTGCTGTGCTACTAGTACATGAATAACAATCTATCGCCTAGCAAGAGTGACCAATGAGCATACTATAATATTTTACATTTAACACTCTCATTAATATGTGTTGCCCTACATCATCCATGGAAAACTTTTATAGCCCTTTCACACCACTACTTAACTCTGGTTATATTGCCAGGTTAGCCTAGCTCACAGCTCGGTATGAAAGGGTCCCCCCCAAAAAAAGCCCAGCTTGCAGGGTTGATACAGGAAGGACCTGGGTCATGCAACTCAAGTCTATGGTATTAAATCTATTTCTTGACCACAAGATGGCGATCATTGCACAATATATACGCATACAAAGGAAGGCAAGAGCAATGTGGTTCAATCAATGTTATTGGTTTTGCAAATTTACAAACAAAAACTTGACAAGATGTGTTGTGTACAGCATAGCTGCGTACAAGCTTTAAAACATAAAAAGTAAAGTATTTTAAGCACAGATGTACAAGGTGATGCATTTGTATGAAGTAACACAAAACAAACTTTTATAAAACGATAAACATGAGATTTAGCTTAATATTTTAGTATTTTAAGCTATGAGATCATTGTGTAGAAAAAGTTGGCTGCTTTATTTTAATTATTATTTTTTTCTTACGACATATTATTGTGTGGAGTAAAAATGAAAGCATAATCTATTACCTGAGGATATATGTACTAAAGCTGAGTAAGTTGGCCTAAATTGCACAGTGCTAATGCTGCATGCGATACCGATACGAGACCCTGGGAGGTTGGTATCGCAAGTAGGGATAAGCTGTGTACACTCGGGCTCCAGACATGGGGATTTCGGCAACTAAGTCAAAAACAAGAGGTAGTTAGCCATCGGAGATATATATGGCTAACTACATCTTGCCATCGCCAGCCGCGGCCAAATACACTGTGTGCGGCGGCTTAGTGACAACTGCCTTGCCTGCACAGGCTATTAATATTTTTAGCTTACAATATATTATTATGAAGAGTAAAAAATGAAGGCTTTATATATTACATGAGGACATATGTACTAAAGCTGTGTACACACGGAGCGATTCTGGCTAACCTTCAAGGCGATTTTGACTATCTATTAAAAATCGCCTGCCCAAATCGCACTGTGTGTACACCCCTATTGACCGTGTATGCGAGAGAATTTTGACTATGTCTATGTGTAGAGTGTTTTTAGCTTTAGGCCAAAAAGCAATTAGTCCAAATTGTAAGGGAAGATAGTCAAATTTAGCACAGTAAAATTTTATATTGTCAACATTGGCCATGAGCAAGAATCGCACCTTTAGCTTTGGAGATTGAAAAATTGGGGAGAGATTTAGGGGTCCATTTACTAAGCTTTACATGGAGATAAAGTGGACAGATATAATTTCCCAGCTAATCAGCTGCCAGATTAATGGCTTTGGGACAGATTCTCTAAGCTTCAAAAGTGATAAAATAGAGAGTGATAAACAGCCAGCCAATCAGCTCCTGCCTGACATTTTTCAAGCACAGTCTGTGACATGGCAGGTAGGAGCTGATTGGCTGGCTGTTTATCACTCTCCATTCTATCACTTTTGAAGCTTAGAGAATCTAGCCCTTTGTTTGAAAAGTGAAAGATAGAAGCTGATTGGTTTGTAGTTTATCTCTCTCCACTTTATCACTTTCCAAGGCTTAGTACACCAGTCCCATAGTGCGCACTTACAAAGGGCATGTTACATATACAATGACTGTACAAGACAGAAGGGTTTAATCGGAAAACTAAAAGGAACAACACATTAAACCTCCAATATAACGTGTTACCACCACACCAATGTCCAAACACATAGAACTTTAGAGCACCTTCCAGTAAATAAAACATTTCTGTTTTCACCTTCAATTCATTCTGACAGCAATACTGTTACAGTAGTTTAAGCCTATTGATTGAATTATTTAATCAAGTGTCAATTTGGTGTGTGAAGATATGTATTGTACTGTATATGTCGGAGTGCAAGTTGTAATGTGATGCTATGCCAATATGCAAAAGTCAGGAGCAAAATATGTTGCATCCAAATTATAGGCCACAACTCAAACAAACTAGATAAAATTGTAAGTATTTTTAAGGACTGGAAATTGACTGTTTGCCCTCCACATGGGTATAAATACCATTAACATAAACGCTATATACCCCTTTATCTGATTTTAACAATCTTGGTCCCCAATTAAAAATCTTTTTCAACAGTGACCCATAAACTGTGTACAGATTTACAGTAAATACTCTCTATTACCTCTTTCACATTACAGATCGGGTTGGTGATGTATGAACCTGGTTCGAGGTGTGGTGTAAAAGCATCACAGCTTTTTACCTGGTTTGACCAACTCGGGTTATAAGAAGGGTTAGTTTGAAAGCGCGGACCCGGGTCAGACCACGATCCCTGTTCCGACCCTGCTTAGCGATGTGAAAGGGGAAAGTCTGTGGACACATCTCCTCCCATCAGCCTTTGCTGCTCCTCAGCCGTATTTCTCCACAAATGCTTGTACTGTGACGTAAGACTAGATCCACCTAGCACATCAGACATTTCTGCATAACTGGGTCTTAAAGCGCGCATGAACCTGCCCAATTAACATTTTGCGTTACAGTTTTTATCAAATAAATATAATAATGTCAGCAGGTTATGGTACTCTATTCTGGAATAAATACCAATGTCTAAAATTTATATTTTGTTTTCAGGATTTAATGTACTTTGAGCAATCTTCAGATGGAATTTGAAAACCCTAAATGGAACAGATTTCATAAAGATTCTAGATCTTACAACCAGTGGAGACGATAAATGATGATCTAATAAGAAGATGTTAGAGAATGTAGCCCAGAATGTAGTGCTATACTTTCATTATTTATAGAACTTTGTACTGAATGAATTAAACATTTCTTTCATGAGTTTATAATTTGTGTTATTTATTAAGGAAGATATGTTTATTTCCATGTATCTTGGTGTTTTGTTAAAACATGCCCAGGTAAATCCATTAAATTAAATTTTAAAATTCTGTATTGCGCCGGATGTTGATAAAGATTTGAGTGCCAATTTAAGCTCACAGGGTAGAACATCCTTTTCCAAAACCTACTACTGTTGTCAATGGTGGAACTTTTAGCCCCCCTCCTCCACTCCTCCACTGCAACCCAAGTTGACAATATGCAGTGGGAGACAGGGAGAGGCAGAGGGTGACAGGCAAAGGGAAACGTGACAGGAGCAGCAATAGGCCTCTTAGTCCTAAGGGGTCCAGAAGCACTGCACCTGCTGCAACAATGGTAATTTCGCCTCTGACTGTTGTTATAAAAGGGTACCAGGTAACTAACAAAATAGTACAATCTTTACTTATTGCACTACACAGATTATCCAGCAGGTGGCAGCCAAACCTCATGAATGAAGACCATCTGACATCTTATATATACTTTATGCAGTCAATTGTCACTGTTCTGGCTGCTAAGGGTTGACTGCATGGGTGCATTTTTGTCCCCTAATACAATTATTTTCATTACATATATAATAGTATTGATTAGCATATTTTTGATCAACACTTTATATACTTTAAAGGTGATGTATGAAGAGTAGCTATTGTGTACCATAATATCGTTACCCACATAGGGTAACCTATGTAGTGCGCCCTAAATGGCTGTACCAACCCTGCATCAAGTTCATGATGTACACTATGGGCTTGATTTAGTCCTGAGTGCTGCTGTGGGAATTTGTACAGTGGCCGATTATCAATATACTGCGCATTCGTCTGGCCCGAAATGTGGAACGCAGTCCTGCAATGAATGTCGGCTTTTTTGATCATTAACCGTTCGCAAGGTGATTGACAGGAAACCGCCCATTTAATGGGCGTGCCAAGGCGTTTAAGGGGAGGGTGTGTGACGGTAGCTCTGGCCACGATTAGCCAGTTTCCACCGCAGCCACATAGTAAGTCCAGGGCTACTCAGAGTCCGCACACAATGGGAAAATCTTTAGATGTGAGCGGGCTGTAAATTGATTTGAGACTATTTGCATTCCTTCTATGTATTCTCATGCCATGCACATCAATTCGCAAGGCAGGATTTTGTTCCGGTGGGGGCAGCATATACAGTACCTGATTGCTGGCCGCTGCAAATTAGCAGTCATGCGATCAGTTCTGAATCAAGCGCTATGTTCACTGTTTTTCATTAGATTTTCTTCTTGCTGTAATGCTAGGCACTATCTTAATAGAATTATTATTATTTATTGTGCATATTTTTATATTAATGTAACTCTATTATGGGTATACAGATGGAGCCGCTCCTGGCGATCGCCATTCGCCATAGCCCATCAGCCACCGAAGTCCGACAGAATGGGACACGTGTTTACACGAGACGATCGCGCTCCCCATTCTCTCGGAAGCCCTGCAGTCCTCTGCCCTTCTCTCCGCTCACTGCACGCTCTGCCTCCGCTCCCTGCCTGTCTCCCTGAAGCAGAAACGGGCAGGGAAGCCTTCTGTCCCCAGTTCCCTGCTGCCTTACTGATGGGGACACGCTCTCGAGTGAGCTGCTTGCAAGTCCCTGTTCGCCGTCCCCAGTGCCAGATTAAGGTCTAAATGGGCCTGGAGCTGAAAATTATCAAGGGCCTATTATGTGCAATAATAGGGGTTGTGGCCAGCACCTAATAATGTGGGGGGCATGACCAGTGTTCTGGTTGTGTGGTCTGCTCATGGGTGTGTCTCTATTTGTGTAAATATTTTCAACTAATTAATATATATGCCTGGAAAAGGCAGGGGGCTGGCATAGAAAAAAATGCAAAGGGTTTAGTACAGTATAGGGTGGAAAATGGCAAAGAGGTTGGCATATGCAAGGGTGTGGCACAGAAAAGAGGGAAAATAGAAGCTGCAGATACTTTGGGCTTCAGTACCGACTATGTATCACTAGCACTGAGAGCATCGGACGAAATTATATATAACAATTCCCAACACTCACGGGATGCAGGGAGATATATTGGCGGGTGCCCTGCAAAGGTGCATCCGCAAGGCGCCCATGACCTAACATACTTGTGGGGTGAGGCGGCACTCCAGTTATAAAAAAAAAAAAATACTGAAAGCCAAAACTTGGTAGACAACATTTCAGCACCTTTTATGTGGTCTCCTAATGCTGCTTTCAGACCGCAAAACTTGCTTTGACCCTGTATTTGGAAACGTTTCCAAAAACGGGTCTGCCAGGTAAAACCCCTTTCACACCGCATCTCTTAAACGGTATATTACCGTTTAAGTGCGGTTTTTTTGCACTGGCAGACCCGTTTTTGGAAACCTTCCAAATACAGGGTCAAAGCCAGTCTTCAGCGACCCCCCCGCGCGGGTTAACACATACAATCCCGTTAACCCCTCCGCACCCCCAACCCCGTTAACCCCTCCCCGCATTGTGTTTAAGAACACCCCCCCCCCCCCCTGAAGTCGGTACCTCCTCACGTTGCAGTTGATCGGCAGCCGCAGTACTGTACCACGGCTGGCTTCGCGTATGAAAAAAATAAGGAACTTTCTGAAAATGGCTGCCCCATAGGAAACCCCATTTAAAAAAGCTGTCTTTCGTACGGGGGCAGCCATTTTCCGAAAGTCACTTTTCTTATAAGAAAAGTGACTTTCGGAAAATGGCTGCCCCCATACAAAAGACAGTTTTTTTAAATGAGGTTTCCTATGGGGCAGCCATTTTCAGAAAGTTCCTTATTTTTTTCATACGCGAAGCCAGCCATGGTACAGTACTGCGGCTGCCGATCAACTGCAATGTGAGGAGGTACCGGCTTCAGGGGGGGGTGTTCTTAAACACAATGCGGGGGGGGTGTTAACGGGGGTGGGGGTGCGGAGGGGTTAACGGGTTTGTATGTGTTAACCCGCGTGCGGGGGGGCGGCGGCCTCCTGCGCAATGAATATTTAATGAGCGCATTAAATATTCACTGCACTGAATTTAGGACCCAGCTTATTGGCTGGGTCCTAAATACCGTTTCAGAGCCGATTTTGAGCCTAAAATACCGGTTCTGAAACAGGTAGGACCCTGCATTTTAACCGGTTAGAAAAACGGTATTTTCTAACCGGTTAAGTGGTCCTGCACCTTTCAGACCGCACAGATTACCGTTTTAAAACGGTAAAAAAACGGCAATATACCGTTTACAAAGTGCGGTCTGAAAGGGGCATTAGTTTACCACACCATTTACCCCTTATACAAATCATGCAAAACAATAGTAACTCCCTTATAAAGTACTTGCCTCTTACACATTATGCCACATGGAATGAGCCAAAATTCACACCACCTGAACCAAAATTTACACTATGGCAGACGGATTGAGTCAAAAATCACATTTTGCCACACGGATTGAGCAAAACTTCATCATATGCTTCATAAACAGGGGCATTAAAAATTTACACCATAATGCCCATTACATGTTAAGCCACACACCATAATGTCCATTACATATTATGCCAAACACCATAATGTCTATAAAAAATTATGCTACATAAGTGCTGCTTACCTACATGCTCATTGCCAGGGGTTCCATGCTCATTGCCAGGGGTTCCATGTTCATTGCCAAGGGGGAATACATGCTCGCGGTAATTGGGGGCCAGCCGCCGCTGGGCAGAAGTGACAGCCCATGACAGCCGGGCAGAGAGCAGGGGGCTGCCTGGCTGTATTCAGAGCACTGCAGGTCCTGGCTATTTGAAATTATACCCCTTTCACACCAGAAAATGGTGGGACTTACCCTGGAATATGGTCCCAGGATCATGCAGGGACATTCTTCTTTTACACCAGCCTAGTCCCTGCATTTTACGGTGTGAGGGGGAGAGAAAACCACCCCCCTCTCCCCTTTAACCAACCGGCAATATCTTTGGAACCAACTGACCAGTATTATATTGAAGAAACTTTAAGTGGGCTTCAAATGATTTTGGTCCCGTCAAACTGGGCCGTTTGGTTCCAGAGATATCTGCCCTCAAACATGAACAGCCATGAAATTACATTTCAGAAAAAAAAAATTGGTTCACCCGCAATATCTCTGGAACAAATTAACCCATATGTACCAGCCTGCATTGAAGGCCCAGCGATTTCGGTTCGAATGAGATCAACCTCGAGCTTCTGTGATGCCAGAGGGGGAACTGGCAGCCATTGGAACCGGGTGGGGGTCAGAATAAGCGGGTCCCATGTTTTTCTATGGGGAAAACATTCTAGCTAGGTATCTCCGGTTCCCGGAGGGCTAGCGACACGGAGCCAGGCTCATTGGAAAGCCCCAACCCTCAACTACAAAATGTGACAGCGGCAGTATTTTTAGAAATGGAGATTTTGCCCATAGCGAACAATCAGATTCTTCTTACCATTTATCTAGCACAGGCATTCCCAACCACAGTCCTCAGGGCACACTTAAGCTGGCCATACATCAGAAAGATCGATCTTAAGATCGATTGTGCTCATGATTGTGTACAATTTCCCTTGAAATCCCTGGCAGTCCTTTGTGGTTTTTGGACACACAATCTACTCACAATCCATCATACAATCAGTCATACAATCCATCTGCTGCATGAAGGACCTCTACATCAGCCACTCTGTCTCAGACTCTTTTCTATTCTGTTATAGGAGACATCCTGCTCCTCCTCGCTGGTTCCTGCTGGTTCCACCATGAGATTATATACAGGGTCAGCTTTTGGGGACCCCAGGGCAAATTCACTTGTCAAGACCCCCTATCACAATAATTGTGTCAAAATGACATGCTTGTAATGTTATTAAAAAAATGCATACTTAGGCCCTTATTCTGGTTCACTCGCAAAGGCAAATTCCTTCTCAAATGGACCAAAGCATGTGCACTGCAGGGGGGGGGAGGGGGGATTTAACTTGTGCAGAGAGAGTTAGATTTGGGTTGGGTTTTACTTCAAAGTGAGATCTATATTGCAGTGTAAAAATAAAGCAGGCAGTATTTTCCCTGCACAGAAACATAATAACTCAGCCAAATCTAATTCTCTCTGCACAAGTTACATCTGCCCCACCTGCAGTGCACATGGTTTTGTCCATTTGAGAAGGAACTTGCCTTTGCGTGTGAACTAGAAAAGCTCCTTAATGTGTAACGACTAACACCAAAATTTTGTTGAACATCCTGTAGTACCTTTGTTCACGTTGTGCCACACACTGCCCCCCAGTCCCCATAAGTATCAGTACCTCCAGTTCTCATTCTGCCACAGTGCCTCCACTCCCAATGATGAAACAGTGCCCCCAGTTCACATTGCGCCACACACTATTGCCAGTTCTCTTTATGCTACATTGCTACATACATTGCCCCACTCCCTATTATAATACATTGGCCCCAGTTCACATAATTCAACAGAATGCTCCCACTTCATATTATTCAACATAATTTGTCCTGCCCAGCTGACAATGCCACTTGTCAAAGTGTAATTTATTGGGTCAAACTGTGTCTCACATAGACCAGTATGATGATGGTAATGTGGCTAGGTGTTGGGGCCCACTGTGTGGTGGGGGCACTTTGTAATCCCCCAGGATATCATGTTGTTATTCAGGCATTCATTATATGATACACCATAATTGCCGACTTTAGATTTCACCTCTCCGGGAGAAGCCTGGAGCGGCAACACGTCAGGGGGGCGGGGGCAAGGCTGACATCACTTGGCCCCGTCCCCCATGCCGGAAAACGCAGTGATTTGCAGGCCGCGGAGAGGGGCGGGGCTTCGCAGGCCACGATCGCGTAATTTAAGCCACGCCTCTCACCACGGACCTGCAATTTACTGTAATTAAAACTGCGGGAGCAGTGGCTATCACCAGAAAGCGGGAGACTTGCCCACCTTCCCGGGGGACCGGGAGAAGGTCTCGCTTTTCGGGATGTTCCCGGCCATTCTGGGAGGGTAGGCAACCCTGTGATACACTATTTACGCTCAATGCCCAGGTGCTTTTCTGCACTTCTCATTATGTTAATTAGATATTAACTGTCCAACTACAACACATAAGCCAGTACAAGTTAAATTTAGAACCTTTAAATATAAATTGGTGTTTAAGCTTGAATCAACACAAATCAAGGGAGTAGAAAACTGAGATGGATGTGTGATTGGTATGAGGGTTGATGTTCTCTGTTTAGGGTGGTTTAGTATTGTCATGGTGACTTGAAGATTAGGGGACAATGTAATGTGTTTTGGTGATAGGGAGTGTGTGCTATGTTTTTAGAATATGACCATAGGGAGAAACATGTTTACAGGTAAAGTCATACCACCCAACAGCTTTTTTTGTCAATTGGAGGACAGATGGGAGTTAAGTCCCACTAATTTAGGGCATAGTTAGGAAAGGGATAGAGGATTGACAATGGTCCAGCACTACCAGGTCATGGAAAGGCCCATGGTGGACATAAAACCCTTCCCCAAGTGGGACTGGGCCCTATTCAGACCTGATCACAGGACAAATGCATAAAAAAAAATGGGCAATACCGCACTGCAGGTTGGGAAGATGTAACATGTGCAGAAACAGTTAAGGCCCATACACACTAGAAGATTATCTTTCCAATCTGAATGGTTGGAATAAAAATCTGGACATGGAAAAAAGACAAAAATAGTCATTCAGACAAATAAATTAAATCAATTTATGCAGATTATTGTTTTTGTCCATTTTCCAACTTTTGGGAGCAAATGGTTGATTGTAATTTGTTCCCAAAAATGTCCAGATTTTCATTTTAACCAAATTGGAAAGATAATCTTCTAGTGTGTATGGGCCTTTAGATTTGGGTGGGGTGTGTTCAAACTGAAATCTAAATTGCAGTGTAAAAATAAAGCAGCCAGTATTTACCCTGCACAGAAACAAAATAACTCACTCAAATCTAAAGGCCCCCATACATTATGCGATTTTCGGCCGATTTCACCCGATTTCGGCACTTTGGGCCGATAAATCGGGTGAAATCGGCCCAAAATCGCATGTTTGTGACATCTGATCCAATCTGATGCGCGTTGCCCTGCTCATCAGATTGGATCAGGTGGTCGTACCTGCAGAACATAAGATATATCAGAATCTGAGCCATCGTGGGTGCTTTTTAGCACCACGATGTTTCAGATGCTATATATCTATATGGGTACCTCCTTCAGGTGCTCGGCCATCGCATCCTCCAACCCCCAGTCAGTGACAGTAGCAGCAGCCGGCGTCACAGGAAGGGGCAGGCGCGATGGAAGGGACTCTCTCTCTCTCCCCTGCTGATGAATATAAGAACGGGGTGTAGAGCCCCCTCCTCTCTCCTGAATGTCTGCACTCTTCATGGGGCTGTAGAGCCCGGACCTCTCCCCTGCTGCTGTACGAATGACACCACTGGCAGCAGAGCAGAGCCCAGACCCCCCCCTCTCCCCTGCTGAATGAATTAATGACACCACGGGCAGCAGAGCCCGGACCCCCCTCCCCCTTTCCCCTGCTCGTATAAAAGTAAATAAACTTTGGCTTGTGAGGAGAAGTGTCAGACAGTGGTGTCTGTTATCTAGTACTAGGAGACGGGGCTATGGGAAAGGTGAATAGTTTCTGAGATTATGAATGATCACCATAAACGTATAGTACAGGGTTGCCGACTTTCTTATTCTCCTCTCCGGGAGAAGCCCGGAGAGGAGAGATTCAGTAGCCGCTCAGGGGGCGGGGCTTAAGCGTGACATCGCTAAGCCCCGCCCCCATGCTGTTAAACCAGCTAATTCAGTGATCTCTGTGGAGGGGGCGGGGCTAAAATGACACGATTGTGTCATTTTAGCTCCGCCCCCTCCGCTGAGACCCGAGGATTGCGGCATTTTAATGCCGCGATCCGGGGGACAGCGGGGGTTCCCCCTGAACCCGGGAGGATTGCCCACCCTTCCGGGGGGCCGGGAGGGAGCCCCGATTTTCGGGAGACTCCCGGAAATTCTGGGAGGGTCGGCAACCCTGTTTACAGTATATGTGTCAGTGACTGTGCATTAGACATTCACAGATGTCTGCTGCTAGTGGTTATGCTGTCTGTTCTGTTCTAATACTGGAGGTGCAGTCTTCAGTTGCACACCTATGTTTCATATAAGACGACCCTAAAAGGACATATAGAACATTTGGTACTTGTGTATTATAACGGCTCCCCCAATATTGATCGCGCAATGTTTTGATCGCATCGCATGCCATGCACCGATGGCATGCGATGCGATTTTTGCCCCCTATTCGATGAAAACCCAAATGGGTGCTTACAATGTTAAATGCACCCCCACGCCACCACACACCCCCCCCCCCCACTATAAACGTGAACCCGAAGCGTGGTGAGCGCAACGAGCCCGCGAGGGGTGGCGGTAAGCGTCCTCCGACCTTTTCATACCCCCACTATCCATTTCGGCGTGGAGTTGATTTTATAAAGTGTGGCGAGCGCAGCGAGCCCGAAGCGTGGCGAGCGGACGCGGATACCTTCACAGGTATCCGCGTCCCCTCACGGGCTTCACAGGTATCCGCGTCCCCTCGCTGCGCTCGCCACACTTTATAAAATCAACTCCACGCCGACGTGGATAGTGGGGGTATGAAAAGTTCGGAGGACACGTACCGCCGCCCCTCGCGGGCTCGCTGCGCTCGCCACGTTTATAGTGGGGGGTGGCGTGGGGGTGCATTTAACATTGTAAGCACCCATTAGGGTGCTTATACAAGTTTAAATCGCATCCCATCGAATTGTATGCCATATCCAATGTCATACAATTTTAAAATTGTATGATATTGGTTAACATCGCGCAATATCGCATTGCATACCATCGCATGCCAAATGGTATGCGATGCGATGGGCGCTGTGCTACTACACAAGTACTGAACATTTAATGGAGCAGATGATACCAGCGTACAGACGGTGCAGGATGTTGCTCTATGCTCTTTTTGTATGAGTGACGACACCCCCCGAACTACATATAAATATACCGCCATTCTCCTTTCCTCAGAACAGTAATACCTGCAAGGTATAGCACTGTTCAGGCCACTCCCTAGGGCCATCCCATCAGATAAATCTCATGGCATATCCAATTTGCGTCAGATAAATCACGTGATTAATCACATGTGATAAATCATATGTGATTTATCTGACACAAATTTGATGTAAAAAATGGCACATCAAGTGTCAAATTGTATGTAGGCCTCCTGGGAAGCTGCTGGGGAAGTGCAAGGGAAATCAGATGCAATTTTACAGGTCAGATAAATCTCATAGTGTATGGGGGCCTTTACTCTCTCTCTCTCTCTGCACATAATACATTTGCGGGTATGGATCATTGGATAGAAACCAACTAGGTCAACAAGCATTAGTTCGACATGCAGGCAGGTCGACATGACTGAAGGTTGACATGAGTTAGGTCAACAGTCAAAAGGTCGACATGGGGTTTTTCACCTTTTTTTTTTACCCGAATGTTGACATGGACACTGAAAGTACGCTTGGCACACTATTTTATTCTCCCAACATGCCCTAGGGCCTGAAATACCACATGTCAGCACAAAAAAGTACAGGGGGGGGGGGGAAGCTGGGGTCCCTAGGTATTTCTATAACCTGCACGAGGCTCATCTATTTAAATTTCAGCCGATTATGGCTAATACCGGTCGTAGCCGCTCGTACCGCGGATCGGCCATAATCTGCGATCTTAGTAAATTTCCCCCATTATATTTCAGTATTCTCTGAACTATCTAGTTTAAAATGGCATGGAAATAAAATAAATACAGTCAGAAAGTAAGGAATGTGTGATTGAAATGTTTATGAGTGGGTGTTGCGCTTCTCTCTTTTATTTATCTTTTTGTACAGAATATTTTTTTCCTTCATAATTAAAATACAACAGTATCTGCCAAAGTGTGTGGTGTGTCTCTCGGCATTCCTGGAAATGTACACCTTCTTAAGGCGTGTACTGGCCTCCTAAGGCTTCAGTAGATAAAGCATTCTACTTTATAAACATGTACAATGCAGAAACAATGAAATTAGATAGCCTCACCCAGTACATATTAGTATACTGAGCTATGCATATCTCTTAGATAGATAGCTACAGTTTTGTACAATACATTACATCAGTGATTGACTGCGAGAGCCAGACATTAACTCTGTACCCACATGGTTTATATTGTCTGTAAAAGAGCTAAATGCTAAGTATGACTTTCTGCTCCCCTTTAACTGAGGTCATAATCCTTTGTACAGTGGCAAAGGAAGGATTTCTGTGAGTGAGTTCCATACATATGATGAAAGTTTGGAAAACAAACTGAAACATTTAAACAAGTTTGCCATCCTGTCACATACACATATATCATATCTCCCATCTGTCCCACGGTAGTGTCCCGCGGTGGTGGTGGGGCAGTTGAGAGTCCCTATCACTCGCTGCTCTACTGAGCAAAGCAAAGGTGAATAGACGCTGGGCACATGTGCACAGCATCTAGTCATGGAGACAAAGGGACAGGGGGCTGGCCATGCCTCCCATAGCGATGAACTACAGGGGCTTTGATCGCGATAACGGCATTGTTGTGAAGCTACACTCCCTTATGTGAATCCACACCCCTTTTTTCAGGAGAGCACACGGCAGGTTCTGACCCGACTGTTTTTAAAAGTTTGTTCTCTTTGTCTACCCTTATTTATATATACATATATAGATACAGACTGGAAGCCGGCACTCCAGGGATTTTACAGCAAGGTGAAACTCTTTCAGAAAGAAGATACCGACACAAGGGTATGGTGTCAACGTTTCGGGCTGTGTGCCCTTTATCAAGACATGTGGGTGAATAAAAAGTACTTACATTTATAGTGAACTGTACATCCAGCAACTCGTGAGCAACCATCACCTGTTCAGATGGCTGTCGGGGGACTGATGACGTCGGGGAGTCAGCAGGGTGAAGCTGTGAGGGGGCGTGTAGCGATCTGTGTAACGGGTTACCAGGGTAATGTTTAGGGGAAGGGGGAGAGGAAAACGGGCCAGTGCACAGGTAGGTATGGTAGTCTAGATATGGAAAAATAATAATAGCAGTCCACAATAGAATTTAATTATGAGAACAGGAGGTTCCCTAGAAAGTCACAGATGTGGAGGTGCACCCTAGAGAGTAAATACAATTGGAAAGATGAAGAAGGAACGACTCTCTTTGGTGTTGGGGCACTCTTAGTATAATGATTACATTAAGTAATCTATGAAGATATAAAGGTATTGGGTAGTCTGAAATGAAATGTGGGTGGGATTAAGGGTACTAGCTCAAAGTTATGAAGTGAAGTGAGAAAATGCTAGTTGAACATTGTAATAGAGGAGGAATGTTTCCCCTCCAGGAGAGTTATTTTACGTTTAAAAATTAACTTTTATTAGGTATAAAGTAAAAAAGTATCTAGACAGACATTAGCAGACGTTTAACACAAAACATTTAGACATATAGACAAACTGAGGTAACCCTTGAGTATCTGTGCCTAATGGGGCCCTGGGTCCTCCTGTTTAACCTCCACCTGGGTAGGTAGTGTACGTGATCCCAGGTAAGAGTAATGCCTCCTCTACGGTAGGTAGTGTGTTAGAGTCCCCTAAGGGATAGTTAGGTCCTGTCCCTTGTAAGAGGTAGCTTTACTGAAGGGTCAGGGGTTCCACTAATGGGGTTTAGACGTTGTTGCAGTGGGTGAGCCTGATTCTGGGATTACAATTTGTGCAAGGAGAAACTTTACTAAGGGGGCTAGGTGGAGATCTAGTACCCCATAGGGTTCACTCTTTCTCAAAGAGTGTGGTGTGTGCGCCGCTTAGGGGATTAGAATACAAGTTACAAATACTTAGGTTCTTGTACCCCCTATCTGCGTCCGCACTGTAGACAAGTGATTCGTCCAGGTCTGGCCAGAGATATATCTTCAAGGCAATCTCAGGTCAGATTACTCAGTACATACGGAGAAATTTACATGACACATTGCCAATTTTTCATAGTCAACTCAACAAATTCCAATATGAACAAAAACCTGTTTACCAGGATATCCTCTTTATAGTGAGGAGAATATAAACACCTGTCTATTTTTGCGAGGAGGATATCAACACCTGTAAGCCCAAGATATCTTTTAAGATCCCTCTCACCTCCCTGAGAGGAATCACAGTGCAGACATCAATTTCTATTTTAAGCCACAATATCTCTTTTCCTGAGTAATGATGTTCTCAGCAAAGTTAACCTTTATGCAGAAATTGACTACAATGTATGCAGTTTACAGAAATGTGTTAATTTTACAATTGCAACATTCTGAGGCATCAGAAACAGTCATGCTATCTAAACACAGTTTAAATTATTAAAGAAAGGAATTTTTCAATAACTCATGGATCAAGTTGATCCTACAGGAGGACACAATATGTGGGCCCTTTGAGGCCTGGTTACCAATAATCCCTTGGAAGGGTGAATATTCTTTTGATCTGCCTGATGAGCAGATAAACGTTCTGTCTCATAAAATCACATGAGAGCTGCACAAAAGACCGTTTGGTTTACATGAAACTTCACTGGGTTTTTAAATGGCCAATGTGAAGTTTATTCAAACAGACACATCTACAAGACAGGAAAAAGGTAGCAGTATAGGCTAACTGTTTCTCCCGCAAGGAGATAGGGATAGGACTGGGAGGAGGGAGGGTGAGAAAAAAGTATGAAGCAGGTTTGAGTGAGAATGGAATACAGGTAAGGATTGGGATCCCGTTCTGCCCAGTAGGTATGGGTAGTCCCACCGACTTTATATACCCGTAACAGAAGGGAGAGCCTGGTTGGAGTTTGGAAAGTCTCCTATCCCCTCTGGCAGGTTATCTACTCCGACTGTCAGCTGCCACTTGGTGAGA
The DNA here is from genome assembly GCF_055691185.1 of Crinia signifera. Taxonomy (NCBI): domain Eukaryota; kingdom Metazoa; phylum Chordata; class Amphibia; order Anura; family Myobatrachidae; genus Crinia; species Crinia signifera. Next base: position 266,463,160 of record NC_139219.1, on the reverse strand, counting down.
GTGGGCTTATTTGGGTATTGTGGGGGATGTTCCCAACCTAAGGGTGTAGGGTCAGTGGTGAAAAATGAAAGAATGCTCTGTGTGAACCTCTATAACAAGCGGCTGCTGCCCTGCTTTGTATACCTGTGGGCTCGGGGTGGAATATTGTACGGTTTTTGAGAGAGGTCACCCTTATCTCATAGTACCTTCAGACGCCCCGGGCCGGTTACTGTCAGTTTGTCGACAGACCTTAGAGGTATGGCGGGTGAGCGGGCTTGTGTGGGCGCAAACAGAGGGCTAAACGACGAGAGCAGTCAAGTGGGGAAACTGCTGTCAGGGTGAGCACTCAGAGTTCCCTGTTTAGGAAATCTACCAGTGCAGGGTGAGTCATGGGTGCTATGCCCGGATGAGTGTTCCCCGAGCAGGGAGTAAACCCCAGGTAGAATTTACAGTCAGTGCTGGGATAGGTGTGCTGCTATCCTCCACATATATATATATTTGTTCAATAGTGGTGGAGGGTGAGCGGCACCTATCAGGAGGCCAGCTAGTGTGGTAAGTGGGGAATAGATTTGAAAATGCAGGAGAAGGGGACAGAGGGAAGGAGGAGGGGGGAAGCACAAGTCAGGAAGGGTAACGGGGGAGTGCGGGAGAAAGTGGTACCTGTCTGTGTACAGCGTACACGTATCTGGTACTGGGATCGTCTCCTACAGGTAATGGAAGCTGCTTAGGACGGCGTCCTGTGTCTGCAGGTGTATCTTCGTCATTTGTGCAGGCTGCTGTGTATGAGGCAGGAGGGTGCCCGGGGAGTCCCCTTGAGCGCGGCTTCTGACTGGTGTCTGCCCGATGCTGCCGAGGTAACCAGGGTAACCAGATAACCAAGAAAAAATGTGAACGAACGCTGTGCAGCGTGAGTGAACTGCACCAGACTATGTGACTAGGGGAACATTGAACAGGTGACGTTTGCATCTACAATGAAACATGTAAAGAATATAAAAATCAGGCAATAACGGAGATGAGCAAATGCACTGAACAAGTCTGACATATAAACATGAAGGTAAGTGTATCGGGGGTATCCGAACCAAACCCGGTACAATAAAGTTCATCCAAGACGCTGTACCAGTGTCAAACACAACGCGATGTCGACAAGCAGTCCGTGTGGTGCGTGTGAACAACATCTCACGGTATGACAGACTCAGCCTAAACGGTTTGATGGATGTGTCTGATGTGCACATGTCTGGCCCAGTATAATGTCAACATGGGATTGATGGACTTGAGTCAACTGCGTAACCGACATAACGGATGCAGCCTAAACGGCTCGATGGGATAAGGGTATATGGGTGACTAACATCAAGGTCTGACAGTTATGCTGAAAGGATGTTAATTTATAAAAAGCAGGACATCGGTTGTAGTTCATTGAGGCCGTGTGGTTTGACAGTTCCAAGTTTGTGTATCCAACGTGCCTCTAATCTGAGAAGTGATTTGCCTCTATCACCTCCGCGAACGCTAGGTGGGACACAGTCAATCATTTTATAGCGAAGGCTGGGTATGGTGTGTTTGTATTCCTTCCAATGCCTTGCCACAGGTTGATCTGAACCTTTGCTGCCAAGGGCTGCCTTAATGTTGGATTTGTGGAGTGCAATACACTCCTTAAACTGTCTGATCGTTTTACCGATATACAGTAGTCCGCAGGGACATTTTATATAGTATACCACGTATTGGCTGCTGCAGGTCAAAGGGAAACGTATTTGTAGTTTAGCTCCAGTTCTAGGGTGCTGAAATGTGTCACCGATTTCAAGTGCACTACATGTCACGCATTTTAAGCATCTGTAGCTCCCATTTTTGCGTTGGAGGAAAGTTGGAACAATGTTGTCTTTCAAAGTGGAAACATCATTGTGGACAATTAAGTCTTTAATGTTTTTACTGCGTTTGAATGCGGGCATTATTCTGTTGTTTCTGAGTGCTGGGAGATTGGTATCAGTGTTAATAATCGGCCAGATCTTCTTGGCTTCAGTTATGAGTTGTTTGCTGTGGGTGCTAAAGAACTGCGTCCACACCATGCAATCTTTCGTAGACTGTTTCTCCTTTGGTCTCAGCAATATATCTCTGTCCAGAGCCAGTACCTTATCTTTTGTTTGCAATAACAGGTGTTTGGGGTAGCCTCTCTTCTGGAATTTTTGTATCATGAGCGAAATTTCATGATAAGCATCTTCTGCAGAGGTGCAGATTCGCTTAGCTCGCAGAAATTGCGAGTATGGCAGCGCCCATTTGGAAGCCGGTGGATGGAAACTGTTGGCAACCAGCAGTGTGTTTCTATCTGTGGGTTTATGATATACTTTTGTAGTCAGGTGATTGTCACTGGTTTGGCTTATTAGTACGTCTAAAAAGCTGATCTCATCAAAGCTGGAATAGCTGGTGAATTTGATGTCAGGGTCTTTTGAGTTAATTTCTGCCATGAGTTCTGTAAATGTTTCCGGGGTTGTGTTGTAGATTACCAGGATATCATCAATGTAACGAACAAAGGTTTTAATTTTTGAAGAAATGTTAGGGTCTGTGAAGAATAGGTCTTTTTCTACATCGTGCATAAAAACATTAGCCACACTTGGAGCCACGCAGGATCCCATTGCGACCCCAGACTGTTGGATATAGAATTTATTATCAAACATAAAGTAGTTGTTTGATAGTGTCATGTCCAGTAATTCCATAAAAAAGTTGCTGTCAGGACCGTTGTACAAACCACTCCCCTGGACCGCTCTTTGTACCGCACTTATACCTCTGTGATGGGGTATACTCGTGTATAGCGATACCACGTCGATGGTGCATAGTAACATTCGTGCAGGTAGAGGTGAAATACCTTGTAGGCGTAGTAATAAAGAGTTGGTGTCCTTGAGGTAGGTATTTTGTTTTTGCACTATAGGCTGAAGAAACATGTCCAAAAATTGTGACGAGGTGTAATATAAAGAGTCTCTGGCGGCTATTATCGGGCGGCCGGGGGGGGGGGTTGTTGCATTTTTATGTAGTTTGGGTAGGGTATAAATCAACAGAACTTTCGGACAGTCAACTGTCAAAACTGTTTTGATGGAATCCGGGATGAGGTTAGAAAGAACCGCCTCTGATAGGAAAGCGTTGAATTGTTGTTTGAATGTGGATGTGGGGTCCTTGGGAAGTTCACGATAAGTCTGTCCATCTGACAGTTGACGGTATATCTCGTTTTTGTAGTCTGTAGTATTTTGGACAACGATGCCTCCTCCCTTGTCCGCACTGCGGATTACAATGTCAGTGTATTTGCTCAGATTTTGTAAGGCTTGGTTCTCAGCCATGGTCAACAAAGGACTCTCGTTTGTCCCAACGCACAACCCAGACCCCTTTGATGATCAAATTGACCTTTATCGGTTCGGACGTAAACTGAGGTTAAAAGAACACTTTGGAAGTGAAACCATAACCCTGAAACACGACTACACACTCCACAAAAAAATCAACTTTGACCCCATCTCCTATAACCCTGCAATTAAGAGCTTCACTAATTACATGCAGCAACAAATACAAACCCTGCATGGTGAACCGGCCAAAACGCAGAGAAACCTGACTAAAACATAAATGAGGGCGACACGTTGCTCCCCATCGAGCAACCGTTTAGTTGCTGATAGTACTTGTTGTCAAATAGAAAGTAGTTCCTCTTTAAAGTTAAAGACAGCAACTGGATAAATAGGTCTATGTTTTACGAAGAGAGGGCCATGTTTTTTGAAGATCCTAGCACAGCGGCGAACATCTTATTGTGCACGCGGTACATTGACGACCTCTTCCTCCTGTGGACGGGGGAAGAGGAGTCTCTTATGTCCTTGCTCAACATGATCAACGCCAGAGAGTCGCCCATTAGAATTACACATCAGCATTCCACCCATACAATCAATTACTTGGATGTGCAAATCACCATCAGCAACGGGAAGCTAGTTACCACCATCTTCAACAAACCCACAGATAAGAACACCCTGCTTAAGGCCAACAGCCACCACCCGAGGTCCCTCATTAGAGGCCTCCCAAGATCACAAATGATCCGGGCAGCTAGGATAACAAGCGAACCATCATTGCTTCCAGCTGAATTAGACCGCATGGTGGACAAGTTTGTAGCCAGGGGGTATAACCCCAGAGATCTGGAGGAACAAAAGAAAGAAGTTCTGCAGATTCCCAGGGAAGAACTGATGACACCCAAGGCTAAAGCAAAAAAGGCAGTCATCCCATGGGTCTCCAGGTATAACACCAGCAGCCCAGTCATACCGTGGGCCACCAGAGCCCTCTGGCCAATCATAGCCACGGACAAAGATCTCCCCTGTTACAAGAATATGCGGCCGATGGTCTGCTACAGCAGAGGAAAAAACTAAAAAGACCACTTGGTCCATTCGGACATCTCCAACTTTAACAAAACTGAGGCACCACGAAACTTCATGTCCCGCCAACCAGGGTGTTATCGATGCATAAAATGCACGACATGTGAAAACATGACAGTTGGGAGCACGTTCTCGAACAAGGATGGCAGTAAGACCTTTTCCATCAGGCATGTACTACACTGTAGGTCCTCATTCGTCGTATATCTTATAACATGCCCGTGCCACTTGCAATATGTGGGCAAGACGGTGAGAACGGTAAGGGAACGCATGGTGCTGCATCGTTCTGCGATCAAGAACGCCCTTCAATCTAAAACATCGGACCAGCCAGTGGCTCGCCACTTCTTCGAGTCAAAACACACCTTGAATGACCTGAAGTTCATAGTGATAGACCACGTTCCAGCTTCTAATAGAGGAGGAGACAGAGAAGGCGCACTCCTGCGCTGCGAGTCCAAATGGATCCATTTACTGGACTGCTGCAAGCCCAAGGGCCTCAACGACAGATTGTCCTTTGGAGTATTCAAATAACACAGCAAAGCTCACGGGCAGAAGAGCCCGAAAGCGGGTCAGGCCAGACCCTTATCTAGATCTACTCCATCATGCTCCGTTTCCCCCAGCTCAGTCCCTATCAGGGACACATGTACGTTCCGTACTAGAGCCCACATAGGGGTTCGTGTACACAACAGCTGTCCTCCACCTTGACCCACGATCCCCCATTTCTCCATGTCCAGCCCAGCTCCCTACTTATATATAGTCTGTTCATCAGGGATAGTTCCCTGCTCCGGAGAGATATTCCGCTCCTAGGGCAATTGAAGTCTACTCATAGATTGCATGCGGCACCCGGAAGCAGCAGTGTCAGAGCTCAGGGGACTCAGGGGACTCGGAGCGCCTCTCAGGGCCGGCGCCTACCTGCTTTGCAGGCTGTGCTGAGTGGGTAGCGCCGGCCCTGACCAAAAGCGACATCTCTCTGCACCTTATATCTAACCCACCGGCAGTGCAGCATGGTTTTTGTCTTTTTGCATTTGCTTACTAACAAAGCTGAATCAGGCCCAATAAATAATGCTACAACCAATCAGCTCCAAACTGTCATGTGTTCAACTCATGTGTTTGAAAAATTACAGTTGTAAGCTGTTTGGCTGGAGCACAGCTTATCATATGCAAAAGGAGATTTAGCACGAGCTGATAAATGGGCACCTAGATTTTATTGTGGTTGTTATCCAGCTCATTTGTAATGTTTGGAATATAGAAATATTATAATTGTGTTAAAAATATTTATTAAACCTGATGCTGAATTATCCCATCACCCTAAACTGAAGTGTTCATAGTTCTGTGTACCTGATTAGTGTCAGAGAGAACATGTTAACTAGGCAACCTAAGTTCAGTGTGTCACCTGAGATGCTGTTTCTCCATGTGTCAAGCCTGCTCCTCTACTACTGTATTCTCCTTGTTGTGTTACAAGCAAGTAATACTATAATATTTATGTTCTGTACACTGAATACAGCTGAGTGAGTACCTGTTCTATCAGTCTATGCTTATTCACAAAGAACCTGTACTTACCAGGGCAGGATTTGTCACTAGGCCCATGAGGCACGGGCCATGGGGTGGCACCTGTTACGGGCAGCAGCCACTGGGTAACCCCCTGCTTGCAGGAGACGCTCCCCCTCTGCCTGCCGGAGAAGCTCCCCCACTCCTGCCGGAGACGCTCCCCCCCCTGCCCGGTGGAGGCCCTGTACAGTGTGTGTGTGTGTGTGTGTGTGTGTCAGTGTGCCCCTAGATCCTGTACAGTATATATGTCAGTGAGCCCCTATACCCTGTACAGTGTGTGTGTGTGTGTGTGTGTCAATGTGCCCCTAGACCCTGTACAGTATATATGTGTGTGTGTGTGTGTGTGTGTGTCCCTGTACTGTATATGGTGGGCGGGGGGTGGAGGGCAAAAATATTGTGCCTAGGGGCAGCCTGACCCCTAAATCTGGCACTGGTACTTACAGATCAGTGATCAGAGCAGAGCCAGGGCTGCCATAAGAATCTGTAGGTCCCAGGACTGACAAAATAGGCACCACCCCACCACCACCTATTGTTACACAAAATATTTTAGTCAAATATTTTTCCTAAATGATGGTGGGTTATTAGTTTCTGTGTATCGGTGGAGTGTGTATACCTGCAGTAAGCATATGTACATACATCTCGACATTGGCGGCAGAGTGACACACTCTGAGGCACGTGAACATATTTTGGGGCCATTTTCCCCACTGTTGGGATCTTGGTCAGCGGACTGTGAGCTGTTGGCCATGAACCCAGTCCCTCTGTGTCCCTGAATAGATGTTCTGCGTCTATTCAGGGACACAGCATCACAGGATTGTCCAGTGAAAATCGGGACAGTTGGTAGGTATGTATCTCACTTAGCTTTAATGTTTATTTAATCTGACATACCTATATTCTACAGAAAATAAAATGAAGGGCTGCACTCAGACTAAATAACACATTGAAAAAAATTATTTATTCTAATAAAAATAAACATATGTCACCATGTTTAACATAGTGTATAATATTGCTTTCACATTGCAACCCTGCTTTCAACCCATTTTTTTTAAACATTTCATAAAACAGGTCAAAAGCCAGTTAAACCCCTTCACATTGAGTTGTAACCAGTATATTACGGTTTATATACCGTTTTTGTACCTTTCACATTCAACCCGTTTCACCTATAAAAACGGCTTCTTTGCAATAAAACTCTATTGTGCAATTCCTGTTTGTGGGCAGTGACAACATGCAGGGAGACAACCAATGACCCTTGTGATCATCATGTGTAGTTCAAAACGGTTCTGGGTCGTTCGGACTGCAGGAAAAACGGCTCAGAACCGTGTAGGATCCTGCTTTTAAAATGTTTTCAAATGCCGGTATTCTGTAACCGGTAAATTGACTGGGGACCTTTCACATTGCAGCTGGTACCATTTCAAGATGCAAAAAAAGGGCAATATACCGGCTTACAAGTCATGCAATGTGAAAGGGGTATAAAACAACTGTGCTCTGTCTCTGTATATTTATTTTTATTTTTCTGTAAGTCAAATGGTTCTTAAAAAGATCATTATTTATATGATCAGAGATTGTATCTAGAAAAACTGATGTCTAACAAGTTAATTGCTAATGTATTATACAATGTGTCATATACTATGTTGAACATGGTGACATATGTTTCTTTTTATTAGAATAAATCATTTTTAAATGTCTTGTTTGGTCTGAGTACAGCACTTCATTTTATTTTCTGCAGTGTTTTTCTCTTTGAGGGTCAGCGCCTCTATTATACAGTAGGTGAAGCTGCAGTCCAAACCTAATAGATATTTAAAATGACAAACATAGCAACCAGCACCATCACATTTCCCTTGTTGTTGTCTAAATATATCTGTTTAAATGTGTAATGTGTCATGGGAATGAGCGTTGTTATTCAGATTGTTCCTGGAAATCGATCCCTCTATGATTTATGCACACATCACTGAGTAATGCTAAGACAAATATTAGTAACTAGTAAGCCCGCTCGAAACAAATGCTTCGAAAGCTAGTCTGCTACCTTGTGTTTGCCACGTTCCGGAGTCTGCACCACATGTGAGTGTTTTAAGGTTAATCTAAACCAGGGGTGGGGAACCCTTTTTCTACCGAGGGCCATTTGGAAAATTTGAAAACCCTTCGGGGGCCATATAAAAATTATCAATTATCGGCATATACGTGTGGGCATTTTACACAGGGCAGCGGCATATACATGTGGGCATTATACACACTGGCAGCGGCATATACATGTGGGCATTATACACACTGACAGCGACATATAGATGTGGGCATTATACACACTGGCAGTGGCATATACATGTGGGCATTATACACAGGGCACCAGCATACACATGTGGGCATAATACACAAGGGTAGCGGCATATACATGTGGGCATTATACACAGGGCACCGGCATATACATGTGGGCATAATACACAAGGGCAGCGGCATATACATGTGGGCATTATACACAGGGCCGGTGCTAGGGTGACCAGCACCCTCCTGCAAACCATAAATTTTGCGCCCTTTCACATTGCCATTGCAACAAGCTGCAGCCCGATTGTGGGAGCGTATGCAATATGCGATCCTATGAAGGCTCTCGGGTACATGTACATGTATGCATACACCATCTCAGTGCTGTGTCCGCAAAATGTTGCAGGCGAGAATCGCATGCATTATGTGCTAGATCGCATCGCACGGCATGCATGCAATGTGTGTGCGATGCTATCCTAAAGCAGTACAAAAAGTATGTGCAGCACGTACTTTTTGTACTGTGCGATGCCCGCAGGAGCGCAAATCGCACCGCACGCTGCTATTGCAGTGTGTATGGCCACCTTTAGGCACATCCAGCCCATTATTTAAAAAGTGTCTAAATTAATATAAAAAAAATCTACAATTATTAAAAAAAATGTTATAAACATGTATAATAAAAGACTCACTGTTATTTTGCTGTTTAACTCTTTTGCAGACCCTCCTCTTCTATGTGCGTAGGCAGGACGTGGAGGACGCCATTACACCCCTCTCGTGACTGAGGGGGAAAGGAGGGGAGAGAAGGAGGAGATGGAAGAAGAGGGGAGGAGATAGAGGGGGCGGAGTGTTGAGGACTGGCAGCGGCACTGGCACAGCACACTGAGAAGAGGGAAGGAAGGGCGGCACTTCTGCCTGTTCGTCATTTGTTTGACAGCTGACAGGCGCAGGTAGAAATGGGTAGGGGGTGGATGTCATCCAGGCATTCACAGACAGCACTTCATGTCTCAGCGCAAGTGTCCGTGAGGAAGAGGGGGCAGGTCGCAGGAGGAGGACAGTGTCTGCGCGGTGCAGGGAGCAGCTCTTTATACTGCCACCCGCCCGCTGTCAGACAGGTGCTGCGGGCGGTGTGCAGGAGGCAGTGACAGTGAGGGCTGAGGCAGATTTAGCAGAGCAGGGAGGGAGACAGCGCCTTTTCAGCATGGCGCCTCCCTGCTTTGCAGAAGCTGCTGAGTGGGTAGCGCCGGCCCTGATTATACACACTGGCAGCGGCATATACATGTGGGCATTATACACAGGGCACCGGCATATACATGTGGGCATAATACACAAGGGCAGCGGCATATACATGTGGGCATTATACACAGGGCAGCGGCATATACGTGTGGGCATTATACACAGGGCAGCGGCATATACATGTGGGCATTATACACACGGGCAGCGGCATATACATGTGGGCATTATACACAGGGCAGCGGCATATACATGTGGGCATTATACACACGGGCAGCGACATATACATGTGGGCATTATACACACAGGCAGCGGCATATACATGTGGGCTTATACACACTGGCAGCGGCATATACATGTGGGCATTATACACAGGGCAGCGGCATATACATGTGGGCATTATACACACGGGCAGCGGCATATACATGTGGGCTTATACACACTGGCAGCGGCATATACATGTGGGCATTATACACAGGGCAGCGGCATATACATGTGGGCAATATACACACGGGCAGCGGCATATACATGTGGGCATTATACACACGGGCAGCGACATATACATGTGGGCAGAGACACCATAAAAAGTGACAGTGAGGAGAAAGGGGGGTGTCACCCCCAAACAGGTTAATGTGATTATGTCTGATTATGAGAATCAGACATAATCACATTAACTTGTTTGGGGGTGAATCCAGGGGTAAATGACAACCCCTGGATGTGTCAGTCACTGGGGAAGGGAGGGTGAGAGAAGCAGCATTGGCGGGCGCATCTTCTGCATATCTCCCTTGCCACCCGCCCGTCTATATTACCGATTAATCAGCTGCCTGCCCTCCCGCCCGCCTATATTACTGATGTATCAGCCGCCCGCCCGCCTATATTACAGATGTATCAGCCCCCGCCCGCCCTCCTATATTACATACCAGGTGCCGGGGATGACTGGCTGCTGCTGCTGCCACCGGGGAGATGTGTAGAAGATGCGCCCGCCAATCACAGTGGTTGTGGAGGGGATGTGCCGGCAGTGATTGGCGGGCGCGTCTTATGCACATCTCCTCGGCGGCAGCAGCAGCAGCCATCTCCGGCGGCTGGTATGAAATATAGGTGGCCGGGCAGATGATACTTCTGTAATATAGGCGGGTGGGCGGCTGTAATATAGGCAGGCGGGCGGGCCGGACATACTGGGTGCGGGGGCCGTATCCGGCCCGCGGGCCGGAGGTTCCCCACCCCTGATCTAAACCCATACTTGCAGACTTTTCGAGAAGCCTCTCTGAGAGAAGCCCGGAGAGGACAGCCGGATCTGCATGACAGTGGGCGGGGATGGGGCTGATGACTAAAAGCCCGCGATTTGCGTCATTTTAGTCCCGCCCCTTGCCGCGGACTTGTGAAAAAACGGTAATTAGTGCGGTAAGAAAGGGGGTGCGGGGGCTACCAGGCAAAAGTGAGAGGATTGACGACTTTCCCTGGGGGCCAGGAGGGGGACCCGATTTTCGGGAGCCTTCCGGCAATTTCGGGAGGGTAGGCAAGCCTGTCTAAACCAGACAGTAAACTGGCCATACAGCATGAGTCTAGGCCGAATGCACATTTTCAACGGATCGTGCATTCAGTTGTGTATACATCGTCATGTATTTCGACCATTCGATGCGGATCCTGAGGTTGCTCCTATTATCTTATGTGTGGCACATATGATCAGTCGGAATGGGTTGTGGTCATAAGCAGATCATATACAAATCATGGGTGAAATTTAATAGGATGGGAGATTCAGAAAGTGAGAGATGTGGTAAGAAATCTCCAGTTTTTTTAAAGCGGCATTTACACTGCAAAACCAGTTTGATTTTGAAGTGTAAATGATTGCCGCTTTTAAAAAAACAGAGATTTTTTATCAAATCTCTCACTTTCTGAATCTCCCATCCTATTAAATGTCACCCTGTATGTCTTTTTATGATCTGCATCATTTGCAGGTTGTTCTAATGTAGCAGCTTAAGACAAGGGCTTTCTAATACACCATTTACACTGCATTTACACTACACCAACAGTGTAGACGAAGGTGGCGCTTGGAGATGACATCATCTCCAAGCGCTGGGACTGCAGTGATCCCCGCTGGAAACACGGATCACCGTGCTGGGGGCAGCCCAGCACCAAGGTAAGCTGCTGGGCTGCCCCCAGCCCCCGTGCACCCCACAGCCGTCGTCCGGGAGGTGAATGGATGCCGCACACAGGCATCCATTCACCTCCTCCGCTGCCGCCACTGTTGTCTGCAGAGTATAGCAGACAACAGCGCAGGCTCTCTGTGTCCCACCCCCCCTCCCGTCCAACCTGCAGATGCTGCGGTCCGCCGGTTGTACGTCCCCCATTGAAGTAAATGGGAGCCTGGTCGGATGACCCGGCGTACCCATTTACACCGCCTTCTACCCAGATCCTAGCCGTGTTCTACCTAGGTCAGGACCTGGGTACAAGTCCCATGTAAAGGGACATGGCGTGTCCCATTTACACCACCACTGACCCGCCGAAGACCCAGGGTTTTGCGGCGGTGTAAAAGGGGTAAAACATAACCGCAGTAGAAAACTGACAGCTACTGCAATTGAAAAACAAATATTTGACAATATTATATATTGCCATACACAGTACCTTGCATACCTCCCAACTTTTGAAGTTGGGAGGTCGGGACGTTCGCGCGGCGCTCCTGAAAAGGGGGCGTGGTCTCGAGAAAAGGGGTCGTGGCCTCACGGGGTGACGCGAACTCCGGCCACGCCCCGTTTCCGCCGCTCGTCGGCGCTGAATAGACGCTGTGCGCATGCGCACAGCGTCTATTCTTGGCAAGCTGGGGGGGCTCCCAACTGTCCCCCCCACCGCGGGACAATGGCGGCCCCGGGCGGGACGCGGGAACGTCCCCGAATATCGGGACGTTCCCGCGGTAAGCGTGACAGTTGGGAGGTATGCCTTGTAATAGTTCAAATAGGGGGACTTTTTCAAACATTCTAAAGACCAATGAAGTGGACTGGTGGAGAAGTTGCCCCCAGTAACCTTACAGTTACAGTGCACACAGTAACTATTACCATATCAATCATTTTCCAGAACCCATCTCTTCCCCCACAGCAGAGAGCTGTTCCCAGGATTTTCACCATAGTTGCCTACCCTCCTGCATTCTGCAGGAGACTCCCCGAAATAGCAGCATTAGTCTAGCAATCTCCCTCATTTCACCTAGCACACTTTATACTGTTAAATTTTTGGGGAAAAAGGAATGAGAGATAGATACATTTACATTGAATCCTCAGCATCATTTCCCAGCACTTTAGCAAGTATAGTAACTCTTACTAACTTCTCTGGAGCTCATATATATTTGGATATAAGCAGTGCTATTTTTGTACGAAAATAGGTTCAGGAACTGTGGGCGGGGGGGTTAAAAAGTGGGCGGTGATGTGGGAGGAGCTACAAAAGGGGCAGGGCATCAATTGGTGCATTACATTTTTTTTTTAAAAACATGCAATTCCTCCCAACAGTGCCAGTAAAATAACAATCCCCCACAGAGCATGACCCCCATGCTTACTTTAAGCAACGCTTATGTCCATGGGGGGCCTACACCACACATGCTGCACCCATATTTTTACTCTCTGGAGACCATCGAAAAATGGTCCAAAAGAGCTGGATGGCTGCAGACAATCTAAGCCACACTACAGTCTCTATCGGGCCATCTAGTGGCTGCAGTTTTGTAATAAGGTACATTTTAATTCCCCCCATAGAGATGAGGAGCAGAGGTAACATTTTATTATATAGGATAAAAAGCAGAAATACCCTTTGCTGCATATGGCAGTTCTGATCAATTTAATTAAATATGTCCCAATAAAAGTTAATGAATGTTTGTTTACATTTTTAGAGAGTTCATCAGTTTCAATAAGCAGAGCTGCGCAGCCTAAAGGTGATGGATAGCGGTGCTGACAGGGCGCAGTGTCCCTGAGAAGGATGGATAACAGCAGAGCAGCGCAGCATAGCTGAGACAGACAGCGGTGCTGAGGGAGCATAAATACCCATCAGGGGTTCCGGTGACTCCCTTTCGGCCAGTGGAGTACGGCGCAGACCGGCGGCTTCAGTGTTGGGCGGTGAGCGGAGCCGGCAGGAAGTGTAGGAGACGCTGCTAATAACAGGCCGGGATTCCTGCCCCGCAGTGTGGAGACTCAGGAGAGCGCGCTGATGCGCCGCGGCGGTGAGCGTCATGGCGCATGCGCACTGCATAGTGCATAGTGCGCTCGAGGTTTCTCTTATGGTGGCAGTGTGGCACCAAATGATACACGGTCACCGGTACGCTGTACCGCCACGGGGGCTGCGGGGGCTGCGAGGGCTAGGCCAGGAGGTTCCGAAACGCTGTTCCAGGTGACCTCATTTTTCAGGTCAGCTTCCGGAACGGTGTTCCGGCACAAAAATAGCCCTGGATATAAGTCATTTTACAAGGTTCCTCTCAGATGTAGCTTCTAGGTGCCACGTTCACAATCTCTTTTCACCATCTCTCCATATAGGGAACTAGACACGCCCTTTGGGAGGAGCATGAAACGCCCCCTCAATGGGGCACTTTGCAAAATTCTGCTACCAAGTATAATCTCCCTGACACTAGTTTTCAAAAGTAGGCAAGTATGGTTTACACATGTGTTGATCATTGGAACATTTCAGATTGCCGCATGCAATGGCAAGACTCGTCCCTTCGCTATTCACAGATGTAAATAAAATAACAAAGCATACTTTGCATCAGCAATTAGCAAAGTACAAAAATGTAACGTCAGTTGCACTTCCATGCAGAGGCAGAACTAGTGAGTAGTGGGCCCAGGTACAACGGGTTGCACCTAGGCCCACCATAAGGTCAACACCACTAGGTCGACATGGGAAAATGTCGACATGGTTCTATGTCGACATGGGACTAAGTCGATATGGGTCTAGGTCGACAGGTCATTAGGTCGACAAAAGCATTAGGTTGACAGTATCTAGGTTGACAGTCAAGAGGTCGACATGGGGTTTTTCACTGTTTTTTGAGCCGACATGTGCCAACAGGCGGTATTTCATGCCCTACCATCCACTAGGGCGTGGTGGGAGAATAAAATAGTGTGCTGAGTGCAGCGAGGCACCGTACCCGAAGCATGGCGAGCAAAGCGAGTGATGCGAGTAGATGCGGTGCACTTGTAACATGTGTCGACATTCGGGTAAAAAAACTGTGAAAAACCCCATGTTGACCTAGACACTGTCAACCTAATGCTTTTGTCGACCTAATGACCTGTTGACCTAAACCCATGTCGACCTATTCCCATGTCACCTAATGGTGTGGACCATCATGCTGTAGACCAAATGACCGTATCCCGGCAACAATATGCTTGCCTTCACACACACACACACACACTGTCACATTCAGAGTATTAAGACAGGTAAATTTACCTTCCAAGCGTCTAGCAAGACTGCATTCCAGAACTTGTTTCTATAAGCACTGTGTGTGCACTCAGTCCACAGCACGGGGATACAAATGCCACTGTCTCTGCAGTGATCCATCAGCCTTCCATTGCTGCAGAGTCTGCATCTGACCATCACTCCATGTCTGCCTTTTAAGGTGCCCATACACGGTGCAATGGCACTGTGCGATGCAATGCGCGCTCCCACGGGCATCGCATAGTGCAAAAATTATGTGCTGCACAGACTTTTTGTACTGCCCTTGAATCGCATCACATAACACGCAAGTCGTATGCAAAACGGATGCGTTGAGATGTGATGCGATCCAGCCCATAACAGGTGTGATCTTCGCACAGTGCATGGGCACCTTTAGGACTCACCTCCTGTGGCTCCCACGCCACCATCATTGTCATAGACCAAACTCCATGTGCTGTACAAACAGCATTTCCCGCCTTCCCTGAAAATGGGGGCAGCCATGTTCTTCCTGGTCACATGTTATTCTTCAACCTATCCGGTGAGTCTCTCCGCAGTGCTAATTGCCAAACCAGTCATCACTCTTCTGCTGCTATAAATATGCTGGGTAAGTAAGGCCAGTTGCCAATGCTACTGATCAGATTATGCTGCCTGTATGGTGTGCTCTCTCTGGGCCAGATTCAAAAAGTGATCAAATAGAGAGTGATAAACAATCGATCAATCAGCTCCTGCCAGTCATTTTTCAAACACAGTCTGTGACATGGCAGGTAGTAGCTGATTCGCTGTTTATCACTCTCCATTTTATCACTTTTTCAGCTTAGCCCTATGTCTCTCAGCTGCTTCCAGGTGCCGTTATCTGGAGATTACCATCCTGCTCCAGGGCCTGAGTCTTCCAGTGTGTAGCTTGCTTGGCTCCGTCAGTATTCCGCCATCAATACCCATCTCCATCTGTGTTCCACCATCGATATTCGCCATCAGTGATCCTCCATTGGTGTCCTACTCTATTGGTGTTCCTCCATTGTTAACCCCTTCCTGACACAGCATGTTTTTGCCTTCCTGACAGAGCCCTTTTTTTCAAATCTGACATGTATCACTTAAGTGGGGATAACTTTTTTTTGCTTTTACTTATCCCAGTGATTTTGAGATTGTTTTTTCGTGACACATTGTACTTCAAGTTAGTGGTAAATTTTCGTCGATACAGTCTGTGTTTTTTTGTGAAAAATACCAAAATGTCGGAAAAAAATTGAAAATTTAGCAATTTGCAAAATGTAAAATTTTCTGGTTGTGAGACAAATAATCATACCACTCAAAATAGTTAATAACTAACATAGACCATATGTCTACTTTATGTTTCCATCATTATTTCAACTTCCTTTTCATTTTTTTGGACACTAGGAGGCTTACAATATGAATAGCAAATTTTCAAATTTTCAAGAAAATTTCAAACACTGATTTTTTTAGGGACCAGTTCAGTTCTGATGTGACTTTGAGGGACTTGTATGTGAGACACCCCATAAATGATGCCATTTCAAAAACTGCACCCCTCACAGTATTCAAAACAGCATTTTGGAAGTTTGTTAACCCTTTAGGTGTTTCACAGGAATTAAAACAAAGTGTAGGTGAAATTTCAAAATTTCATTTTTTTTGCAGATTTGCAATTTTAATACATTTTTCTAAGGAACACAGTACATTTTACTAGAGAAATGTGACTAAAAATTGATTCCCCCAATTCTTTTGTTTTCATAAATATCCTATATGTGGCCCTAGTGTGCACGTTGACCAAACCACAGGCTTCATAATAGAAGGAGCACCTACTTGATTTTGGAGCCTCCTTTTTATGAGATTATTTTTTAGGCACCATGTAGGATTCTAGGCACCATAAGATGCTAAAAGTTAGGAACCCCCCCACAAGTGACCCCATTTTGCAAACTACACCCCTCAGGGAATTCATCTAGGGGTATAGTGTACATTTCAAACCCCCAGGGGTTTCACCAATTGTGGTACAACTGGGCAGTGAAAATGAAAAATTAATTTTTTTACACAAAAATGCAGTTCTCGCTCCAAATTTGTCATTTTCACAAGGAATGAAGGAGACAAAGCACCCCAAAATCTGTGCCCCAATTTCTCCCGAGTATGGCAATGCCTCATATGTGACCAAAAAATACCAGTTGGGTGCATGGCAGGACTCAGAAGGGAAGGAGTGATTTTTGGATTTTGCAGCTCAGATTCTGGTGGAATGTTGGTGGGTGCTATGTCGCATTAGCAAGACCCCCGAAGCACCAATACAGTGGAACCCCCCCCACAAGTGACCCCATTTTGCAAACTACACCCCTCAGGGAATTCATCTAGGGGTATAGTGTACATTTCAAACCCCCAGGGGTTTCACCAATTTTGATACAACTGGACTGTGCAAATGAAAAATTACATTTTTTACACAAAAATGCAGTTCTGGCTCAAAATTTTTCATTTTCACAAGGAATGAAGGTGACATAGCACCCCAAAATCTGTGCCCCAATTTCTCCCGAGTATGGCAATGCCTCACATGTGACCAAAAAATACCAGTTGGGTGCATGGCAGGACTCAGAAGGGAAGGAGTGATATTTGGATTTTGCAGCACAGATTCTGGTGGAATGTTGGTGGGTGCTATGTCGCATTAGCAAGACCCCCAAAGCACCAATACAGTGGAACCCCCCCACAAGTGACCCCATTTTGCAAACTACACCCCTCAGGGAATTCATCTAGGGGTATAGTGTACATTTCAAACCCCCAGGGGTTTCACCAATTTTGATACAACTGGGCAGTGAAAATGAAAAATTACATTTTTTTACACAAAAATGCAGTTCTGGCTCAAAATTTTTCATTTTCATAAGGTATGAAGGAGAAAAAGCACCCCAAAATCTGTGCCCCAATTTCTCCCGAGTATGGCAATGCCTCATATGTGACCAAAAAATACCAGTTGGGTGCATGGCAGGACTCAGAAGGGAAGGAGTGATTTTTGGTGGTGGAATGTTGGTGGGTGCTATGTCGCATTAGCAAGACCCCCAAAGCACCAATACAGTGGAACCCCCCCACAAGTGACCCCATTTTGCAAACTACACCCCTCAGGGAATTCATCTAGGAGTATAGTGTACATTTCAATCCCCCAGGGGTTTCACCAATTTTGATACAACTGGGCAGTGAAAATGAAAAATTACATTTTTTTACACAAAAATGCAGTTCTGGCTCCAAATTTGTCATTTTAACAAGGAATGAAGGAGAAAAAGCACCCCAAAATCTGTGCCCCAATTTCTCCCGAGTACGGCAATGCCTCACATGTGACCAAAAAATACCAGTTGGGTGCATGGCAGGACTCAGAAGGGAAGGAGTGATTTTTGGATTTTGCAGCTCAGATTCTGGTGGAATGTTGGTGGGTGCTATGTCGCATTAGCAAGACCCACGAAGCACCAATACAGTGGAAGCCCCCCACAAGTGACCCCATTTTGCAAACTACACCCCTCTGGGAATTCATCTAGGGGTATAATGTACATTTCAAACCCCCAGGGGTTTCACCAATTTTGATACAACTGGGCTGTGCAACTGAAACATTACATTTCTTACACAAAAATGCAGTTCTGCCTCAAAATTTTTCATTTTCACAAGGAATGAAGGAGACAAAGCACCCCAAAATCTGTGCCCCAATTTCTCCCGAGTATGGCAATGCCTCACATGTGACCAAAAAATAGCAGTTGGGTGCATGGCAGGACTCAGAAGGGAAGGAGTGATTTTTGGATTTTGCAGCTCAGATTCTGGTGGAATGTTGGTGGGTGCTATGTCGCATTAGCAAGACCCCCAAAGCACCAATACAGTGGAACCCCCCCACAAGTGACCCCATTTTGCAAACTACACCCTCAGGGAATTCATCTAGGGGTATAGTGTACATTTCAAACCCCCAGGGGTTTCACCAATTTTGATACAACTGGGCAGTGAAAATGAAAAATTACATTTTTTTACACAAAAATGCAGTTCTGGCTCAAAATTTTTCATTTTCATAAGGTATGAAGGAGAAAAAGCACCCCAAAATCTGTGCCCCAATTTCTCCCGAGTATGGCAATGCCTCATATGTGACCAAAAAATACCAGTTGGGTGCATGGCAGGACTCAGAAGGGAAGGAGTGATTTTTGGTGGTGGAATGTTGGTGGGTGCTATGTCGCATTAGCAAGACTCCCAAAGCACCAATACAGTGGAACCCCCCCACAAGTGACCCCATTTTGCAAACTACACCCCACAGGGAATTCATCTAGGGGTATAGTGTACATTTCAATCCCCCAGGGGTTTCACCAATTTTGATACAACTGGGCAGTGAAAATGAAAAATTACATTTTTTTACACAAAAATGCAGTTCTGGCTCCAAATTTGTCATTTTCACAAGGAATGAAGGAGACAAAGCACCCCAAAATCTGTGCCCCAATTTCTCCCGAGTACGGCAATGCCTCACATGTGACCAAAAAATACCAGTTGGGTGCATGGCAGGACTCAGAAGGGAAGGAGTGATATTTGGATTTTGCAGCTCAGATTCTGGTGGAATGTTGGTGGGTGCTATGTCGCATTAGCAAGACCCCCGAAGCACCAATACAGTGGAAGCCCCCCACAAGTGACCCCATTTTGCAAACTACACCCCTCTGGGAATTCATCTAGGGGTATAATGTACATTTCAAACCCCCAGGGGTTTCAGCAATTTTGATACAACTGGGCAGTGAAAATGAAAAATTAAATTTTTTACACAAAAATGCAGTTCTGGCTCAAAATTTTTCATTTTCAGAAGGTATGAAGGAGAAAAAGCACCCCAAAATCTGTGCCCCAATTTCTCCCGAGTACGGCAATGCTTCATGTGTGACCAAAAAATGGCAGGACTCAGAAGGGAAGGAGTGATATTTGGATTTTGCAGCTCAGATTCTGGTGGAATTTTGGTGGGTGCTATGTTGCATTAGCAAGACCCCCGAAGCACCAATACAGTGGAACTCCCCCACAAGTGACCCCATTTTGCAAACTACACCCCTCAGGGAATTCATCTAGGGGTATAGTGTACATTTCAAACCCCCAGGGGTTTCACCAATTTTGATACAACTGGGCAGTGAAAATGAAAAATTACATTTTTTTACACAAAAATGCAGTTCTGGCTCAAAATTTTTCATTTTCATAAGGTATGAAGGAGAAAAAGCACCCCAAAATCTGTGCCCCAATTTCTCCCGAGTACGGCAATGCCTCACATGTGACCAAAAAATACCAGTTGGGTGCATGGCAGGACTCAGAAGGGAAGGAGTGATTTTTGGATTTTGCGGCTCAGATTCTGGTGGAATGAATGGTGGGTGCTATGTGGCATTAGCAAGACCCCCGAAGCACGGTGAAATGATGAACCTAAAAATCCATAGATGTGTGGTATATTTTAAAACACTCCTTTATACATAGGCCGGGTTTGTCGGGGCAAGTGTCACACTGGAAAATAGTTTGCTTTCTTATTCCCTTTTTATAGCAAACTTTGCACCTTTTTTGTGTCCTGCCCTTTTTTCCAGTGGAGGGGATTTCATCAGGAAAATGCTGCCCTGGTACAATACGGGGGCCAGTACTAGAAGTACTGGGGCCCTCTGCCTGCTGGTTCCCAAATATTAGGCCCTTTATGACTTCCTCTTGAAAGTGCATAAATGTCCCCCTCTGGCCGGTAGAACGGAATAGCACGTAAGTGTTATACAGTGCCATCTGGATGATATACACGGCCAGCTTCTTGTACCAGATTTTTGTTTTCCGCAGGGCACTGTACGGCTTCAGTACCTGATCTGAAAGATCCACTCCGCCCATGTACCTATTGTAATCCAGGATACAATTAGGTTTTGAGGTGTGGGTACTGGTACCTCGTACAGGGACGGAGGTGGTACTGTCTCCGTGAATTGTTGTCAGTATAAGGACATCCCTCTTGTCCTTATATTTGACCAACAACATATTTTCGGTGCATATTCCCCTGCTTTCACCCCTTCTCATTACTTGGGCAATGTGCGTTTTTGGGAGGCCTCTTTGGTTCTTGCGCACAGTACCGCAAGCTGCTGTACCTCTTGAATCAAGGGCCTTAAACAGGGGGATGCTGGTGTAAAAGTTATCCACATAGAGGTGATAACCTTTATCCAGGAAGGGGTGCACTAAATCCCAGACAATTTTTCCACTAACACCTACGAGGGAGGGGGGGCATTCTGGCGGTTCAATTCTTGAATCCTTCCCTTCATATACCCTAAACCTGTGGGTGTACCCTGAGGTGCTTTCACACAGCTTATACATTTTTATGCCATACCTTGCCCTCTTACTGGGAAGGTACTGGCGGAATTTAACCCTTCCTTTAAAATGTATAAGGGACTCGTCTATGCAAATGAATTTATCTGGGATGTACATCTCTTGAAATTTGGCACTGAAGTGATCAATGACCGGCCTGACTTTGAATAGCCGGTCAAAGGTGGGATCATCTCTGGGTGGGCACTGTGCATTATCGTTGTAATGCAAAAATTTAAGGATTAACTCAAAACGATTCCGGGTCATGGCCATACGGTAAAGTGGGGTGCTGTACAGAACATCTGTACTCCAATATTGTCTAATTTCTGGCTTTTTTACTATGCCCATATGAAACACCAGACCCCAAAACGTCATCATCTCTACTGCATCTACAGGGGTCCACCTAGCAAATGATGACGTGGGGTTTTGAGCAATAAACTGCTGGGCATATAAATTAGTTTGGTCCACAATTAAATTTATAAAATCATCAGAGAAAAATAATTTGAAAAAGTCAATTTCTCTGAGACCTGTGGAATCAAATTGGATTCCTGGGATGGCCAAAAACTCAGGAACCTGGGGCTCAAAATTGTCTGGTGGTGGGGTCCATACGAGATCAATTATTGGGGGGGTCTCAGCTGCTCTACGGGGGCGTCTTTGAGGGGGTCCCTCATCACTAGAGGAGGAAGAGGAGCTTAAGATGAATCCTTCAAATTCCCGCTTGCCTCACTGGCTGTGTCAGAGTCAGAGGCAAGCATGGCATATGCCTCCTCCGCTGAATACATTCTTCTGGATGACTGGGATGACATTTGGGATGACATTTGGGATGACATTTGGGATGACATTTGGGATGCCATTTTTATTTTTGTGTTTCTGGTAGTGAAATGTTTCAACACGTGTATAGTGTAGGGGGGGTACAAACTTTATTTCAATGTAGTATGTAGTGTGTAGTGTGTATGTAGTGCAGAAAAAAAAAAAAAAAAGTCCTGCGCCAAAAATTGAGCACAGATGTTGGTCAGTAACGTCCGTCACTGAACAGCGCTCAAAGGCAACAGGAATTTGATCAAAAAAATTTGATCAAAAAAAATTAAAAAAAGACCCCACAGCACCCTCAAAAAAAAAAAAAAAGGTGATCAGTGATGCGACACTGATTACCAGTGAGGGGCAGCAGGTGCACAACCTTTGGTGCAACTGACAGTGCAACTGGCAGGTATATATAAAAAAAAAACAACCCCTGCACCCCCAAAAAGTTGCTGATCAGCACAGATATACTGATCAGCACAAAAGGGGGGGTAGCAGACACAAAATATAGCACTCTCTATCACTCTCTGTCACTATCTCTCTCTATCTCTCTCTATCTATCTCTCTATCTCTCACTATCTATCACTCTATGACACTGCAGCAGCAGCACTGACAGTTATATATATAAAAAAAAACCCTGCAGCCCCAAAAAGGGGGGGTAGCAGACACAAAATATAGCACTCTCTATCACTATCTCTCTATCTCTCTATCTCTCACTATCTATCACTATCTATCACTCTATGACACTGCAGCAGCAGCACTGACAGTTATATATATATATAAAAAAACCCTGCAGCCCCAAAAAGGGGGGGTAGCAGACACAAAATATAGCACTCTCTATCACTATCTCTCTATCTCTCTATCTCTCACTATCTATCACTATCTATCACTCTATGACACTGCAGCAGCAGCACTGACAGTTATATATATAAAAAAAAACCCTGCAGCCCCAAAAATGGGGGGGGTAGCAGACACAAAATATAGCACTCTCTATCACTATCTCTCTATCTCTCTATCTCTCACTATCTATCACTATCTATCACTCTATGACACTGCAGCAGCAGCACTGACAGTTATATATATATCAGTACAGTAAATGAATTGATACCGGCGCTTTAGAGAGGTCGTTTCTTAGAGATAAGGATTCCAATATATGTTCAGTACCAGAAGTAGGCTTTGATGTGGCGATTACGGATGTAATAATCCTCCATATATGGAATGAAGCAAAAACAAGATATAGTGCATAACGTTTAAAACAACAAATTTAATATGGGTAATGCACTCACAATTGATGGGGTTTAAAAAGGCACATAGTACAAGGTCCTGGGCACAGCAGGCGGTAGGCGGTCGGTCTCAAAGGCTAATCAGTTCCGGATACTGAAATAGCCTGAATACGTCCGTCCACACGGGTCCCGATGTCCGGCACAGGTCCACAGGTCCAAAGGTAAAGTCAAATGGCCTTTGAGGCGGTCGGTCTCAAAGGCTAATCAGTTCTGTATACTGAAATAGCCTGAATACGTCCGTCCACACGGGTCCCGATGTCCGGCACAGGTCCACAGGTCCAAAGGTAAAGTCAAATGGCCTTGCCATTTGACTTTACCTTTGGACCTGTGGACCTGTGCCGGACATCGGGACCCGTGTGGACGGACGTATTCAGGCTATTTCAGTATACAGAACTGATTAGCCTTTGAGACCGACCGCCTACCGCCTGCTGTGCCCAGGACCTTGTACTATGTGCCTTTTTAAACCCCATCAATTGTGAGTGCATTACCCATATTAAATTTGTTGTTTTAAACGTTATGCACTATATCTTGTTTTTGCTTCATTCCATATATGGAGGATTATTACATCCGTAATCGCCACATCAAAGCCTACTTCTGGTACTGAACATATATTGGAATCCTTATCTCTAAGAAACGACCTCTCTAAAGCGCCGGTATCAATTCATTTACTGTACTGTCCTTCTGCTTTTAAGGTGTCGCAAGAATAACACCTTGGATTGTAATAGGCTGCTTGAGAGCACTGTGTGCGCACCCACCACAGTTAACCTTTCTGTATCACAGTTATATATATATAAAAAAAAAACCCTGCAGCCCCAAAAAGGGGGGGTAGCAGACACAAAATATAGCACTCTCTATCACTATCTCTCTATCTCTCTATCTCTCACTATCTATCACTATCTATCACTCTCTATCTCTCTATCACACTGCAGCAGCAGCAGGAAGTCACAAGAAGTCAGATCCAGGAAGCATCCAGCATGCTACAAGCAGTGATCAGGTGATCAGGTAAGGTATTTGCAAGGATCAGGTAAGTATTTGCAAGGATCAGGTCAGTATCACGGCAGATAGGCACGGTGACCGCTCTGCACGCAATTCCAGACCGGAATGGCGTCTGCAGCGCAGTCACCGTTAGTTTAAATGTCGCGCCTTGGCTGTGATTGGTCCGTGGGTCCCACGGACCAATCACAGCCTTGGGGGCAGGTGGGGTGAGGTGTCGTCGTCATCGATGACCCCCTCATGCCCCCTGACGCCCGGCGGTGATTGACACCTGTGTTACCGAGCGTCTGATTCGCTGGTAACACAGGAAAACGCTGTGAATGGCTGTTCACACTGAACAGCCAGTCACAGCGATCGCCGACGGGGGGGCGGCATCAAAGCCCCCCCTGGGCATGCAGGGACATGTCTGCTGTCAGGGACAGCAGACATCGTCCCTCTGTCACTGCGTCTCTAGACGCAGTGACAGTTTAAAGTCATGACGTACATTTATGCCATGTGTCGGGAAGTACATCCCGGCCATGACGTAAATGTACGTCAAATGTCGGGAAGGGGATAATCAACATCGGTGATCCTCCATT
Source organism: Crinia signifera (assembly GCF_055691185.1). Taxonomy (NCBI): domain Eukaryota; kingdom Metazoa; phylum Chordata; class Amphibia; order Anura; family Myobatrachidae; genus Crinia; species Crinia signifera. The sequence goes on along the minus strand of NC_139219.1, from coordinate 266,438,446 downwards.
GGTATTCTGCTCCATTGGTGTTACCACCATCAATACTCACCATTGGTGTTCCGTCATCGATACCCACTATCAGTGATTCTCCATCGATTTCCAGCTTCATCATCTGGACCCAGCTCTTACAGCACCATCCAAGTCCTCAAGGGTCAGTATCACCATGTCACTCTTCTTTTATTGTATTTCCTGAACTTGCATTATATCAGTGTTCTTATACTGCTTCACTTACCACGTGTATCACCGTTTCTACTTTGTCTGCTCTCCATCAGTATGCAAACACTGCTACAATTACGAATTAGTTCTTTAACAGCAGGATGTATCATCCCTGACACGCATGAAAGGAGCCTGTCATTGTTATGTGCTGAGTCGGGCACCAAGGGGGGGGGGGTCTGCACATTTTCGGTTAGTGCTGACCCGCCACAACCACACTGACCACACTGCCCGACAGCAGTGCGGTGTGTAGCTCATAGGCTACAATGGGCTACCACCATCTCAGGATGCGAAGCGTTGCTGCCTGATGTTGAAAAATGGGGCAGCTACGCTTCCCCCATTGAAACCTATATGTACCAGAATACGGAGATGGGTATTGAGCATATGCAGGGTGCACCCTACACAGCGGGCGCGCGGGGGGGGGGGGGCAGAGAGGAGCATGGGGTGCCGAGCAGCCTCATTACCATATGGGAACCCCCATCTGTGCAGACAAGCACATGTAAAGTTCCACAGAGCAACCTTACATATGCGTGGGCCTTCGCCATCATTCAATGGTTGGCAACCATCGAATAATGGGGGTGGGTCCCCAGAGCCTGCAAATGGATGTTTATGTTAAACATCTATTCGCAGCCAGTGCATGCGAACCCGTGCTGTAAGGGGGGCGAGCAGCCTGGCATTCGCTGGGCGGGGTTTGGTGGACACGCAAGGCTGCAAATTTTGCAGCCTTGCGAGTCAACCAGAATAACCCCCTAAGCCCGGAGTGAGCACAGTGCTAAAGATGTACCCTGAAAATGTAGAATTGCATCAGTCCCTGTATGTATGCTCACTGTAGGCTCGAATGTCCAAATCAATATCTTATGGAAAGACAATACCTCAAATATAGTCTTACAGGGTTATAGGTCATTGGGTTGACTCAACAAAGGTCAAGAACTGAAGGTCGACACCTGCAAAAGGTTGACATGGCTTTAGGTCGAAAGGGTCATAAAAGTTTTACATGATCACATCCTTTGTTTTCTTAGCTGTTACAAAAACTTGTATCCTATACAGCTGTTTTGTTACAAGAAAAATCCAAATAAATTTAATTTAATGTGACAAATATAATATGCATAATTTAAGAATAAAAACAAGGAACACATTATTAAGTTGCTATGGCATACAGTATAATAAAATGTAATTGTTTTCTGCAAGGTACAGAACAAAGAATAAACTCTTGTTTGGGGGAACACTTCAATGATTTATTATTCTAATAAAATAACATTTTATTTCTCTTAATTTAAAAAAAGAAAGATAGCAGCTTAACAGCTACAGATATCATAGACAATTACTTGATAATTTTGAACGAATATTGGGATCAATTATCATGGCAAGGTCATAAATAAATTGACTCCTCATAAATTGATGAGTTTGTAAAAGAGCAGTTATTATTATTATTATCATCATAATTTTATTTATAAGGCGCCACAAGTGTTTCACAGCGCCGTACAAAGGAACAATATAGGGAGACAAAGCTTGGCATAACATTGAATAAATAACAAAAACACAGTACAAATAAAGAGCGCCACAGATCAATACACATTACAGCTTAAATGTAAGTAGTGAGGACTCAATCAACGTACAACTAGAGGCTTGATGCCAATGATGGAGACGAGTATGCGGACAAAGATGGTCACTGAGTGTTGGAGTATAGGAGAGCCGTGCGTGAAATGTGAAGAGAAGTGGGCTTTGACAACAGGAGGGAAAAGGGCCCTACACGGAGGAGCTTACAATCTAGTAGGAAGGGGAGACAAACAGATTACAAGAGGTGCAAGCGAGTGGGTGGTGGTTAGAAAGCAGGATGTAAACAGGCAAGGGGTCGGAGAACCAGCTGGTTTATGCAGTGGAAGGGTATGCTTTGATGAATAGGTGAGTTTTCAGTGCCCGTTTGAAGCTTTGCAAGGTCGGGGAAAGTCTAATGGAGCGATGGAGTGCGTTCCACTGAAGGGGTGCAGCACGGGCAAAGTCCTGTACTCTAGCATGGGAAGCAGTGATCAGGGTGGAGGAGAGACGACAGTCATCAGCCGACCGTAGAGGGCGGGAGGGTGTATGAATGGAGATGAGGTTAGAGATATATGGAGCAGTGGAATTAGAGATGGCCCTGTATGTGAGTGTGAGGTGTTTGAAGATGATTCTGTAGGGGAATGGAAGCAAGTGCAGATTTTGTTGAAGGGGAGTGGCAGAATTAGAGCGGCGGGAGAGGAAGATAAGCCTGGCTGCAGCATTGAGGACAGATTGGAGAGGAGCCAATTGGGATTGAGTGAGGCCGGTGAGGAGAGCATTACAGTAGTCAAGCTGTGAGATGACCAATGAGTGGATGATCAGCTTAGTTCTCCAATCAGTTCTCCAACTTTGCAGCATGACAGTTGAAGATTGGTAATGTGAAGGCAAATTATAGTATCATTTTGGTCTAATTGCTGATCCTTAAATTCTTGAAACTGTAGAACTGTAACATCTATGTAGGTATAAGCCCCTCTAGTGTGTATGGGGTTAAGCCCCATACAGAGGGGCGCTGGCAGCATTGCCAGGCAAAAATAAGGGGTGTGGCCATGTTCCTGTAAAAAAAAATATATATATATTAGCAGAGGGATGGGCACGGGCGGTCGGGCGGCGGATGGGCCACCTACTCAGGGAGAGATGACAAATTGCAGCTGCCTCTCTCTCTCTCCAGCTTAGCATACAGCACGGAGCAGTGTGTGCTGGGCTGAGGAGAGAGGCTGTGCTGAAGCGGTAGCCTATCATGTCTTTCCCACTGCACGGTTTCCTGTAAGAGTGGAGGGGGGGGCGGGACTTGGTCCGGATATAAAGTACCTGCTCTCCTCTCTCGGCACCCCTGCCCATACAAACTGAACTAGAAAGTAAAAGATATTGCTCAGAAGGGCCCTTTTCAGTGATTTATTTTAAAAAAATCCATATCATGAATGATTTTTGCTCTCACGCATCGTTAACCACCCACCCGCCATCTGCTGAACATGCAGGTCCACTTTGGCTATTTAGTGTGTACACTCAGTATCTTTTGACCAGGACCCCTACCCGACCCCCACCCCCCTGTTATTTAGTGTGTACGGTGCTTTCTATACAATAGACCTGGTTATGCAAGTGGGTATTGTGAAAATAAACTCACTTCGGGCCAGATGCACTAAGCTTCAAAAGTGATAAACTGGAGAGTGATGAACAGCCAGCCAATCAGCTCCTACCTGCCATGTCACAGACTGTGTTTGAAAAATGTCAGACAGGAGCTGATTGGTTGTCTATCACTCTCCATTTTATCACTTTTGAAGCTTATTGCATCTGGCCCTTCTTCCTCTCAACTGGCACAAAATTCTAAAATGAAATGTTGAGAAAAAGTTCTACTTTTCCTGTAAAGTAGGGAAAGTATTAGGTGCAAATGGACCCTTTCAATGTAGCAAGTAAATACAATGTTAGTCATATCAAAGTGCACCGGATAAAGGGACAGTCGGAGGGTTGTAGGTTTAAAAAAAAAAAAAGTGAGCAGCAGTGAGCAGAATGATTTCCCCCCTGCTTGCAGCACAGAGTAAGTTTAGACTTACTCAGCGCTGTGAAGGCCGTGGGGAGATGGGGGTCATTTCTGACATCAGCAGCCCACCCTCCCAACAGCAGATAGGGAGGCCAATAGGGATTAGGGTCTAGATAGAGGATAGAGGGCCTTTATAGTGACAATAGGGGGGGGGGGGGTGGTCTTCTTTTTTTGTTTGTTTTGTTTTTATTAGGGAGGCCAATCCAGGAATCCCGGGATTGAGCATTTTTCAATCCGGAATCCCGGGATTGAAAAAATGCCCCGGGGTTGGCATCCCTAAAAGCCTGGGAAAGCTTGCTCTTTCTGGTGCACAAAATGCCAGCATTATGCCCCCAAATGCCTGGCACCTGTCAATTACCTTGCAAGCGGGCAGCATAGGCTAGCCTTTGCATGGTCCATTTGCAAGGGGACCTCGCACATGTGCACAGCCTACCACAGTGGCATAAGTTTATTCCAGTTGCCCAGAGGCAAGACATATATTGGTGCCCCCACACAGACACACACACACACACACACACACACACACACACATAACCCTATGTAACCCTATATAACCTTTTATAAAATATATATTTCTGATAGATAGATAGATAGATAGATAGATAGATAGATAGATAGATAGATAGATAGATAGATAGATAGATAGATAGATAGATAGAGAACACATATATTTCAGAACTCAGCCACAGAAGCAATATCGTTGGCTTTTAAATAACTGATTTAAACTTGCAGGGGGAGGAGAGGTGCCCCTTGGGAGCAGGAGCCCGGTGGCAGATGACTCCATTGCCTCCCAGAGTTCTGCCTCTGGCCTACCATGCGCATGCACATATGGATCTGAATCAGGCCCTATATAACAATGTGCAATTATCAGCTGGAATTTTGGAAATTTGCAGATTTTTAAGTATTAAACCTTTTAAATCAGTAGAGAATTCGCTTCTTAGCTTCTAGCTATAATTTATCTCATACATCAGGGGTGGGGAACCTCAGGCCCGGGGGCCGTATGTGGCCCCTGTAGCCGGTCTGAGTGGCCCGCCCACTCGCCCGGCGGCTTTGCCGGGAGTCAAGTACAGGGGAATTCTCACAAGAGGTCGGTAGTTCTCGCAAGATTCCTCTTCATCAACAGTAGCCGGAGACTGTCAGTCCTATTCAGCGGCAGCCACCGGAGTGTGGGGCGGCTTCAGCAGGAAATTTGTAAGAGAAATTTTTACATATGGCGACCGAAGGATTTTTTTCCCCATACAAACGGCCCTTTGCACAAAAAAGGTTCCCCACCCCTGTTATACATTCTCTAAAATGAGAGCTAGAAGCTCAAGTATACTTTGTAGAGCACTGTGGAATATGTGCTATATAAATAATAATAAATAAGTTATTTGTGATAAAAAGGTATGTTGATATGTGTCACTCTCTGCCCTGAACACACTACACAAAAGTATGACTTATAAGGCAGAGAAAGAAATACATTATTCCGCTGACAACCGGTATGATGAAATGCACAAGCACGTGAAGTTGTGTGCACCATAAATTATTCTTTTACAGTATATAAACTTTGACTCAAAGTTGACACACAATAAAACTTAAATGGACAGTTAAAGGTGCGGTTATAGATAAGAACATATAAGGATATATCTATTATAAAATAAGTTGGACATGGAAAATATAGTTCTTTTATGTTCAATTACTGCTGGAAATGAGTGATTATGCAGCATTGTTAATATAGACGCAATATTGATTTTCCACATTCCTATCGGTGAATCACCACAGGCAGGGTATTGCAGCTATACCTGTATGTCAACTATATGCAGTAAAATTGTGTCATTTCATTATCACAAGAACAGTATAGCTATGTAACATTTAGGGGGAAATTTACTAAAGGAAATATGTAAAAAAAATAGGTGTATTTGTATCCAGAAATACACTTATTTTTCACATTTAATGTAAAAAATAAGTGTATTTCTGGATATAAATACACCTATTTTTTTTTACAAATTTCCTTTAGTAAATTTCCCCCTTACTCTCTCCTCTGCCCTTTCAGACTGTCTACCAACCTTTATGGTTTTACAACATGCCCTGATAACGCACTTATTTGTCAAAGTGCACCAGCGATCAACACAAAATCATCTCACGCCATCTATCCTCCCTTGTCATCTCTTCCCAGATCACATCCAAACTGTACTCAGGGCCTTATTAGAATTTGTATGCAATCCTGATGGTTTACATACAAATCCAATATTTATGGATCTGCTTGCAACCCTACTTAGCCGCAGCTGATTGACATGCTCTAGCATTTGGGCAGCAGCAACTGGCAATGTTTTTTTTTAGATGTGGATTACACAGATCATGTTTCTTCTGGCATTGAGCGTTCTGCAGCAGTAGAATCTAAGGAATGGATTCCCAGCATCGTTTAGTCCTCTAATCACATGTCATGGGGATTCTGGATGATACATCAAGCATACAATCGGTAAATGTGTAAACTTACATTGAACAGCCACTCAGTTGGAGCGATGACGTGTCCACCGACGTGTCAGTCAGGTGTGCACCCAGCTTAAGGCAACAGATGCAGATATAGAAAGGAAATGATCAACTCCAATAGTAAAGGCACCATATACAAAATCACTGATTTCTCTGCAGTTGCCTTTTTTAATGCCAGGGTGCATGTGGGTATCCATATGATGGCATGGCGATAGAGGATGCAGGGGATGCAACTGCTATGGGGCCCAGGAGCTTGGGAGTCCCAAGGCCCAGCAGGCAATCCCCTGAACCTTTTGTATTTTTTCTTTTATTTATTTAAATAGTGCCATGCTGGCAGCGACTGTGTCAACGTTCTGTCAGTGGCGGTGAGAGCAGGAGACTCAGTGCTGCAGGCTTCAACGAGGAGACTCACCACTGTGGTGGTGGAAGCAGGAGACCCAATGGCAGCCAGCACCAATATGGAGACCTGCTACTGCGGTGCCTGCTGGTGCTGCTGAACGGGAGGCCTGCACCAGTGAACATGAGACCTGGCACTGCTGATGTTGGTGAGAATGAGACTTGCCTCCTCCCCCACTCTACTGTTCCCCCCTTCCTTATCCCCTGTCACCTCCCTCTCTCTGACCGTCTCTACCTTCCCCCCCCCCCCCACTCTAACAGGCACTATATCTCTCTTCCTGACACTCTCTCCCTCCCTCTATAAGCCCTTTGTCTCCCCAGCCCTCTCTTTCTCTCTTTCCCTGACATACCTTCTCTTGCCCCTCTTTTGCTTCCTCTCACTCTCAGTCTCTCTTGCTTACATCTTTATCTCTACCTCCCTGACATTTTCTCTTATTGCAGCTCGCACCCCTACCTCTCTATCTTGCTCCTCGCCCTTTCTCTCTCCCACTCCTCTCTTTATCTCATTCCATCTTTTTCCATGAAGCTCTCGCTCCCTGACCACCCCTGTATTTCTTGCTCCTCTCTCTTTTTCTCTCTCTCTTTCCCCAAGACATTATTTTCCTTTTACTCCACTCACTCTTTCTTCCCTCCCCACCAAAAGGCATTGTAGTGACAGCAGGGCCATCTTGATGCATGGGCCCCAAAATGCTAGGGGCCCAAAGCCTGCCCCCCCCCCCCCCCCCCCCCCCCCCCCATCGGCAAGGTCCAGGCACTGCTCTGATCGCAGTCTATACCACACACACCAGCCACATGTGTCATAAATGGCCCAGGCAGTGGCGTAACTATAAATTTTGCTCCCCCCTGCCAAAAAGTTTTTGGCGCCACCCCAGGGCTCCTCTCCAGCGTGTGAAGTGGTGACGTCACACGCATAACGGAAAAGCTGAAGCAGGAGAGAGGAAGAGAGACCAGCATACACTGCTGCTTCCCTTGGCTCCGACGCATCCCAGGTCGCCCTAGCACACCCATCCGCCCGCCCATCCTGTACACAGTAGCCAATAGCCGGCTCTGTGTATAGTCAATTGAATCAGTGGGGGAATTTGACATCTCTGCCATGGCCCCACCTGCGCTGCGGCTGACTCGCCTCCAGTGCTCAGTCAGTGGACAGCGGCAGGCAGCAGCATGTCAGTGCGTCGATCGGGTGCCGGCGCCCACACAGACCCTGCTGCTGCTTGCTCCCCCAAGCGGCCGCTGGGGCTGCCTTACAGTAGTTACACCACTGGGCCCAGGGCACCGGCACATACCACATGATGCTGCCAGTGATGCCTACCATGCCGCCTGCAGAGCATTATTGGAATTGAGGTAGGTGATGGGGTCACGCGGCTGCTGCACCAATTAACGGCAGGAGGCGGGATCCCTGCCTGCTCCTCTCTTCTGCTCTGCTCTCAGAGCAGTGTGGTGCAACAGCAGTGCCCCATGTCCAGTGCCATTTTTAGAAACGGACAAGCCATGCAACTGCGCTGGGTGCTGCTGCACGACTCATCCACTGACTCGTTTGGTCACCGAGGAGGCCGCCTTGCGCAAGCTCACCTGCTGCCCGCCGGCAGATGGTATTGGGACCAGAAAAGGCTGTCAGGTGTCAGGACTTCAGACACTGCCAGCATCTGTATGTTTCTGTGACACCAAATATGAAGCGCAACATCACTCCGCGGGCTGGCTCTTTACCATAAATGCCTGGCGGCCGGCACATGCACTGTGATGACTTCAAGACACAACCTGACCTATAAAGAATTCTCAGCTCCTTAGTTAGCAGCTCCTGCCTCTCCTCCTGATGGCCTGCCCTGGCTCCTGGCTGCTCCACAGAGTCCCCACCCATGCCCAGCCAGGTAAGCAGTGGCCACTCTGCATATATATTATACAGCATAGGGCACAGGTGGGTCGTGTGTACACCATTGGTGTTTGTTGCTAGCTGCTGTGCTGGGTGTGTGCAACATATTAACATAGGCCCTTATTCAGATCTGATTGCAGTACAAATTTGTTCTCAAAATGGGCAAAACCATGTGCACTGCAGGTGGGGCAGATGTAAAATGTGCAGAGAGAGTTAAGTTTGGGTGGGGTTTGTTGAACCTAAATTGCAGTGTAAAAATAATGCAGCCAGTATTTACCCTGCACCAGGGGCTGGCTGGCAACTTTTAGCCTGGGTGGCAAACACAAGCAAGTGGCTCCACTTTTTCTACCAGCGCATTAAATGGAAAATGTGATTCAGAATGTTGGAGGCCTAGTTTGCTTATTTAGAAGGAATGGGCTTAGAATGCCGCCTGTCAGAAACCAGCAAGTAGAACATAACACACTGCATCCTTCTGCACATGCATCAAATAAACGTGCTGCATGGGGCGCTGGAAGGAGACCGTTTAAATCCCTCTCAGTACATATTGCAAAAAGAAGCCCATAGGCTTCTATAAGGCAATGCCATTTACAGATGGCAATGCCCAGCAAGTAGGGATGGCCATCGACCATCGATGATTCAATATATCTATGATTTGTGGCCGATGTCAAATACTTTTGCCAGAGCGTGTGAAATAGCCCTTAGGAGAGTGAATGGGAGGAGACCTGAGGAAGGCATCTGGGCTGGAACCACAGCATGGATGCCCAGGATGGCATGGGACAGAGCAGCAGTATGAGATGAGGGACAGAGGTTGGGACTAGCTGGCCACTGCCAATACCATGTTACAGAAGGATGGTATGGGGATTATGTGGCACCCTCCGCGGCTTGTCAGTCTGGGCTAAGGCCCTGCCCGACTGCCCTTAAATAAACACACACACAATAAAGAATAAAACAACAAGCCCCCACCACCACAGACATGTACTGTATGCAACACTGATGTATTTTTCCACTTATAAAGACACACATACATATAATAAAGAAAATACCAGCAATCTGCCCCCCCCCCCCCCACACACACACACACACACGTATGCAACAGTTAAACATATACTTTTACATTCACATGCAGACATACAGTAGTCCACACACACTCACTAAAAAAGTTAACAGCCCCCTCCCCACATGTATATGTATGAAGCAATGACATGTATTTTTACATACAAACACATTTAATGAACAAGAAAACAACAGCTCCCAGTAACATATCCCTATTTTATTTATTTATTAACAGTTTCTTATATAGCGCACACAGATTCTGCAGCGCTTTACAGAGCATAGTTATAATCAAAAACACATAACAAATTACAGTACAAGACAGTTTAGGACAAGTACATGGTTAATATGGATAGTTGCACCAGGGGACAGGACACTGAAGCAATTACCAGGGTGGCAGAGGTTTATATATTCTAAGAAAGGCACATAAGGAGAGAGGGCCCTGCTTGTGAGAGCTTACATTCTAAAGGGGAGGGTTAGACAGACTGGGGTGACACAGAAGGCGAAGAAGTGAGCTTAGACAGGTTAGGATGAGAGATTGTCAGGTTTTATGCAGGAGGGTGGGAAGAGGTCAGCTTAGTCTTTAATATTTTAAGTCTAAAAAAGTGCTGGGTCATCCAAGAGTAGACAGCAGAGAGACAGTTGGATATATGAGTGAGGATAGAGGGAGAGAGATCAGGAAAGGATCGGTAGATTTTAGTATTATCAGCATAGAGGTGGTAGTGGAAGTTACACTAAGTGAGCAAATAAGCTCACCCAGAGAGGACATGTAGAGATAGAGAAGAAGAGGGCTAAGAATAAAATGTTGGGGGACACCTATTATCAATGGAAGAGCAGGAGAGGTGAAGTCATTAGAGGTACAGCTGTGCATTTTTAAAACAGACAGTGCATATGCAAGCAGAAAGAGTAATATTCAAGGTTTTAGCAGTTAAGAGTTGCACTTATGTTGATTGTAGTTTCCTTCAGTTTCTGTCCAGTTTAAGTCCAGGCTGACAGTATGCAGTTGTATATTCCTACTTAGAATTCTGACTAATTTCTAAAGCCAGATTTCTATAGTCAGCCTCCAATACTCTAATAAGTAGGTCTGTAAAAGCTGTTTCTACCTTCAGTAATTAAGACCGCACCCAATGCCCCTCTCCCACTAGAGAAAGTGAGCAATAAAACTGAGATAAGCAAATGGTGAGATGTTACAGACCATGTCCAAGTCACTAGTCAATTTTAAGTCACTATCTAATTTTAAAAAGAAATTTGTACATTTACCTAAGACAAAGAAGTATACTAATCACAGTGATGCTTGTTCAAATATGACTGTTGCATGAATGGAATTTTACTTTGAATTCTGACTAATTTCTAAAGCCAGATTTATATAGCCAGCCAATGTTTCTTTCCAAATAGCACTCACTCAGGGGGGCAGCTCCTGTACAGGGTGGAGAAAGGAGGGAGCAGGATGCATGCTGCTGCCCGGGAGGAGAGAAGAGTAGGAGATCGTGACACAGGAGGGGAGGGGCCAGCCCGGCCTGTATAGGAGCTCAGTTCATTGGTGGCTGGCCCCAGTGTTCCAGTAATCAAGTCTTGCAGTTGTGAAAGCTGAAGGCTCCATCCTGGCTGCGCTGTGAGTGTCCCTGACTTGACTGCACCTGCCCTGCCTGAACGGCTGTCAGAGATATCAGTGTAGCAAAGAGCAGACACTGCAATGCCTCCCGGCTACAGGAATATGCAAGTACAGCACAGACTTGGGGCCCTAAACAGTTACAGTGTACTGGCCTGGGGGGCAACTGACACCCTGCCCCCCTGCCCAGCACGCCACTGCCCTGCACAGAAACAAAATAACTCAGACAAATCTAACTCTCTGCACATGTTACATCTGTCCCTCCCTGCAGTGCACATCGTTTTGCCCATTTTGAGAACTGTGACAGCGATTAAACAGAGACAGCACTGACTAACACAGAGACAGCACTGACTAACACAGAGACAGCACTGACTAAAGTTGTGAATGATCTGGTCACTGCTAAGTCTAAAGGCCACTAATCACTACTAATTCTTCTAGATCTCTCTGCTGCTTTTGACACTGTTGACCACACACTTCCCGTACAAACACTCAGGGGCGTAACTAGAATTGTGAGGGCCCCATAGCAAAAATTTCAAAGGGGCCCCCCTACCACTATCACTACAATGCCACTTATGGTGGAGGGGGGGGGGTAAAGGGAGCGAGAGACAAGGAGGGTGCAAAATATACAGATGGGTGTGCAGGAGGCGACATACAGACTGAAGTGTGTGGGTGTGCATATATGGGGGAAGGGGGGGGTGCGCACCATCACCTGGGTCTGTTGTCTGCAGGCAGGGTCCGTACAGCGACACCTCTTCACTTCCCCTCCGATAAAGGGAAAGGTCCGGGCAGCATTCAGCCAGCAGCAAAGTCACCTCCTCCCTCCCCTCCATGGAGGAGCTACATGACATTGTGCAAACAGACAGAAGCAGTTCCCGACAGCGGCACCTCAGGCTCCACCCACCCCTTCACGGAACGACTAAAGGGCAGGGTCCAGGCATCCGCACCTCCTCACTCCACGAAGCCCAGGGCAGGATGCAGCCAGCAGTTGCGGAACTTTCTCCCTCCCCTCCACGCAGCGATTCCAGGGCAGGGTCCAGCTGGAAAGGACTTCCTTCTTCCCTTGTAGTCAGAGGCTCCGGGTAAAACGCAGCCGGAGCCACACACTACAGTACTACTAACTGTTTAGAATAAGACACATTTAAAAGGGTGCAGGGGATGCCTGCTGGGTCCACAGGCCCCCCCAAGCCCCGGGCCCCATAGCAGCTGCATCCCCTGCACCCTCTATAGTTACGCCACTGCAAACACTACAATCCCTAGGTATTAAGGACACATCCCTATCTTGGTTCTCATCCTACCTATCTAAACACTCCTGTATTGTTAATTTCTCTGATTCTACCTCCTCTTTGCTACCTCTTTCAGTTGGAGTACCTCAGGGTTCAGTCTTAGGTTCTCTGCTTTTCTCAATCTATACCTCATCTCTTGGCAAACTAATCAGCTCATTTGGATTTCAGTATCAGCTCTACCTATCCTCCCTGGACATGTCCTCATCTGTATTGGACTGTGTCTCTGAATGCCTTTCTGCTGTTTCATCCTGGATGTCATCTTGCCACCTCAAACGTAATATTTCTAAAACAGAATTAATTATATTTCTGCCATATTTGACTGTCTGTAAATACCCAGTTTGTTGTATCACTGTCTCCTATTGTAAAGCACAACAGAGTATGCTATGCTGTATAATAAACTAAATAAATAAATAATCACCTCACAACCTCCATTTTCCAATGAAAACATATTCAGCCTGGTTAACCTATCTTTGTATTCTAGTGATTCAAGACCTTTTACTAGCTTAGTCGCCCTTCTCTGTAACTGTTTCAATTCATTTATGTTCTTTTTAAGGTGCGGTGCCCAGAGCGGAACACAGTATTTCAAGTGTGGTCTCACCAATGCCTTGTAAAGAAGCACTGTCACATTGGCATCCCTTGAATCCATACCCCTTTAATGCATGCCAGTGTTCTGTTTGCTTTTGCTGCTGCACTTGAGCAGTGTGCACTATTACCCCAATTTTTTATCTATGATGACCCTCAATTCCTTCTCTACAGCAGAATTACCTATAACAACTCCATTTAGCCTATAAGGGAGCCACTGTGCCCATAGCGTGGAGAACGCAGCAAGCCCGCAAGGGGCTTTGTTGCGCTCCCCTGCTGTCTGAATCTGGGCAGTCAGGCTAATGACTGTCGGAATCCAGACTGTCGGTGTGTTATACCACACCTACCTATAAGTAGCTTGTTCATTTTTATTCCCGTTTATCCACGTTAAACTGCATTTTCCACCTTTCCGCCCACATTTTAATTAAATCACTTTGTAGTGTATCCACATCTTCTCCTGAGTTAATTTATTTTCTCAATTTAGTGTTGTCCGCAAATATTGCAATTTTACTCTCTAGGGCACTTCCTACTGTATATCATTAATGAATATATTAAACAATGTGGGTCTCAATACTGAACCTTGTGGGACTCCAATTTGGACCTTACCCCAGCTGGAATGTAGGCCATTTACCACCACTTCTGTCCCTGATTGTGTAACCAGTCTTTAATCCAATTACACATTTTATCTCTTAACCCTGAATTTGCTTCCTCATAGAAGCTAATTAAATCAGTCTGACATGATCTATTTTTGAAGAACCCATGCTGAGCCTTAACCCCTTCACGACATTTGACGTATATATACGTCATGGCCGGGAAGTACTTCCCGACACATGACGTATATATACGTCATGACTTTAAACTGTCACTGCGTCTCGAGACGCAGTGACAGAGGGACGATGTCTGCTGTCCCTGACAGCAGACATGTCCCTGCATGCCCAGGGGGGGCTGCGATGCCGCCCCCCCGTCGGCGATCGCTGTGATTGGCTGTTCAGTGTGAACAGCCATTCACAGCGTTTTCCTGTGTTACCAGCGAATCAGACGCTTGGTAACACAGGTGTCAATCACCGCCGGGCGTCAGGGGGCATGAGGGGGTCATCGGTGACGATGACACCTCACCCCACCCTCACCCCACCTGCCCCCAAGGCTGTGATTGGTCCGTGGGACCCACGGACCAATCACAGCCAAGGCGCGACATTTAAACTACCGGTGACTGCGCTGCAGACGCCATTCCGGTCTGGAGTAGCGTGCAGAGCGGTCACCGTGCCTATCTGCCGTGATACTGACCTGATCCTTGCTCATACTTACCTGATCCTTGCAAATACCTTACCTGATCACTTGATCACTGCTTGTAGCGTGCTGGACGCTTCCTGGATCTGACTTCCTGAGACTTCCTGCTGCTGCTGCAGTGTGATAGAGAGATAGAGAGAGAGAGAGATAGAGAGAGATAGAGAGATAGTGACAGAGAGAGCTATATTTTGTGTCTGCTACCCCCCCTTTTTGGGGGTGCAGGGGTTTTTTATATATAAATAACTGTCGCTGCTGCTGCAGTGTCATAGTGATAGATAGTGAGAGATAGTGATAGATAGTGAGAGATAGTGAGAGATAGAGAGATTTGTGTCTGCTACCCCCCCTTTTTGGGGGTGCAGGTTTTTTTTCTATATATATAACTGTCAGTGCTGCTGCTGCAGTGTCATAGTGATAGATAGTGATAGATAGTGAGAGATAGAGAGATAGAGAGAGATAGTGACAGAGAGTGATAGAGAGTGTATATTTTGAGTCTGCTACCCCCCCTTTTTGGGGGTGCAGGTTTTTTTTTATACATATAACTGTCAGTGCTGCTGCTGCAGTGTGATAGATAGTGATAGATAGTGATAGATAGTGATAGATAGTGATAGATAGTAAAAGATAGAGAGAGATAGTGACAGAGAGTGTATATTTTGTGTCTGCTACCCCCGCCTTTTGTGCTGATCACTATATCTGAGGTGATCAGCAACTTTTTGGGGGCGCAGAGGTTTTTTTTTTTATATATACCTGTCAGTTGCTGCCAGTTGCACCAAAGGTTGTGCACCTGCTGCCCCTCACTGGTAATCAGTGTCGCATCACTGATCACCTTTTTTTTTTTTTTGTGGGTGCTGTGTGGTCTTTTTTTAATTTTTTTTTTACACACACTGTGATTTTGTGGGTGTCCTGTGGCCACTGTGCGCTGATCAGTGACGTACATCACTGATCAGCTTTTTCGGCACAGGGTTGATCTTTTTTTTTGATCAAATTCCTGTTGCCTTTGAGCGCTGTTCAGTGACAGACGTTACTGACCAACATCTGTGCTCAATTTTTGGCGCAGGACCTTTTTTTTTGTTTTTTTAACCCCTTCAATTTTTTTTTTTTAACCCCTTCAATTTTTTTTTTTTAACCCCTTCAATTTTTTTTTTTTTGTATAAAGTATTTTTTTTTTCTGCACTACATACACACAACACACTACATACCCCCCGGGTTGAAATAAAGTTTGTACCCCCCCCCCTACACTATACACGTGTTGAAACATTTCACTACCAGTAACACAAAAATAAAAATGTCATCCCAAATGTCATCCCAAATGTCATCCCAGTCATCCAGAAGAATGTATTCAGTGGAGGAGGCATATGCCATGCTTGCTTCTGATTCTGACACAGCCAGTGAGGCAAGCGGGGAATTTGAAGGATTCGTCTTAAGCTCCTCTTCCTCCTCTGGTGATGAGGGACCCCCTCAAAGACGCCCCCGTAGAGCAGCTGAGACCCCCCCCCCAATAATTGATCTCGTATGGACCCCACCACCAGACAATTTTGAGCCCCAGGTTCCTGAGTTTTTGGCCATGCCAGGAATCCAATTTGATTCCACAGGTCTCAGAGAAATTGACTTTTTCAAATTATTTTTCTCTGATGATTTTATAAATTTAATGGTGGACCAAACTAATTTATATGCCCAGCAGTTTATTGCTCAAAACCCCACGTCATCATTTGCTAGGTGGACCCCTGTAGATGCAGTAGAGATGATGACGTTTTGGGGTCTGGTGTTTCATATGGGCATAGTAAAAAAGCCACAAATTAGGCAATATTGGAGTACAGATGTTCTGTACAGCACCCCATTTTACCGTATGGCCATGACTCGGACTCGTTTTGAGGCAATCCATAAATTTATACATTACACCGATAATGCACAGTGCCCACCCAGAGATGATCCCACCTTTGACAGGCTATTCAAAGTCAGGCCGGTCATTGATCATTTCAGTGCCAAATTTGCAGAGCTGTACATCCCTGATAAATGTATTAGCATCGACGAGTCCCTTATACATTTTAAAGGAAGGGTTAAATTCCGCCAGTACCTTCCCAGTAAGAGGGCAAGGTATGGCATAAAAATGTATAAGCTGTGTGAAAGCACCACAGGGTACACCCACAAGTTTAGGGTATATGAAGGGAAGGATTCAAGAATTGAACCGCCAGAATGCCCCCCCTCCCTCGTAGGTGTTAGTGGCAAAATTGTCTGGGATTTAGTGCACCCCTTCCTGGATAAAGGTTATCACCTCTATGTGGATAACTTTTACACCAGCATCCCCCTGTTTAAGGCCCTTGGTTCAAGAGGTACAGCAGCTTGCGGTACTGTGCGCAAGAACCAAAGAGGCCTCCCAAAAACGCACATTGCCCAAGTAATGAGAAGGGGTGAAAGCAGGGGAATATGCACCGAAAATATGTTGTTGGTCAAATATAAGGACAAGAGGGATGTCCTTATACTGACAACAATTCACGGAGACAGTACCACCTCCGTCCCTGTACGAGGTACCAGTACCCACACCTCAAAACCAAATTGTATCCTAGATTACAATAAGTACATGGGCGGAGTGGATCTTTCAGATCAGGTACTGAAGCCGTACAGTGCCCTGCGGAAAACAAATATCTGGTACAAGAAGCTGGCTGTGTATATCATCCAGATGGCACTGTATAACGCTTACGTGCTATTCCGTTCTACCGGCCAGAGGGGGACATTTATGCACTTTCAAGAGGAAGTCATAAAGGGCCTAATATTTGGGAACCAGCAGGCAGAGGGCCCCAGTACTTCTAGTACTGGCCCCCGTATTGTACCAGGGCAGCATTTTCCCAACGAAATCCCCTCCACTGCAAGAAAGGGCAGGACACAAAAAAGGTGCAAAGTTTGCTATAAAAAGGGAATAAGAAAGGAAACTATTT
Organism: Crinia signifera; assembly: GCF_055691185.1. Classification (NCBI taxonomy): domain Eukaryota; kingdom Metazoa; phylum Chordata; class Amphibia; order Anura; family Myobatrachidae; genus Crinia; species Crinia signifera. The sequence continues at coordinate 266,421,198 of NC_139219.1, read as the reverse complement.
TCCACTGTGAAACTTGCCCCGACAAACCCGGCCTATGTATAAAGGAGTGTTTTAAAATATACCACACATCGATAGATTATTAGGTTCATCATTTCACCGTCCATCGGGGGTCTTGCTAATGCCACATAGCACCCACTATTCATTCCACCAGAATCTGAGCTGCAAAATCCAAAAATTACTCCTTCCCTTCTGAGTCCTGCCATGCACCCAACTGGTATTTTTTGTTCTCATGTGAGGCATTGCCGTACTCGGGAGAAATTGGGGCACAGATTTTGGGGTGCTTTGTCTCCTTCATTCCTTGTGAAAATGAAAAATTTTGAGCCAGAACTGCATTTTTGTGTAAAAAAATGTAATTTTTCATTTTCACTGCCCAGTTGTATCAAAATTGGTGAAACCCCTGGGGGTTTGAAATGTACACTATACCCCTAGATGAATTCCCTGAGGGGTGTACTTTGCAAAATGGGGTGACTTGTGGGGGGGTTCCACTGTATTGGTGCAACATAGCACCCACCATTTATTCCACCAAAATCTGTGCTGCCAAATCCAAAAATCACTCCTTCCCTTCTGAGTCCTGCCATGCGCCCAACTGGTATTTTTTGGTCACATGTGAGGCATTGCCGTACTCAGGAGAAATTGGGGCACAGATTTTGGGGTGCTTTGTCTCCTTCATTCCTTGTGAAAATGAAAAATTTTGAGCCAGAACTGCATTTTTGTGTAAAAAAATGTAATTTTTCATTTTCACTGCCCAGTTGTACCAAAATTGGTGAAACCCCTGGGGGTTTGAAATGTACACTATACCCCTAGATGAATTCCCTGAGGGGTGTAGTTTGCAAAATGGGGTGACTTGTGGGGGGGTTCCACTGTATTGGTGCTTTGGGAGTCTTGATAATGCAACATGGCACCCACCATTCATTCCACCAAAATCTGTGCTGCCAAATCCAAAAATCACTCCTTCCCTTCTGAGTCCTGCCATGCGCCCAACTGGTATTTTTTGGTCACATGTGAGGCATTGCCGTACTCGGGAGAAATTGGGGCACAGATTTTGGGGTGCTTTGTCTCCTTCATTCCTTGTGAAAATGAAAAATTTTGAGCCAGAACTGCATTTTTGTGTAAAAAAATGTAATTTTTCATTTTCACTGCCCAGTTGTATCAAAATTGGTGAAACCCCTGGGGGTTTGAAATGTACACTATACCCCTAGATGAATTCCCTGAGGGGTGTAGTTTGCAAAATGGGGTGACTTGTGGGGGGGTTCCACTGTATTGGTGCTTTGGGAGTCTTGCTAATGCAACATGGCACCCACTATTCATTCCACCAAAATCTGTGCTGCCAAATCCAAAAATCACTCCTTCCCTTCTGAGTCCTGCCATGCGCCCAACTGGTATTTTTTGGTCACATGTGAGGCATTGCCGTACTCGGGAGAAATTGGGGCACAGATTTTGGGGTGCTTTGTCTCCTTCATTCCTTGTGAAAATGAAAAATTTTGAGCCAGAACTGCATTTTTGTGTAAAAAAATGTAATTTTTCATTTTCACTGCCCAGTTGTATCAAAATTGGTGAAACCCCTGGGGGTTTGAAATGTACACTATACCCCTAGATGAATTCCCTGAGGGGTGTAGTTTGCAAAATGGGGTGACTTGTGGGGGGGTTCCACTGTATTGGTGCAACATAGCACCCACCATTTATTCCACCAAAATCTGTGCTGCAAAATCCAAAAATCACTCCTTCCCTTCTGAGTCCTGCCATGCGCCCAACTGGTATTTTTTGGTCACATGTGAGGCATTGCCGTACTCGGGAGAAATTGGGGCACAGATTTTGGGGTGCTTTGTCTCCTTCATTCCTTGTGAAAATGAAAAATTTTGAGCCAGAACTGCATTTTTGTGTAAAAAAATGTAATTTTTCATTTTCACTGCCCAGTTGTATCAAAATTGGTGAAACCCCTGGGGGTTTGAAATGTACACTATACCCCTAGATGAATTCCCTGAGGGGTGTACTTTGCAAAATGGGGTGACTTGTGGGGGGGTTCCACTGTATTGGTGCTTTGGGAGTCTTGCTAATGCAACATGGCACCCACCATTCATTCCACCAAAATCTGTGCTGCCAAATCCAAAAATCACTCCTTCCCTTCTGAGTCCTGCCATGCGCCCAACTGGTATTTTTTGGTCACATGTGAGGCATTGCCGTACTCGGGAGAAATTGGGGCACAGATTTTGGGGTGCTTTGTCTCCTTCATTCCTTGTGAAAATGAAAAATTTTGAGCCAGAACTGCATGTTTGTGTAAAAAAATGCTGCTGCTCCCAAACAGACGGCAGCTCCCACGCTGCAAACCACCATCACAACAGCAGTGACGGAGCACTCTCCAGCCTGCATGGACAATTGACAGAAACACCTCCCCATCAAAAACTGTAGGTAGGGACAGCTTCAGAGCACTGCGGTCCCCAAACTCTCCACAAAGGAGCTGTAAATATTTTAACCCATTTATTTCCACAGGTGTCACATTCATTATAATTATTTATTTATTTTTAATTCATTCATTTATTTGCATTTTGTAATAACCTTCTTCCATTTTCAATACCATTGTCTTCAGTTTAATTAAATTTTTATTTCATTCCAACACAATCAAAAAAAAAAAATCCCATTTGTCCATTCATTTATTTTCTTTACCACAAATACTATATTTATTTTCAAGTCTGCACTTATTTGTTCTTTTATATACTTTATATCATCTTTCTTCCCTATTTCTAGTGCTCTTATTTAAATCCACTACTAAAACATAGCAGCTCTTTTCTTCATTTTCCTCTCTATTTTTTCAAAACATCACCCTTCCATCAACGGAATTCAGCGCAGTGTAAACATTTTTTGTTCAGAGCAGGGAGTGCCAGTTCAGTGCAGGGAGGCAGTTCACTATATAGTACAAATCATCATAAAAGAAAAGAGAGCACAAGTGTAATGTTTATTAATAACACATAAAAAACATTAGATATAAAATATATCATTTAGCATTGACATCTGTAGGACACAGTAATTCTAATAAGCAGTTTGAAAATAATGTTTCACATGGGGATACGGTCGTTTTATCGAATGACATTAGGTCGAATGTCATTTGGTCGACCCCACTAGGTCGAATGTGTAAAAAGGTTGACATGGGTTTATGTCGAACTTCCGACTATGTCGACTGCCATTAGGTCGACTGGGGTTAGGTCGAATTGCTCTTTTTGGGTTTTTTTTGGTGCCGACATGTGCCGACTAGGGCGTGGAGGAGGTTATTAAAGCTGTGGCGAGCGAAGCGAGCCACCGTGCCCGAAGCATCGCGAGCGAAGCAAGCGATGCGAGGGTCCGATTCACTATGTCAACAGTGTCCATGTCAACACTGTTGACATTTCGGCCAAAAAAAACCCAAAAAGAGCATTTCGACCTAACCCCAGTCGACCTAATGGCAGTCGACATAGTCGGAAGTTCGACATAAACCCATGTCGACCTTTTTACACATTCGACCTAGTGGGGTCGACCAAATGACATTCGACCTAATGTCATTCGATAAAACGAACCACATCCTTCACATGTATTTCTTTTAAGAAACTAGTATCACTAATATAGACAGTTCTCACCAGTGGCGGTCAGAGTTTATGAGTCTCTTGCAAATCTTTGTATCCCATTCAACTTTCATGGATAGCAACACAGGCACTTCAGGTGGGAGAAAGGGTTAACTCTAGAATATACTGTGCACACACAGGGCGATTTATTGTTTTTTATATCCACAACACTTGTATAGTCCTGTGCGTTTAGCGGGGCTATTAGAAATGTATAAATTCCAAAGGATGTCTATAGCAGCAGCAGTGGAGCTATATTCCAAGCAACCACTGATTGTGAGTGACCGGGAAGGACTGAATGGGGTAGTGTAGTGGCGGGTATAGAGGAGGGGTCAGTAGCATAGTGGCTGGTATAGAGGAGGGGTCAGTAGTGTAGTGGCGGGTATAGAGGAGGGGTCAGTAGTGTAGTGGCGGGTATAGAGGAGGGGTCAGTAGCATAGTGGCTGGTATAGAGGAGGGGTCAGTAGTCTAGTGGCGGGTATAGAGGAGGGGTCAGCAGTGTAGTGGCAGTTATAGCGGGGTCAGGGTTGTGGCGGGTATAGAGCAGTCAGTAGTGTAGTGGCGGGTATAGAGGGGTCCATAGTGTAGTGGCGGGTATAGAGGGGTCAGTAGTGTAGTGGTGGGTATAGAGGAGGGGTCAGTAGCGTAGTGGCTGGTATAGAGGAGGGGTCAGTAGCGTAGTGGCTGGTATAGAGGAGGGGTCAGTAGTGTAGTGGCAGGTATAGAGGGGTCCATAGTGTAGTGGCGGGTATAGAGGGGTCAGTAGTGTAGTGGCGGGTATAGAGGAGGGGTCAGTAGTGTAGTGGCGGGTATAGAGGAGGGGTCAGTAGTGTAGTGGCGGGTATAGAGGAGGGGTCAGTAGCATAGTGGCTGGTAAAGAGGAGGGGTCAGTAGTCTAGTGGCGGGTATAGAGGAGGGGTCAGCAGTGTAGTGGCAGTTATAGCGGGGTCAGGGTTGTGGCGGGTATAGAGCAGTCAGTAGATAAAATATATCATTTAGCATTGACATCTGTAGGACACAGTAATTCTAATAAGCAGTTTGAAAATAATGTTTCACATGGGGATACGGTCGTTTTATCGAATGACATTAGGTCGAATGTCATTTGGTCGACCACACTAGGTCGAATGTGTAAAAAGGTCGACATGGGTTTATGGCGAACTTCCGACTATGTCGACTGCCATTAGGTCGACTGGGGTTAGGTCGAATTGCTCTTTTGGGGTTTTTTTTGGTGCCGACATGTGCCGACTAGGGCGTGGAGGAGGTTATTAAAGCTGTGGCGAGCGAAGCGAGCCACCGTGCCCGAAGCATCGCGAGCGAAGCGAGCGATGCGAGGGTCCGATTCACTATGTCAACAGTGTCCATGTCGACACTGTTGACATTTCGGCCAAAAAAAAACCAAAAAGAGCAATTCGACCTAACCCCAGTCGACCTAATGGCAGTCGACATAGTCGGAAGTTCGACATAAACCCATGTCGACCTTTTTACACATTCGACCTAGTGGGGTCGACCAAATGACATTCGACCTAATGTCATTCGATAAAACGAACCACATCCTTCACATGTATTTCTTTTAAGAAACTAGTATCACTAATATAGACAGTTCTCACCAGTGGCGGTCAGAGTTTATGAGTCTCTTGCAAATCTTTGTATCCCATTCAACTTTCATGGATAGCAACACAGGCACTTCAGGTGGGAGAAAGGGTTAACTCTAGAATATACTGTGCACACACAGGGCGATTTATTGTTTTTTATATCCACAACACTTGTATAGTCCTGTGCGTTTAGCGGGGCTATTAGAAATGTATAAATTCCAAAGGATGTCTATAGCAGCAGCAGTGGAGCTATATTCCAAGCAACCACTGATTGTGAGTGACTGGGAAGGACTGAATGGGGTAGTGTAGTGGCGGGTATAGAGGAGGGGTCAGTAGCATAGTGGCTGGTATAGAGGAGGGGTCAGTAGTGTAGTGGCGGGTATAGAGGAGGGGTCAGTAGCATAGTGGCTGGTATAGAGGAGGGGTCAGTAGTCTAGTGGCGGGTATAGAGGAGGGGTCAGCAGTGTAGTGGCAGTTATAGCGGGGTCAGGGTTGTGGCGGGTATAGAGCAGTCAGTAGTGTAGTGGCGGGTATAGAGGGGTCCATAGTGTAGTGGCGGGTATAGAGGGGTCAGTAGTGTAGTGGTGGGTATAGAGGAGGGGTCAGTAGCGTAGTGGCTGGTATAGAGGAGGGGTCAGTAGCGTAGTGGCTGGTATAGAGGAGGGGTCAGTAGTGTAGTGGCAGGTATAGAGGGGTCCATAGTGTAGTGGCGGGTATAGAGGGGTCAGTAGTGTAGTGGCGGGTATAGAGGAGGGGTCAGTAGTGTAGTGGCGGGTATAGAGGAGGGGTCAGTAGTGTAGTGGCGGGTATAGAGGAGGGGTCAGTAGCATAGTGGCTGGTATAGAGGAGGGGTCAGTAGTCTAGTGGCGGGTATAGAGGAGGGGTCAGCAGTGTAGTGGCAGTTATAGCGGGGTCAGGGTTGTGGCGGGTATAGAGCAGTCAGTAGATAAAATATATCATTTAGCATTGACATCTGTAGGACACAGTAATTCTAATAAGCAGTTTGAAAATAATGTTTCACATGGGGATACGGTCGTTTTATCGAATGACATTAGGTCGAATGTCATTTGGTCGACCCCACTAGGTCGAATGTGTAAAAAGGTCGACATGGGTTTATGTCGAACTTCCGACTATGTCGACTGCCATTAGGTCGACTGGGGTTAGGTCGAATTGCTCTTTTTGGGGTTTTTTTGGTGCCGACATGTGCCGACTAGGGCGTGGAGGAGGTTATTAAAGCTGTGGCGAGCGAAGCGAGCCACCGTGCCCGACGCATCGCGAGCGAAGCGAGCGATGCGAGGGTCCGATTCACTATGTCAACAGTGTCCATGTCGACACTGTTGACATTTCGGCCAAAAAAACCCCAAAAAGAGCAATTCGACCTAACCCCAGTCGACCTAATGGCAGTCGACATAGTCGGAAGTTCGACATAAACCCATGTCGACCTTTTTACACATTCGACCTAGTGGGGTCGACCAAATGACATTCGACCTAATGTCATTCGATAAAACGAACCACATCCTTCACATGTATTTCTTTTAAGAAACTAGTATCACTAATATAGACAGTTCTCACCAGTGGCGGTCAGAGTTTATGAGTCTCTTGCAAATCTTTGTATCCCATTCAACTTTCATGGATAGCAACACAGGCACTTCAGGTGGGAGAAAGGGTTAACTCTAGAATATACTGTGCACACACAGGGCGATTTATTGTTTTTTATATCCACAACACTTGTATAGTCCTGTGCGTTTAGCGGGGCTATTAGAAATGTATAAATTCCAAAGGATGTCTATAGCAGCAGCAGTGGAGCTATATTCCAAGCAACCACTGATTGTGAGTGACTGGGAAGGACTGAATGGGGGAGGCTAGGCAGGGGCTGGCGGCTGTTGCCTGCAGTATGCAGGTGGCTGTAGCTTAGCTGATGTCCCCAAAGCTCCGTCTCCGTACAGTGAGTCGCAGGACTAGAGACGCCTCAGCACGTTTCCGCGGCACCCGATGCTGCTGTGCCGGTCTGCTCACAGTCCCTTGTAGCCAGCTGTACTTTGGCCGGTGTATACGGAGCTATGGCTACGATATAATAGTTTAGTAGTGTAGTGGCGTGTATAAAGGAGGGGTCAGTAGTGTAGTGCCGGTTATAGAGGGGTCAGTAGTGTTGTGGCAGGTATAGAGGAGGGGTCAGTAGTGTAGTGTCAGGAATAGAGGAGGAGTCAGTAGTGTAGTGGCAGGTATAGAGGGGTCCATAGTGTAGTTGCGGGTATAGAGGGGTCAGTAGTGTAGTGGCGGGTATAGAGGAGGGGTCAGTAGCATGGTGGCTGGTATAGAGGAGGGGTCAGTAGTGTAGTGGCGGGTATAGAGGAGGGGTCAGTAGTGTAGTGGCGGGTATAGAGGGGTCCATAGTGTAGTGGCGGGTATAGAGAGGTCAGTAGTGTAGTGGCGGGTGTAGAGGAGGGGTCAGTAGCATAGTGGCTGGTATAGAGGAGGGGTCAGTAGTGTAGTGGCGGGTATAGAGGAGGGGTCAGTAGTGTAGTGTCAGGAATAGAGAAGGAGTCAGTAGTGTAGTGGCGGGTATAGAGGGGTCCATAGTGTAGTTGCGGGTATAGAGGGGTCAGTAGTGTAGTGGCGGGTATAGAGGAGGGGTCAGTAGCATGGTGGCTGGTATAGAGGAGGGGTCAGTAGTGTAGTGGCGGGTATAGAGGAGGGGTCAGTAGTGTAGTGGCGGGTATAGAGGGGTCCATAGTGTAGTGGCGGGTATAGAGAGGTCATTAGTGTAGTGTCGGGTGTAGAGGAGGGGTCAGTAGCATAGTGGCTGGTATAGAGGGGGGGTCAGTAGTGTAGTGGCGGGTATAGAGGAGGGGTCAGTAGTGTAGTGGCGGATATAGAGGAGGGGTCAGTAGCATAGTGGCTGGTATAGAGGAGGGGTCAGTAGTCTAGTGGCGGGTATAGAGGAGGGGTCAGTAGTGTAGTGGCAGTTATAGAGGGTCAGTAGTATTGTGGCGGGTATAGAGGAGTCAGTAGTGTAGTGGCGGGTATAGAGGGGTCCATAGTGTAGTGGCGGGTATAGAGGAGGGGTCAGTAGTGTAGTGTCAGGAATAGAGGAGGAGTCAGTAGTGTAGTGGCGGGTATAGAGAGGTCCATAGTGTAGTTGCGGGTATAGAGGGGTCAGTAGTGTAGTGGCGGGTATAGAGGAGGGGTCAGTAGCATGGTGGCTGGTATAGAGGAGGGGTCAGTAGTGTAGTGGCGGGTATAGAGGAGGGGTCAGTAGTGTAGTGGCGGGTATAGAGGGGTCCATAGAGTAGTGGCGGGTATAGAGAGGTCAGTAGTGTAGTGGCGGGTGTAGAGGAGGGGTCAATAGCATAGTGGCTGGTATAGAGGAGGGGTCAGTAGTGTAGTGGCGGGTATAGAGGAGGGGTCAGTAGTGTAGTGGCGGGTATAGAGGAGGGGTCAGTAGTGTAGTGGCGGGTATAGAGGAGGGGTCAGTAGTGTAGTGGCAGTTATAGAGGGTCAGTAGTATTGTGGCGGGTATAGAGGAGTCAGTAGTGTAGTGGCGGGTATAGAGGGGTCCATAGTGTAGTGGCGGGTATAGAGGAGGGGTCAGTAGTGTAGTGTCAGGAATAGAGGAGGAGTCAGTAGTGTAGTGGCGGGTATAGAGGGGTCCATAGTGTAGTTGCGGGTATAGAGGGGTCAGTAGTGTAGTGGCGGGTATAGAGGAGGGGTCAGTAGCATGGTGGCTGGTATAGAGGAGGGGTCAGTAGTGTAGTGGCGGGTATAGAGGAGGGGTCAGTAGTGTAGTGGCGGGTATAGAGGGGTCCATAGAGTAGTGGCGGGTATAGAGAGGTCAGTAGTGTAGTGGCGGGTGTAGAGGAGGGGTCAATAGCATAGTGGCTGGTATAGAGGAGGGGTCAGTAGTGTAGTGGCGGGTATAGAGGAGGGGTCAGTAGTGTAGTGGCGGGTATAGAGGAGGGGTCAGTAGCATAGTGGCTGGTATAGAGGAGGGGTCAGTAGTCTAGTGGCGGGTATAGAGGAGGGGTCAGCAGTGTAGTGGCAGTTATAGCGGGGTCAGGGTTGTGGCGGGTATAGAGCAGTCAGTAGTGTAGTGGCGGATATAGAGGGGTCCATAGTGTAGTGGCGGGTATAGAGGGGTCAGTAGTGTAGTGGTGGGTATAGAGGAGGGGTCAGTAGCGTAGTGGCTGGTATAGAGGAGGGGTCAGTAGCGTAGTGGCTGGTATAGAGGAGGGGTCAGTAGTGTAGTGGCAGGTATAGAGGGGTCCATAGTGTAGTGGCGGGTATAGAGGGGTCAGTAGTGTAGTGGCGGGTATAGAGGAGGGGTCAGTAGTGTAGTGGCGGGTATAGAGGAGGGGTCAGTAGTGTAGTGGCGGGTATAGAGGAGGGGTCAGTAGCATAGTGGCTGGTATAGAGGAGGGGTCAGTAGTCTAGTGGCGGGTATAGAGGAGGGGTCAGCAGTGTAGTGGCAGTTATAGCGGGGTCAGGGTTGTGGCGGGTATAGAGCAGTCAGTAGTGTAGTGGCGGGTATAGAGGGGTCCATAGTGTAGTGGCGGGTATAGAGGGGTCAGTAGTGTAGTGGTGGGTATAGAGGAGGGGTCAGTAGCGTAGTGGCTGGTATAGAGGAGGGGTCAGTAGCGTAGTGGCTGGTATAGAGGAGGGGTCAGTAGTGTAGTGGCAGGTATAGAGGGGTCCATAGTGTAGTGGCGGGTATAGAGGGGTCAGTAGTGTAGTGGCGGGTATAGAGGAGGGGTCAGTAGCGTAGTGGCTGGTATAGAGGAGGGGTCAGTAGTGTAGTGGCTACACTATTTCTACACTATTTCGCCTTTTCTACATAGCTTTAAATAGCCATATTGTATTTAGGCCAGCCCCCCTAGCACCCTGTAGTACAGCCCCCATAGCACCCTGTAGTACTGCCCATCAGATAAATTGTATGATACAATTGTACAAGAAAAACAAAAAGGAAAAGAAACTCGGGAGGGGTGCACTCTTAATACCCCAATCTCAAAGTTGCTCAATAAAGATACTTTTAAGATTTTAATGCATTTTTTATTGTGATTTTTTATATATTTGCTGAGTGTTTATATTAATGACCAAAATTAATAATTACTTTAAATTTAATCTGTCCTGGCGATTTATTAACTATTTACAGGAATTAATCTGATTGGTATGCGTAAATATACATTTAATTATGAGAGCTGACCATCATATATCTTTAGTGCCTTTAACCAAGAGGCATTGTCGGTGTATTAATTTTGAGATAAGGATTATAATCATTGATCAGCGTAACTCAAAATTTCAGAAAGAGCAGAAAAATAATAACTTTCTTATATACACATACACATATAAAAAATTATGGTATTATTTACATATGTACAATTTTAATTTTTAATTTTAATTTCTCCCTTGGCTGTCATTTATAGTGCAGTTATTACTACATTTGCTCTGTGGCTTGAAATGGCAACAAATCAACTATGTGGCAGACCTGCTGCCACACATTGTAGCAAGTTTTATATTTTGTGAGCAGAGAGGTTAACAGGTTAATTGCCCTAGCTGTAATCCAAAAGTGCTGTCTTGGAATGCTGTTAAACTAAGATAACACTGGTTAATAGCACACCTGTGTTTATAATTTAATCATAGGGCATGTGAGTACTTCTATCCCCTACCCATATCACAGCAACAGGGGCCCAAAGCGAATATCACAAATTGCCTCTGGTGTGGCTCACACACAAGCATACACACTTAGATGCAATAAAGATCTACCATAATTTTTGATATGTGTATGTGTATATAAGAAAGTTATTATTTTTCTGCTCTTTCTGAAATTTTGAGTTACGCTGATCAATGATTATAATCCTTATCTCAAAATTAATTGAGACTACACCGACAATGCCTCTTGGTTAAAGGCACTAAGGATATATGATGGTCAGCTCTCATAATTAAATGTATATTTACGCATACCAATCAGATTAATTCCTGTAAATAGTTAATAAATCGCCAGGACAGATTAAATTTAAAGTAATTATTAATTTTGGTCATTAATATAAACACTCAGCAAATATATAAAAAATCACAATAAAAAATGCATTAAAATCTTAAACGTATCTTTATTGAGCAACTTTGAGATTGGGGTATTAAGAGTGCACCCCACCCGAGTTTCTTTTCCTTTTTGTTTTACTTGTTAAACTTATAATAAACTCGGGGGGTGCACCACTGACCATTACATTAATCAAGCCAAGGCCAGCGGCAGAAGCTTGTTTGTAATGATAACCTTAGAAGTTATTCTCTAATTGTAGTCAGTCATATCCCCAATCCACTATGCATACCTCTAAATCACTCTAAAATTATCTAACCCCACCTAGTGCAGACTTCCCTCATCAACCCTCTCTTTTATGATACAATTGTATGCAGTAAGATAAATTGCATGCAATTGGTCACGAGTTGATAAATTGCATGCAATATATCTGATGCGAAATAAGCACTCAAGTACAGAATCTGATAGGCAGGACTCACGGGAAGCTGCCGGGTAGTTCAAGGGAAATCGCATGCAACACACACTCAAAAACAGTACAACAAACACACAACTCCTGGCTTCAATCAATTCTATGGAGACGGACCACAATAAAATGGCCGCCCCATAAAGCAGACAGTTCTCTGAAATTATTTGCGGTATGGGGGCGGCCATTTTATCGTGGTCCGTCTGCATAGGATTATTAATTGAAGCCAGGAGGGGAGCCGGGACGCGCAGACAGGTAAGCCTGCAGCGATGAGGGGGGGGGGGGTGGCACCAGCGGCCGGGGTGGGGAGGGGGGGAGGCGCCCCCCATTAACGGCGGGGGTGGGGAGGTCGGCGGGGGGGGGGCGCCCCCCCCATTAACGGTGGGGGGGCGCCCCATACCAAGCTACGCCACTGAGAACACACACACTTAAACATTGCCAGGATATGCACAGCACACTACACACGCATATATACGTAGCGCACCTCACAAACTTACACATTCGGCAGATATACACACAACACAACACACACACACATAACACACAACTCACAGTACAACACACACCAACATTCACTACAACACACACCCAAAAACAGTACAATACACAGAACACACACTTAAACATTGCACAGATACACACACATAACATACCTCTAACAGCACAACACACACCCACATTCACCACACACACCCAAAAAACAGTACAACACACACAAAACACACATTTAAACTTTGCACAGATACACAAAGACACAACACACACATACTGTATATACATAGCACACCTCACACACTTAAGCATTGGACAGATACATACAATATAACACACAAAACCACATACATTACAACACACACACAAAAACAGTACAACACACACAAACACACAGAACACATAAAAAATAATTTGCCGTTTATTTAACAGTCTGTACCGGCAAATAAAAACTGTACCTAATGTACCATTTCTACTTTGTTCCCCATATCCATCTCTCCAGTCCTCCAGTTGCACTGAGAAATCTTTGTCCTGGCCAATGCACCCATTGATCAATACAAAGTGGGTACACTGCACTCACCCTGTTAGTCAGTTGGATATCAGGCACTGCTCTTCCTTAAGGGTTTCCCAGACTCTTTTGGTTCATAGATAATGTTTGGTCGATGGGCATGAGCGCTGCATGCATTTGTTTGAATGTTATGAGTGTAATGCTGGGTACACACCAGGACGACTAGGGCATGATTCTGTCAATTTAGATCCAATTCCGACTGGTTGTATGCAGATTGTATGTACTTTTGTGTGTTTTTTGTCATTTATTTGATACGTGTTTATATATATTTGCTGAGTGTTTATATTAATGACCAAAATTAATAATTACTTTAAATTTAATCTGTCCTGGAGATTTATTAACTATTTACAGGAATTAATCTGATTGGTATGCGTAAAAATACATTTAATTATGAGAGCTGACCATCATATATCTTTAGTGCCTTTAACCAAGAGGCATTGTCGGTGTATTAATTTTGAGATAAGGATTATAATCATTGATCAGCGTAACTCAAAATTTCAGAAAGAGCAGAAAAATAATAACTTTCTTATATACACATACACATATAAAAAATTATGGTATTATTTACATATGTACAATTTTAATTTTTAATTTTAATTTCTCCCTTGGCTGTCATTTATAGTGCAGTTATTACTACATTTGCTCTGTGGCTTGAAATGGCAACAAATCAACTATGTGGCAGACCTGCTGCCACACATTGTAGCAAGTTTTATATTTTGTGAGCAGAGAGGTTAACAGGTTAATTGCCCTAGCTGTAATCCAAAAGTGCTGTCTTGGAATGCTGTTAAACTAAGATAACACTGGTTAATAGCACACCTGTGTTTATAATTTAATCATAGGGCATGTGAGTACTTCTATCCCCTACCCATATCACAGCAACAGGGGCCCAAAGCGAATATCACAAATTGCCTCTGGTGTGGCTCACACACAAGCATACACACTTAGATGCAATAAAGATCTACCATAATTTTTGATATGTGTATGTGTATATAAGAAAGTTATTATTTTTCTGCTCTTTCTGAAATTTTGAGTTACGCTGATCAATGATTATAATCCTTATCTCAAAATTAATTGAGACTACACCGACAATGCCTCTTGGTTAAAGGCACTAAGGATATATGATGGTCAGCTCTCATAATTAAATGTATATTTACGCATACCAATCAGATTAATTCCTGTAAATAGTTAATAAATCGCCAGGACAGATTAAATTTAAAGTAATTATTAATTTTGGTCATTAATATAAACACTCAGCAAATATATAAAAAATCACAATAAAAAATGCATTAAAATCTTAAACGTATCTTTATTGAGCAACTTTGAGATTGGGGTATTAAGAGTGCACCCCACCCGAGTTTCTTTTCCTTTTTGTTTTACTTGTTAAACTTATAATAAACTCGGGGGGTGCACCACTGACCATTACATTAATCAAGCCAAGGCCAGCGGCAGAAGCTTGTTTGTAATGATAACCTTAGAAGCTATTCTCTAATTGTAGTCAGTCATATCCCCAATCCACTATGCATACCTCTAAATCACTCTAAAATTATCTAACCCCACCTAGTGCAGACTTCCCTCATCAACCCTCTCTTTTATGATACAATTGTATGCAGTAAGATAAATTGCATGCAATTGGTCACGAGTTGATAAATTGCATGCAATATATCTGATGCGAAATAAGCACTCAAGTACAGAATCTGATAGGCTGGACTCACGGGAAGCTGCCGGGTAGTTCAAGGGAAATCGCATGCAACACACACTCAAAAACAGTACAACAAACACACAACTCCTGGCTTCAATCAATTCTATGGAGACGGACCACAATAAAATGGCCGCCCCATAAAGCAGACAGTTCTCTGAAATTATTTGCGGTATGGGGGCGGCCATTTTATCGTGGTCCGTCTGCATAGGATTATTAATTGAAGCCAGGAGGGGAGCCGGGACGCGCAGACAGGTAAGCCTGCAGCGATGAGGGGGGGGGGGGTGGCACCAGCGGCCGGGGTGGGGAGGGGGGGAGGCGCCCCCCCATTAACAGCGGGGGTGGGGAGGCCGGCGGGGGGGGCGCCCCCCCCATTAACGGCGGGGGGGCGCCCCAAACCAAGCTACGCCACTGAGAACACACACACTTAAACATTGCCAGGATATGCACAGCACACTACACACGCATATATACGTAGCGCACCTCACAAACTTACACATTCGGCAGATATATACACAACACAACACACACACACATAACACACAACTCACAGTACAACACACACCAACATTCACTACAACACACACCCAAAAACAGTACAATACACAGAACACACACTTAAACATTGCACAGATACACACACATAACATACCTCTAACAGCACAACACACACCCACATTCACCACACACACCCAAAAAACAGTACAACACACACAAAACACACATTTAAACTTTGCACAGATACACAAAGACACAACACACACATACTGTATATACATAGCACACCTCACACACTTAAGCATTGGACAGATACATACAATATAACACACAAAACCACATACATTACAACACACACACAAAAACAGTACAACACACACAAACACACAGAACACATAAAAAATAATTTGCCGTTTATTTAACAGTCTGTACCGGCAAATAAAAACTGTACCTAATGTACCATTTCTACTTTGTTCCCCATATCCATCTCTCCAGTCCTCCAGTTGCACTGAGAAATCTTTGTCCTGGCCAATGCACCCATTGATCAATACAAAGTGGGTACACTGCACTCACCCTGTTAGTCAGTTGGATATCAGGCACTGCTCTTCCTTAAGGGTTTCCCAGACTCTTTTGGTTCATAGATAATGTTTGGTCGATGGGCATGAGCGCTGCATGCATTTGTTTGAATGTTATGAGTGTAATGCTGGGTACACACCAGGAGGACTAGGGCATGATTCTGTCAATTTAGATCCAATTCCGACTGGTTGTATGCAGATTGTATGTACTTTTGTGTGTTTTTTGTCATTTATTTGATACAATTCCGATCCGATGCGCATACACGCCACTCGTTTGGTCGCATCTTTGGTCCTACGTGCTGCAGGTAGGATCCGGCAATCCCAGGCCGACCAACCGTCAATCGCATGCAGATCGTGAGTGTTTTTTGCCGCCTCCGTCGTCCGTCCGTCGGTGCGTCCGTCGTTTGATCCAGCCTATTTGAGTGGCATTTCCTAAACACTCCCCCGGCGCCATGTTTTTCCACATAGCAAACAGTGCTGGCGCAGCAGTTGGACTCTCCTTCTTGTCTCATCTCCCAGAACAACAACCTGGTATGTTTGCACTCCCAATGCTCTCCTATGCATGCCCACTGTTGCCACCAATGTATATAGTGTGTATAGAGCACTGGTTTGGCAACCGTGCACCCGACCATGTCACTGTTTGCTCGGGTGGGCCCCATGTGTATATATATATATATATAACCATTGTCCACCATTGCAGTATTCCATGCACTCCTCTCTGCTAGGCCCCATTCACCTGTGTTTGTGTATATATAGATATATACATATAACCATTGTCCACCATTGCAGTATTCCATGCACTCCTCTCTGCTAGGCCCCATTCACCTGTGTTTGTGTATATATAGATATATACATATAACCATTGTCCACCATTGCAGTATTCCATGCACTCCTCTCTGCTAGGCCCCATTCACCTGTGTTTGTGTATATATAGATATATACATATAACCATTGTCCACCATTGCAGTATTTCATGCACTCCTCTCTGCTAGGCCCCATTCACCTGTGTTTGTGTATATATAGATATATACATATAACCATTTTCCACCATTGCAGTATTCCATGCACTCCTCTCTGCTAGGCCCCATTCACCTGTGTTTGTGTATATATAGATATATACATATAACCATTGTCCACCATTGCAGTATTCCATGCACTCCTCTCTGCTAGGCCCCATTCACCTGTGTTTGTGTATATATAGATATATACATATAACCATTGTCCACCATTGCAGTATTCCATGCACTCCTCTCTGCTAGGCCCCATTCACCTGTGTGTGTGTGAATAGCAATCTGCACAATAAAATGTATAGTGGTTTTCATAAAAGTTTATTAACATTTTAAATACTTAAAACATAGGTAAACTGGTAACTATAACTATAAAAATTTAAATATGAAACAAAACATGGATATAACTATAACTATAAAAATTTAAATATGAAACAAAACATGTATATAACTATAACAACTAAAATGGTTTTATCTTTTTACAGTCCCAATGTCCAACGCAAAGGAACAAGAATTTTTAGAAGGGTTTATTGAGAAATATCGTTCCCATGAATGCCTGTGGCGAACAAAATCAAAAGAGTATTCGAACAAAATGAAAAGAACCCAAGCCTTGGAGGACTTGTCTTGCTACAGTCTCCCATTTCACCCAGAGGCCAATGTAGAATGGGTGCGGAAACGCATCCAGAATCTGCGCACGGTGTTCTTAAAGGAACACAAGAAGATGGAGGCTGCAAAGAAGTCTGGTGCTGGAGTCGACGAGATGTATCAAACATCGCTCTGGTACTATGACAGGTTGACGTTCACCCTCAGCCAGGAGTCGATGAGGACAGGAGTAGTCCTGATGGTCGAACAGGAAAACCAAGAAGTCACGGCGCAGGAGGAGGAGAATTCGCAGTCTGTATCGGTGAGTCTATTTGTTGGGCTATCTAATTGATTCCTCCTGCCAATCCACAGCCCCCTCCCCATTAAAGTAGGCCATGTACTCTTCCCTCACCTGTTTGGCTCGTGCACTCCCTGTGAAGTGTTGTGTTGGGGTTTGCAAGGAGGATATCTGCACTACCTCCTCTGGCAGATCTTGGTCTTCTTGGAGTGCTGTGCCTGTAGCCCTTTGCTGTGTGGCTTTTCTGCAGAGCAAATTGTGCAGGACACAGCACGCCATGACAACCCAGTCAATTTTGTCCACCCTCAGGTTAATGGCAGTGTGGAAAATGCGAAACCGGCTAGCCAGGATGCCAAAAGCATTTTCCACAACATGCCGTGCCCTGGATAGCCTGTAGTTGAAGATCCTTTTGTCATGGTTCAGGCCCCTTTGCGCATATGGCTTCATGACATGCTCCTGCAGGCCAAAAGCCTCGTCTGCCACAAAAACAAAGTTAAGCCCCTGTTTAGTTTCCTGGACAGATGGCAAGTGAAGGGTGTTCGCTATGAGCCTTTCGTAGAACTTTGTGTCCTTGAAAGTGCCACCATCCGATGCACGGCCATTCCTTCCTACATCCAGGAAGATAAACTCATAGTTCGCATTAACAACAGCCATTAGTACAATGCTAAAATAGCCCTTGTAATTAAAGTAGTAGGATAGCCCTAGCCCAATATAGGCTGGGCTATGCGGACATGTTTGCCATCAATGGCTCCACCGCAATTTGGAAAGTTCCATCGCTGTTCAAACTCCTCTGCGATGACTTTCCATTCATTCACGCTGGTAGGGAACTGAAATCAGAAGTAAATAGAATTGATTAGTAAACATGTTCAATTTTTTTACAGCTTGGTGACTACCCACCTGCAACCCCAGACCTATCTGTCCTATCTGATAATGCATGCACATCGAGCAAAGCTCCTACTCCGGCACGCACTCCGCCACCCACCCTGGAACCCACTCCACCACTCCCCCGTGCCAAAAAAATGCGTGGCAAAGGAAAAAAAGGAGAAGCAGCAGCACACGAAGAATTTATGATGCGGGCACAGCGAGTCCTGCAAAGAAACCCGGACAAACATGACAACTACTTCACTTATGTGGCAGAGTGTGTTCGTAACATGGCTCCGGACCAGCAACTTACTTTTGAAAAGTTATGCATGGAGTTGGTGTATAATGGCAGTTTAGGGTATCTCAACAGTGGCACTAAAATAGTTGGCATGGGTAGTGCACCAGACACACCACTGTCATTAGAATCTCCAGTGCCTACTCCGCCTGCCACCATACCAGGCCAGTCGAGCACAATTCCAACACATACCCAGTCAACACCTACACAGCCTTCTCAACCCCCCCAGTACCGTCAATTCTACAGTTCTTTACTGATAGAAGATCCAGAGTCTCCTGTTTTTGAGGATCTGTCTTAAAAAATAGGCTATTTTATCATTTACCATCGACATGGACTCAGCTTCAGGTATGTGATGGCCACTGCTCACATGGCGTATGGCACACATCAATGGGGCCGGGACCATTGCATCTGCGCCATGCGCCATGTGGGCCGCAGCCTTTACATATCTGCAGCAGACATCCTCTGCCACACAAGGGCCTGTTTCATAAGTTACCAGAGTGTCTTTTTTTTCTACGTATATGCTGCTACCTGTACCTGCATTACCAGAGGGAGAACAGGATTCTCCTCAATCTGGAGAGCAAACTCCATTTATTGCCCTTTTGTCTTTGCCAATAGTATGGGGTACTGTGCTGCAGGTATGTGATGGCCACTGCTCACATGTCGTATGGCGCACATCAAAGGGGCCGGGACCATTGCATCTGCGCCATGCGCCATGTGGGCCGCAGCCTTTACATATCTGCGGCAGACATCCTCTGCCACACAGTAGCCCGTACTTATTGGGAAAGTTTAAACTGGGTCATACATACTTAAATGTTTATATATAGTGTGTGTTTTTGTACAATATCTTTTATATATGGTATTATAATATATTTGTGTTGACACAATAAATCTATTTACTATTTTACATGTTTTACATATGAAAGGCCTAAAAAACCTGTTTCTGTCCTAGGCCTAAATTATAAATAAAAATATTTTGTTTGCACAATAAAGTGTACGGTGTATTTTTCATCCTTACCTTGCAATACTGGTACTGCAGCACCTTCACAATGGCTTTGCAGGTCTCCGGGATGATGAGGCCCAAAGCTTGCGGGGAGATGAGGGATCCAAACTTTAGGTCAGCAAGAGACCGTCCTGTCGCCAGAAACCTCAGGGTCACCACCAGCCGTTCCTCAGCAGGGATAGCCATGCGATACTTGGTATCCTGCTTCTCGATGTGGGGAGTCACCAGACGCAGCAATTCCTGGAATGTGGCATCATCCATCCTCAAGAAGTTACGAAAATCGTCTGGGTTATTTTCCCTGATGTCCCTGAGCAGTGGCATGTGCGAACGAGTCTGACGCTGAAGTAGCCACTGCTTTGTCCAGCATGATCTTTCTCTCCTGCGCTGGGCTCTCTGACGCCTGAGTTTCAGCACTGCATAATATAGCAGGTACTGTTGCTGGTGACTACCCATCACTGCATTCTCCATAGTGCAGGGTTAAAAGACACTTTGTAATGGCAGGCAAAACAAAGTAATGTGTAAATAGCTATGTCCAGCATTCAGCAGGTATAAACCAAGCCTCACTAGTAACAAAGCAGAAATACACTGGTTTAAAATGGCTGCTGCTATTCCTATCCCCCTCTGCTAGTCCAGCCCCTTCATTCAAATTTCAAAGGCCAATCTGACGACGGTCGCATGTGTTCTTGCAAAAAAATAAAAACCAGCGATCCGACCGTCTTAACGACCATCGCGGGCGCATCGGGATCGGATCTAGATCGTTCCGCAAAAAAACCACAATTTTTGCTAATCGTTTGCTGGGGACTGCCTGGGAGCTCCCGGGAAGTCCAAGGGAAATCGTTCCATGGTCGTCTATCAGTCGTATACGACGGTGGTCGTCCTGGTGTGTACCCTACATAAGAAGTTGAAGAATAAGACTGAGATGAAGATTTGTCATGTTATAGTGTACAATTTACTCAATAAATCGTGAAAAAAAATATGTGTACATAGAAGTACAATCAAGAAATGAAAGTAGGATTAAAAAAAAAATTATGATTCAAACTGATAATTGTTTGGATGGCGGTGGGTTGCGAAACAAATCTATAGGTGGAGGGGGTATGGATATTGTGGGCATAATTGGTGTTTGGTACACCTACAGGGGGTACCCAGATGATGAGAAATTTTCACTACAGTGTAACCGTAGGGGGATTTCCAATTGGGGTTCAGGTTGTCTTTTAGGGACCCCTTTACAATTCCGTTGGTCTCTTCTCCTGGAGCCTATGGTCTCCCTCAGTGATTGACTATCATTAAGGGAGACCGTAAGCTCAAGGAGAAGAGACCTACAGGATTGTAAAGGGTCCCTAAAAGACCACCTGGACCCCAATTGGGAATCCCCCTATGGTGACAATGTGACCGTGACACTGTAGTGAAAATCCTGTCAATTGAGGGCCCCATGTAGGTGTAACAAACACCAATTATGCCCACAATATCCATACCCCCACCTATAGATTTGTTTCACAACCCACCCCATCCAAACAATTATCAGTTTTTAATCCTACTTTCATTTCTTGATTGTACTTCTATGTACACTTACATTTTTTTCACAATTTATTGAGTAAATTGTACACTTTTTAACATGGCAATTCTTTTTCTCAGTCTTATTCTTCAACTTCTTACACTCAAACCTTATCAATGCACCCATTGATGATTGTGATGGCTGGATCAGTGGATTGGCTCGGCGGGTGTAGGGAAGAGTTTGGCCCATTGCACCCATTCCTAGTGGGGCATTACAGTGGTGCGGGTAGCGTGCGTCGCGTCATGACATCATGTGGCCAGGCCCGTGGATCTGCTCCCACACTCAGGGGCTGCCCCACTGTTTGGTAGAGATGCCCGGTGCATGTGCTTTACAGATCCCCAGACCTCAGAGACTGCTGCAGGTTCAGTGAGGGGAGTGGCAGTGGCAGGGAGCAGTGAATTTTTAATTAATTATGGCGGGGTAAGTAACGCCCACCCCGGTCCCTTCGCACTCAGCGCCTGTAATTACACACCCTAGAAACTGTACAATTTGAAAGTATAGAAATGGAGGTGTGGCCACGTCCCTTTCTGATTTTGTACCGATTTCTGACCCTCAGATGTTGGAGGATATGTCATACAGTAGGTGCTAAATCTCAGGAGTGGATGTGGAATTCATCAACACATACAAGTTATCAACTCAGGAGCGTTGTGTTTCAAACAACAACACCACACCTGATTTCATTGCCGTCATTGAGTATCAATGCAAACACATTCTAACATTATGGTGGAATCTATAACAAATTACAATCTTAGGTCTTTGGCACAGCATATTGTAAGATTACATTTTTCAGCAATTTTGGAAATAAAGAAACCCCAAGGGTTTCCCGGGCAACGCCGGGCGGGTCAGCTAGTATCAGATATAATGGTAGTGCTATGACAGAACTCAATTCTTTTAGTATCCTACGGTG
The DNA here is from genome assembly GCF_055691185.1 of Crinia signifera. Lineage (NCBI taxonomy): Eukaryota > Metazoa > Chordata > Amphibia > Anura > Myobatrachidae > Crinia > Crinia signifera. Next base: position 266,399,194 of record NC_139219.1, on the reverse strand, counting down.
TATTTCGTCCAGGCATTTCTTATGCCCTAATACACTTTTGTGAAAAAAGTTCCTCTGATTGCCGCCAGCTGTATTACACATCGGATAAACATTTGTTCCGGAGGGCACCAGGGTCTATGCAACAGTTGGGAGAGTGCCAGGCAGCAAGCAAGCTATATATACTGTATACATATATATTACACACATGCACACACCTATATAGATATTTCTATAGCAATTTGGAGAAGTGCATTTAATAATGTGCAACGTTGTTTTAATACACTTGTATTGTCATACGGTTGTATTTAAACGTTGCACGTTGCCATTAAAATGTCATGCTGTTCCATTCTACAGTATCTGAGTTGTTTAGATAATTGACATTTCTGTGAGCGGTTGCTTAGGTAGGGGCCCCACTGCACTGATTTGCCCGTGGGCCCATAATGCTGTTAAGATGGCCCTGTGTGACAGTTTGTCGTTTCTAGACAATTTATCTCCCAGTGCGAATTAATAAAAATGCCCCCCCCATACATAATTTGGTAGTGAAGAAGCCGCAAAAGTGGTGTGGTTTAATATAAGGGGTGAAGCCTAGTTATAATGTGTGTGGACTAGCAGGAAAATAATTACCTTACACCTCACTTTTGCAACCAGCATGACCAGACATTGGATACCGCAGGAATGGTCGTTGTCCTCCTGCGCTTAAGTTGGCGGGCTGAAGGCCACACAGTGACATAAACATAAAGGCCCACACAGTGACCTAGTACGCCTCACAAATCAAGCCCAAACAATGACAGGCTACTTAAATCATTATACACTGTTTATCTGTAATGCCAATGACACATTATGCTGGTCACCTTGATGCCAATAACACATTATACCCAACACCTTGATGCCAATAACACATTATACCCAACACCGTGATGCCAATTACATAATATGCCCCACAAAGTGATGCCCATTACATATTACGCCCCACACCTTGATGCCCATTACACATTGGCTCTTATTCTAGTTCACTCGTTCGGATGTGCGTTCGTTCGGATCGGACTGAACACACTGCACATCCATACGGTGAGCGAAGACACGCTTGCAAGTGCACCGCATTCGTGCGGACGGACTACCACAAGAGGGAGTGGCGTTGGTCTGCTTCAACACTACCGTGTACGGACGGAACTCAACAAGTTTGCACGGTCTTTCACCGTCCGACTGGCCACACAGCCCACCGAACGCCCTCTGTTGGTTTCTTTCACAGCAAAGCACAGATCCGCACGGAACTCATGCTTCAAACCCATTAAACAATTACCACAACTTTATGGTCTCTATTACTTTCAATTACATTCAATTGAATGTTTCTACACACAAATTGCAATTTACATTAACCCTTACCACATTAAAGTGTATTCCATAGAATTTCCCACTTTGACAGCTATACCTGTGTTTATGTGTGCATCAATTTTCAACATTGCAATGAGATTTCCACCACTACAATATAAAGATTTTAACCCACCCATTTTGTATTAAATGCCACAGTTGTGTACACATTATTTCATATTTATATTAAACATTATGCTTAATACATTAATTAATGTAGTTTCAGAGTAATCAAATATTGTGCCATGCAATGCTGTCTCTTAAATATTACTACATTTCAATACATATGTAGCCCTGTACGTGTCTGAACTTTGGGGCCGATTTACTAAGCTCGGTGAAGTGATAAAGTGTCTGGTTTTTATCACCGGCCAATCAGCTCCAAACTGTGAAGTTACAGGCTTGGTTTGAAAAATGACAGGTAGGAGCTGATTGGCCGGACGTAAAAATCAGACACTTTTTCACTTCCCCTATCTTAATAAATCTACCCCTTTATCCAGTGGTGGGATTCAGCCAGTTCGCACCAGTTCTGCAGAACCGTTTCCTAATATATGATCGGTTCTGCAGAACCGGTGGCTAAGAAGCGCTGCGGAGGCTCACAAGTTACTTGAAGCAGCTGTGACTGCAGAGAGCTGCATGCTGCCCGGCTATATACTGGAAGCAGGTATGCGCCACCGTCCGCGGCTATTCTTAATGCTACTGCTGGACCGCGAGCCAATAGGAGCTGTTGGTCCGGCAGCCAATAATGAGCAGCAATGGGGGCTTCTTATTGGCTGCCGGCCACAAGCTCCTACTGTCTCTCGGTCCAGCGGGAGAATTCAAAATAGCCGCGCAGACCTGCTTTCAGTATACAGCCGGGCAGCACGCAGCTCTCTGCCTGGCTGTTATAGCTGCTTATGTGGCACTCCGTCTCCTGCCCACCAGTTACCTGCCCACCACGAGCAGCCATCAACTACCGGCCGACCAGATGCCCGCACGAACCCGCTGCAACAGCACTGTGAGCACCCTGCCACTGATTTCCACCCCTTCTACACTATAACCCCCTTCCTTCAGGGCTCACAGAGACCATGTCACCCGGCCTAGTTAAGCCCCCTGAGTTAAGGACACCGGTTGCGGCCCTCGGGAAGCCCCTGGGTATCCAGCATGAAGCCCCTTGGTATCCAGCATGAAGCCCCTGGCATTGAGCAACACCCCCCTAGCAATGAGCATGTAGGTAAGTGGCACATGCTTCAAATATGTAATGGGCATCATGGTGTGCTGCAAAATGTGTAACTGGCATCACGGCGTGTAGCACAATGTGTAATGGGCATTACGGTGTGTGGCCTTATGTGTTATTGGCATTATGGCATGCGGCTTTATGTGCAATGGGCATTAGGACATATAACCTGTTGTTAATTTATTTGAATCAGACCACTGCCTTTATCACTTATCTATGATAGCATTGCACAACACAATGTCTGATTTGGACTATAATGTGTGCCTAAATATACATTTGTTTGCTAAACCAATGTGTGCTGCTAACAATGTAGACATTTATGCATTAATTGTGACGGTCACATTTATGCCGGTCACACATTACCTTAACCCATTTTACACAAAACACACACACACCACCACCCACACATTCACCAACATGTATTCATTACCCTTCACTTTATATCAATCACACATGTCTATACAGTATCTACCTATTTCACTTAACATAACACACTACTACAAATATATGTTGCAAAAGCCGCCCTAGCCTTGTGCCTCTGTCAAAATAGACAACCATTTGCAGTAACCAATGTACTGATAAGGTCAACTATACAGTATGTCAATGTAATTGGGGGTAAGGTGTGCCTCTCCTTGCACCACACTGGCCAACCCCCACTTCAATCCCGTAGCTCTCCCTTACAATGGCCTCTTGCCATTTCAGAATGGTAATAGGGCAGGAATGTGAACTTGCCCTAAACAATGTTAATACATCGCCCTGGTTTGCTAACTACATACCAACCTATGAGGGATGGTGGTGCTAGTGGTAGAGGGGGGTAGCAGCAGGCATGTGAGATTCATGCTGCACACTCACATCTCACATGGGCCTCACCTAATATTTGTGGCTGAACCGCACAAAATGGTGTTTCATGGGTCTTAGACACAAATATTGTGTGAACAATGGCCTCCATACTAAGGGGTTTATTCTAGTTCATTCTTTCTGACAAAATCCTTCTTAGATGTACAAAACCATGTGCACTGCAGGGGGGCAGAGAGAATTAGATTTGGGTGAGTTATTTTGTTTCTGTGCAGGGAAAATACTGACTGCATGATTTTACACTTCAATATAGATCTCACTTTGAAGAAAACCCCCACCCAAATCTAATTCTCTCTGCACAAGTTACATCTGCCCCACCTGCAGTGCACATGGTTTTGTCCATCTAAGAAGGATTTTGTCAGAAAGAATGGACTAGAATAACCCCCTAAATTACGTCTCATTAACAATACATACCAAATACAGCATTTCAAATACATGAGGCATATTGTGTACTTACCACTCTCCCCATCTTCTGCACCCATTCCTGCAGGCTGGGTGGTGGGTGGAGGGTAGTTTGGTTGGGGGAGTGGGGATTGGCTGGTGGGTAGGGTAGGTGGGTGGTCAAGGCAGGGAGAGGGTAGGGCTTTGGATGCAGGTAGGGCTTTGGATGGGGGTAGGGCTTTGGATGCGGGTAGGGGTTTGGATGCGGGTAGGGCTTTGGATGTGTGTTGGGGATTGGGATCGGGTTGGGGATTGGGTTGGGGTTTGGGATCGAGTTGGGGATTGGGATCGGGTTGGGGATTGGGATCGGGTTGGGGATTGGGAACGGGTTGGGGATTGGGAGTGGGCCTCCTCTTCATCTTTGTCTGCCTTTTGACGTTGAATGTGGCCAAGTTGTCTTACTGTGTATATTTGGTGATTTTGAAGAGTTGGTGTGGAAGGTGGAATCTATGGACATTTGCATAAAAAAGGGAAAAAATATTTTAGTTTCAAGTTAAAAACCAATAGACATTTCTCTATTTAAACTAGCATGCAGAGGTTACCTGTAAATGTTTACACACAAAAAAGACCCTACTCATACTCACACACACACTCACACTCACTTTCCCCGTATAAAACTCAGACAAATGCTAACATTAGCCCTAACTTCGCCAAATAAGATCAAACGCATGCAATAATTAGCCATAAACGCAGATTATGTGATTAATGCAAAAATACTCACAGCGTCTAATTAGGTGCCTCAGGTGCTGGAGGAGGTCCGGCTGGCGCCTCCTCAAGTCAGACCACCGGCGCTCAAGCTGCGCCACGGTCCTCCGCACACCAGTAATTGCACAAATTCTGTGGCGGGCCTCCACTTATCTACATTTGATATATAGGGGGCCGTCCGCCCCTTATCTACATTTGATATATAGGGGCCCGCCCGCCCCAGCCTTCTCTCCATGACCGCCACCAGGGCAAACAGCTCTGGCTCTGTAAAAGGTGCTGCCCTCTGGGTAGATATATTAGCAATGGCACATTAAACAAATGCAGTGACATATATTCTTAATGCTGGTCTCTGATTGGTTGTTTACATTCATATTTGGTATTAACTTTATTGATAACACTTCAAATAACACTTCATAATATTTATGACTTCATGTTGTTGTTATATTTTTTATAGGGTATGTTGATCATTCACACAGATACCTGAAGTAGCGTGCCACCACACAGTCCCGCACTTGGTATCCCCAGATGGTTTCTGGGGTGCAGTATGGGCGCAGGGCAATGTCTTGCGGCTCAGATGATGTTACTTCCCACTCGCCAAAAGAGACATTACTCCACACAGCGATGGTGTACAGGAAACAACACCCCCCCACAATCCTTGCCACCATTTCAGGGGAATATTGCAGATCACCACCAGTGCGATGGAGCACCAGAAAATGGCCCTTTAGCAGGCCAATCGTGCACTCCACCACTTGCCTGGTGGCGACATGCGCCCCATTGTTTGACTCCTGTGAGCCCGGTGTTAGGGAACTGTAAGGAGTAAGCAGCCAGGGCGTGCAGGGGTAACCGGAGTCACCCAGAATCCACGCATCACGGCCTTCCAACTCTTGGAGTCTTTGCCAGATCCCGGTTTGTCAGATAACATGAAAGTAATGGGCACTTCCGGGAAAGTTCAAATTAAAGGTAAGAATTACCATGGATGGGTCACATACCACATCACATTGTGCGAGTGGAACATCTTCCTGTTCCGATAGATCTTTTCGCTCCGTGATGGGGGCACAAATGGAACATGCGTCCCATCCACATCCCCTATCACATTAGGGAAGCCAACAAGTTGTTGAAATGCCAGCTTACTCCTATCAAGGGTATCTTGGGCAAAACACATGGCCATGAAGTGCCCCTTGCGCCTAAATATGGCAGACATCACACGTCTCAGGATTCTGCTGAAAGCAGGCTGGGATATCTCAGCAAGTACTGCCACTACTTGCTGGAATGAATCTGAGACGCAGAAATGCAACACCTGGGTGAGTGGCGGTATTGCTGTCTTGAGCCTGTGATGAGCTTCTAGATCACTCTCAATTAAAGAGAGAGTCTCTAGAATAACATGTGGGGGTAACCTGTACCTAGTAAGTACCTCATCATCAGGCATCCCAAAGAGGGTGACCCTCGAGCGGAAGATCCTAGCACGAAACAAAATAAGTTATAACTCACCCAAATCTAATTCTCTCACATTTTAAATCTGCCCCCCTGCAGTGCACATGGTTTTGTCCATCTAAGAAAGATTTTGTCAGAAAGAGTGAACTAGAATAAGGGCCTCAGTTCCTGCTGGAGCCTACTGAAAAATAGCCCTTGACAAAATCATGTGCACTGCAGGGGGGCAGATTTAAAATGTGCAGAGAGAATTAGATTTGGGTGAGTCGTTTTGTTTCTGTGCAGGGTAAATACTGGCTGCTTTATTTTTACACTGCAATATAGATCTCACTTTAAAGTAAAACCCCACCCAAATATAATTATCTCTGCACAACTAACACCTGCCTCACCTGCCTCACCTGCAGTGCACATGGTTTTGTCCATCTAAGAAATATTTTGTCAGAAAGAGTGAACTAGAATAATGGCCTCAGTTCCTGCTGGAGCCTGCTGAAAAATAGCCCTGGTGGTAACTGTCCATCAGTTCCGACCCCAAACAGACTCTTTCTATTGCAACACACAAATAAGTCCTGGGCTATGCACAGTGGACCTTAATCTGGTCCACACACAACGCTGTGAATTTTTCCGTTCCCACAGCCGCAAATGAGCGGGGAAGCGTATAAACCAAAATCAGGCTTAGACTGCACACACTGGGAACATCATACAATGGTGAGCAGCATGTGAATGGATTTGCAGCTATTAGCAGGCCTGCAATATTTTTGCAATCTGTGGTAAGCAATTTGCATGCTTGTATGGGTTGGGATTTCACTCTAGTGCAGTGATGGGGAACCTCAGGCCCGGGGGCCGTATGCGGGCCCCATAGCCAGTCTCAGTGGCCCACCCGCCCGGCGGCTATGCCGGGAGTCAAGTACAGGGGAATTATCGCGAGAGGTCGGTAGTTCTCGCGAGACTCCTCTTAATCAACAGCAGCTGCAGACTGTCAGTCCTATTCAGAGGCAGCCGCCAGAGCGTGGGACGGCTGCAGCAGGACAATTTGTAAGAGAAATTTTACAAATTTTTACATATGGCCCCTGAAGGATTTTTTTTCACAATAAAAATGGCCCTTAGCACAAAAAAGGTTCCCCACCCCATCTCTAGTGGAGCAGAAGATAACTGAAGATAACTGACCACTGGGCTCTGCAAACTAGCAGCTGTGCGATCATGTCAGTATCAAACCCATAATCTTTAAAGCACTGAAGAATATGTACACTATTGGGATCCCGACAGTCATTATCCCGACATCGGGATCCAGACTGCCTGGTCTCAGACAGCGTGGCCAGCGCAACAAAGCCACTTGCGGGCTCGCTGCGCTCGCCACCTATTCTATTCTCCCTCTATGGGGGTAGTGGACCCCGTGAGGGAAAATAGCCGACGGCCGTCGGGAACACGGCCGTCTGTGTTTTAACAGTCGGGATCCCGACGTCGGGTTAATGACTTTCGGGATCCCGTCCGGCACCCCTTACACAGCTGCGCTGCGAAGAGAAGCCCATAGCTGGTGTAACTCCAGCAGCAGAGCCCACCTGGGAGGGTCTTTAGTGCAGATTGGCAATAAAGGTGCCCATACACAGTCCGTTTAACCGATCCGTTCGGGACTTAAATAGTACACATCGCATCGCATGCCTTGTGCATGCAGTGTAAAAAGGTGGTTGTGGTGCCAACCTATTAGGCGCCTGTGGTGGGATGGTTTGTGGAGCTGCTTTACTTCCCTGCGGTAACTATACCCACTTTTCAACTCTGGACACTATATTGGAACCAATTATTTGGCGGTGTACTAGGAATGGACCAATACTAGCGTACTAGGTGCCTAGCCCATTGCATATGCATATTATCATTCATTTCTTGTGCTTTTTTATTGTGTGTAATAAACCCTGCTTATTTTTTATCTGATATTGTTTAGCGCTACTATCTTCTTTTTGCATTCTTGTGCATGCAGTGTGCATGCAATGCGATGCGATGAACAGCTAGTACAAAAAGTATGTGCAGCACATACTTTTTGTACCGCTCGATGAGATGCGCGGGAGCGCGCATCTCATAGTACAGAACGGACGGTCCGGGAACGAACCGTTCATGGGCAGCTTAACACTTATTATTTCTGGGCACTAAATCCGTGTCCTCGATGCAAGTGTGCGATCAGTGCTACTCATTTACACACCTACCCACATCACCCATTCCAGGAGGGACAAAATGCTCTGTTCCTGGACTTCCCTTTTAACATGATTACCATCACCTTTTTTACAGGTCAATTAACAAGAATGGTGTTTCAACACAGGTGATGGGAAGGTAAGAGGTAGTCCAGGAATAGAGCATTATGCAAATCCTGGGGAGGGTCATGTTGGGAGGTATTGCATTTATATGTAGATGTGTTCCTGAAGAAAGCAAGATCTGTGTAGAGTAGACTGAGAAGTACTAGCAGCCCCCCTTCAGCCTCCCCTCGCTGCTCACAATGAGGCCAGCCCCTCTCACATCTCATGTTAGAAATTCCTGGACAGATTTCCCAATAACCCCCAGACTGCTGTAATAAGAGTGAATGTGACGGACTTCTCAGAAAGTGGCCGCCTCCTCCTTCCCGACCTTATGCCTTTGTTATGATCAGCCAGCCCCCTCCCTCTCTGTGACGCTCTAGAAACCTGTAACCACAAACGAGCACACAGGCGGCAGCGGTGGTTCTGTACACACAGGGTACTAGAGGATACGAAACCCAGGAGAGTAAGCGCTCAGAGCAGACTGAGGAGGCATCGCTGCTGTCACTGTACGGGCACCACACACCAGGCGAGTATCCGAGCCTTTGGGTTCCACTGTGAACATACACACTCCGCTGTGCAACATATCACATTGTACATGCATATCTTATCTGTTGCATTAGTACTCCTGAGTTGTTACATTGCACAGCAGTACGGGTCGTAACTAATGCTACATACGCACATAAATATTAATGGTATTAGTGCATCCCGCCTTAATAGATATGCATGTGGTCTTTTATAGTCTGTATGTTGTAATCGTTTTATTGCATCACTCCTCACACCCTGTAGAAACATAGTTGTAATTGATAAAACCCAAACAACCAGCCCTGTGTGTACACCCTCTTGGCAAGCTGATGGTTACTGTTAAATAAGAAACTTTCCTGCTGCATGTAATTTAATATCCTATGTTCTGGCTACATAGCTGATATAAGTAACTGTTCCTATCTGGAAGCCCTTAAATGTAGCATGTTTCTCCCTCTGCATATGTGCTGCTGTGTCTATCTGAGAAGTCGTGTATCGGGGATGGGTGGTGTTTGCTTTGTGTGGGTAATTGCATTATGGTTTTTGCCTCAGATCTGTTATTCCAGGCGATGTCTCCATTTCCTGTCTGTGAACTGCTGATTGATATATTTCTGAATTATTATTATTAGCTTGAGTGTTTGTGGCACATACTTATTTATGATATATAGTACACAGCTGTGTGTATGTGTGTGTGTATCTATCTATCTATCTATCTATCTATCGTAATGCTGTAGATTAATGTCTGGGTCATTAGCTCGTACACACTGCAAAAGGTTAGGTAGTACATGTCTTGCATAAAGCAATGCAAATAAATGAATCTGGTCATTGAACTCTGTATATAGGCAATTTAACTTTTGTTTACACACAGAAGGTAAATGTGCACCATGCTATAAACCAAGAGGTGTGTCTGCCAGCTTCCAAGTAGCACACACTGCTCTGAACATTTGGAACTAATCATTGCTCCTCTGCACTACCATCCCCCAGCCTTTTATACTAATGAAAACTGCATGCTGACCACCCTTCTACTTCCTTGGGAAGCGTTGAGTTCAATATGCAATGGTGGGTGTGGCCCCAGAGCATACCTCCCAACATGACCCTCTCCAGGAGGGACACAATGCTCTGCTCCTGCACTTTTCTCTTAATTTATAATTGCCATCACCTGTGTTGAAACACCTTTCTTAGCAATTTACCTGTTCAACACAGGTGAGGGTAATTATACATTCAGAGGAAAGTCCAGGAGCAGAGCATTGTGTCCCTCCTGAAGAGGGTCATGTTGGGAGGTATGCCAGAGATATCAATGTACTAGGCTCCAAGATTTCCGTTTGCCAGCCCTGGGATCGCAGATGTAGGCTGAGACACACCCCACACACAGTTCTGACAAGCCTGCATTATTGCTTCCATTGCCCAATACCCCAAACTCCTCTCAACTGTCAATCATTCTGCGACATAAATTGAGTGACATTGCTAAGGTACCTTGGTGCGAGCATAGTGTCTTGGGTATACATCACTATTTGTAGTTTCCGAGGTTGAGCACTCTTAAGCTAGGTACACACATGAACAGTGACGCAGTGTGACAATATGACATGGCCATACACACTACATGCTCCGTCATACAACCATGCAATATATTGTTATACGCTCCATGTAACAGCACTATCATATGTGGAATCTTCCTTCTGATCTGCTTAACTTCCTTTCCCCCATTTTGTAAGTGTTCTTCACCTCTGAGGATATTTAAATGCAGGAAGTCCAGGTCATTACCTTATTTCTCATGCTAAGACCAAAAGAGGTGATTAAAAAGGTGCCTTTTTGGGGTGCAATAGCGTGCCACCTTCCAGGGTCTACCTACAATGCTGTGTATATATTTCTAGTGCTATTTGCACAAGATCATTCTACAGGTTTGTGAAGGAATATACTTGGTATGTGCACATGTGTTTAACCATAGCACACCATTGTCTTTTAGCATTTTTGGTTATCTGGGGTGTAACCCAGATAAAAGGGAACAACAATTGTCTTTTGTACATCAGAGCCTAGGCAAGTCTCCATCTATATACACTACTGGAGACCCCACACAATGTAAATTTTGCTGCATATCTCCTATCTTCATCTGATCAAAGGGTTAGGTCACCAGACACACTCTTCCAATCTTTGGCATATCAGTTGCTTCATACACCTGAATTGGTCTGACTTGTGATCTGGCATCTTCATTGATCACCGGTTTTGGAATCGTCTGACAATACCTTATGCCCCGTACACACGGAGCGACTGGAGCAGTGTGTTGAGCGACCTAGTTAAGCACAGATCGCCCAGAACACAGCGATGTGTGCTGAGCAATCTGACACTGGCGATGATTAGATTTGTACTGCGTGCAGAAGCACCATACACACTAGGTGACCCCGCAGACACCAATATCGGCGGCAGCAGGGACCCGGCTGATACTGTTTTCGGGTCCAACGTGAGCTATGTCCGTACTGAAGCTGCAGGACCTCCCTCGTCCGAACATGCTGGACGAGGGAGGGGGGTTTGTTAATGATGTGATATTGAGTGTACACACGAGAATATATCTTTCAGAAAAGTCTGTTTCCTCCAGTCGATCATCCTGGAAACCCAAACAATCGAGCACGCCTGAGTGCCCCAATACTTGAGTATTGTAACACAATTGAATACACTAGTACCGAAGCACGCAAACGCATCCAAGCTCCAAAATACCCTGCAGCGCACGAATATCCGAGCATCCAAATGTGCCCCTGAGCGCGTGAACAGGCCCAAACGCACCAACTCCCAAAATAATTCTCTGCGCAAACACGCCAAAGTGACCAAATATCAAAGCATCCAAATGCGCCTGAACACCACAATTACCAAATACACAAATACCCGAGCCCAACAGATCTTTAGCTGCATCTTCTGATATTCCCTGCAGCTGATAACAAAATCCACTTTTGGTCATATACAATGTGGCTGGCGAGGGGATTGTGGAAAACAAGCGATCCTCAGCATTTAACCTCTGCACCGGCCGCTCACCCTATTCAACGCGCCTGGGAAATCCTCGCTGTCAGAGGACAGTGAGGATTCCCCCCCCCCCCCCCAAACAGCAAGGCTCGCCACTAATGCAGGGAGCCCTCTGCATTTAGCCATGAGTCTTGCTGTTTTAGTGGCTGCACAGGGCGTTTTTCCCCTCGCTCCAAAAACCTAGCAAGGGGGAAATGGTGTGTGCAGGGGGATTCAGTATTGAATCCTGGCGTTCAGAATCCCGGCAGCCGAAATGCCGACAAGGGGGGGACGTGTATCGCCCCCCCCCCCCTTGCGGGCTCGCCACGCAGCGGGCCCGGTGCCTCGCTACGCTCGGCACACTAATTTATTCTCCCTCCAGGGGTGTCGTGGACACCCACGGAGGGAGAATGTGTCGGGATTCCGGCGTCGGGATTCTGAACGCCGGGATCCCGACCGCCGGGATTGTAACTGCATCCCGTGCAGGGGGTCAGTTGAATACTAACACTGCGAGCTGTGAAAGCGAGCAGGCAGCACTGCTCACTGTCACAGCTTTCAAAAACCATTGGGTACACCCATTGAATACATGGCACAATGTGATAGGCAATTTTGACTAGGTAATCAGAATTGCCTAGCAAGTTAGCCAGGGTTACCCAGTGTGTACAGGGCTTTTCCCCTACGGGCAATAGTGATCCACGGCGTCGCTATCGCCCAGCAAAATGGAAGGTCCATGCAAGACAATTGAGTAAAGGTGCCCACGCACTGAGCATATTGATGCTCGCTTCTGCACATATGACATTGCATAGTATAAAAGGAATTTCTGCACATGCTTTTTTGGACTGGAACGCACCGCGCCTAGTTCAGATAACACTCAGCTTAGCACATCGCATGCGTTTTGACCTTGATGCAATGTGATCTAGTCCAAAAAGCTCCCCATCCACTGCTGTGACTTCTTCTACCAACCCCCTTTGAGTTGCCCGGGACCTTCCAATATGTGACACTGTCCCCCTCCCCCCCCCCCCCCCCCCCCCCCTCATTTTTTGGGCCAAATGTACTAAGCTTGAAAAGTAATAAAATGTAGAGATAAACCACCAGCCAATCGGCTCATAACTGCCATGTCACAGGCTGTGTTAGAAAAATGACAGATAGGTGCTGATTGGTTGGTGGTTTATCCCTTTTCAAGGCTTTGTAAATATTGCCCTTTTTATCTTTCGTATGTTGCTTGATATAACCAGTTAGCACTGCATGGCTTAATTTATTAGAGGACTGGTACTAATGAGTTTATGCTGCTATCTATTATGTATTATTCGTAAGTGCTTTTTTATGAATTGTATCTATTTTACGTTACAGGCCAGTAGCAGATACAAACTTTGAATTTGTATGTGTATAGATTTAGTAAAGTTGATTTTGAATGTAATTCCTCTTGTAGCATAATCTACATTATTTATTCGGTTCTTTGGTGCAACAGTTGAGTATTCCCTAGATAGACTGCTGCTTCCAGAGGAATTGTCTTAGCCCAAGTGCCTAGCCCTAGTTAATTTAGTTTGTCACTGGTACTTTATCTCTCTGGGCCAGATGCACTAAGCTTCAAAAGTGATAAAATGGAGGGTGATAAACCACCATCCAATCAGCTCCTGCCTGGCATTTTTCAAACACAGTCTGTGACATGGCAGGTAGGAACTGATTGGCTGGCTATTCATTACTCTCCATTTTATCACTTTTTGAAGTCAAGTGCATCTTTGGTTTAGTGCCTCCATCACTATTTTACATGCCATTTGCAAATAAGCTATATTTAAACTCTTCCTGGAAATCTGTTTGGAAATGGAAATCAAGGGAGGGAAGGGAATATGAAACCTTTGTGAACCATGTAAACTAAACTCTGGAATGACTGATAAACCAGATTACCCACAGCATTAATTATTGCAAAGTACTGTTTCTGTCTTTCTGTAGACTAATAATGCACACTGACATCTGGGGAAACCTGCATCAAAATGAAAATTATTAAATATTTTTTTTTAAACTTTCAGCAGATAATACCATACCCTATATCATTGGAAGGGCAGAAATCGGTACACATTGGGAATGGGGAGTGGCCATGGGCAAACGGGGTGTGGTCACACCCCCTTTCCTTTTTCTGTAAATATGGAACAAATTAAATTTGTTAATATGTCAGTTATTTTACATATATGTGGGATCAGACACCATGGGCAAAAGGATAACATTCATTTTAAATGTAGAAATAACTTGTGTACCCCAGTTTGAACTCAGTTGAGCCTGACACTGCTGCGCTTCATCCAGCGGCTCATAATACCGCCACAGGCGCGGCCCTGCTGCTGCTGCACTGCATTGCACAGCCTCAGGCTTCCGGATAATTTATCTCAACGGCGCATGCGTCGGGCGTACTTTACTGCATCATGGACATAGACAGCCCTGCGGGAGCAGGTCCTAATGACGCGGTTGGAAGCGCGCTGGCTGCCGGGAGATGCAAGGCACCACTGGGAATGGGTGCTGCCAGAATTTCCTCTTTACACCACCATGGGGCCCGATCCGACCAGCGCAGCCACTGCGAACTAGTGGAGTGGCTGTTGGAAATCGGTACAGTTGGAGGGTATGTAATACTGTAACTTCAAGGCCCACAATGTTTGTTTATTCACTTACTTAAGCCTATTTAAATGACCTCATATTACACAGATTATAAAGAAAATAGATAATCTCTGACTAACTTTTCTCTTGTTTCTGGGAAGCAGATTTAGTAGAGATTAAATAGAAGATTCTGCCAACTGGTGTACAATGTTGGCATTTGGTAATGTTTAAACAGGAGTTTGCTGAGTCAGTGTCTTTAGAATGTAGTACAGTATTGTCCTGGAAATGCCAGGTACTAACTTATATATTTTTTATATATTTGTCGATTTTCTGATATCTTTCGCAAAAGCTATAGAGTCTATCTAGGTTGTTCGTTAGTGATATCATTCAGTTGGGGTCATTCTGGTGGACTCCCAAAGCTGCAAATTTTGCAGCTTTGCAAAACAACTATACACTGCCCAAATGCCCGCCGCTTGCTAACCGATTTACTGTGTAATCATTCAATTGTCGCCAACCATGGAATGATTACAACTGGCCACCCAAATATAAGTCAGTGGAGACTGACTTATATTTGTGGCCATTTCCTTGAAGACCAGACGGGTGGCTGGCGTCATGTGACGTCGGCCACCCAACCCCTGCACCTTGCGTCATATATGAAACACCATGGGAACGCCCAGCGTTTCATGGGCGTTCCAATGGTAATTCAGCCATGACGCAGGGGGCAGCCCAGCCTGTGCCCACAGCCTCACACCCCCGCCCGCACTTCTCTGTGTGAATGGGCCGGTGACTATACAAGTTGCCGAGTCCGTTTGCAAATGGAGTCTGCACATAATGCTTATGCGCAGAAGCTAAATTAAAGTTTAGTGTGTATGCACCTATAATGCAATTTTGAAAAAAAGATGCCTAATGCTAGCAAAGTTGCACAGGACCTGATAAAGGCCCATACAGATATGAAAGATATTGGTGAACAATTTTCCCTTGAGCTGATCATGAAACATATATTGTGCATGGCCCGGGTGTGGTACGGGACTCCGGACAGCTCCCGAAGTCATAGAATAGGTGGATCCCAACTGCCCGGAGTCCGACAGCATGGCGAGCACAAAAAAGCCGCTTGCGGGCTCACTGCGCTCGCCACGCTGTGGGCACGGTGGCTCGCTATGCGAGCCACCTATTCTATTCTCCCTCTATGGGGGTCGTGGACCCCCACGAGGGAAAATAGCGGGTGGCTGTCGGGCACCCAGCTGTCGCCGTTTTGACAGTCGGGATCCCGACGTCGGGTAAACGACTGACGGAATCCCAACTGTCGGGAACCCGTCTGGCACCCATCTGGCCCATAGTGCTTAAAAGGAACCTACATTTAAATGTTTTCTTTTTCTAACAATAATAGGCAAGAAAAAAATATTTGCAGACTTGGAATATAAATATTGAATCAGCATATCCTTTCTTCCTGTGCACAAACTAGCAGGAAACAATGACATTCCCATGTTTTATTTGGCAAAACACAATGGTGTTGATAGCTCTCACTCATCGATAGCCGTACACGTACAGTCTCGTTTTGGGTTCATATCTTGGCTATCTCTTGAAGCAACCCTAATAGATTGACCTTTGGTGGTTGTTAATTCTACAATAATGTCCGTAAACTATCGATCTGTTTATTAATGGTAACTACTGTTGATGATTAACTATTATAATGTTAGTCCGTGTCCAAAGTTTCAAGGGGGAATGGTTTTATGTTTTGTTTTTTTTCCCAGCAAAATACCTTTGTTACTCTGCTTGTGACTTCTAGAACACCGCAAAGGTTGTGGCTATGTAATGACCTGATTCATATTCTATGCAAAGTTTTTTTTTATAAAGAATACAAAGTCTCCATATTGCTCATTAGAATTTCTTTTATTATGACTTTTTATTTATTTATTATGGTACTTGTGTATTATCTGGGCGCCCGATATATCGCATCGCATGCCACTAGTTAAGGCATGCGATTGGACCCGATTTTGAGACTTTCCCGGGAGGAGTGTACAATTTTAAAATCGCATGCCTTAACTAGTGCCATGCGACGCGATTATACCCGATATTACATCGTACAGGCACCCTGATGCCTGATTACAATGTTTAATACACCACCATATCCGATTTTTAATTGTACACCCACCCTGATGGGTGATTACATGTGAAATGCCCCCCCCCCCCCATTGTTAACGCCACCCCAGTATCAACGCCAACCGAAGCGTGGCGAGCGGCGGTACGCGTCCTCCGACCTTTTCATACCCCCACTATCCACGTTGGCGTGGAGTTGATTTTATATAGTGAGCCCCGAGCCTGAAGTGTGGCGCTCGCCACGCTTCGGGCTCGGTGGCTCGCTGCTCTCGCCACACTATATAAAATCAACTCCACGCCGACGTGGATAGTGGGGTATGAAAAGGTCGGAGGGCGCATACCGCCGGCCCTCGCGGGCTCGCTGCGCTTCGGGTTGGCGTTGATAGTGGGGTGGCGTTAACAATGGGGGGCCATTTAACATAGTTATCACCCCTCAGGGTGGGTGTACAATCAAAAATCGAGTCTGGGGGGGCATTTAATATAGGAATCAGGCATCTGGGTGCCTGTGCGATTAAAAATCGTGTCCAATCGCGTAATTATTTAACGTGCAATGAAAAAAATCGGGCACCCAGATAATACACAAGTACCTTATTTATTTATCAGCAGTTTCTTATATAGCGCACAGATTTCGCAGCGCTTTACAGAGAATATTTTTGAACATTCACTTCAGTCCCTGCCCCATTGGAGTTTACAATCTATAGTCTGGGGGGGCATTTAACATAGGAATCAGGCATCTGGGTGCCTGTGCGATTAAAAATCGTGTCCAATCGCGTAATTATTTAACGTGCAATGAAAAAAATCGGGCACCCAGATAATACACAAGTACCTTATTTATTTATCAGCAGTTTCTTATATAGCGCACAGATTTCGCAGCGCTTTACAGAGAATATTTTTGAACATTCACTTCAGTCCCTGCCCCATTGGAGTTTACAATCTATATTCCCTACCACATGTACACGCACACACAGACATTATGGGGAATTCAATTGGTTTTTATGGGTGCACAAAGTGTCGACTTATAACAAATGTAAGCCCTCCACCTTAGGAGGCTGCGAGCTGAAACGTGTGCATGCGCAATAGTCACACAGCACGTTTGCAGATACTGCAGCCTGATTGTGAGCAGAGGCGTAGGGAGGGCGGATCCACCGGAGCTCATGCTCCGGGCGCCGATTGGTCTAATGGCGCCGCCGGCCCGCCCCCCCTCCGCAAATGATCGCAGGGAATGCTAGCGCACAAGTATCATACTTAAAAGTATTAACGGCGGGCAGCGTGCGCGGCGCCTGCCTTGTCCGGCGCCTGCCTCCTGACCTGGTCGCCCGGCAGTCCCTGCCACCAAGCGCACTGTCCGGGCGGCTGTCCTCACTCCTCTCTAAATTGCTGCTGCTCGGACCGGCTTCCGGGCAGCGCAGCGAAGCAGCACCCCAGACTCCTCCCGGAGTCACCTGTCACTCGCAGAGTGACTCACTCCCTCCTCCCTGGCTACAGCAGCGTCATCAGCCTTCCCAAGCGCTGGCTGTAGCCTGGAGGAGGAGAAGGTATTTTGCTGCCGCCCGTGCCACCCGGCCCTGCTGTGCTCTGTTATCATTCAAGGTGGATTTCTTTTATTTATTTTTTAAAGCTAATTAATGATGTTAATAAACTTAGTAATTGGGGTTTGGAGGATTCGTGGGGCCTGGGGGAGGGGAGGGGGAGAGTGAATCTCTCTGGCTTCTGCTGCCGCCCTGCTGTGCTGTACAGTATACAGTATATCTTTATCTGTATGTATGTGTATATATATATATATATATATATATATATATATATATATATATATATATATATATATATATATATTTATTTATTTACAGATCTTATCTTATATAGCGCAGCAGATTCTGTTACAGTGTCTTATATAGCGCAGCAGATTCTGTTACAGTGTCTTATATAGCGCAGCAGATTCCGTTACAGTGTCTTATATAGAGCAGCAGATTCCGTTACAGCGTCTTATATAGCGCAGCAGATTCCGTTACAGCGTCTTATATAGCGCAGCAGATTCCGTTACAGCGTCTTATATAGCGCAGCAGATTCCGTTACAGCGTCTTATATAGCGCAGCAGATTCCGTTACAGTGTCTTATATAGCGCAGCAGATTCCGTTACAGCGTCTTATATAGAGCAGCAGATTCCGTTACAGCGTCTTATATAGCGCAGCAGATTCCGTTACAGCGTCTTATATAGCGCAGCAGATTCCGTTACAGCGTCTTATATAGCGCATCAGATTCCGTTACAGCGTCTTATATAGCGCAGCAGATTCCGTTACAGTGTCTTATATACCGCAGCAGATTCCGTTAGTGTCTTATATAGCACAGCAGATTCTGTTATAGTGTCTTATATAGCGCAGCAGATTCTGTTATAGTGTCTTATATAGCGCAGCAGATTCCGTTACAGTGTCTTATATAGCGCAGCAGATACCGTTACAGTGTCTTATATAGCGCAGCAGAT
Source organism: Crinia signifera (assembly GCF_055691185.1). Lineage (NCBI taxonomy): Eukaryota > Metazoa > Chordata > Amphibia > Anura > Myobatrachidae > Crinia > Crinia signifera. The sequence continues at coordinate 266,380,260 of NC_139219.1, read as the reverse complement.
TCCGTTACAGTTTCTTATATACCGCAGCAGATTCTTCAAATGTAACATGCCACCACATGTTAGCCACGCCCCCAATTCATTACCATGGGGGGGGGGGGGGGGCGCGAAATATGCCCTTGCTCCGGGCAGCATGGCACCTAGCTACACCGCTGATTGTGAGACTGCTGGCATTTGGGGGTAGGTAACCAGCAATAATCTGGCATGTCTGCCCTGTTTTCTGGGCATGCTGAAGCCAGTGGATGCAACTTCACTGGCTTCAGCAATGTGATTTCACTGATCCCGAGTTACCCCCATGGGTTACACACATGGCCATGGGTCGCACAGATGATGATCGAACACAGTAGATCACAGAAGTCTGCAGTGGGCATTTTTTTTTATTTATTTTTTTACCCAAAACTCCAAATCTGCGGCCTATTCATCGAACATAGTGGTGCAGTTAGTGCCTACCTTTGAGTTGGCCCCTGTGCATGCTGCTTGGGTGTTTTCGTATGCTTTGGTGGTATTCATCAGTGATTTTTCCACATCATGGTTTTACTTGGTGCCCAGTGTTCTACTGAATTATTGGGTAGTATTGTTTTTGTAGATGTTTTCATTGTGGTGTTCATATATGACTTTGTTTCACATAAGTATTTTATTGCGTTTGTATACGTGGAGCCAATACGTTTACCACAATAACTATTGATACTTGAATTTTCTTAAATATTTTAGTTTTGCTCTCATAACTTTTACTAAACTTACAGCCTACAGATTTCCTCATACACCATAGCTGCAGTGTAAAAAAAAACTCTCTGGCTGTGCCAGGTCTCGGACACAGCCGCAGAAGACCTCTTTTTTATTATTATACTTATACTTTTTTTTTTTTTTTTTTTTTTAACCACTGACCAAAATTGACAACTTCCTCAGCAGCATGTTCGGAGAAGCCTGCACATATCAGTTTAATACACTGTGCTTCCAACACCTTCAAAAGTATAGCCAGCAACCGACTGCTTCAGCCAGCCCTGATCCTAAAAATACAGTGAAAATCTGTTTAGGGTTCCCCTGCATTTAAAGAACATGCACTGGGCTCAAATTCTTGCACATACTTGTAATTGCCTCAAACGCAAAAATGTGCAGGCTGTTACATTTGGCGAGTTTTGCACCTTTTTTAGATGAATGAGACGGTGCAACTTTGCCCCGCCAAAAAGACACTGACACCTATTACATTTGACCCAAAAGTCTTTGATCCTTGTTTAGTAGGCTCTAATGAAACTTACCATAGATAACCAGCCCTATCCCCATTGAAAACAAAATTCTAAAGTAAATAGCATAGAGATTCCCTCCCCCCCCCCTTTTTTTTTTTCACATTTAGAGGTTACATACCCTCCAACATTTAAAATGCAGAAATCAGTACAACTTCAGAAAAGAGGCTTAGTCATGGGTGAAGGAGCGTGGCCACATCCCCTTTCTTATCCTTTTGATGGACAGTTTTGCCAATTTAGAATTATCCTCTCTGATCACGGTGCGGTCCCTACCTGATGCTGCTCCCCTCTCTACCACTTCTCCATGCAGCTGCTGCTCTCACACACGCAGCCGCCTGCGGGGAGGGACTGCAAGCACTGCCTGAACCAAGGACCCTGCGGCGGCACGGCCAATCAGCGACCTTGCACAAGTGATGACGGTGGCTTATCCAGTCAGTGCTCACAAAAAAAAGGTGTAGGCGAGCTGCAGGCATGTGGCTGCTAAGAGGCCAGAGATATACACTCCTTGTTGTAGTGTGTGTGGACGGGATAGAGAAAAAGAATCGGTACAGGGAGATTTAGCCGGTACAGACTACCGGTTTTTAGTACTGTACCGTCTAAATCAGTACAGTTGGTGGGTATGAGGTTATTCAGACCTGATCACACTGCTGCTAAATTGTAGAGCCATGCAATCAGGTATACGCCGCCCAGACAGTGAAATCCCGCCCTGTGCAAGCCTGCAAATGGCTTAGTACGGCTTGTGAAAGCTGTCTAGATCAATGAATAGCTGCAAATCCATTTGCAAGCCGATCACGCTTGAATGATACTCCCAGTGTGTGTGCAGTCTGTGTAGCCAAGGATTTGGCGGCTGCAGTAGAACCAGTCGGATCAGGGCCGGAGCTGACGTGAGAGGCCTTCTCCCTTAAACACCTGTGCACTCCTGCATTTTCCCTGACACTCCCAGAAAACTGCTTACCACCCCAAACGCCGGCTTCCGTTTAATCAACTTGCTTACACCCAGCAATTGATAAAAAAATTGCAGGATTCTAGTTGGTTGGGTGGAATAAAAATCTTTGTAATTACCGTATTTATCGGCGTATAACACGCACTTTTTTCCCCCTGAAAACAGGGGGAAAAGATGGGTGCGTGTTATACGCCGATATGCGTGCTATACGGCGGTAATTTCATATAATAGGTGCGCGCCAGTGGTGTCCAGGTGTGCACCACTGGCGCAGCACCTCTACCCCACACCTCCGATCAGCTCCAGCCCCCCCCCCCTGTCCCTGTGCTCCGGCGATCGGAGCTTCCCCGATCCCCCCGGCCCGCCTGTCACTTTACAGTGACGTCGGCGGCAGGCTCGGGTAATGTCGGCCAGGCTCGGGGGGACTCGGAAGCGCTCAGGCACCCGAGTCCTCCCGAGCCGCGAACATCCCCCAGCCTGCCGCCGACGTCACTGCTAAATGTGACAGGCGGCTAGGAAGGGGGAGAGAGGCAGCAGGGAAGCTCCGGCGTACTAACGCCGGAGCGGAGGCGAGGGGGGGGGCGGGCTGCTTCTAACCTTCTGTGGTGGGTTTTGCTGGGGCAGGATAAACCTGCCCTGGTAGGTTTGTCCTGCCCCAGCACAACCCACCACCCAAGGGGTTAAAGCTCCTCCCTGCACAGTGACTCCTTCCTCCCTGGCTACAGCAGCGTCTGTAAAAAAAAATAAGTTTTTATTTAGAAATTTAACTTTTTTTCCTGAGATTTCCCTTTTAAAATGAAGGTGCGTGTTATACGCCTGTGCGTGTTATACGCCGATAAATACGGTAAGTCATTTGTTTCACAAATCTGAAAATGGACAACAACTGTCTCTCAGAGAATGTACTGTAGTTGGACCTATTTGGTTACACAATTTCTCTGAATGTTTTTGTCCATTCTCAGTTTGTGAGCAAATTGCTTATTGGCATTTGCCCCCATACAGTACCAGATTTTCAGTCCAACCAACCAACTAGTTGGATGGTTGGTCTAGTGTATGGCCAGCAAGTTATCACCGACTGATCCCGAGCCAGTGCTTAGGGATCGTCTTGAAGCACCAGCTCTTCTTATGCTGTGAATGGGTGCTAGGTTGGTGAGAAATGTTTTTTAATGGATATTAAGTTTCCACAAATTACTAGAATAAATGAAATGGGGTTGGATGTTCCATTAGTGTCAATTCTACCACTCCCACATAAACTTTAGTTAGATGAATTTTAACATTTCACACTAAATGTATTTTGAGAGGCTGCACGGTTTTCAGTCGGTTGTATGCAGGCAGGTGTAAACAGAAAGCAGGACAAGACCTTGTGCGTGTGTTTTTTGTTTGAAGAAGCAGGAAATCTAATAGGAGTAGCATTCTGACAATCGGTCTTTCAGTGCAAGGTTTTAGAAGCCGCATTGCATGCTTTTTATACCTAAGGTGTGTTCTCTGGACTTCATGGAAAACAGAACATTCAGCTGTTTAAATACTACTGGTTTTCACTTGATGTATGCAGAAGCCTGTAATTTAGGGAGGAGAAAGGTTTAGTTACCTATTATGGTCCATTCACATTGGGCGACTATGCCTAGCGCGTATGGACAGTGATGATCGCATTCATCGCTTGGGGGAAAGCCGCACAGTGCATACACCCTGAGTGGCTTTCCCCCTGCCCTTAATCCACAAAAATATGAAAAGGTCTCAGCTGTGTGCAGCTGTAAAGTGTTTTTTTTTCTGTTTTTGGAATGAGTAACAAATGAATGACGCTGTAGTATTGGATATTTTGAATTTAGTTGGGTTGATTACATTGGGTAACTAGCAGGAACAATGGTCTGTTTTTCTTCTACGTCTCCAGAAGACAAAACAATTGCCTGTTCCGCAATCCTTTTCAAGGAAGATGACGTATGACAGTCACCCAATTGCAAAGCAATTACTGAGGCCATAAAAACTATGCTGGTGTTAGACATGCATCCAATATATGCCACTAATACAGTGGGATTTAGACAGTTGATCGACTTACTGTGTCCCCAGTACCAAATATCCTCTAGATAACAATTCACTAGACAAGCAATTCCCAAACTGTACAAATACATTAAAGTGCTATTAGTGTCCTCAGAAATGTGGTTGTAACTATGGACATGTGTACCCATGTAACTATAGACTGCTGGGGATAGTGGCACTGATGGCTGCATAAGTAATTAATATTCACTGCAAGCCGGGTCCCCACTCGCTGTACTCCCCCCTCACTCTGGACCGGGGGAAGAGAGGGCGTGCCACCGGCTCCCTCTCCTACCTCACTTGCTGTGCCGGGAGATTGGGCTAGCGGGGGCATGCTGAAGCCAGTGGATGCAACTTCACTGGCTTCAGCAATGTGATTTCACTGATCCCGAGTTACCCCCATGGGTTACACACATGGCCATGGGTCGCACAGATGATGATCGAACACAGTAGATCACAGAAGTCTGCAGTGGGCATTTTTTTTTATTTATTTTTTTACCCAAAACTCCAAATCTGCGGCCTATTCATCGAACATAGTGGTGCAGTTAGTGCCTACCTTTGAGTTGGCCCCTGTGCATGCTGCTTGGGTGTTTTCGTATGCTTTGGTGGTATTCATCAGTGATTTTTCCACATCATGGTTTTACTTGGTGCCCAGTGTTCTACTGAATTATTGGGTAGTATTGTTTTTGTAGATGTTTTCATTGTGGTGTTCATATATGACTTTGTTTCACATAAGTATTTTATTGCGTTTGTATACGTGAAGCCAATACGTTTACCACAATAACTATTGATACTTGAATTTTCTTAAATATTTTAGTTTTGCTCTCATAACTTTTACTAAACTTACAGCCTACAGATTTCCTCATACACCATAGCTGCAGTGTAAAAAAAAACTCTCTGGCTGTGCCAGGTCTCGGACACAGCCGCAGAAGACCTCTTTTTTATTATTATACTTATACTTTTTTTTTTTTTTTTTTAACCACTGACCAAAATTGACAACTTCCTCAGCAGCATGTTCGGAGAAGCCTGCACATATCAGTTTAATACACTGTGCTTCCAACACCTTCAAAAGTATAGCCAGCAACCGACTGCTTCAGCCAGCCCTGATCCTAAAAATACAGTGAAAATCTGTTTAGGGTTCCCCTGCATTTAAAGAACATGCACTGGGCTCAAATTCTTGCACATACTTGTAATTGCCTCAAACGCAAAAATGTGCAGGCTGTTACATTTGGCGAGTTTTGCACCTTTTTTAGATGAATGAGACGGTGCAACTTTGCCCCGCCAAAAAGACACTGACACCTATTACATTTGACCCAAAAGTCTTTGATCCTTGTTTAGTAGGCTCTAATGAAACTTACCATAGATAACCAGCCCTATCCCCATTGAAAACAAAATTCTAAAGTAAATAGCATAGAGATTCCCTCCCCCCCCCCCTTTTTTTTTTTTTTCACATTTAGAGGTTACATACCCTCCAACATTTAAAATGCAGAAATCAGTACAACTTCAGAAAAGAGGCTTAGTCATGGGTGAAGGAGCGTGGCCACATCCCCTTTCTTATCCTTTTGATGGACAGTTTTGCCAATTTAGAATTATCCTCTCTGATCACGGTGCGGTCCCTACCTGATGCTGCTCCCCTCTCTACCACTTCTCCATGCAGCTGCTGCTCTCACACACGCAGCCGCCTGCGGGGAGGGACTGCAAGCACTGCCTGAACCAAGGACCCTGCGGCGGCACGGCCAATCAGCGACCTTGCACAAGTGATGACGGTGGCTTATCCAGTCAGTGCTCACAAAAAAAAGGTGTAGGCGAGCTGCAGGCATGTGGCTGCTAAGAGGCCAGAGATATACACTCCTTGTTGTAGTGTGTGTGGACGGGATAGAGAAAAAGAATCGGTACAGGGAGATTTAGCCGGTACAGACTACCGGTTTTTAGTACTGTACCGTCTAAATCAGTACAGTTGGTGGGTATGAGGTTATTCAGACCTGATCACACTGCTGCTAATTTGTAGAGCCATGCAATCAGGTATACGCCGCCCAGACAGTGAAATCCCGCCCTGTGCAAGCCTGCAAATGGCTTAGTACGGCTTGTGAAAGCTGTCTAGATCAATGAATAGCTGCAAATCCATTTGCAAGCCGATCACGCTTGAATGATACTCCCACTGTGTGTGCAGTCTGTGTAGCCAAGGATTTGGCGGCTGCAGTAGAACCAGTCGGATCAGGGCCGGAGCTGACGTGAGAGGCCTTCTCCCTTAAACACCTGTGCACTCCTGCATTTTCCCTGACACTCCCAGAAAACTGCTTACCACCCCAAACGCCGGCTTCCGTTTAATCAACTTGCTTACACCCAGCAATTGATAAAAAAATTGCAGGATTCTAGTTGGTTGGGTGGAATAAAAATCTTTGTAATTACCGTATTTATCGGCGTATAACACGCACTTTTTTCCCCCTGAAAACAGGGGGAAAAGATGGGTGCGTGTTATACGCCGATATGCGTGCTATACGGCGGTAATTTCATATAATAGGTGCGCGCCAGTGGTGTCCAGGTGTGCACCACTGGCGCAGCACCTCTACCCCACACCTCCGATCAGCTCCAGCCCCCCCCCCCTGTCCCTGTGCTCCGGCGATCGGAGCTTCCCCGATCCCCCCGGCCCGCCTGTCACTTTACAGTGACGTCGGCGGCAGGCTCGGGTAATGTCGGCCAGGCTCGGGGGGACTCGGAAGCGCTCAGGCACCCGAGTCCTCCCGAGCCGCGAACATCCCCCAGCCTGCCGCCGACGTCACTGCTAAATGTGACAGGCGGCTAGGAAGGGGGAGAGAGGCAGCAGGGAAGCTCCGGCGTACTAACGCCGGAGCGGAGGCGAGGGGGGGGGGGCGGGCTGCTTCTAACCTTCTGTGGTGGGTTTTGCTGGGGCAGGATAAACCTGCCCTGGTAGGTTTGTCCTGCCCCAGCACAACCCACCACCCAAGGGGTTAAAGCTCCTCCCTGCACAGTGACTCCTTCCTCCCTGGCTACAGCAGCGTCTGTAAAAAAAAATAAGTTTTTATTTAGAAATTTAACTTTTTTTCCTGAGATTTCCCTTTTAAAATGAAGGTGCGTGTTATACGCCTGTGCGTGTTATACGCCGATAAATACGGTAAGTCATTTGTTTCACAAATCTGAAAATGGACAACAACTGTCTCTCAGAGAATGTACTGTAGTTGGACCTATTTGGTTACACAATTTCTCTGAATGTTTTTGTCCATTCTCAGTTTGTGAGCAAATTGCTTATTGGCATTTGCCCCCATACAGTACCAGATTTTCAGTCCAACCAACCAACTAGTTGGATGGTTGGTCTAGTGTATGGCCAGCAAGTTATCACCGACTGATCCCGAGCCAGTGCTTAGGGATCGTCTTGAAGCACCAGCTCTTCTTATGCTGTGAATGGGTGCTAGGTTGGTGAGAAATGTTTTTTAATGGATATTAAGTTTCCACAAATTACTAGAATAAATGAAATGGGGTTGGATGTTCCATTAGTGTCAATTCTACCACTCCCACATAAACTTTAGTTAGATGAATTTTAACATTTCACACTAAATGTATTTTGAGAGGCTGCACGGTTTTCAGTCGGTTGTATGCAGGCAGGTGTAAACAGAAAGCAGGACAAGACCTTGTGCGTGTGTTTTTTGTTTGAAGAAGCAGGAAATCTAATAGGAGTAGCATTCTGACAATCGGTCTTTCAGTGCAAGGTTTTAGAAGCCGCATTGCATGCTTTTTATACCTAAGGTGTGTTCTCTGGACTTCATGGAAAACAGAACATTCAGCTGTTTAAATACTACTGGTTTTCACTTGATGTATGCAGAAGCCTGTAATTTAGGGAGGAGAAAGGTTTAGTTACCTATTATGGTCCATTCACATTGGGCGACTATGCCTAGCGCGTATGGACAGTGATGATCGCATTCATCGCTTGGGGGAAAGCCGCACAGTGCATACACCCTGAGTGGCTTTCCCCCTGCCCTTAATCCACAAAAATATGAAAAGGTCTCAGCTGTGTGCAGCTGTAAAGTGTTTTTTTTTTCTGTTTTTGGAATGAGTAACAAATGAATGACGCTGTAGTATTGGATATTTTGAATTTAGTTGGGTTGATTACGTTGGGTAACTAGCAGGAACAATGGTCTGTTTTTCTTCTACGTCTCCATACACAAAAGCATCAGTGCACATCTCTCTAGGTAGTTACAGTAACCCAGGAGAGCTCCAATGGTGACAGATTAGGAAGGATAGAAGGTTGTATGGTCACTTGCTTAATTAGATCTTGCAGTGTTTTTTATTTATTTTATTATGTTTTACAGGTTTCTCAGCTTCCAAGACAATGGAAATGAATGGTAACTATGTTATTTTATGACATGTTAGTTATTGAAATAAAATATCTGGTAAATATCCTGCAATTCTCATTTTCAAAACCTTCTTTAAATCTATTTATTTTTACCAGTTTTGTATGGTTTTTACATTGTGTTTTCACATGGACTGTTGGCTTAATGTGCTGGCAGGGTGCAGGATGGCTGACAGACAGTCGGGATTCCGACAACCATTACACAGATGTTGGAATCCCGACTGTTAGAAACCCCCGAAACTCAGGGTCTCGACAGCCACCGCTATTCTCCCTTGTGACCCCATAGAGGAAGAATAGGTAGCCAGCCACCGTGACCTCAATGCATTGAGCCCGCAAGGGGCTTCGTTGTCCCCCCCCCCCTCCCCTGCTGTCTGAGTCTGGGCAGTGGGGCTTTTTCTTTCCAGGGCTTAAGTGTGGTTTATCACTATGAAAATGACATGAGGTGGGGAGTGAGCACAAGGACCTATTTCATGACCCTGCCCCACCTTGCAGCATTATATAGCTGGAGAGCTATAGACTGGGTCTATAGATGTATCAGTGCTCAACTTTGCTGGTGCAATTAGTGTGCCCGAGACTATGGCGCATGTGTGCAAACTCATGCCATGTTCATAGTAATATGTGACTGTAGCTAACGGAACTTTTTTTTGCCATTAGATTTGGCATTGGATCTGTACTTTTGCATTCAATATTGATTTCAATATCGAATTAAATGTACATTCAAGCCACAGTTTACACATTCAATTTACTGGCTCAAATTTGATATTTTCTTGCCTGCACAATCTATTTTTCTTTTCGATATAAAGAATACGGGAGCACGCATCTAATCGAAAGCATCTTTAAAAAGCATTCAATTTCAAGTCAATTTTGCTTCTATAAGCAAAATTGAATCAAAAACATGTCAAAATCGAAGCGTGTGTAAACCCCCTAGAATCCGGCATCAGGTTTTCCCACCAGACTCTGATACCAGGGTGTGGCCAAACGCGGTCTTTCCGGCATCTTATTCTCTCAAGACTTAGATCCCATATAAGGGCTAGGCACTATTATACGGGATGCAAGCCTGTTGGCTGCATGCTCTGCATTTGCTTTCTTTACTGGACCCCACTGCATCTGCTAACCATCGTGATCCTACTGTGTAGACTGCACTGTGTCTGCTGGCCATAACCCTGCTGTTCATCAGTTACCATCTCTGCTGGCCATAACCCTCACTGGGCATCCTGTACTATCACTGCTGCCCCAACCGTGTATATGGTACTGTGACTGACTGCTGGCTGGTTTATACCGTAATAGATGGAGGGGGATCATTTGAGAGGAGAGCAGGAAGCACATACCAGTGCTGCAGCTACTGCCAGTCGTCATGATGGTACAAGTCAGTCAGTGGCCTTTGCTCATGGGCATAGAGGGATGAAGTTGGGACATGTCAAAGCAAATAAATTTTTCGGTGGGAAAGTTAAAAAAAAAAAATCTAATGGACATTTACCTACAGAGAAACTTAAAATTGGCAGTAGTAGTAAGAGTAAACTTGTTGTATATTTAAGGCACAGGGCCCAACTGTGCATACAGACAGATCACCAATCCCCAAGGAGAGTCCAAATGTGTCTGCGGTTGCGCTGTATAAGCCTGACCTTTCCAATACTGTACAGGAATTGGAGGCTACTTCCACCTGTTACCCTTCCTCTGGGAGTGTTAGGAGGAGCAGCATCAGACAACTTGCTGATATTGAGATGAAGGATGTCATGTAAAAGTTCATCAGGCTGAGGACAATATTAGGTGTGGCTTTTGCGAATGACAGTGTTGATGATGAGTATTCTGATGATGAGGCTTGTCTAATAAGGTACCAGTTGTTGCCCATGGGATGAAAACCCATTGTCATTCCTCGGCAAAAGGCCTAAAATTCTGCCACCTGTGTGGAGTTATTTCTATCCAAATCTGTCAAGCCATATGTAGCCTTTGAAAAGCCATAGTAAGTAAGGGTAAGGAAATTACCACCTAGGTCCTAGGAACATCCTCCCTTTTATGTTACTTGTAGCAGATTCATCAAAAGTCATTGTCAAATTCAGAAACTTTGGCTAAGAACGTGACTAGTCCAGCGACATCTAGCTATGTTTTTCTCTGCTGTATCCAAGCACCTGCAATCTACACTACCAACACCCTCGTCAATGTCATAGACATGACTGACTCCTCTCCCATCCAGGATGCCACCGGAATATCCTTGAGTGCTACGCCCACAGCTGTTGCTGCTGGGAGTCGATATTCATCCCAGAAGGGGAGCAGGAAGACCACTTGTAGTACTTTAGCAAAACAATTGCCTGTTCCGCAATCCTTTTCAAGAAAGATGACGTATGACAGTCACCCAATTGCAAAGCAATTACTGAGGCCATAACAACTATGCTGATGTTAGACATGCATCCAATATATGCCACTAATACAGTGGGATTTAGACAGTTGATCGACTTACTGTGTCCCCAGTACCAAATATCCTCTAGATAACAATTCACTAGACAAGCAATTCCCAAACTGTACAAATACATTAAAGTGTTATTAGTGTCCTCAGAAATGTGGTTGTAACTATGGACATGTGTACCCATGTAACTATAGACTGCTGGGGATAGTGGCACTGATGGCTGCATAAGTAATTAATATTCACTGCAAGCCGGGTCCCCACTCACTGTACTCCCCCCTCACTCTGGACCGGGGGAAGAGAGGGCGTGCCACCGGCTCCCTCTCCTACCTCACTTGCTGTGCCGGGAGATTGGGCTAGCGGGGGAAAATGCACTGCAGGGGGGTGCAGAGTCTCTGTCAACATGCAGTCTGAGACCCTGCGCCCTTCCAAAAATGGCTGCCGCTGTAAAGGAGACATATGCTAGCGGTGCTTCAGTGTCTGTCAGTGGAGTGCAGTGCGCCCAGCGCTACCAGGAAGTGCCGATTCCAGGAGCTCTGTTGCCCTGCAACCTCTAATAATGCTCTGGCAATGAGCAGGTAAAACCCCTGGGAAGGCGCATGAAACCCCTGGCAATGAGCTAGTAACCTTTGGCAATGAGCTTGGAACCCCTTCAGGCAATAAGCATTCAATCCACCTTGGCAACCAGATTGTTAATGCGATTTAATCACAAAAATGTAATGCGATCTAATCGTGACTAGAAACTGTAATCATTGCCGCCCCCCCCCCCCCCCCCCCCTCCGTTGGTGCGCTCTATGCATGCGCATAGGGACTCCCGGGTCTCAGAGCATATGCGATTAGGAATAATTTTCTGTGGGGCAGGGGGGGGGGGGGGTGCGCATGTTAGTGCATACTTCTCTTTATGTGTTGCTTCATATGGAAAAGTTCAACAGGGGCTTGTTGACCTATATCAATGTGACCTGACTTTGTCATCTTCTTTTGTTCAATCAGATGGTAAGCCTGCATATGACCCAAGTGCTGGGCCAAATTACCCTCCAGCAATGAACCAAGCTGCATATGCTCCAGGGTATCCTGGTGCAGGATATCCACCTACCAATTACCCAGCTCCTGGGTACCCACCTGCAGGTGGGCCTGCTCCTTATGGTTATGCCCCAGCCCCACAAGGACCATACCAAGGTAAGCTTTTGATACACAGGATTGCATTTTTATAGGATTATAAATAAAGATGAGTGACCTTATTGTACAATTTTGCACAAATTACATTTCATTGCAGAACGGTTAAGTTCATAGATGTGAGTTTTTTTTGGTGATAAAATAATCTTTCATTGCTTTGCCATTTTGCAGTGTGTAAGTAAATTGTATGCAAGGATGAGTTGAATTTTCTTTTGCGATATACTTGTTAACCTGAATTATTTTTAAACCTAAAGCTGGGTACAGCTGGTAGCTTGCCTCAGCGATCCAGGTTGCTCGACTGCTCCTCCACCTTCCCCTGCCCGCACTCCACCGCCTTGGAAGAGAAGGGTTTCATGCTGGGTGTTAACAAATGGTTATTTAGATGAACTAGCCTCAGAACTCCGTCTTTCACAAACATTATATTTGACGGCTCATTGTTTACAACTTTCCTACATTTATATAACCACAATTAATATAGTCACAAAATGAATAAATACTCTAAATTATACTGCAGTATAATGTGTAGCAGGGGCATAACTCTGAGACAATGGAGACGCCAAGCACTAAAGGGGCACCTGCTGGATCACAGTAGGATCCAAGTGTGACCGTAGCTCTTTCAATGGAGCTTTGTATCTCACCTGCTGCAGAGTTACTTGGCTTTGTCCCAGGAGCCCTGGTACTGCTCAGCTTGTGCTGGAGCAAGCGGCCGTGCACCCACCACTGCTGGACTATTAGATGTGATGCTGATTCATGCAGCAGACTGCTTAATATTGTGAGTCTGAAGAGGAGGGTGGCACCAAGTTTCAACTTTTCCTCCGGGTGACTGGGACAAACTTGGGTCTGATTAGTCTGTGCGGTTTGACTAGTCAACCTGCGGTGGTGCACATGTTTGGGCCCTTATTCTAAGATCATTGGCTGAATATCAAACCGTTTTGGCTGATGGACTGTATTACTGTACTTTAATTTCTCTAGGCTTACTAGAAAATGTTCAAGTGATACTTCAATAACATAGCACCTAATGTGTATTTGTATACATCCAAATTATCTTGGCAAAATTCAAATTTAATTGACTGTAGCTTCTCTTCTCTAGAGATGACAATCAATGACTCGCTAACTATAAGGCTTCCTATAGAGTGTCTCGTTTCTGTCACTCAGTTTATAAGGAAATTGGTGATTCACAGACTATGCAACTTTCACCCTCTAGATGGGGCTGTGACCAGCAGTTACTCCTAATGTTATCAGTCCTGGTAAAAAGTCACTCTGGCAGCAGACAGCCAGACTGGCGGTCCCTCCCTCCAAAAAAATAAAATATAATTGCTACCACCTTTTTAGCTACTCTGTTGCAATTCTACACCTTGCAAACATATTATGTTATATGCATTACTGCATACAATTCCTGTAAAAATATGGCATACCCCTCATCCACTTCAATGGGGCTAGTGTGCTTATGCTACCACAGCCTCTATTTAGCACACTGTTAATAGTGCTGGGAAGGTGGTCCTGGAGCTATTTGCAGTGATGGGAAATATGTGCTATAGCATGTATTTTACTCCAAATTGGGGACCTGGGAAAAAAATCATCGGGTGCCCCAGGAATGTGCTTTGCTACAGTGAAGTTTGGAGGGAAAACTGACTTAATTTTCCCTCTCGTGTCCACCGTGGTCGGGCCCAGCAGCCAGATTCTGTGAGCCATGTGCTACGATCATTGCTGAGCCGAACATCTCAGTGGACTGCCACAGACACCGTAGAGAAGCCTGATGTTCTGCCTGGTGAGCAGCCGCTATTTCCTGGCTGAAGCTGCAACCACCCCCTCTTTCCACCTCACCCAGTGACCTTGTCCCCTCTTCAGCTCTCCCACCCCATCCACTTTTCTTTCTCTTCTCAACTCTCACCCCGTCACGTCACCTCAATGCCTCTTTCCTTTCACTCTTGCCATCCCCTTTTTTCTCAACTTTATCTCTCTCCCATGCTAGCCCCTCCCCTGCTAGTCCTCTCTCTATGGCACCCTTTTTCTATTACTTCAATAACTATTTCTACTGCTCCACTGAGGCATTGTAGTAGGGGATAGCTCAAAAGCATATGTGGTTAGACCCAGCTTTATAAATTTCGGGGTCCCCACGACACACAATTTTCATCCCCTACCCTGAGTGTGGGGAATGTTCACGGTTTGTGCATTTAAACATGACCAGAGGATTTCTTTTGCACTACTACTGGAGACATCTTATAAAAAAAATTAAAAAAAAAATTGTGCTGCTATAAACTGTAATTAGGAAAAACCACACAAGTATCTAGGTTATTACTTGTGAAAAATTGCGGAATGTATTCCTGTGAATACGGACTAGACCATAATATCTGATGTTGGCAGATAAGCCACCCTGCTGTCAAAATTAATAATACTTGATGCATATATGGCACATTAAGTATGCATAAGAAAAGACAACTGAGTGTACTCGCACGTACCAGGAAAATATATATACACTGTAAATTGCTGTTTAATAGGTATGCTTTGAAGTTGTACATAACAAGGATATTACATACAAGAAAAATATCTTTGGAAAAATGTTACCCTTTTTTTGTATAATAGATCACAATAACCTCTGATACTATAATTATGTAGCCGATCGCTCCTGTTCCTGTAGAGTTGAAAGACCATCACTTTCTCCAAATTAACAGCACAGTCAATTGAATACCTCCGGAAGCTCCTTCCTTAAGGTGCCCATACACGTTGCGATTTTAACATGCGTTTTGAACTTTTAAAGTTCAAAACGCATCGGTTAAAATCGCAACGTGTACCTGCGGGGATGCGATGCGCGTCCCCGCGGGTACAATATTGTATAGCACAAAAAGTCAGTTTTGTTGTACATGCGATGCGATGTCCATTAGGTAACTATAAACTCATAAAAAAAAAGGCTAAAATCGCATTGCGACGCACAGTACATCGCATCCCCCTACTAGTGCCAAAATCGCACGGCACAAATGAAGTTCAAAACGAACAGCACACATATCGCAACGTGTATGGGCACCTTTTATTCATATTGTATTGACTTAAGGGGTGAAATTTAATAGGATGAGAGATTCAGAAAATGAGAGATTTGGTAAGAAAACGCCAGTTTTTTTAAAGCGGCAATCATTTATATGGCAAAACCAGCTTGATTTTTGCAGTGTAAATGATTGCCGCTTTAAAAAAACTGGACTTTTTTTTACCAAATCTCTCACTTTCTGATTCTCTCATCCTATTACATTTCTCCCCAGATTCCTATGGGACCCAGCAGCGATACAAATGAGCATGGCAAAGCTGTAGCGGGGCACATCTGCATTAGCACTGCAAATATTTTGCTTTAATTACTCTTTCTCTCTAAGGTGTATTTTTTTACCAGTTTTGAAGTATAAGCATTTAGATGAATGTAAGCAATGTTGTGTAAAATGTAAAGCTCTACAAAATGTGTGGTGAAAATGGTAAGTAGATGTTATCTACTGTATAATGTTCCTTACGTTGTGCAGATATTTCCTGGCGGTATCTATTTTGTATGTATGCCTGTTCTAGAGAACATTAAAAGACTAGATCTGGGTGTTATGTAATGGCCTTCTTTTATGACTAATGGTACTGTGGTTTTGCTAGATAATGACTACAGGAAGATTATTTAATGGGCAGATAATCTTTCACTGAGCTGGAGGGAGCTAATGGATACAAATTTGAGTGCAGTTAGGTTTCGTTTATAGAAGAGTGTAGCTTGAAGGCTCTTTTTTCCCGAAACCCCTTTCGCTCTTCTCCACCCACTTATTTTGAAAAACAAATATAGGAAATTGTGTGTATATGTATATATATGTGTATATGTGTATATATATATATATATATATATATATATATATATATATATATATATATATATATATATATATATATATATATATATATATAGCAGGATATGGAACCCGGCACTCCAACTGTGTAACAATGATGCCGCTCCGGTGCCTTCCCAGGGGAGTCAACCCCAAATATACAGTCCAAACGCTTTAGAATAAAGCAGGGCGTCACTCAGAGATCCTTTTCAATAGTGCTTTATTGCAGAAAATGCAAGTGTTACATCCAACAATTGTTTCGAGCCTCCTGGCTCGTCCTCAGGGATAACCCACTAGTGTACAATGAAGGGTATATATACCTAAACGTGACACCTCCTCCAATTAATCAAGTACAAAGTATAGACATCCTTTTCTCACCTGTGTAACGGCGCGCTCCTGTTCACCCGTCCGTTCTCCTCCAGCGTGTGAGTCCCAGCGTGTGACGTCACCCGCCGCGCACCTCGATGAGGGCGTTGCTAAGCAACTCACCACGCTACTACTCCGTGCTGTCAGGGCTCACTGGACGGGGAGCATTATGCGTCACTATTCTTAAAGTGCTAGTGCTAATGTGCAAAAAGTTATGTATAAAAACGTAGTTTAAGTGCTGTACATATCAACATGATAAAAAACATTTTAAAGTGCAAGTGCTCTAGTGCAAAGAATCCATACATATATACAGCATTAGACAATAGACAATACATAATTAAAAAGGCATACTTTGTGAATTTCATTTCTGGATATCTTTACTTTATAATTAGAATAGTACTTAATTCAACTTTTAACCATATAATTTTGTACACATTTGTCACTCTATTATCCCAGGGAGGATGTGTCTTGCACATTGCCTAGCCAAATTTAGGATAATAATGTTCTACATGAATATCATAAAAAACAGTGTAAACCTGTATGCTCATTAAGCCCTTTGGGAGCCAACGTCTCAAGTCTATATATCCACTTACACTCTGATTGTAGAAGACGTTTACTGCGATTGCCTCCCCTTATGGAGACAGGTATATGGTCAATGATTTTTGACCGTATACTGGCCACACTGTGTCCTTTTTGGACACAATGTCTCGCGACTGGTTGGTCACTGGTGCCATGTTTAATGGCTGCCCTGATGGCTGCACGGTGATTAGCCATCCTTTCCTTAAACTGTGTCTCTGTCTTGCCCACGTAGTAAAGACCACATGGACAAGACAGAACATAGACCACGAATTTAGTAGAACATGTGACAGAGTATTTTATTGGTAATTTTTTACCTGTGTAAGGATGTGCTATATAATTCCCTGTAAGCATGGCACTACAGGTCGTGCACCCTACACATCTGTAACATCCAGCCGGACGTGTCAGAAAGTGAGTGGGTGCCGTAGCTTTAGTTAATTCCGTTACATCTAATTTCACCAATAGATCTTTTAGGTTACTATCTCTAGTGTATGCGGGCATAATTTTAGTATTTTGCAGGGGCTTAAGATCTTTGTCAGTGGTAATTGTTGGCCAAAATCTTTTGATGTGTTTGGTCATCAAATTACTTGATGTTGAATATCTGTTTACCCACGGTAGTTTGTTTTTGCTGGTATCAGTTGCAATGGGATTTTTTTCAAGTAATTTGGATCTAGGGATAGCCATTACCCTATCTCTAGCTTTAATCAATTCCTTCCTGGGGTACCCCCTCTGGAGGAATCTATCAACCATTTTCTCCAAATCTGCAATTAATTGTGATGGGTCACTAGTTATTCTTTTTAATCTCAACATTTGTGAATATGGCAGGCCTTTACGTAGTGGTATAGGATGGAAACTATCATGTTTTAGAATTGTATTTCGATCAGTGTCTTTTATGTATATTGATGTGGATATGGTCCCCAACTCCTGTTTGATTTTTACATCCAGAAAGTTGATTTCATCTTTACTTATAACATAAGTAAACTTAACTGGACTTGTTGTCATATTATGTTCCATAAATAGTGTTTTTAGTTCTTCTTCAGTTCCTGTCCAGAAAATCAGAAGATCATCTATATATCTGTGGTACATCAGTACCTTGCTGGCATTGGGCCCATGCTGGAAAAGGGCTTTTTCTACCTGGCACATGTAGGCGTTGGCATACGATGGGGCCACATTGGACCCCATCGCACAGCCTGATAGTTGTAAATACATCTTGCCATCAAATAAAAAATAATTTCTGGACAGGACTAAATTCAACAATTTCAGAAATAACTCTATCGGGGGACCCTTGTATCCAATGCTCGAGGTGATCAAAGTCTGCACAGCCGCGATCCCCTCCTCATGGGGGATACACGTGTACAGACTTGTCACGTCGGCACTGCACATGATGACATCACACGGTAAAGTACCTAATTGTTGTAAACAATTAATTAACATATTAGTATCTTTCAAGTAGGATTCAGTTAATTGTATACATGGATTCAACACAGCATCTAAGTAAGTGGAAATGGGTTGGTACAACGATCCCCTGGCGGAAATAATTGGCCTGCCAGGGGGGTTCTGTAAATTCTTATGTATCTTAGGAAGTGTGTAGTAAATCGGTACCAACGGATAATCCACCCTTAGAGCCGAAGCCAATTCATTAGTGATAGAACCATCATTCACGGCAGCAGACAAAATACCATCTATTTCAGTTTTAAATTTTACTGTGGGATCAGCATCCAACAATTGATATAGGGCAACATCCTGCAATTGTCTCATACATTCTTGTACATATACATTGAGATCCTGCACAACCACTGCCCCACCCTTATCTGCATTGCGAATAATAATATCTGTCCGTTTGCGTAAATCTTGTAATGTCCTATGTTCAGATTTGGACAAATTGTGATAGGGTTGTATATTATCATCATCAGTCAATTTTTCTGCCTGTTCCATGACTCTCATAAAAGTCCGAATAGAGGCATTGTTTGACGCTGGATCATAGACAGATTTAGGTTTAATTTTACGCAGTTGATAAGGAATTTTGGTGGTCACAGCAGTCGACACTTGTGTCGATGTCTCTTGTTTGGCAAAGTGTTCCTTAAGTCGTAATGTCCTCCCAAATTTATAGCAATCAACACTCCATTGGAACCCATCATGCTTTGTACTGGGTACATAGGATAAACCTTTTGCTAATATTTCAATTTCTGCTGATGTTAGAGGGCTGCTGGATATGTTGATTACTAGTTCCTTAGATTTTACTTTCCTTTGCGTCCTCCCTTGCCTTTGGTTTTGTTGGCTGCGCCTTGTGCGTTTAGGGGGGGCTTTTTTGCTGCCCTGGTATTGACCCCTAAAGGGGGCGCCTGGGAGGAGGACCTTGGTGTATCTGTCTCACTTGCTGAGGTGCTTGTACCCTCATAGTCAGTAAAGTGTCGTCTGCCTCTGCGTTGGGGGGGTGCAGGTCTGCGGTCATATTGGGGTCTCGCTGTACTAAGCCAGCTATACACATTGTTCTGTTCGTAGTCAAGTTGTACTTTTCTACGCTTCTCACGCTTAAATTTGAGTAACTCTCTACGGTATTGGTCAATCTGTTTGTCTAATTTATCACACCAATCTATGCCTTCATCTTGTATAAGCACAGGTTTGTGTGTGGTCTCAAAGTTTTTCAACTTGGACCTGATGTTACTTAATTCTTTGGTGGATTCATCGATAACCAAAAGAACCAAGTCCATGGCACATTTATTCAATATACTTACCCACTTCTTGCAAAAAGTGGGATTTTGCCGTCCTATCGTTGGAGTATTCTTTACCCGGAAGCCCCGGGGTATCTGTTTCTCCTTGTAATACTCCGATAGTGTAGAAGCATGAAAAGCATAGTCCAGTTCTCGTTTTTTAAGAAAATACCAGTCTTTATATAAGACATCATTGTCCACCGATCCAGTTTGAGCCTGCGAGCTCCCAGCCTTTACAATGGAGTCTGCCTCTGCTTCAGAATAACTGAAGAAATCACCAGTATCGATGTTTGCAAAACTCACTCCCGGTTCGGTGGGCTCCATATCAGGCCTGTTGCATACACACAAAGCGATATAGCCGATGAAATGATCTTTACTCCGTATGCTGGAGGATCCACTGCAGGTATGCTTAATTCACAGGAATTACAGGTGCCTTGGTCAGCTGCTATAGGACTCACCAAGTGGTCGATGCAGCTATACAGCAGGATATGGAACCCGGCACTCCAACTGTGTAACAATGATGCCGCTCCGGTGCCTTCCCAGGGGAGTCAACCCCAAATATACAGTCCAAACGCTTTAGAATAAAGCAGGGCGTCACTCAGAGATCCTTTTCAATAGTGCTTTATTGCAGAAAATGCAAGTGTTACATCCAACAATTGTTTCGAGCCTCCTGGCTCGTCCTCAGGGATAACCCACTAGTGTACAATGAAGGGTATATATACCTAAACGTGACACCTCCTCCAATTAATCAAGTACAAAGTATAGACATCCTTTTCTCACCTGTGTAACGGCGCGCTCCTGTTCACCCGTCCGTTCTCCTCCAGCGTGTGAGTCCCAGCGTGTGACGTCACCCGCCGCGCACCTCGATGAGGGCGTTGCTAAGCAACTCACCACGCTACTACTCCGTGCTGTCAGGGCTCACTGGACGGGGAGCATTATGCGTCACTATTCTTAAAGTGCTAGTGCTAATGTGCAAAAAGTTATGTATAAAAACGTAGTTTAAGTGCTGTACATATCAACATGATAAAAAACATTTTAAAGTGCAAGTGCTCTAGTGCAAAGAATCCATACATATATACAGCATTAGACAATAGACAATACATAATTAAAAAGGCATACTTTGTGAATTTCATTTCTGGATATCTTTACTTTATAATTAGAATAGTACTTAATTCAACTTTTAACCATATAATTTTGTACACATTTGTCACTCTATTATCCCAGGGAGGATGTGTCTTGCACATTGCCTAGCCAAATTTAGGATAATAATGTTCTACATGAATATCATAAAAAACAGTGTAAACCTGTATGCTCATTAAGCCCTTTGGGAGCCAACGTCTCAAGTCTATATATCCACTTACACTCTGATTGTAGAAGACGTTTACTGCGATTGCCTCCCCTTATGGAGACAGGTATATGGTCAATGATTTTTGACCGTATACTGGCCACACTGTGTCCTTTTTGGACACAATGTCTCGCGACTGGTTGGTCACTGGTGCCATGTTTAATGGCTGCCCTGATGGCTGCACGGTGATTAGCCATCCTTTCCTTAAACTGTATATATTATAAATGAAGACTGACTGTAACAGGGCCTACACACTTAGGGTTGTGCTTATGAGTGGTTTAAACGATGCTAGATCGCTCAGCACACAACGCTATCAGCGTCGGTGTTCCCCAGTGAGAACACTGGCCCTGACCGATTTTAATATTCACCGTGCAGGATATTTATCGCTGGGCGATATTGACGCATGGGGCCACACATTGCTATCGCTATGGCCCCTAGACACTCAGCAATGTAAGGCCATTTTTTAAACAATTAAGTTAAATTAGGGGTACTTGCTTATTATCACGGCACCCACTAAGCAATTTGCTTAGTGGGCTATTCTGCGTAGGAAAATCACATCGCATGGGCCATTTTAGTGCCATGCGATTTTCCTATGTAATTTATTCACTGCTCTCTCAGCCCCGGGGCATCGCACCTGCCGCAAAATTGCATGCAATCGCATGCGATTTTATAGGGTGTGCGATGCCATGACATTACCTATAATATAAAATGATTGTATGACCTACAATGATATTTTAGGGCTTCCCCCCCCCACTATCAACGCCACCCCGAAGCGTGGCGAGTGCAGCGGAACGCGTCCGCCGACGTTTTTGATTACCCCACTATCCACATCGGCATGGAAGCGCATCGAGCCACTGAGCCCAAAGCATGGCGAGTGGACGCAGAATACATGTGAAGTAATCCACGTCCCCTTGCGGAACTCGCTACGCTTCGGGCTCGGTGGCTTGCTACGCTCGCCACACTATATAAAATCAACTCCATGCCGACGTGGATAGTGGGAGAATGAAAAGGTTGGAGGACGCGTTCTGCCGCCGCTCGCCACGCTTCGGGGTGTTGTTGACAGTGGGGGGGGGGCTAAAACTTCATTGTATGTCATACAATGATATTATGGTATAGCTAATGTCATGGCATCGCACACCCTATAAAATCGCATGCGATTTTGTGGGACATGTCAATAGGTTGACAACAAGGATGGCGTTTTTTTAAAGTGGCAAACATTTACACTGCAAAGCTAGTTTGATTTTGAAGTGGAAATGATTGCTGCTTTATGTTTTGGTAATATGTAATCACCATCAGTAGACATGTATACTCTCGCCAAACTTGGGAATCCAGGAAATGTTAGTAAATCAAGGTAATGTTAGGAAAGCCTGAAAGAGTTGTCCTTTCACCTGCCTACCTTTTTGTACTTGTTGGCTTAATGCATGTTGACCATATGCGTCAACCTATTGACTGACTACCTAAACACTGTAGAAGCTCTGTTATTTGGATGTTATTGGGATAGTATTTTGCTGAATTTTTTTTTTTTCTTTTTTCGGTCAGCTTGCCTATTTTTTCATCTTGTCCATATAATTCACATTTCAGTTGTCAAATATTTAACAAGATTTAGGAAAGCAAAATAGAAGAAACAATGCTGGGGCACATTTTTTTTTTGAGCAATGGAATTTTACTTTCATGTTTTTAGTTCTTTAACCCTTTGCGTGCCAACATCGAAGATGTTCAAAATATCGGCAAAATGCCAGACTCACAATTGTTCTATGAATTCAAATAAAAAAACCTATGCAAGGTAAACATTACAGGTCATTTTGATGAATAAAAATGTTTGCTTGCCAATTTTCACATTTATTTTGACGAATTCACTTGGCACTCACAGGGTTATGCTCAAGGTGTTATATTTTGTAATGTTAAATCAATACAGCAGATCTCGTTTCTCAAGATCCTTCAGAGAAAATGGTCTTCTATGCAGATTTGTTTTGTTCATAGCACCTGGATTATAAAACTAAAGGTTAAGGTGGCCATACATCTACAGATCGATTGTCAGATTGGGCTGGTTGGAACAAAATCCTGGTAATATCTGAATGACCATTTTTGGCAGTTTTCCAGCATTTCAAAGCAAATGGTCAACTGTTATTTGCTCTCCTCCATTACCAGGGTTTCGTTCCAACCAGCCCAATCTGACAATCGATCTGTAGATGTATGGCCAGCTTAAGGTCTAGCTCTAACCAAATGAAGTTAGCTTATGAAGAACACTTATTTATTTAAAACAGGGTTTTCTAAAACATTTAGTTTCTTGCAATTTATTTTGCAAGCTTTTCAGGATATACCAACTAGCCTATCGGTGCTCAATATTCCGGCCTACCAGCTGTTGTGCAACTACATCCCAGCATGCTCTGCCACAGTGTGCTATTCGGGAATACGGGACCAGCTGAAGGGCACTTGTCAAGTTCCATTTATATGAGGCTTCAGATTGCCAATCACTTCCTAATAGCTACTATGCTCACAATGTAAAATATTTGATAGATCTTTAGCAGTGATGGCTAACCTTGACACTCCAGCTGTTGTTGAACTACACATCCCAGCATGCCCTGCTACAGTTTTACTATTTGGCCATGCTGAATCTGATGCAGAGCATACTGGGATGTGTAGTTCAACAACAGCTGGAGTGTCAAGGTTAGCAGTCACTGATCTATAGTATCCAGCTGACGTGTTATCCTATGTAGAACTGGGTATGAATCAATGGACAGACAGCATATGTCACCAAGCATTAGGTTGACATGGACACAAAAATAGTGCGCCATGCTCCAGTCTCGGTGCCTCGCTACACTCTGCACACTATTTTATTTTCCCACCATGCCCCAGTGGATGGTAGGGCATGAAATAATGCCTGTTTCAAAAAAGAAAGTGAAAAACCCCATATCGACCTAATGACCATGATGACCTAATGACCTAGTGACGATATCCCGTAGAACTGTTGTCATTAGATGAGTTCTATTTTGTTTGGCTATAAATAGTACATAGAACTTACTCTGGTTTCATACAACAGGTCCACCGGGTCAACCAAACTATGGGCCGTATGGAGGAAACCCACCGGTTCAAAACCAGCCAATGGGTCCAGGTGGTCCTCCATCTGCATGGATGCCAGCACCTCCAACCAACCCAAACTGTCCACCAGGATTAGAATATTTGTCTCAGGTAACAAATGTCCTAATAGACCTGATGCCCTTTTAGGTAATTTTTTGTTGTTTTTACTCTACAGGAGGTATCCAAAATGTGTGTTTTTTTTTTTATTACAAACTTTATTTTTATTATAATGAATTGTTGGAGATTCAAATTGAGTTGAGGGAGGGGGTGTTTGCAGAATAGAATGCTAATAAATAAGGATCTCTTCCTAGTATTAACGGCAAAGCTTTGGCTCCACTGTATTGCTCTACTAACTTGATGTACTAAGCCTTGAAAAGTGATTCAATGGAGAGTGATAAACCACCAACCAATCAGCTCCTCCCTATCATTTTTCAAATACACCCTGTGGCAGTTAGGAGCTGATTGGGTAAGCCTGCAAGCAGGGTCCTCCTACCTCTGTCGGTTTGTTTCTACCCAGTTTGTTTAATCACGGTTTTCCAATTGTAAAGTGGAACGGAAACTGTAAATAAAATAATTGGCGGTTTGATCACTCTCCGCTTTATCACTTTTCAAGCTTAGTATATCTGGCCCTTTGTTATTGAAGAATAACTTGATAAACTTCTGTAGATGTTCCTGAAAGTTGTGCTAGCTTTTGGGATGTTTAAATAGGTCTTTTGCGAGAGGACTTTTACAGAGAACTGGTTTTGGGAAACAAATGCTGATTGTACTATCTACATCATGGGACTTCAACCTGTGGCCCTCCAGATGTTGTGAAACTACATGTTCCAACATGCATTGCCACATTTTTTTCCTATAAGAGCATGCCAAAACTGTCAGGGCATGCTGGGACATGTAGTTCCACAACATCTGGGGGGCCACAGGTTGAAGACTTGTGATCTACATGGTTTGGCTTTCTCTGTCCATTTTCTTCCCATTATTATTTCAACCATTTTCTTTTTTCAAGACCCCATCCCTCAGGTGACGTACCCAGAGCTTTTTCATTTACAGATGTGTGCTCTTCCTCGGGAGCAGCCGAAACATCCGCTAATGCTAATTTTTGTTTGTACACTTCAGGTGTGCGCAGTAATAATGGGTACTCGCAGCTTGATCACAGGTTTCTAATTGAATAGCTCTGGGTCTCTTACTTGTTAGAACAAGATATGCTCATTGAATATGACCCTACACTGGAGAATCTAAGAGCAACACCCTGGGCAGATTGTCTGTGGCATTAAGAATGTATTTTTATTTGGTTGAAAAGACTAAAAATAAGCTTGTTTAAAT
Source organism: Crinia signifera (assembly GCF_055691185.1). Classification (NCBI taxonomy): domain Eukaryota; kingdom Metazoa; phylum Chordata; class Amphibia; order Anura; family Myobatrachidae; genus Crinia; species Crinia signifera. The sequence goes on along the minus strand of NC_139219.1, from coordinate 266,354,882 downwards.
TACAACAACTCAAATTGAAGAAGGTCTTTTTATAAACACTTGATATCTCTAGTTTATCATATCAGTTTAGTAATGCGTACAGTGACATTGTGTTATCTGAATGATGTGCTGCAAGCTTTGCCAGGCACCTGTATCATCCCACATGACTCTTGTGTAGCCCAGGGGCAGGCACCATGCAGCACTCTAACTACTGTGGAACTACACATGGCAGCTTGTCTTAATAGAAAAGCTGCTGCAATCCAGCCTATTAATAAAATGAATTTGCATAAGCCGCATATGACCCATAAAGTCCGTGTGAGAATTTTAAATGTGCCTGCTCAAAATCTGATGTCTTTAATTTTTTTAGTTCAAGAAATTGTGTAGACACTTCTGTCCATTAGCAGATTCCAGGTGTGTACTTGGCATAAGATTTAGTGTAAACATTAGGTGCCCGGTATTTGTGTGCTACGTGCAAAAGTAGGAAGTATTTTCTTCTTTACATAAATAATAATCCCATGTATCCCACACACATTGCTACATGCTTTGTCCAGATGTAGATTATTATTACTAATATAATTATATATATATATATATATATATATATATATATATATATATATATATATATATATATATATATATATATATATATATATATATATATATATATATATATATATATATATATAATTTTTTTTTTTTTTTTTATTACCTTGTGCCCAATTGTGCATAATTATTGTATGCTCTCATTTTTACGGCAGATAGATCAACTTCTTGTTCATCAACAAGTGGAGCTGTTAGAAGGTATGTTACAGTACTTTTTTTTTATTTATTTATTATTATTTTTTTTTGAATTGGTAAGGAAAAAATGCATCCCTAAAGTTAGTTTTGATGTATTTCGGTTTTGCACTAATTTTATATACTTAGATTGTGCCACCAATTTATGCAACGCTGTCGTTGATATCTGGCCCTGCTCCACTGGATCTTGGTCTAAACGCCCCAGCCTACACGCACTAAAACATACTATACATGCTGCCATAGTGGTCAACCTAGACACTGTTGATGCAATTATCCACACCAATTTCGTTCCACACACAAAAAAAAATGGTATGTCAAATTGGATTCTAAAAACAAAAAAAGTTCAATACTGGGCACCGCACCTTTTAAAAAGGACATAAATGAATTGGAACAAGTACAGAGAAGGGCGACTAAGCTAGTAAAAGGTCTTGAATCATTAGTATACATAGATAGGTTAACCAGGCTGAATATGTTTTCACTGGGGAAACAGAGGTTGAGAGGTGATATGATTAGTATGTTCAAATACAGGATTGGGAATCATATGGAACTGGGAGATTTGTTCACTAACAGGACACTAATACTTAGGACATACGGGCATGTACGGAGGCTTGAGGAAAATAAATTATGTACTGAATTAAGAGGATTCTTCACCATTAGGGCAGTAAAATTCTGGAACTCATTGCCGGTGGGGGTGGTAACGGCAACTACTGTCAATAAATTTAAATCAAAACTGGATACATTTTTGGCCACTAAGGGAATCCTATAGAAATGACTTAAGGCCCCCATACATTAGGCCGACTTGTCCTAGGGACAAGTCGGACCCAATTTACCTGCGAGCCGCCCGGCAGCTCCCCGGGAGGCTCACATACAATTTGGCACTTGATGTGCCATTTTTTACATGGGATAAATCGCATGCGATTTATCCCATGTTAAAAAAAAAAACGGGGAGCTGCAGGGCGGTGAGGAGTAGTGGGGGCGGGCAGCGGCAGTAGTGGGGGCGGGCAGCGGCGGTGGTGGTGGGGGCGGGCGGCGGGTGCGGTGAGGAGTGGTGGGGGCGGCCAGCGGTGGTGGTGGGGGCGGCCAGCGGTGGTGGTGGGGGCGGCCAGCGGTGGTGGTGGGGGCGGCCAGCGGTGGTGGTGGGGGCGGGCGGCGGGTGCGGTGAGCGCTGCTGACCTGGCCGGGCAGTGTACTTACACATAGCAGGGACGGGCAGCGCAGTGGCGGCTATTATATTTTGAAAATACTTGTCAAATGACCGGCCGCTCTCTGATTGGCCGGAGAGCTCTCAGCCAATCAGAGAGCGGCCGGTCATTTGACAAGTATTTTAAAAATATAATAGCCGCCACTGCGCTGCCCGTCCCCGCTGCTGCTATGTGTAAGTACACTGCCCGGCCAGGTCAGCAGCGCTCACCGCACCCGCCGCCCGCCCCCACCACCGCTGGCCGCCGCTGCCCGGCCAGGTCAGTCAGCCGGTGCTCAGGGACCCGCTGCCCGCCCGGTGTCTGCATGCATATGCCTGTCAGGTGGCAGGCATATGCATACAGGGAGGTCGGACGTGATCGTATGTACAGACGTCCGACCTCCCTGATCCGGTCCGATGCGCACGGGACCGCGCATCGGATCGGATCAGATATCACACACATACGATTTTGGGCCGATTTCATCCGATTATCGGCACCAAGTGCCGAAATCGGATGAAATCGGACCAAAATCGCATAGTGTATGGGGGCCTTTACTCAAGTCAGTAGTTACAAGTCAGATAGGTTGAACTCGATGGACTTAAGGCCCCCATACACTAGTAAGATTTATCTGACCTGTAAATTGCATCTGATTTCCCTTGAACTTCCCCACCAGCTTCCCAGGAGGCCTACAAACAATTTTACACTTGATGTGCCGTTTTATACATCCAATTTGCGTCAGATAAATCACATGTGATTTATCTGACGCAGTGTCATGTGATTTACAACGCCACACGGCCTAGCGGCCCTGAGCCATCAGCAGAGTCCCTGATCCTAGGCTGTCCCTATGAGCCCACATCCCCTGTTTTTTAACACAGGATTTTCTGGTAATCTGTCAAAAATACATTGTGCTGGTAATCACATATATACTACAATACACAGGGAATCAGTAAGCGAATGAGGGTGTCAGGGATAGCGGGTGGGATGCTCTAACATCCGCCGCACCTCTCCGCTGGCCACCGCATTCTTACTAATCGCATATGTACTAACAGTTAGTAATGCAAAGGACAGCTCTTGCAATAAGAACTGTCCTTTGCTATGCAGCACTGTCCCTGAACTTCCAGGTCTGAGACCCGGGAGTCACTCATGCGCATGCTGAGAGGGATCTGTGAAGGACCCATCACACAGCACAGAGAGATAGAGGAGAAAGAGAGAGCAGGGCAATAGAGATAAGTTCCATATAGATGGAACGATTTTGTAGATGTGCGATTTTTACTTAATATTGCTCAGCGACCAAATCGCAGCAACAAACGAGACACGCTGAATTTGAAAGCCACGTGTCGCACAGTTGGTCACTGGAGCACACTCTTAGTGACCGTTGCCCTGAGCAACCGTATCTTCTGCAATATGGGCTTAAATCACCCCATGTGTACGGGGATAAAGAGAGGATAGGGATGGGGAAGAGAGGGAGGGTAAAGATAGAGAGCGGAGATAGGATGGGGAGGGGGGAGGACAGTGGAGCAGGGAGATGAGGTGGAAGAAAGGAGTGGTGGGATAGGGGATGAAGGGAAAGGGGGAGGGACGGGAAGAATGGAGAGGGGGGAGAAGGGAGAGAGAGAGAGAGTAGGGGTTTGAAAGGGTTGTGACAGGCAGACAGGGACTGTGTGTGTGTGTGTCCTCCTAATACAAATGAATTACCTGTATACATCTGACAGTGGCGGCTGGGTCATTTGCTCTCTCTCCTCCCGGCGCTGGGTGCCTTGTTAGATCCTCCGCACCCCGAGTTCCCCGCCCACGAGTGCCGGGTGCCTTGTTTCTTCCTCCCACCGGGTTCCCCGCCTATGGGCACCGCCGGGTGACTCGTTTCCTCCTCCGCGCCGTGTCTCCAATTGGCCATCTCGGGTCCCCCTGGAGCAGGCTCCGGGACTACCTCTGCTTCTCCCTTTTGGCAGCATCTCACAACTTCTGGCCTGCACACTACCCCTGCAGACTCATAGCCTGAAAGGGAGCACGGGACAGTGATCTAGGGTGCAGGGGACTGCCTGCTGGGACCTTGGGCCCCCCAGCTGCATCCCCTGCACCCTGGGGTATCTTTTTTTTTTTTCTCTGCAGTCTTTGCCTTTTTATCCTATTTTGTCGACCTACATATCCCTGGTAGATTGTGAGCTATATGAGCAAGGCATTCTTCCTGGGATTACGTGAAGGTCAGAATACCGGATTGACCAATTACCTGCAACATACTTGCTTACATTCTTGTGCCTCTTTCTGGGAGAGGCCCTGAGAGGAGACTCTGATGTGCTGTTCAGGGGGAAGGGCACTTATGTCATCAAAGCCGGCCCCCATTTTAGCCAAATGCCGATATATTTGTGGGACTACAGAGAGGGAACGGGGCTAAAATTTTCTGAAAATTAGTGTTTTGCGTCATTTTAGCCCCGTCACCTCCCTGAGGTACTGCGATCGCCTGGAATTTGTTTCTGCTTGCTAAGGTTGGATGCAGGGGTCTGGGGAGACTTTCCCACCCTTCTGAGACCGGGAAGGTAGGTATGACCTGCAGAAACTTTGGCTGCTGTGGAGCTCTCTGTGTGCATCTCTCTGCACCATTTTCTGTGTCAGCTGTCATATAAAAGGCTCTGGTCACAACCATATCCGCAGTGGCAAAAGTCGCTGTAGTCCGTCCACTGTTCTGAAGTACAGACCATTCCAGCTGTGCTGCTTCCATTCTCTCTGTACCATTTACTGTGTGTCATACATGGGACAGGCACAGAGAGTTCCACAGTGGCACAGGTCACTGCAGGGAGGCGTTACGGTTGTCACCCAATCCCATTCTCCCCTTTGTCAACTCTATAATTACACTAACTCTGGGGTATCTTACTGTATTTGAATAAAAAGAAGTGCTCCGTCACCTCCGGGCTGAGTTCCAGCAGCGTGCGGTGTCTGCGCGGCTCTCTGTGGACTCCCGTGTGTTAAATTCTTCTAACACTGCAGTCTACAGAGACCCGCGCAGGCAATCAGGTGCCGTACACTGCCGGAGCTCAGCCCAGAGGTGACGGAGCACTTCTTCTTTTACCGCGGCTCAGTGCTGTCACTACATTTGTGACAGCCTGACAGGACACAGCAGCGGCTTCTCTCCGGCAGCCGTTTCCGGTCACACAAGTACTGCCGGGGGGTGGGAGGAGGGTGCAAACATATAGATGTATCGGATCTGATACATCATGGGGTGCAAAAGCACCCGCGATATGCCCATGATGGGTTTAGATTCCGATACATCTTATGTTCTGCAGGTCCGACGCCCTGATTGGATCTGATGTGCACGGGACCGCGCACCAGATCAGATCTGATGTCAAACACATGCAATTTTCGGCCGATTTCACCCGATTTATCGGCCAAAAGGGCAGAAATTGGGTGAAATCGCCCGAAAATCGCATAGTGTATGGGGGCCTTAACTTCTTTTTTTCAGCCTTAATTACTATGTAACAGTGTCTAGGTTGACCACTATTGGTCGACAAAAAATCATGTCAACCTTTTCCCATGTCGACATATTACCTGTGTGTGTCTATGACAACAAGGGCATCATGTAAGTATACTGCGTCCTCGCAAGGCGCACTGCGCTCGGCACACTAGTTTATTCTCCCTCTATGCCCACTGGGATGGAGAAGTAAGAACAAGTCAGTTTAAAAAACATATGTCATGAAAAACTCATGTCAACCTTTTGTCAATATCAACCTAAAGCATGTCAGTCTTTTTAGTGTCAACCAATTGTGGTCAACTTATTAAGTGACGACATAGACACTGTCAACCTAATGAGGAAACTCCCATAAATCCCATACTAACTGCACCGATATTGCCCTGTTTGAGAATTGAATTTATGACTTCAGTATCGTGAAGTAATAATGCTATCAACTGTGCTGTGTAAACAAGCCCTAAAAAGCAATGGTTGAACAGTACTTCCCCAATGCAGGAGGACTTTGGCAGTACATTATAGCTAGGTCTCTCCTGCCAGATGTAGTACCAAGTGTAGGAGTCTATCTACTAGATCTCCATCCACTGTAACCCTGTCCAAGATTTTGTCCCAACCAACCAGCTCCTGTAATTATCGAACACAGCCTGTAACATGACAGGGACTTTATCTCTTCAACACTTCGCAAATAGAATAGGTAGTGCTTGCTCTACCAAAGTAACAATCCTGTTTGATACGAAGCATAGGAAACTCCTGTTATATATCACCCTGCCTAGGCTCTGGTTTCTTTCACCAGGCACAAATAAACACTATCTAGGAACGCCCTTACTCTGTGGAACACTGATTTGGCCACAAGGATGAATACCTACAGTATGTGCTCTGTTATTCCAGCTGGCCTTTCAGGGAGGGAGCACATTCCTTTCATCGGAGGCTCCTGTACTGCTTTACTTTGTGTTTTTGTGCCCTTTAAATATGCACAATGAATGTGTGATTTCCATGCGCCCTATCCATGTCCCATCAAATTAGCCAGAGTTTGGGAAACTCTGCTCTAGAGGATCCAAAACTCTGGCTATGTAGTCATGTTTTAAGTAGATTGATGCTTGAGCACAGGTGACTTGGTATCTCAGTCAATTTAGTTGAATCGGCCGTGCTCAAGTTGTGTATCCTTGAAAACATGGACTGTACTGGCAGAGGGGGAGGTTTCCACTCTAGATGCTTAGCATTCCTAGAATACAGCTCCAGCTATAGATGTCTAAAAGTGGACAGAAAAGGAATTATATTGCGGAGTGTCCCGTTTCTAGGGATGTGCAGAGTAAGCTGGGTACACAAGGGATAAATGCTCTGAGCAGTTATCAGACCAGTAAGAACCAGTATACACAGATTAATCTTTTGATCTCCTTTACTGGATTGAGAGGTCGGGAACACTGCAGCATATGCAGCACATGCTGTGTCCTCCCCTTCTGAGCACTGCAGGAACAGTTTACATTCTCTCAATGCTGCATGCACACTATCAAACTATGATGCCAATAAAAAATCAGACAATCAGCCACTCCCATTATCAGCTGCAATCTGCTTAATTAGCTTTCTTTAATGCTTTATTTAATGAAGTAAGATTTTTTTTTTTATATTGTATAATTTTTTTATATATATATACCCAAATTGAGCCAATCAAATCTTGCAATGATTATTATTCACCATATGTTCTAAGAATAAATAAAATCAATTTTAATGGTATTGCTGTCACCTAGGCATCATTTATGTATTTTCTATTCTGACTTCTCTGACTTCAATTATACATTGTCCAGAGTGCTTTGATACATATATTTTAGAAACCACTCCCTACTTGTATCCTTTTAATTGCAACACTACACAAGCACTGTACCCATACTGACACGGTTGCAAACATTATGTGCAACAGAATTAGACAGATTCAATTACACCTAGTAAAAAGGCTAACAACATTAATACACCCATCTGCTCACTCATAAGACGTCCAGCGCATAAGCCCCCAAAAACAATTCAAAAGTTGAACAGCCCTGTAATTTAGCAGCACAGTCTAAAACATAGGTATATACTCGGTGCGCAGGTAACAAACAAATTTTCCCCTATGATGCCAATAAGCTAATTATTATCTGTTCAACACGATAATTGAATAATATGTAGGATACCCAGCTTAGGACTACTCTGTAGCAGATACAGGGCTAGATTCTCTATGCTTCAAAAGTAATAAATTGGAGATGGATAAACAGCCAGCCAATCAGCTCCTACCTGCTATGTCAGACTGTGTTTGAAAAATGTCAGACAGGAGCTGATTGGCTGGCTGTTTATCACTCTCCATTTTATAACTTTTGAAGCTTAGAGAATCTGGCCCACTGAGTGGTGATTGGTTTAGAAACTCGATTCCAGTGGTTCCCAACCCTGGTCCTCAAGTACCCCCAACAGTGCATGTTTTCCAGGTCTCCACATAGAATCACAAGTGACATAATTAGCTCCACCTGTGGATCTTTTAAAATGGGTCTGAATGACTGCACCTGCTGGGTGACCTGGAAAACCTGCACTATTGTGAGTACTTGAGGACCAGGATTGGGAACCACTGCTCTATTCTATAAACATATCGTATTCATATAATTATTTCACGGATACGCCTATAATTGAGTTTAACAATAAAATGTTATGTCATGTTGAGCTTGTTTGTATATAATGTATGTATTTTACTTTTTAAGTTTTGACTGGCTTCGAAACCAACAACAAATATGAAATAAAGAACAGCATGGGCCAAAGGGTTTACTTTGCTGCCGAGGAAAATGATTGCTGTACTCGAAATTTCTGTGGGTCTGCTCGATCCTTTTCAATTACAATTATTGATAACACTGGCCGAGAAATAATCAGGCTGCTCCGACCCTACAGATGTTCCTCGTGTTGTTGCCCTTGCTGCCTACAGAAGGTAAGTGTTCTTGTTTTTGGATATCTTCCAGAACAGGTTTTTTTTTTTTTTGTGTTTAAATTTATCGCATGTAGAAAGTGCCCCAGGGGAACTGGCGGGAAAATGTAATGGCCAAATAAATGGGCAGCTGCTGATTGGCTAAGAGCTTCAGCCAATCAGAGGCTGCCCATTCATTTGAATGAGCGTTTTGAAATCATCTGCTCGTTGCCACCGCAGCTGGTTCTCCGAAGAATGCAAAGCACGGGGGGCACCTTTTTACTGCCCGACGCCTTCCCACTATAAACCTGATTGGTTGCAATACATCAAGGTTTCTAAAAAGCACCAGCAATGTATGGTTGATGGGTCAGTTTCTGACTCCTCTTATGTTCTGCAGTTCCGACCTCCAACTCTGATCCAATGTGCACAGGACCGCGCAATCCCATCCGACCTAAAAATCCTGCGATTTGGGCAGTTTCATTTCTTGGCCTGATCCATTGGAATCGGAAGAAAATAAGCCTTGTTGCACTGTAAATAAATGTTAATAAACTTCAATGGAAATGTCATAGCGAACCTAGGGGTCTATTAACTAAGCTTTGGAGATAGATAAAGTGGACAGAAATAAAGTACCAGCTCATCCGCTCCTAAATGCGGTGTTACAGGCTGTGTTTTAAAAATCTCTCCACTTTCTCTCACAAGGGTTATAACATAGACCCCTTATATTTGAAGTAAAGGAATGAATGCTTGGCATAGGCACAGAATTTCATCTAGTTTTTTATTTTTTTTTATTTTATTTTGAAACTGCCTCACACCTACATTTTAGCAGCAGTCTTCTTTAATTATTATTTATTTTATTACATAAAGTATACTGTAGAAAATATACTAATCTGAGAAAATGGACTGCTATAGTATGGACTGTACTCCAGCCTTGTATTATAGCCTCAGGTTTATTTGCCTTTTCAAGAACAATATTTTTGTGTAATAATTTGTGGTGTGCTTTGTACGCAGCTTGAAGTGCAGGCTCCTCCTGGGACAACAATCGGCTACGTAGTGCAGAACTGGCACCCATGTCTGCCTAAATTTACTATTCAGAATGAGCAAGAGGAAAACGTGCTGAAGATCCAGGGGCCCTGTATACCATGTAGCTGCTGCTCAGATGTGAACTTTGAGGTGTGTAAAAACTTTTCTCAGTTGGTGAAGGGTGTTAAAGAACTGCCAAAACTAAACCTGCTAAAACAGATAATAATTACAGACCACAGCCTTGCAACCTTTCACAGAGTTGTTGGAGCATAACGTGTATTAACACAATACCTCAACTTTAGTAAGGCGGATATCTGTTATTTAACATATCTGTGGCTAAACTTCCACATTGGATGAGAATTAATATTATGCAGGACTTTGGAGCTAATAGTGGTGTGTGTGTGTGTGTGTGTGTGTGTGTGTATGTGTGTGTGTGTGTGTGTGTGTGTGTATATATATATATTTATATTTATTTATTTATTTATTTTTTCATATCGTTACCCTTCTCTCATGTACCCATGAACAATTGTTAGCTCTAGGGCTGCTCTTGTGTGGTGGCAGCATGGAGGGCACAGTGGTTAGCATGGCTGCCTCTGGTTTCATTTTCACCAGTGACATAACTGCATGTGTCCGCCTAGTCTGTTTTCCCTATGTTCTCATGGACATTCTTCTGGTTCCTCCTGCAATCTAAAAACCGTGTCTGAGTATGTGTTATGGAATATAGGGGTAGAAGAGAAGCCAGAGGAGATGTGGCACATGGTAACCAATCAGCACTGAAGTAGCATCTAGCATTTGCATAACCTAAAATTATACTAAGCAGCTGATTGGTTGCCATGGGCCACTCCTTCCTTATCACTGTCTCGTACATCTACCCCATAGATTGTTACTGCAGCTCAACTGGTGCAGAGACAGATGTGTTTGTGTTTTGCCAAAATATTCTCTGTAAAGCGCTGCAGAATGTGTTTTCTATCTACAATAAATAATGGTTAAAAAAATAATGTTATGGCAACAGAAGAATCACATTATGGGAGTTTACGATCTATCCTGTACATTTTAAACTTTTTTTTTTTTTTTTTTTTTTACTTTTTTTTTTTTACTTTTTTCCTCTATGTAGCTGAAATCCCTGGATGAGACTTCTGTTATTGGGAGGATTTCCAAGCAATGGACTGGACTTATAAAGGAAAGTTTTACAGATGCCGATAACTTTGGCGTACAGTTTCCCATGGACCTTGATGTGAAAATCAAAGCTGTCATTCTTGGTGCCTGCTTTCTCATTGTAAGTTTTCATAAGCTTTCTTGATCTGTTCGTTTAACAAGGAAACATTCTGTACAGTACAGTACAGTGTGTGTGTGTGTGTGTGTGTGTGTGTGTGTGTATATATATGTATGTATATATATATATGTATGTATGTATGTATATATATATATATATATATATATATATATATATATATATATATATATATATATATATATATATATATATATATATATATATTACAATTCAAAAATGTAGTGTCATCTGTTTAGCACATTGTATCTTTTTGTGGTATCAAAATCATTGCATGTGTGAAGACAGCAAGGTGAGATGTAGAGATTTCATCAGTGTTACTGACAGTGGGAGGCCAGACAAGCTGCAGCGTTTGCTGTCAGAATATTTGGTGATCTCCCAAAAATTAGAAGGGTATGGGCATTTTTTGTATGGGCATTTTATGTATCTTAATGTATTGAATGCAAGGTGATTTTACGGATTCACTTGATCATTCCAAAATTTCTTACTGTATAAATGGCAAAATATTAGGCCATAACTTGCTTTGAAAAAATGGGATACTACATTGATTTTAATGTGAGAAGGCTTAGAGCTTTGAATCTCGCTTGTCCACCATACGTTGGGAGCTCACATAGTAAACAATATTGCGTGTACACACTGGAGGAGATAGAAAAAGATTATTGCACAGAGGGGGCCATCTGAGCGATTATTTTTTATGATTTTCATCTAATGGGCTTAAGTGTTTTGCACACTCAGAGGGTGCGAGTTCCCGTTCGGGTGCCGTTTTTTAACGCTGAAAAACTGCACAGGATTAACCCTAACTCGCACCCTTCGCAGGGTTGAATTAGGTGAAAATTGCTCGCACCTCTATAGTTATGCGAGAAGTTTTCAGCGAATTCTGCCCGCCATAAAGTGCGCCTGGTGTTGTGACAATTCGCAAACACCGGGCGCATCTGCACCCTTCGGGTGTAATAGGATCGACCCCTAATTGTGAAAGTAGAATTTATTCAGCAATAAAAAAAATCTGCTAATGTTTTAACAATTATTTTTTTTGTATCAAACAGGATTTCATGTTTTTCGAAGACCATGGAAATAATAAAAATTAGAATCCTGAAGATGGATGTTGAAGCACGCCAGCAGATTGCAGGAACCAGTTCCGTTTTTTATTTTATTTTTTATATTTTAAAAATATCAGAGTTTAAAATAAAAAATTAGTTATACATTGTAGTAGATCTTCTGTATAATTACATAAAAGTTTCTCTAGTCTGCCATGTACAGATACTCTAGTATGAATGAATGGTTTTCCTTTTAGGTTTATAATCTTATATTTCTAGAACACCAGTTTGTTTGTAGCACATTCTGTACTCCCTGCTGCATGGCCCTAATCTTCCTCCCATTGCTGTACTACTACTGTCATTGGATGTTGGCCGTCACAGGGAATTCTATGGCCAATGACTTGAGTCTCGTTCTAATATGAGAGTCAAGTGGAAAGGGAAAGTTAGTAACCATGCACTGCAAAGGGTGCAAATACTTTTAATTCATGCAGTCAGGGTGCAGATGTATTCACACTCCTTTTCTTGCTTTACACTCCACTTAAAATCAGGTCCTTAAGGCCTGCAACTTTTACGCAAATGGTATATCCTCTAAAGCAAATGTAAGCTGCCATAAGTATCTATATGATTCTTTCTGTTTGCATGATGAATATTTAATAGCTAATCACATTTAAGTCAAAACTACCTCCTTTTAAAACAGCCAAGATTAATGAATGTACAACTTAAGATAAAGGCATTTAAAAACACCGGTGGCCTCATTTTCTGAGAGAATTGTGCCAAACTCATGCAATGTCCAAAGACCATACGTTTACTGCCCAATGTTTTACATATGTATTCTTGACCGCAGACTGCCTTGCAGTAGGTAGCCTTCTCCGAGGCTATCCTCGTAAAAATCTGGTATGTGAAGGAAAAAAAAAAAACATTTATGGACCAGTCTGCGAGGAGGATGGGGTTTATTTACAAAGCCGGCTTATAAAACCCGGTGCTTCTGGTGGTGCTTACGCACAAGATTTAAAATAGCAAAGCTTTTTACAAGCAGTGCCTTGCTAGTAAAATCATTGACCTTTTTGAAATATCCGGCAGAAACGCGATCGTCAACTCTGGATTATACAAACTGATGCTTTTGTAAATAAACCCCCTATGTATTCTCTACCGATTTGTTGCAGAAAAAGATAGCGATTGCTTGCCAGTTAGACAAATCTAAAAACCCAGGTGATCTATAAATGTAAGTTGGCAGCTATATTTTCTGGTCTCTCCTTAGCGTTCTAAATGGAATCTACTGTGACCTAGAGTGAATGCTGTTTTTTTTTTTTTTTTTTTCTTTTCTTCCTTACCCCCACTCCTGTTTATAGTGATTAATGTCATAGCCTTGCCTACTGCCATGTCGTTTCAGTTAAAATGATGCAATATGTAGTAGAATTTGACTTGGTGTTGATGCTAAGGACTATGTAAGGGCATTTTCTAAATGGTGCATTTCAAAAGTGTTTTATTTTTAATACCAGTAAAAAAAGCCTGCATATGAGTGCGTGAGGATAGAACAGTCAAATCATTCACCAATATCAAAAACATTCTGTCTGCCTTATGGTATCGTCGTTTTTGTTTTATATCATATTGTTTATAGCCTAAATATACTGCTCCATCGGCTACTGTATAATCCAATGTTTTAAATACATTGGTTTTGAATGTTGTTTTTCTATTTTCAAAATTTGTATCAAGTTTTTAAATCCTGTAATATACACATTGCGTACTAGCAATTATACATATCATAACCAACAAATGATTGTGTACCTGCAAAATATATATGGTCAATGTAACATGTAAAAACCAGTGCTTGTGGCTTACTATCGTAACAAATAGCAGCAATTTCATTCCTAGACATATAACGGAACCTAAGGATAACCTATAAACAATTTTTTTTAATTTTTTTTATAAAATTCTCAATAAGAAACTTTCGGCCTCGGGTGCCATGAAAAATGTTCTGATTTATCTAGGGCACCCCGATTCAAAAGAGTTTGGGAACTACTGGTTTAGCTTGTATAATTGCATTTACATTTGTTTGTATGTATATACTTCTATATTTCACCAGAAGGAAGGATACTCTAGTACCAGCACTGTGGTAAAACAATTTCAAGTGTGATGATCCAGCATTTCAATACTTTCTCATCAGCGTATAAAACCAGCTTACTTTTTAACATTCCAACATTTAATAGCACACGTACATTGGACAAACTCCGCTCATGTGACATACCTCTGGGTACGGATTCAGTATAAAATCCCAGCGGTCGGGATCCCGGCGTTCGAAATCCCGACAAGGGGGGTACGTGGATCGCCCCCCCCCTTGCGGGCTCGCTGCACTCACCACGCAGCGGGCCCGGTGCCTCGCTACGCTCGGCACGCTAATTTATTCTCCCTCCAGGGATGTCGTGGACACCCACGGAGGGAGAAAGTGTCAGGATTTTGGCGGTCGGGATTCTGAACGCCGGGATCCCGACCGCCGGGATTTTAACTGCATCCCCTGGGTACCATAGCTGGGATGACCATAGATATCAACTTGCCATGTACAGCTCATGACATGCTGTCTGCAGTGACCTCAATCAGATGGACAGATTAAAACGTCTGTGTCCTAATGACACAAGACGCAGTACACCAGGCATGTCCAAACTGTGGCCCTCCAGCTGTTATAAAACTACTCATCCCAGCATGCTTTGCCATACTTTTAGCATTCCCTAATGGCAAAGCTGTGGCAAGGCATGATGGGACTTGTAGTTTCACAACAGCTGGAAGGCCATATTTTATACATGCATGCAATACACATACAGCACTCAAAATTAAGCCCCACACACACACACACACACACACACACACACACACACACACACACACACACACACACAATGGGTCTCAGGAGCATGATCAATCATGTAGTAATGTAAGGGGGTCTAAATGTGGCCTGAATCTCTAAAGTGACCTGTCATCTGCTGATCAGTCTGCCTGCTTTTGTGGGCCATCCTAGTCCCCTGCAGTACCCAGAGGTACTTCACTCCAGTTTCACTTGGGTAGACTAATGTGGGATACTTAATATGTGTATGTGTAAGCTGTTCTGAACCCTGATACAATGGATGTAATGCTTTGAATTATTGATTCAGTGCACTTGGAATTGATTTTGTGTCATGGTCCCTGAGTGCTATTACTTATGTGTTGTAGTAATGTGATTTTCTGACATGTTGTTGGATTTGTAGTCTCTTGCTCTGTGTGTATATGTGTACACACCTTCAGAGTTCTTAATGTGCACAATTCTTGTCTCTTTTGCAAATCCCTACATAGATAATTTTCCTCCTTTGTATCGTCTGTGTTGTAAATAGTACAGAAATACACCATTCTATATTCTTTTACATATGTTATCTGTTTCAAAGATCCTTAAAATCCTTTTATATGCCCCTTCCAGAATGTTTGTTTGATTTTACAAAGATGTTGCAAATCAAACATTTGGTTGCAGGCCGCAACCTACTGACCATGCCTGGCCGCTATCCATGTAAGCACGGTCTTACTAAATCACTTTTAAGCCTTAACACTTTGATCACAAAGTGCCTAACTGCAGAACATTGCATCAGCACTGAATTCATCAGCTTATTGACCAATTATATAATTTTCTACTTTTGTCACTGCTTATATAATTTTCTACTTTTGTCACTGCTTATAGTCTAACAGGTACAACATTCTCATACATGTATATGCAAGTTACTATATTGTACAAATATCTAAATAAATGTATATGCCTATTCATTCTGTTTTGGGTATTTTCTCTCTTAAGGTCCTTTTTAGAGAAGTAGTTGCAACAAATTCAAAGATTGTTATATAATGAGCAAATATGAAAGCGGTTTTGTGCCTTCTAGAAGATCTTGCAGCATTTAGCCCTTCAACAGATTATTGTTTTACAGTTGACACTTAACAGATTGTTTCAGACCTTATTTTTATTGAGAGCCAGTAGGTTGATTAACCCCTTGAGTGGTGGGTTTTGCTGGGGCAGGACAAACCTACCAGGGCAGTTTTATCCTGCCCCAGCAAAACCCACCACAGGAATTTGTAAGCACCCCTCCCTCGCCTCTGCAACGGCATTAGTTCGCCAGAGTTGCCGCTGCTGCCTTAGCCGGCCGCCTGTCGCATTGAGCAGTGACGTAGGCGGCAGGCTGGGGGATGATCGCGGCGGCTCGGGAGGACTCGGGTGTCTGAGCGCTCCCGAGTCTGCCGCGGAAGTCACTGTAAAATGCGTGACTGGCGGCTGGCTGGCGAGCGGGTCAAGGGGAGCTCCGGCGTACCGATCGCCGGAGCAAAGGTGATGGGGAGGGGGGGGACAAGGTTTGTGGCAGGGGGTGGGCACTAGAGGTGCTGCGCCATTGGTGCACACCTGGACACCACTGGCACGTACCTATTGTATATTTGTGGTATGCCCAGAGATTTTCCTGGACCGCGCGCTGAGGCAGTGCAGCTGAGCCCGGAAAATCTCTGGGCATACTACTCAAGAGGTTAATACCACTTTCAGACAGCAAATGCAAAGTCGCACCGGGACTTTGAAACGGTTCAGTCCCAGTGTGACCCTGCATTTTGTTTTGTTCACATCGCTTTTCCGGTTTGCTGACATCATGCGGGGGTGGAGTATCATTGGGGAAGTGTGTGTGTAGGGGGGGGGGGCAGCGCTTAAAGCTGGCGCTGCTCCAAGCACGGCCTCGTATGTGTGAACAGACACGGCCTCGTATGTGTGAACCCGGTCACACTGCAAAGCAACGAACCAATAAGAACCCTTCTTTTTTACCGTTTGTATTGCCATGTTGCTATTGGTGTGCGGGACCCAGTAACCCCTTTCACATCGCACCAATTACCAGGTCAAACCGTCATGAACCTGGTCATTAGGTGCGACATGAAAGGGATATAAGTATATATAAACCATGTACACTGTAGGTTAGGCAGATGTAACCTGTGCAGGGATAGTTATATTTGGGTGGGGTGTGTTTTTAAACTGGTCTAAATTGCAGTGTAAGAATAAAGCAGACAATATTGACCCTGTGCAGAAACAAATGTAACATTTGCGCCACCTGTAACTAACATGGTTTTGCCCACTGCCATCGGTTCTTAATTAGGCCTTAAGACCCGTGGGGTGTGATTAGTCACAATGCATATGTATGCGGCAGGTGAAAATGTAGGATGAAAATGGACACATTTTTACATACATTCTAACTATAGTATTCCCGCTTGTTTTCTAGTGCTAGATAACCCGCACAGCTCCATGTTTATGCTGCACACCGTGAAGGCGCCTGCCTCTACTGCATGTGTTAGGGAGTTACTTCAAAAGCCCCCAGCATGTCGGAACTGGTATGGTTGTAAGGGGGTGATTTATTTTGAGTAAACTTTGAATGCTAATGTATATAAACCTTTAGAGTAGGGGCTTAAGGAGAGTGTTGTGGCCAGTGCTGTCATACAGGGCCGTGCACCCTGGGACCAGAACATTTGCTGTCTCTCTAGTAGGGTTCCAAACAGCCGGTTTCAGTGCTCCAGTGTGTTCTTGGCGCACTCAGAGCGGTGTAGAAGTGAAGTGGCGCATTAGCCTTTCCACCCTAATGGGTGGTGGCTGCATAGGTTGGGCTGGCACACAGTTATGGGCCTGAGGATATTAGCAATATATTTATTACTAACTTAAAGTAGTAACAGCAGTTCAGTGCATGAAGTGGAGGCAGTGGTGCAACACTTTTATAGTAATAAGATAATTCATTACTATACAATGTATTTTTTTCCATCCAGGTTCCTCAGGCTCTTCCACCTCTGGTACGACTTGACTGTAGCCACCACTTTCACCCAAGTGCACATTGTCCCCATGTATCCTTTCCCTCCCTAACATTAGGCATGCATGAGGGATAATTGGGAATGCAGTAGTCTTAAAGTGAGATTGGGCAGTAAAATGAATGTGACATACAGTACTTATTGACCTACAGTAGCTGTTCTGACTCTGTGGGTAACGTTAAATAGCTGTAGACACACAAATTCTTAACCACAATCTGGAGACAGATAACATTGCTCCATTACAGAATTATGCACTAGAGATTATACAATTTTTATTTTTGCAGTTAATTAGTGAACTGTATGTATGCAATGTGCATAGTGCAGCAGGCAGTATCTAGAGGCAGGTGAGAGATGTCCTATACCACTTTTCCAACAAAATTCTTTTACCTGAGATTTTGTCGGGTCTCCACTTTACTGTGTTCCGTGGTTTTTCCCAGGTAGACACAGTTTCTACTGAAGGCAAAGCTGGACCGGGACCGTGTGGACCGGAGAGCATCTGTGGGTGTTTGTCAGGGACCGGCTGGTGGGCAGAAGTAATAATGAAAAATGTCATTAATAATAACAAGAACCACCAATGTCTATATAAATATCCACTAATAGAAGCAATATAATCACTTTGAATGCAGGCTCAACAACTGCAGTAGCAGATATAGATATACTGCTCAAAAATATAAAGGGAACACTTAAATAACACAATGTAACTCCAAATCAATCACACTTCTGTGAAATCAAACTGTCCACTTAAAAGGAACAGGCCCGCCGCTAGAAATGTTGGGGTCCGAGACTGACCTTCAGTCCGGGCCCCCAGCGGCACAGCACCACCCTCCGCCCGCACCCACATGCCCCTGCCCCTATTACTTACCAGCAGCAGCGGTGGTGGCATCTCTGTCTCCCTCCTTCATGGTCCGGAGCGCACACTGCACAGTACAGCCTGCAGAGCTCTGGACCTATGTGTCCTAGGCTCGACGCTGTGCATGCTGCATTGTGTATTGTGCGTGCCTGACTGGGGTCTGCCGGGTGGGGAAGGCATTCACAGGGGGGCATGCCACTGTGGGCAGCTGCCCGAGCCCCTCCAGAGGCCAGGGACAGCTGTACCCATGGCACCCCCCTGTCGGCGGCCCTGAGAAGCAACACTGATTGACAATCAATTTTGCATGCTGTTGTGCAAATGTAATAGAAAACAGGTGGAAATTATAGGCAGTTAGCAAGACACCCCCAATAAAGTTGTAGTTCTGCAGGTGGTGACCACAGACCACTTCTTAGCTCCTATGCCTTCTGGTTGCTGTTTTGGTCACTTTTTTGAAAGCTGGCGGTGCTTTCTCTCTTGTGGTAGCATGAGACGGAGTCTACAACCCACACAAGTGGCTCAGGTAGTGCAGCTCATCCTGGAAGGCACATCAATGCGAGCTGTGGCAAGAAGGTTTGCTGTGTCTGTCAACGTAGTGTCCAGAGAATGGAGGCGCTACCAGGAGACAGGCCAGTACATCAGGAGACGTGGAGGAGGCCGTAGGAGGGCAACAACCCAGCAGCAGGCCTACTACCTCCACCTTTGTACAAGGAGGAGCATTGCCAGAGCCCTGCAAAATGACCTCCAGCAGGCCACAAATGTGCAGGTGTCAATGCAAACGGTCAGAAACAGACTCCATGAGGGTGGTATAAGGGTCCGACATCCACAGGTGGGGGTTGTACTTACAACCCAACACCATGCTGGACATTTGGCATTTGAATGAGAACTACAAGATTGGCAAATTTGCCATTGGCGCCCTGTGCTCTTCACAGATTAAAGCAGGTTCACACTGCGCATATGACAGACGTGACAGAGTCTGGAGACGCCAAGGAGAACGTTCTGCTGTCTACAACAACCTCCGGCATGACCGGTTTGGCAGTTGGTCAGTAATGGTGTGGGGTGGCATTTCTTTGGGGGCCGCACAGCCCTCCATGTGCTCGCCAGGGGTAGCCTGACTGCCATTAGGTACCGAGATGAGATCCTCAGCCCCCTTGTAAGACCATATGCTGGTGCAGTTGGCCCTGGGTTCCTCCTAATGCAAGACAATGCTAGAACTTATGTGGCTGGAGTGTGTCAGCAGTTCCAGCAAGACAAAGGCATTGATGCTATGGACTGGCCCACCCGTTCCCTAGACCTAAATCCAATTGAGCACATCTGGGACATCATGTGTCTCTCCATCCACCAATGCCACGTTGCACCACAGACTGTCCAGCAGTTGGTGGATGCTGTAGTCCAGATCTGGGAGGAGATCCATAAGGAGACCATCTGCCACCTCATCAAAAGCATGCCCAGGCATTGTAAAGAGGAGGTCATACAGGCACGTGGAGGCCACTCACTACTGAGCCTCATTTTGACTTGTTTTAAGGACATTAGACATTACATTAAAGTTGGATCAGCATGTAGTGTGTTTTTCCACTTTAATTTTGAGTGTGACTCCAAATCCAGACCTCCATGGGTTAATAAATTTGATTTCCATTGATAATTTTTGTGTGATTTTGTTGTCAGCACATTCAACTATGTAAAGAACAAAGTATTTAATAAGAATATTTCATTAATTCAGATCTAGGATGTTATGTTAGTGTTCTCTTTTATTTTTTTGAGTAGTGTGTGTGTCAAAACGTCGATGCCTGTTTTTCTGCCACTCCTTGCATAACGCTGAGACTGGTGAGTGACTCTGCTTATTGTTACTATACATCCAGTAGACTTCTTGCAAGCCTTATACTTTGTTTTGTCACCCCAGCAAATTATTTCACTCCGATGTGAGTGCCAGCATTATGGACTATATGTGTATATATATGGTTATGTGTGTGTGTGTGTGTGTGTGTGTGTGTGTGTGTGTATATATATATATATATATATATATATATATATATATATATATATATATATATATATATATATATATATATATAATCTGTGCATCTCTGAAACACTACTATCTGCTGGCTGAGAGTGAAACTTAATCTCTTTCTCACACATGCACAAACACAGAAAGTAGTAGATTACCTTTTGAAGCTTTTGCTTCGAGAGGGCTTACCAGTATTAGCAGGAGTTTCTGTTATAGTGGTTTTTTTTTGTTTGTTTGTTTTTGTTTTTTGTTAATATTCTTCGCTCCCTCTAGTGGTTATTCATCATAAAAAGCACTGTATGATAAAGTTGTCTATAAAATTCATATCAACACATGACATAATATACTACTTTTCTGAACTCAAAATCTCAGAGAGAATGTGCAAGTGGCAACAGCTGCATTGCTATTGCTCTTATTATACCCATTGAATACTGTTCTTGTCATGAGAGCACAATGAAGGTCAAATAACCTGGTCGGAAGTCCGGCCGATAGACTTTGTGCTGTCACAAAGTGGGCTCCACCATTCAGCTTTGAAAACTATGAATCAATTCTTCATTTACAACCAGCAAGATGGGGATTTATAATAATTGTTATAGATTTAAACAATATATCTACCTTTCAGCTCAGAATTAGGTTTGGACGCTAGTCCTTTAGGATGCTAGGGGGTCTATTATATGAAGGGTCTAGTTAGAAAGGGCCACCTTTAAATCAATAGCAATGTTATACTGGCATTTTATTTGTTATAACTTCAATGGATATCGATTATGAATTGACAGATTAACCGGTAACCTTGTTCAGACTGCAGACTCGTAGCTGTTTGTACTGATATTATATTAGGTAGTTATGTGAACTGCTGTTTTTTTATATCACAGTAGTGATTTATATTGCATGGGACAAACTGTAAAAAGGTGTTCATGTGGTTTTATATTTGTGCTATGTTAAAAACTGAACTATAGGCAGGGGCGGATTTAGGGGTCAAGCCGCCCCTAGGCACAACTCTTTTGGCCGCCCCCCCTTATTAGGCATGAGGGGGGCTGGGGGAGAGATGGGGGTAGATAGAGGGAAAGAGAGGAGACAAGAGAAGAGAGAAAGAGTTAGAGAGAGGTAGGGCAGGTGGAGAGAGCACAGCAGAGATGAGAGACAGGTATGTGAGGAGTGAAAAATAGAGAAGAGGACTTGGGGGAGACAGAGGAGGAAGATGAGAGCACACAGGGGTTTGGAACACCTTATTCTTCTTAATATCCCATGCCACCGATCCCCCCCACAGTACACAGTAGTATTGGTCGCACTACGTTGTACCTGAAAGCCATGGCAGCACAGGGTCGCTGGGGTCGCTCAGGGTCACCGGGCCTTCCTTCGCCGGCTCAGTTTCTCTCTCTCACCAGCGCTGGTGGGGGAGCATGGAACGGCGCGTGCGATGCTGGAGGGAGGAGTGCAGGACTGAAGTGACGCCGCTGGAGTACATTAGGACCGCGGCTCGCTGGCTCTGGTAGCTCCCTCTCACCAGCGCCGGCGGAGGGAGCATGGACATGGATCTTGACTTCCGCTGCGGTGCTGAAGGCAGGGGGAGTGCGGGAAGGTGCTGCTGGCGGGAGTACACTGGGACCGCACTGCAAGATGAGCATGGGACTGGGGCAGTGCTGGAGGGGGCGACTCAATATACTGCCTCTGTCTGTGTCTGCGGTGCTGAAGAGGGGAGTGCAGGACTGCCCGTATTACTATATTGAAAAAAAAAACTTGAACGGGTGCAGGGGGGGGGGGGCTTGTCAGCTGCCGCCCATTATAGGTGCTGCCCCTAGGCCTGTGCCTCAAATCCGGCCCTGACTATAGGGATCGTGTTATTAACCTTCTATTTGATTGATTGGTTTTACCTTTTTGCTGCATGGGGAGGTTTACTAGGTGGGGTAGTAATCAGGATGGACACGTGTTTCTGTAACCTTATTTATTCAGTATAGGTTTGGACGCTAGTCTTAGGATGCTGTGAGTCTAGTATATGAAGGGTCTAATTAGAAAGGATCCGCTTTACTTTAATAGCAATGTTATATGGACATTAAACCAGGGCTTGACAATTTTTAAAAAAATCTAGGAGCCAGGAGGAAAGTATAGGAGCCAGACATGCTGACGGTGCCCATACACGGTGTGATGCGCACTGTGCGGATTGCAACGGATCCAGTTTAAAATGCATGAGAATTGCTACAGCAGAATGCATTATGAATTAGATGCAATATAATCTGTGCTGCACATACTTTTTGTACCATGGAACACACAGGAGCATGCAACGCCTTGCCGGCTCAGTTTCTCTCTCTCACCAGCGCTAGTGCATGGTACAAAACGTACCATGTATGTGTATAGGCAGCATAACTAACCCACAAATAAAAGCAAGGAGGGGGGTTTGGCCACTACCATTACAGTTCCTACACCACTGAGAGGGGTTGAGGTGACAGGAAGGGGTGAGGTGAGAGGGGGTCAGATGAGCTAGGGGGGGAGGTGACGGGAGGAGAGTGGGTGAGGTTGAAAGGGTCAATTGACATGTGACAGAGGGCTGGGTGACAGGATGAGGGGACGACAGGTGGTTAGGTGGAAGAACATGATACCATCTAAGGGAACTTTATACGTTACACAGATAAGCCATGTTATACATTTAGCACTGTGCCACCATCCAGCAGGCTGATTCCACCCCACACCCCCACAGTGCCCTGCCTCCATTGCTTTGTTACTGTGCCAGGCCACAGACAGTGGTACAGTATTGGTACAGTGCTGGCTACTGAAAGACAACTGCAGGGAAGCCTGTGTATAAAAGTAGGGACAGGCTCCCATATTTCTCCAGCCACGATTTACTCTGGCTACTGGCTGCCACACACCGCTGACTCCTGTGCCAGACCACTGGCTGCCACGCACCTGGTGACTAGACCTTGTGCAGAACCAGCATACAGTATAGGGAGGCCTACAATAGCACTAGTGTCAACAGGCTGCACTGAACCTGCCAGGCTATCAGGCAGGTCTGCTGGGAGAGGTGGCGCTGGTGCCTGCATGGCCGCTGGTCAATTAGGAGGGGGAGAGGGGGGGCAGGCACCGCTGCCCTTGCTGCTGAGCTGACTTCCAGCAGGAGGGAGAGGGGACGGTGCTGGTCAGTTAGGAGGGGGAGAGGGTGCTCAGGCGCTGCTGCCTGACTACCAGCAGTAGAGGGAGAGAGGGGGTTGGGCACTGTAGCCTGCACCGCTGCTGGTCAGTTAGGAGGGGGAGAGGGGGGGGGGGGTCGGGCATCGCTATCCACGCTACTACCTGACTCCCAACAGGAGAGGGAGAGAGGAGGGGTCAGGCACTTGAGCCTACGCCGCCAGTGGTCAGTTAGGAGGGCGAGAGGGTGGGTCGGCCACCGATGCTGACGCTGCTGCTGCCTGACTTCCAGCAAGAGAGAGAGAGCAGGGGTCAGGCACCGGATCCTGTGCTGCCGCTGGCCAGTTAGGAGGGGGAGAGGTGCTGCTGCTGAGCTGACTTCCAGGCTAGCAGGAGGGGGAGTGGGGGGTCTGGGCCTGCCCGTTACCAGATTCTGCTTTCTCCCTCCCTACAAAAAAAAAATCTGGCTGCCCTTGTTGTCCTTCAAGGAGTCGGAACACTATAAAGCCTTACTTTAATTTATTGTTTGCGCTTTACAAAAACAGTTTTCTTTTATGTCTATGTTATTGGTAATTAGGGGGCCCTTCTCTTTCCTGCTTTCTGTTTCTTTTCTTTCTCCGGCTTTGCTCTCTCTTCCCTGTTTGACAAATAACAAGACATCTTTATTTATATCTAGACTTTTATGTGTGAATAAGTTTCATTCGTACTATTTTTTTTATACAGAATGTTGTACCATGTGTATTTACATATAGGCAATTTTTGCTCTTCTTTTTACCATACACATTGTCCTCAGTTTGATTATTTTTCCCTTGAAAACCCAATAAAAATTAGCTTTGCAAAAAAAAAAAATCTGGTCGCCAGGAAGCAGAATCTGGTAACCATGGCAACCTGGTGCCAGGTATTTGTTGAGCCCTGCATTAAACCAAAGGAAACCAGGAGGCAAACAACAAACCAAGATTACTATAGAAGGACTGCATTACAAGCACAAAATTCTAGATCATTATGTGGCTTCTCCTCACCTTTGCCATAAGAACACCTGGACTAGGCCCACCACCCCTCCAGCTGAGAACATCAGGGATGTTCCCAAGCCTACCCTTCATGGTGAGCATGGAGCAGTGGGGGGAAGCAGTGGTGTAGCTACAAGTCCCGATGCCCAGAGCAAGGGCATGTCCCCCCCCCCCCCCCCCCACCACACTCAATTACTACAGGTACCTTTTGCAGAGGGAGGGGGTAGACCAGGGACCAGCAAGGGCTATAAAAGAGAGGGTGTAAGGTCACAGGGAGAGAGGTGACCGTATAGTTACAGGGGGTGAGGTGACAGGGTAAGGTGAGAGCTCTAGGGGTGAGGGGATAGAGTGAGGTTTGATGGGGAGCATGGTGAAAGGGAATGAGGTGACAGGGTGAAGTGATAGGGTGAGAGAGGGGGTGAGGTGATGGGGTTGAGGTGATGTGACAGGGGATGTTGTGATGGGGTGAGGTGATGGGAAGCATGATGAGAGGGTGTAAAGTGACAGGAGGCATGGTGAGAGGGGTTACGGTGACAGAGTGAGGTGATGGAATGAGGTGATGGGGATTAAGGTGCCTGAGAGAGAGGGGGTGATGTGACAGGGGAAGTGGCGAGGAGGAGAGGACGCAAGTTTAATTCTTACCAGTGCCGTTCTCGCCTCCTGCTCCAATAGCCGCAGTGAAGGCTCTCCTGAGTCCTGATAAGGGCTGACAGCCTCTGGGTCCCGGCACTGCAGCTCCGTCCACTCACCAAGTGCGCGGCTCCCCTCCCCGCCCTGCTTCCTGTGTGTGCGGCTAACCCTCCCCTGCTTCCCGCGTGTGAAGCTCCCCCTCCTCCACTCCCTGCGAGCGGCTGTGCTCCCTGTCTGCATGATGGTCCACTGCTGCAACAGGGACCGGTGGTAGTTCTGTCCAGCGGAGACTTTGAGGCGTCGGAGGACAGTGCAGGGAGCAGGGCGGGGGACCTGGTGGGAGAGCCGTCGGTGCATGGCTCTGGTGCCATGTGATCTTTCGGCGCCTGGAGCATGTGCTCCACCGGCTCCGACGTCCCTTGGGGGAAGTACCAGGGCCAGCCTACGTAGCAACATGTCCAGTGTAGTTGAATGTGCTCCCCACTTTCTCACACCCTCCTAACTATTAAAATATTTACAACAGTGTACTTCTGCCCCTCCCCCAAGATATTACTGTTATGTGTACCTCCATAGACTGTACACCCTGCCAGTGGTGACCTACCTACGCAGGGCACCCAAGATGGTTGCCTTGCTTCCTCTTTGGGCAGGATGTGCTTCACGTGGATTTGTCTGTGCAGCGTATATCATACTACTACACAAGCACCCGCTTTCCTATATCTGCATTGGGTCCTTGTGTGGCTCACCTCCCACAGTGTAAACTTTGTAGTGTACCCAACATGGCTGCCTCATCTGATACACTTGGGGATTGGTTTGATGTTTTTATGATTTTTTTTAAAAAGTCAGAACCAAATCCCACATGGGTGGTTTTGGCAAAACCAATACAGATCCAAAACAAAGTGATCCAGATCCAAAACACAAAAAAATACCCAGTGCTCACCCCTACTACATAGGTGTTTTAATCAATTTTCATGGACTTTAATATTCTAAATTTGTCTACAATTTTAGTAGAGACACCCTGGGACTGCCTCTCCAGTAAGGGATTAGTAGAGACACCCTGGGACTGCCTCTCCAGTAAGGCATTAGTAGAGACACCCTGGGACTGCCTCTCCAGTAAAGGATTAGTAGAGACACCCTGGGACTGCCTCTCCAGTAAGGGATTAGTAGAGACACCCTGGGACTGTCTCTCCAGTAAAGGATTAGTAGAGACACCCTGGGACTGCCTCTCCAGTAAAGGATTAGTAGAGACACCCTGGGACTGCCTCTCCAGTAAGGGATTAGTAGAGACACCCTGGGACTGTCTCTCCAGTAAGGGATTAGTAGAGACACCCTGGGACTGCCTCTCCAGTAAGGCATTAGTAGAGACACCCTGGGACTGCCTCTCCAGTAAGGCATTAGTAGAGACACCCTGGGACTGCCTCTCCAGTAAAGGATTACTAGAGACACTCTGGGGCTGTCTTTCCAGTAAGGGATTAGTAGAGACACCCTGGGACTGCCTCTCCAGTAAGGGATTAGTAGAGAGAACTTCCAATCTGAAGTCATTGTACTCACTGAGGGTGGCCAATTGTACTGGAGGGTCTGCCAATGTTGACTTTTAGTTTTAATTGCTAATTTTAGAAAGCTAATGATGAAATATAATATACCATGCTGGTTAGAGTTTGTACCAATATATACAATATATTAGTGAATGGGTAAAAACTGAAGTTATTTATGCTGCTATGGGAATTTGCAAACACTGTGTTGGATCTAAGCCTTGAAGTCTGCACTTCCCCTACAACCTCACAATAATGATAACATTCCCTGATCTAAATATAGGACAACAGATCAAGACATAGCCATACCTCTCAACCATCCCAATTTTGTCAGGACAGTCCCATTTTGAGGGGAATGCCTTACTGTCCAGTAGTGGACACATTTGTTTCAATTTAAGAGATATTTAGCTTGTTGCACACAGCAGAGGCAGATATAGTACCGCCTGTGTGTAGCAAAATCCTGGAGTTATATTTACTGCAAATTTTAAAACAGATGCTGGCTGGTGGTTCTCACTGAGGGATTTAAAAGGGCAGTGGCAAATACAAAACCAGGAGAGATTTGCATATTATATTGTTGACCTTTTAAATCCTGTAGGCTGAACTGCTGAAAAGCAGCAGCTTTGATAAGCCAAACTTTGGACACTCCATTGTGTATGCATGACCAACAGGGGCCCACATTATGCTGAAGTCATTGCTTCCTTCTAGATTTGTCATCTCTCAATGTTGGGAGATATAACGTAGAATATATTAACGTCTATGTATATGTCTATATTATGCATTCTCAAATACATGAATAAATTAGAATAAGATGCTTTGAAAAACTTGACCTATTAAGCCAATACAACAAATCCAGTGGTGTAGCTACTATGTGGCAGACCCTGCAGCAGCTTGGGGGAGCGGGGTCTGTGGTGGGCACCACTGCCCAGGCTGCAGCGAGCGCTGAGCGGGTCCCCGACCTGTACATATCTAATGAGCGGGGACCCAATGCATTCAATATGCACTGTGCCAGCATTGTCTGCTGGGAGCGCCAGGTTTGGGATGCTGCTGCACGGACAGGCAGGTACGGGAGCCACCACCTGCATAAGCAGAAAAGACCTGCTTCACAGGCAGAGAAGCTCTCTGCAGCTGAGCCTGTAGCAGCCCTTTCATGACCTATACTATTCACATCAGCCTGGTCGATGTCCTGCTTCCTTAGCCACGCCCCCATGCCGCCCGGTAGAGCGGAGTGGAGTGATGTCAGGTGGGTGGGGCCAGCTATGTGATGCCTGCAGCAGAGGTGTCAGGCTGGGGATGGGGTGAGTGTAAGGAGGAGACCGGCAACAGGGAGGCCAGCCAAACGGCCCGTACAGAGAGGCGGTACGTATCTGGCCATTGCTATGTACTATACACTATACACACAATCTGTATATACATGCACTGGTGTGATGAGTCATGCTACAGTCTCCATGTTTGTTTTTATAGATATATAACCACAAAGCAAAATCCTTGCGTACTGTGTAAAGTATTATGCGTTTCCATGGTCTCTTTATCCTTTAAAGCAATGTTCATTGTAAATATATATCCTACTTCCCTGTATAAGCATTCTTTCATTTGTTATCCTCTAATTTATTGGCATCTCATTTCTGTATATAAAGTTTCAGTCTTCTAAGATTGCATTTGTGTGAGTGCTGAATTACTGGCATTAGCCAGCTATCAGATTAAGGTATGTATAGTATACAAGGTGATTCACACCGTTGTAAGGGGCTGAGCCCCCTTAATTTGTGAACGTTTGTATTGTGAGAAATATGGTTAGAATTGTACGAAAGATGCCCTGTATTGCAACTTGAGTTATAGGTGAAATGTGTTAAATAGAGAGCATATGTTTGGAAGGGGGTGTGTATTGTTTTGTTTAATTAAAAAGGTGGTTGTTTAGGTGTGTGTGTGCAATAGTATAGTAGGGTGTTTTTGGGTCAGCGGCTCCCCACTGGCGGAGGTCACGACACAGAAGGGGGCAGGGGTCCACAAATCGCGGGGGACGCGAACCGCAGGGGGGCTAGAATTGTGTGAGGGGGGTGCGAATCGCGGGAGGGGCTGGGGTTCGCAAATCGCAGGAGGGGGGGCGTGGCGGCGAATAGTGGGAGGGGGCGTGGCGAATTGCGGGAGGGGGTGCTGTGAATCGCGGGGGGCCCGTGAATCGTGGGAGGGGGTCCGTGGGGGGTGCCGTGAATCGCGGGAGGGGGCTTGGGTCCGCAAATCGCGGGAGGGGGGCTCGGGGGTGCGCAAATCATGGGAGGGGGGGCGCAGGGGTGCCGTGAATCGTGGGGCGGGGGGGGCGGGTATGTGTATAACACTGGGCAGGAATGTTATACACATAGAACACTGGTCTTTTCCCTAGGGGGGCGGGTTTGTGTATCCCGCTGGGCGGGAACGTTATATACACAGGGGATGAGTGATAGATCTGGCTAAATATATAAAGGCCCCCATACACTAGGGCGACTTGATTTACCCCGATTTACCCTGAGCTTCCCCGGCAGCTCCCCGGGGGAGCTTGATAACATTTGGCACTTGATGTGCCATATTTTACATGTGATAAATCGGTTGCGATTTATCACATGAAAAATCCGGGGAGCTGCAGGTGGGGGGGGGGGGGGGGGAGCGGCAGGATGGGAGTGGGGACCGGCCGGGGGAGTGACAGGAGCAGGCTGGGGGCGGGGTCCGGTCCTGGGTACCTGTAGGTGCAGGCTGTAATCTGTATCGTGCACTGGGAGAGCCTCAGCCTCTTCAGATGTAGCGGCGCTGTGGCAGGCAGGGTCAGGAGCGGGGACCGCAGATGCAGAGAGACCGGGTGCGCGGCGCGAGAATAGAAAGAAATCCCATTCAAAGGACTGGGCGGCCGCTGATTGGCTGAGAACTCAGCCAATCAGCGGC
This sequence comes from Crinia signifera, assembly GCF_055691185.1. Lineage (NCBI taxonomy): Eukaryota > Metazoa > Chordata > Amphibia > Anura > Myobatrachidae > Crinia > Crinia signifera. The sequence goes on along the minus strand of NC_139219.1, from coordinate 266,325,331 downwards.
TGCCCAGTCTTTTGAATAGGATGGTTTCTATTCTCCCGCCGCGCACCCGGTCTCTCTGCATCTGCGGTCCCCGCTCCCGACACTGCCTTACGCAGCGCCGCTGCATCTGAAGAGGCTGAGGCTCTCCCAGTGCACAATACAGATTACAGCCTGTACCTACAGGTACCCAGGACCGAACCCCGCCCCCAGCCTGCTCCTGTCACTCCCCCGGACGGCTGCACATGATTAATCCTATGTGCAGACCGTCCGACATCCGGATCTGATCTTGGCATGACTTTTTGCTTGTATACACAATGACTTATCGGCATGTAATCTCAACATGATGAACACATGATTGTTTTAAACTATATACTGTACAAATAATGATTGGCATGTATATTTAAAGCAAGGGTAACACTTGGCTTATGAAGCCTTCTGCAAGAAAGAGAATCATCTCGTATCCATATTCATTCAACTCTATAAACCAGCAGAAATCAGTGGCTACCTTCTAGCATGCAATGTGGCCCTGAATCAGGCCCATAATGAGCAACATTTATTAAACTGTACTGGTCTTGTTAAATGTTTCCCATTTATCCTATGTAAGGTATGATCTAATTTTATTTTGAAAGTGATAAGTACCTTTGTAAGCCTGTGTTGGATCCAGATTTTAAAACTTACTCCTTTTATGTACTGTAGCTCTATCCTTTTATTAGCTTAGTCACAAGAGGTGCAGAAAGCTAAAATAAGAAATTATATATGGCAATCCCCTGAGCCACATTAACGGGAAGTCATTATTCATGTCTGTAATTTCTAACTGCCGAGATTGTGTCTCACTTACACAGAACAACAAAATGTTCAAGTTCAGCAAACTCAGCCAAGCTGTAGTGCAACTGTATCTCCATGGACACCTCCAGCAGCGCCACACCCCAGCTCTTCACCAGGACTGCAATACCTAAGCCAGGTACTTTTGTTCTATTGTGCTAATTTACAATAACATAGTTAAGAATTATACATAACAGTAAAATGCTGTATAAATATTGTACTGTTTGTTTACATTTTTTTTAAGTTAACCCCTTACCGACGCAGCATGTTTTTGCCTTCCTGACAGAGGACTTTTTTTCAAATCTGACAGGTATCACTTAAGTGGGGATAACTTTTTTTTTGCTTTTACTTATCCCAGTGATTTTGAGATTATTTTCTCGTGACACATAGTACTTTAAGTTAGTGCTAAATTTTGGTCGATACAGTTTTTTTTTTTTTTGTGAAAAATACCAAAATGTCGTAAAAAAATGGAACATTTTGCAATTTGCAAAATGTTACATTTTCTGCTTGTGAGACAGAACACTTACCCCCCCGTAGAAGGATGAAGACCAGCACTCGGACGCAGGTAAAGGTGAAGAAAAAAACGTGTTTATTCCATAAGTACAGGTGATAGCAACACGGGCTGTCCCGACAGCCGTTTCAACTGGGCATCAACCAGTTGTCACCCCTGGTTGATGCCCAGTTGAAACGGCTGTCGGGACAGCCCGTGTTGCTATCACCTGTACTTATGGAATAAACACGTTTTTTTCTTCACCTTTACCTGCGTCCGAGTGCTGGTCTTCATCCTTCTACGGGGGGGTAAGTGTTCTGCATTTCTATTTATGACCTGGCACCGACGAAAGCTTCATCATTGGAGTGCCGTCCTGTTACCCATTTACCTGCTTGTGAGACAAATAATCATACCACTCAAAATAGTTAATAACTAACATAGACCATATCTAAACTTTATTAATACATCATTATTTCAACCGCCTTTAATTTTTTTGGACACTAGGGGGCAGCAGAGTAAAAATTTTGACTCATAGCACAGTAAACGCTGCTTTTGGCTGTTCACGTTTGAACAGCCAATCGCAGCGATCGCCCACGGCGGGGGGCATCGCTGCCCCCCCTGGGCAATGAGGGAAGATGTCTGCTGTCAGGGACAGCAGACATCGTCCCTCTGTCACCGCGTCTCTAGACGCGGTGACACTTTGAAGTCATGACGTACATTTACGTCATGTGTCGGGAAGTACATCCCGACCATGACGTAAATGTACGTCAAATGTCGGGAAGGGGTTAAATAAATAAATAAATATATATATATATATATATATATATATATATATATATATATATATATATATATATATAGAGAGAGAGAGAGAGAGAGAGAGAGAGAGAGAAGTAGTGGCCCCAATAATGCGCTTAAAGGAGCAGCACCTCTATAGTACCTCGCTGTTAGTAAAGGCACAAGTGGGAAAGAGATAGAGAGAATAGAGGTGCGCTATACTAAAAATACCACTTAGTGGCTGTACATATAATAAATCAATGAAAATTTGTAAAAACAAGTGTACATTTATTGGAGGTTTATCCAGCAATAAGATTTAATTCACAGTTTTGGGTTTTCCAAAAGTGGCACATACAGTACAGATCCGCGGCCCGACGCTTTTCGTCCCTTAGGACTTCATCAGGGGCAATGAATCAATCGATTAGGTGAAAGTGGTCATTGACCAGAAATATATATCCTATACAGTCTACACTAACATCGGGCAGTTGCCATTAAGCCAAACATCACTCTCAATACTGAGATTAAAATTTACTCTGTATCCATAAGATTTAATATCATACTCCCTGTGATATCTCCCTCCGAAGAATACCTGGATACACAATACTAGGAGTTATAATTAGATAGAGATCCAATCTCTACTATATTACAGTTTTCCTCCCTAACCAACATCTGTGTATTTTAGAAACACTTATTTCTTTATCTTTTGTCTCATCACCTATTCTGTGTGTAACTTGTATGTATTTTTAATCTTTCCAATATTTTTTGCTGTTTATATGCCGCCCCATACTATGATATAAGGCATTTTAAAAAATATATAACCAATAAAAGTTACGTTTTAACTTTCAGTGCGTTCCCCTATACAGCCTTTTTCTCCTTTGTCAAAATATAAGTTTACATTTATCACAGTTGTTCCTAGTCTGAAAAAAACTAAAGTGGAGAGTCTTAATGATTTTAGACCCATTGCCCCTTATAATAAAATGCTTTGAGAGGATTATTTTAACACATATTAAAAGCCAATTACCAGATGGCTTTGATAACAATCGATTTGCTGGTACTTGTGTAGTTTCACGGCGCCAGTGAGCCTTGCGGGGCTCGCTTCACTCGCTCCACACTGCGGAGCCACTCTATCTAAATCAAAATCAAATCAACTCCATGCCAACATGGATAGTAGGGGTATGAACTATCCATGTTGGCATGGAGTTAAGTAATTTATTTTAGATAGTTTGTGCCGAGCATAGAACCCGGAAGTAGCATGGCACCATGAAACTACACAAGTACCAATTTGCCTTTAAGCCAAAAAGGTTAACTGAGGATGCTTTGCTGTCCATGATTCATTCTTCCCTTACTCATTTAGATACGCCTTACACATATGTTAGATTGCTCTTTATTGACTATAACTTAGCATTTAATACTATTCTCCTGAATACATTATTAATTGAACTGTGTAATTTAGGTTTTTTGGCAACTCAATATAATTGGATCTTGGATATTTTGATTAATAGACCCCAACAGCTTATATTAGGGGGTCTGATGTCTCCTGTAACCAGGATTAGTACGGGTACCTCACAGGGATGTGTTTTAAGCCCCCTTTTATTCTATTTATTTACTTATGATTGATATTCGCAGACAGATACAAATCAGATAATTCGTTTGCGGATGATACTACTGTGGTGGGCCTTATCTCGGATGGTGAGGAAAGGGCACATCAAGAAGAGGTGGATAGGTTAGTTAAATGGAGTGATGCAAACAACCTATAACCTAGTTTTAAACTTGGCCAAAACCAAGGAGATCATTATTGATTTTAGACGGCAAAGTAACATAGAGCTGTTGCCTTTATATATTAATGGGTTGGTAGTAACAAGTGTTATGGATTTTAAATTGTTAGGAATAATTATTTTGGATGATCTTATGTGGTCCTCTAATATTACAGCTATGGCAAAGAAGGCTCAGCAGCGGTTATTTTTTCTTAGTATTTTGACATATTCAGTGGCGTAGCTACGTTTTGGGCGCCCCCCTGCCGCCCCGCCAAGCACCCCTACCACCCCCCACCCCGCCGCGCTGCCCCGCCGCCCATGCAAACCCCCCCTCAATCCCCCACAGCCTTACCTATCGCGCTGGTCCCGGCGGCTCCGTTCTTCTGCTGAGGACCACCACAAAATGGCCGCCCCCATACAGCAGACAGTTTCAGAGAACTGTGTGCTATATGGGGCGCCCATTTTGTGGTGGTCCTCAGCAGAAGAACGGAGCCACCGGGACCAGCGAGATAGGTAAGTTTGCGGGGGATTGGGGGGGGGGTTTAACTATAGCACCGCAGCCCCCGGCGCCCCCACATGCACAGCACCCCCCCCCCCCCCGCGGTGGCGGGGGCTGCGGTGCTATAGTTACGCCGCTGGACATATTGTATTGTTGTCTGGTATGGAAATAGTACTAAGGGAGAGTGGCAAGCAATTCGAGCTGGTGGTACATAACGCCGCATGTATTATAAGGAGTAAACTGCTGTCCATTGAGGAAATTTATATTCAGAACTGTCATCGGAAAAGAAAAACTGTACTGTCCAAGATTGTTATCATCCTTATTATAACATATTTTCCTTCCTTCCATCAAACAGACGGTTTAAGTGTATCAAGGCAAGAACATCCCAGGTAAAAAACAGCCTATTTTCCATCTGCAATTGTTGATTTCAATCAAAATTGTCAACCTATAATTATTTTGTGACCTTGATTATAATTGTTTTTTAGAATGACAATAAAGTGCATCTTATCGTATCTTTAGTATTTCATTGAATTCTATTTTTTATACAAGCCATCAGAGTGAGCTCTGGATAACACAGTTGTCACCGGAACACCATGGAAGATATGTATCAAAGCTTGGTGATAGATAAAGTGAAGAGAGATCAAAGAGGATATGTACAGTATCAAAGGCAACCAATATTTATTTATTTATTTATTTACAGTTTCTTATATAGCGCAGCAGATTCCGTTGCGCTTTACAATAGTAGACAGTGATAAGACAAACTGGGCAACAACAGACAGGCTTGGAGGTAGGAGGGCCCTGCTGCAAGCTTACAATCTATAGAGATATAGGGGGGAAACACAAGGACAGGCACCAGTAATAGCATAGCAGTTACAAGTCCAGAAGGGAAGCTATATAATACATAAGTGCCTCAGAGGGTTATGCATGTAAAACTTAAATGTGATAGGCTTGTCTGAAGAGGTGAGTTTTCAGGGAACAATTGAAAGTTTGGAGACTGGTGGAGAGTCTTAATGTGCGTGGAAGGGCATTCCATAGGAATGCCCGATGAAAGTCCTGTAATAGTGAATGGGAGCTAGTGATCCATGCAGAAGAGAGACGCAGATCTTGTGTAGAGCGTAGTGGTCGAGATGGGAGATATTTTGTGATAAGTGCAGAGATATATGCTGGTGCAGTATGGTTAATAGCTTTATATGCAAGCAGAAGTGTTTTATTGAATACGGTAATATACAGGCAACCAATGGAGGGACTGGCAGAGCGGATCAGCAGATCAGCAGACGATGAGCGTCTTGCAAGGAAGATCAGCCTAGCAGCAGCATTTAAAATTGATTGCAGTGGTGAGAGTCTGTTCTTGGGAAGACCAGTTGGATTATTGAGTTGTCAACAGCGATGGAGATGTCAGGATGGTAACTGTTCTTAGTTGGTGGGAATATAAGTAATTCCATTTTGGAAATATTGAGTTTGAGTTTGCGACAAGACATCCAAGATGAGATGGCAGAGAGACAATCAGACTCTCGACCCAAAACCACTGGTGACAACTCTGGGGTTGATAGATACATTTGAGTATCATCAGCATACAAGTGATACTGAAATCCGAAAGAGCTGATTAGTTTGCCAAGAGAGGAGGTATAGATTGAGAAAAGCAGAGGACCTAAGACTGAACCTTGCGGAACTCCGACTGACAGAGGTAATGAAGAGGAAGTAGAGTTAGAGAAGCGAACACTGAAAGAGCGATCAAATAGATAAGATGTGAACCAGGAAAGGGCTGTATCATTAAGACCTAGGGAGTGTAGTATTTGTAAGAGAAGAAAGTGATCGACAGTGTCAAATGCAGCAGAAAGATCAAGAAAAATAAGTAGTGAGTAATGGCCTTTAGACTTAGCCGTTACCAGATTATTCACCACTTTAGTCAGTGCTGTCTCAGTGGAGTGTTGAGAGCGAAAGCCTGACTGAAGCGGGTCTAATAGGGTGTTAGAGTTAAGAAAGTTTGTGAGGCGAGTGTAGACAAGTCTCTCCAGTAGCTTGGAGAGGCATGGGAGCTGAGATATAGGACGATAGTTAGAGAGAGAGTTAGGGTCAAAATTCTGTTTTTTTTAGAATAGGAGTTATCACTGCATGTTTGAGCAGAGAAGGAAAAGTACCAGTAGTAAGAGAGAGATTGCAGATTTTAGTTAAGGTTGGAATAATAACAGGAGATAGATTTTTAATGACTTGCGCAGGTATAGGATCGAGAGGAGAGGTAGTAGAGTAAGAGGATAAGAAGAGTGCGGATACTTCCTTTTCATTTGTGGGCTCAAATGAAGAGAAAGTGCCAGAGGGTTCAGGTGGGAAAGAAAGAGGGTTAGAGGTTGTGGAGCATACCATTTCATCTCGGATGTTATCAATTTTGTCCTTAAAGTAGGAGGCAAGTTCTTGTGCACTGATGGTAGCCGGTGGGGGAGGAGGGGGAGGGTACAGAAGAGACTTAAATATGCCCCTAACTGCCTTGCAACCAGCTAAGTTTGAAAATTACAGTTAGTAGCTGATTGGTTAATACTCTGTCCAAGCTTTGATAGTTAAACTACAAACTGCAATTAATAAAATGCTTTAGATCTATAGGTTTTGTTTTATATAGGTAGAAATGCGGACACCTTCTGGAGTTCCCATGGCCTACATTGCCCACACAAAATGTTCAAAAAAAATTCAGAATGAAAATGGGGATGATATACTGAAAATCACCAGGCCCGCGATTTGCTCAAATATTGTTCAAGTGAGTGTGACTCAGCTTAGTAGTAAGAGTCAATTTGTATCCTTTATTTCTATAATTTTAAGTATCTCTCCAGAATATTGTTCAATTTTGGAACAAGACTATGGTCTAAATGTAATAGGGTGAGAGTTTCAGAAAGTGAGAGATTTGGGGCTTTAGAAAAATGGGAAAAGTCTCCCAAAATATCTCACTTTTTGAAACTCTCCCCCTATGACATTTGGCCAGATATGTGAGATACTGCGCTTCCGAATTAGTACATGTGTGCAATATGGCTGATTTAATTCAAATCACAATATAGATTTCTAAAAAGCAACTTTATATTGATTGTTGGTAATAAGTGAATACACGTATACACAGTTAGAAACCACATGAATAATATACATAACACAAACACATGATTCTAATTATAAAAACGAGTAGCCCCCTATAAGGAAAATTAATTCCAGATCACTAAAAATAGACTGAAGAAGTAAATATCATGATAAAAGTTACCAAGTTCCCAGTATGGATTTGTATCCTTTGATATCATGCCTGATGGCAACAGTATTATGAATAATTGTATTCTTTGTAATTAGAGGAATCTAGAAGGCTGTTTGAACAGCGGCACCAGTTATGTTTATAACAATATAGTAACTGAAAGTGTATAATAACGTGTCTTTGTTAGATGTAGGATTCTAAGGTTTCTTCTATCCAGGGAGGAAAGAGTTCATGAAACAACTTTGCAGGGACCAGGTCCCGGTGTGTTCATTGAGCACCAAAACCTGATCATCAGGTGCCACTATTTTGAGGCTCTCAGTCTTGGGCCAGCCATGAGCACTCATCACAGGACAGCGGCCGTAGTGCAGAATCGGGCTTGACTCCAAAACAACAGCCAGGTGGTTGATGCATTAGCCTCACATCTGCCTGGAAGGTTTGAATGACCAATGGGATGTAATCATGCATTAAGAGGGAAGTGCAGGAGCAGAGCACTGTGTCCCTCCTGGAGAGGGTCATGTTTGGAGGTATGAAGATGAAGCCTCCTGGAAATCAATAGGTGGACAGTGACTTGGATCCACAGCGTGAATGTGATGACCACTGAGGCGTTTCGCTCCACTGGGGGCTTTTTCAATGAAACGTGTCAGGCAGATGTGAGGCTAATCCGTCCGCCGCCCAGCTGTTGTTTTTTTCTTTTCCAAAATATATTTTATTGAGCCTCATATATCACCATTGTTACAGACATCAGGATTAGGAACATGACAGTATTTTATGAGGGTCAATTCACAATTTTCAAAATTTTCCAAAAATAATTAACATATTATAGGTAATGAAAGAGATGGTACAAGGAGCCTGACATGGCAACTTCGGTAGTGGTGAACAGTAAATTGAGCAGTAGTTTATAAAAAAAGGAAGTTGCTAAGAATAATTAGTAAAGCCTTAGCATTCAGATCAGAATGCAAGCCCCAAAAATGATATCAATACTAATTCGGTAGTACCTAATAGATATTGACTTCAAAATATCCAAATAACTAACTAAACAAATAAACAAATAACAGCCCGCCTCTAGCCCCAGGCCATCTACCCATCCATGGACCGATCCAGCCATCCAGCAGAGAATACATGGGAGAGAAAGAAAAAAGTGGGAACAGAGTATGGAGTAAGAGTGCACATGGAGGGGGGGTCTCAGGAGATATGGCGTCTAAATGGTGACAGGGGTCTTATTCTGGAGGAGTTGTAGGTTATGCCATGAGGTGGACTGGAAGCACAGTTGAATTGCCGATTTGGTCCTAGATTGTAAGATTTGGATGTATTTATCCCAACATTGGAATAGGGTTGCGGTCAAAGATTCCTTATGAAGAGACGTCTCTAGCCAATCCATGGTAAATAGGAAGAGCAGCCTAGATGTCGCCATCTCTAGGGAGGGGGCTGCGGTGTGTATCCACTGCTGCAGGATGGCTTTTCTGCCGACAGCAGATAGGATCACCAGGAGTTTTTTTGACGTGCTTTGGGACAGAGGATTGGTCTGCAACGTATCCAAACAACGCCCATGCCTCATTACATTGAAAAAACAGTTTCAATGAAGAGGTGGCAAAGTTGTGTAGGGTGTTCCAAAAAGTTTGGATATGTGGGCAGGACCATAAGCAGTGAAATAAGTCAGCATCGTGGGAGTGACATTTGGGGCAGTCAGAAGAGACAGCGGTGCCCATCAGGTGGCAGCGCTTAGGGGAGAAGTAAGCCCTATGTAAAATTTTGTAAGACATTTCCTGATAGGAACTAGCCGGAATAAGTTTGAGGTTGGATAAGAATGTGTCTAAAATGTTTTCAGGCTCTAGAGTCGTGGTCTGCGATGACCATTTGTGAAGTCCCTGGATGTCCGAGTCAGGGTCCAATTCGGGACGTATGCGTGCGTATAATGTGGATATGGAGTGTGTGCAGGTGCGGATGACGGAATCAAGGGGATTTGTGATATCTTGGGGCTGCAATTTGGTGAGTATGGATTGCAAGTAGTGTGTTGCTTGGAAGTATGCAAATTTATGGTGTGGCAACAGGTGATAACGTGATACAGCTTCGTCAAAGGTTAACGGGGTATGTAGGGTGTTTAGTAAATGTCGTAATGCCAGAATGCCCTGGGAACGCCAGGTGGTGAAAGGGGAGGAGGTTTCGCCATTCTGGAATTCTAGATTGCCGACAAGTGGTAGGGATAGGGAGTGATAACACTGTAGGTGTAATGATTTCCTAGCGCGTCTCCATGCGTAGATCGTGGATGATAAGAGGAGGTTATCGTATTGGGCTGACTTTAGGTGGGATGGTTTAGCGTGTAGAATATAGCTGAGGGAAAGGGGATGGGAGAGCTGGGAGTCTAAAGTAACATCCGTAAAAATGTTAGTATTAGCAATCCAATCTACAGCAAAACGAAGGATACAGGCCAAATTGTAATGTTTGATATTAGGTAGGTTAACTCCACCTCTCTGAGTAGTTTGCGTTCAGCTGTTGTTTTGAAGTCCAGCATGATCCTGCATTACGGCCATCATCCTGTGTTGAGTGCTTATGTCTGGCCCAAGATGGAGCCTCTGAATAGGGGCAGCCGACAAGCAGGCTTCGGTGCTCAACCAAACACGCATAGACCTAGTCTCCGCAAAGCTGGTTCATTAACTCTTCCCTCCCTGGAAAGAAGAAACCTTGGCATCCTACATCTAACCAAGAGATGTTATTATACACTTTCAGTTACTATATTGTTATAAACAAAACTGGTGCCGCAGTTCAGCCTTCTGGATTCCTCTAATTCATGGGTTCTCAAACTCGGTCCTTTAGGACCCCACACAGTTCATGTTTTCCAGGTGACCCGGCAGGAGCACAGGTGCACTCATTACTCACTGACACTTAAAAAAAAAAAACACAGGTGGAGTTAATTATTTTACTTGTGATTCTGTGAGGAAACCTGCAAAACATGCACTGTGTGGGGTCCTGAGGACAGAATTTGAGAACCTGTCCTCTAATTACAAAGAATACATTAATTCATAATATTCTTGCCATTGGTCTTGATGTCAAAGGAAACAAATCCATACTGGGAACTCAGTACATTTTATCGTGATTTTTACTTCTTCAGTCTATTTTTATTTATTTTGGTGACAAGTAAGAATATATAGTGATCTGGAATAAAATTTCTTTACAGGTGGCTACTTGTTTTCATAATTAGAATCATGTGTTCGTGTTATGTATATTATTCATGTGGTTTGTAGCTGTGTATCTGTGTATCTGTGTATTAATGTGTCGTATTAGCAACAATAAATATAAAGTTGCTCTTTAGAAATCTATATGGTGATTTGAATTAAGTTAGTCATATTGCACTCATTTCCTAATTAGGAAGTGCAGTATCTTATATATAGGGTGGGATGCACTAAACAAAAGCAATACTGTCTGGCAAACTCCCTTAGACCAGCAACTGTGTGGGTGCCTTCTTGAAAATTTGTACATCCAAGTAAGCAAAGCGGCACATCCTTATAAAATAGTGCTTTAAAGGTGCCCATACACGTACCAATTATCCGGTACTTTTTGTGCTAAAATAGCATCGCATTGCATGCACAACGATGCTATTTTAGCACAAAAAGTACCGGGTAATCAGTACATGTATGGGCACCTTAATAGCTGTATCCGCTATGAAAGCACTCTTTTATATGAATGGAGTGCTGCTTTACTTACTTGGATATTTATATATATATATATATATATATATATATATATACACATATATATAGGTATGGTGGGGTGGCACTCCGACAGATGTGCTGGCTGTGTTGAACAGATGATGCGGTGCCCCCCGTGTATAAATGACCTGAGAGGAGCTCAGGGTATTTTGGGCTTGATCACGGCGGCACTCATCTCAAATAACAAATAATCACCAGGAGACTGGGTACATTCCCAACACACCGCCTCGAAACGTTGGGAATGTATCCAGTATGTTATTTTTATGTATTACAGAACAGCCTGTATGTACACATTTTTAAGCATTGTTATGAAGTAAAAAATCTTCTATTTTACATCTCATTGCAATCCATAATTTTACACGCACAAGGGACAGAGCGCTAATAGTACACATAATTAAATAATATTTAAAATACAGTTGGTCAGCCGTTTTCTCATTACCAGCTGCAAATCCAAACCACACTTGTCTTAGTGAGCAGATAATCTCTAAATTATTTATCAAATTCTATTTGCTTTTACTGTACCTCTGATGTACTTGTCTGGTAATCCAGCAGGTGGTAGTGTTTCCCAGAACTTTTCAGGAAATCATATGTAAAAATAAATACTAGGAAAGTTCTTCTTTAGGCTATGTGAATCTATTACACAGCAATGCCAGGGTTGCTGACTCTCCAGGAATGTGCGTGAGACTCCCAGAATCCTGGGACATCTCACGGACTCACGGGAGAGGACCCTTTTCTCCAGCAGCTGCAACTTGATCTTCCACGATGCATACTGCGCATGCGCTAGATCACACTGCCAGCGCGATGATGCCGCAGACGGGACTGCAGGGCAAGAAGAACTTCATGTATTTACCGGGGTGAGAAGTACTTCTCTCACCCACTGTCACACACAGGAGCCAGGGCAAGGAATTCACTCTCTGCATTTCTCCCAGGTGCAGGGCACACTCCCACAGATACAGTATGTGCAGGAACGTCACTCACTCACTCAGCCAGCAGCACACACTCATACACTAGTGCCTGGCTGGCTGCTCCGTCCTGAGCAGGGGAGGAGGGAGGAGGTGTCTCCCAGCCACCCTGCTACCACTGGCTTCTGTACTCTTGTCCCTAGTCTGGGACACTGGACTGCACTGATGACATATAACATGCATCCAAACTTATGATTAGTACATTTTGTATTGCACTCACACACACACACACACCAAAATGAGCAGCTGGCAATGCATGGCCCACCCCCTTGTCATGGCCTGCCCCCTTATGACACATGACCCACCCCCTGATGACTTCCAGCCCATCCCCTGGTGATGCAAGGACCGCCCCCATGGTGACACAAGGTCCGCCCCCTGACAACAAAAGCCCGTCCCATGCATTTTACTTTTCTCCCTGAAATGAATTTTCAAAGGTAGGCAACCCTGAGCAATGCTGGTTTTGGGTTCCATGGTATGTTTGAGAATAGAACAGCTTAAGGCAGAGGCAGAACTCTGGGAGGCAATGGAGTCATCTGCCGCGGGGCTCCTGCTCCCAAGGGGGCACCTCTCCTCTCTGTGAGTTTGAATCAGTTAATTGAAAGCCATCAATATTGATTCTGTGGCTGACTCCCCTCCTAACAGGACCATAGATGTCACACTCTATTCTAAACATAATATCCATAACATACATACATACATACAGTACATACATACTGTATGTTTATATAAGATAGTGTGTGTGTTGGGGTGGGGCACCAATATTTATCTTGCCTCCGGGCAACTGGGATGAACTTACACCACTGGCTTAAGGGGTATATTTAATACAAGTGTCCAAGACCTGCTAATTATTTCTCATAATCTCTATTTTTCATCTGCAGTGGGCTGGATTATACTCTGGCAGGGTGGTGGCTAACTATAGCAGGGTGAGCTCCCATATACCACAATATCTGTATCATACTCCAGTGTGTCTTCATTGTAATTTCATTTTTTTTTATTACAGCCCTGTAATTTACGGCAGACAGACAGCACCCAATTATTTCACAGACAGGGAATATCGAATTATAGGGCATACAGGCAGCACCCAATTATAGGACAGACAGGCCATGATGGAGCAGAGCAGACACAGCAAGGACCCACCCGATGTCACCACCCACAGACAGACACAATCTGCACGGTCTCCAATGCTGGAGTGAAGATTGCCCAGATCAGCTGGGATTTATATAGGATCCAAAACCTGGGAGAATCCAACAAGTTTTGCCTTGTCCTGGGATCCGAGTCTGGTGGGAAAGCCTGAACCAGGTTTGGATCCTGCCTCGGAACAAGAAGTTCGGGGGGCTTGAATCTTGGAGTTTCGAACCTGCTCACCCCTAATCATGACTAAAACCTAAGTATAGACATACCTCCCAACTGTCCTGATATTTGCGGGACAGTCCAGTTTTTTGTTTTTTTGGGGACTGTCCTGCTTCCCAGCCATGACCAGCACTGTCCTGCGTTACTGGTAATATTCAAGTCTATTCAGGCAGTCAGAGGGGACAGGGAACATGGGCAGCAGCTCTCACAGCACAGGTAGGCTTTACCTGGGCCCAAGCCATATGGAGGGGCCCAGATCTTACTAATGCCCTCCCCATTGCAGAGAGCTAGGCAGAGAGTAAGAAAACTAACTGCCTCTGCAGTAGACTCTCTTCCAGACCAGCACACTTTGCTCAGGTCCAGATGTACCATGTTTGAAAAGTGATCAAATGGAAAGTGATAAAGTACCAGCCAATCAGCTCCTAACTGACACATTTCTGGCTGTGGTTGAAAATGGCAATTAGGAGCCAATTGCCTGGTTGTTTATCACTATCCCTTACATCTCTTTTCAAGGCATAGTAAATATTGCCTCAGTGCTGTGTGCTGAGCTGGGAAGATAGAGGCAGATTCAGCAGCAGTCTATCCTCTCTCTTCGTCTGTAGGGTAGTGTGAACACAAACGCACCCCGCCACCTGCTGGATTAGACACCGGTGTCCCATCCGCTTTACGACTGCACAAGCTGTTATTTGTCTTTTCTTATAAAGGAAATCTGGCCATGCCTGCCCCCATTGGCAATGCCCTTCATTTTACCAAGCAGAACTGTCACCACCACTGCCCATAACATTCCCTGTCAGCGCCCAGAGAAGCCCATTTCAGGAAAAGTCAGAACTGTCATTGCACAGATCATCTTTAACTCTAAACCCATGAGCACATGAATACCATGCTGAAAATCTGCAGATATCTGTGAAATGCACTGGACTCAATGGGGTATATTTAATGCATATCAAAGACGTCAGTTTTCAACATAAATAGATTGGAAGGGGTTCTGGTCCGTCTGTTCAATGCTAGCTGTTTTTTTCAGCAGGTCGAAATGTTTAGACCTGCCGAAAACCAGGTGGATTGACGGAATAGCCACTAATCCACCTTCTTTTGATGGAACCACAGCCAAGACCGAAATATTTTGGCTATATTTCTGTCAACCACAATCTGACATAAAAAGATGCTGGATTGAGGCAGGGAGGATGGGGCTGGGTGAGCAGCAGCAGCTTACACAGTGCTGCCCGCACCTTCCCGCTGCTGCCCACACCCTCTTACTGTCTCTTTTACCCACCCACCGACTCCTTTACCCACCCACCGCTGGGCCGGGTGAGAGCAGCTCACCCGGCTCCGTCCAGTCTCCGTCCCGACTCCAGCTGCCTCTCGCCGCCATGCTCACCTGGTCCCTGCGCCGGCCAGGTGAGCATCAATCAGCGACCAAATCTGACGTTGGATCTGGCCCCTGCATTGAGTAGTGGATGCTGGATCCATTCCGGCAAAATAATTTCAGAAGAATCAGGCATCCATTGAATATATACCAATGTCAGAAGCATGCAGGAAAGGAATAGAACAGATTCTTTGGGCAGTATTCAATGAAGAAAATTCTCCGTGCATGGCGAGAGATTTTTTCTCTCGCCATGCACTCTCCGTGTTCCGGAGCCTCCTGCTCCCACTATTCAATGTATTTAAGACTCGCCGCCACTCGCGGCGAGTCTTAACCCCTGCAGCGGACGAGCGTCCGCGGCAGGGAGCTGACAGGGAGCTGTGGGACGGTGGCATCCAGGGAGATTAAAGTCTCCCTGGATGCCCCAGAACATATGTGGAGGGTAGGGGGCCCCCCCGGGACCCAGGCAGCACAGGCTGCCCCACCCTATAGCCAGCGGGGCACCCAGTATTCACTGCACCCGAACGTGCATATTAACGATCGGGTGCAGTGAATATATGAATATCTAATGAGCGGCTCGAGCACCCTCTGTGTAAAAAAAAAAAATAATAATAATTAAAAAAAATATATATTTTTTTATTAAATATATATTCTTGTGCTATAAGCACATGAATAAAAATAACATGCCCCTTCACAGAAAAAAAAACCTGATTTTTTTCCACCAAAAAAAAAAAAAAAAAAACCCTTTTAAATTAAAAGTTCACATTCCAGCTCTCCATCAAAAGGTGGAGAATTTCTACACGGAGAGAGATGGCGAAAATCACTTAGAAAGACGGCGAATATTTCACATTGAATAGGGTGGTTCACTTTTGGAGAGCAAAATGCTCCGTCCAAGGCGAAAAAAGCAAAAATTCTCCATAAAACACGGATAATTTTTCTCATTGAATACTGCCCTTTATCAGAAAAAAGGATTCCACCCCAGGCTGGACCTTATCAACCGTATTTATTTTCATCTATTTATTAATTCATACAGCATTAGCATATTCTATTGCACTCTATAATTTATAACAAAAAGTATAAATTGAGAATGAATAAAAGCACAGACAGATTTAAGAGAGACACAGGTTGCAAATCTAAATCTTAATAGAAATTTCATGCTACATATTGCCAGTGGTCCTATAAGATTTCAAAGGTTGGACTTCCGGTTCCGGCGGTCTTATGAGAGGCGGCTAGGAGGATCAGCTCCATCTAACCTTTTAAAAGGAATTGCGCCTCTACAAATGGCTCACCCCACATGCTGCCACACTCCTGGACACCCGCGGTGTATGGAGAATGGATGAGGATGACGCCGGAGAGAGTGAAGGGCTGCAAGTAAAATCCACTTATCCTGGCACCCCACACAAGCCCCATAGTGAATCCTCTACCCCCGATCCACAAGCCCCAGTCACATATTGGGCACTCATTATAGCTGTGTGGGCAGCCATGTCTCCCCTCATGAGGGAGAAGACTGCTACTATCAATAAACAAATCGCACAGCTCCAGTAGCGCATGATAAAAACTGAACATAGGGTTGGGGAGACATCTGCAGAAGTGGCAGAAATTAAACTTGTCTCTGAGGACCATACAAAGGTCATTAGCCAGCTACAAAACAAAATCCAGGACCTGGAGAACAGGTCAAAATGTAATAACTTGTGTTTGATTGGACTTCCAGACACTGTCAAAGGTCAAGCATTATATGATTTCATCAGGATCACTCTCCCAGACTTATTAAATGTACAAGACAGGTGCAACGATTTGGTCATTGAACGCGCACACAGGCTAGACCCACAGAGGACACAACAGGGCGCCAGATCCCGTGCAATAATCTTTAAGACATTGAACTATCTTCATAAGGAATTAATGTTGGTGGCCTCTCGCAAAATAAAATCCTTGTCCTGGGAGGCAAACAAAATATTTATATTTCAGGACTATTCGGCTGAGCTGGCGAAAGCAAGTAAGGATTTCTCACCTATCTGCGCCGGTCTCATCTGAGATGGGCGTAAGTTTGCACTCCTATATCCTGCAAGTCTTCGACTGTTTGATGGATCCTCTTTTAAGGACTTTCTATCCCCACGTGATACAGAAGCCTACCTACAGGAAAACATTACAGCCAGCGAGGACCCTACACGCATGTCTGACTGCGACTGACTTCATGTAACCTCTGATCCTATTTTCACCTGCTGCGAGAAGCAAGATCTGACCATTCTTTTGAAGCAATCTATACCACCATCCTGTTTCTATCTCTGAGACTGGTATCAATGAACTCCCCCCCCCCCCGCACTCCCCCCCCCCTCCCCTCACATATACAAGTGCCAACACTCTCCCACTTATTACGCTGATCCCATCACCATCAACATTCTCTCATATGAGACAAATACTGACTATGGGCTCTCACTGCACCATATGAAGGGTTGAGCAGCAATTGCGCACTGACTTGTGTGCCTCTTCCTATTTTCCCTGTTATGTATCCACAATATACCCACCGTTAGATGCCTACGTTAAACTACTCTCTAACTTGTTACAGGGTCAGAGAACCCCATGCACAATTCACCCACTACGAAAACTAGACTCCACTCTCACCACAACTAATAAAGAAATAGCCCAAGTTTTAAATGACTTCTATAGCACATCCCACCCCTCCTCTGACAGCAACCAAGCATCTATATTCTGGGACAATCTTCCCCTACCCCAGCTAACATTAGAACAAAGCAATAACCTAACCAAAGACATAACTGTACAGGAAGTCAATGAGGCCATATCTAGTCTACAACCCAATAAAGCCCCAGGACCTGACGGCCTCACACCGAGTATTATAAAACACTCCATAGTAAGATCACACCTTGCTTGGTGTTGGTTTTCAACTCCATGCTAAAAAATTCCGTAGTCCCCTCTTGCTTCAACATGGCTAACATCAGAGTCCTACCCAAACTCGGTCGGATCCTGCCTCATACCGACCCATATCCCTTCTCAATCTTGATTATAAGATATTGACTAAAATCCTGGTGGAGAGACTCAAGCCCCTTGTTCCGTCACTGGTACATGAAAACCAGACCAGTTTTGTGGCAGGCCGACAACCAGTAACAAATATCAGGAGAGTGCTGTCAGTGGTCTGTGATTCCCTATGCGCCATGTCAAACACGCCTAAAGCCATACTCTCATTAGATGCTGAAAAAGCCTTTGACAACATGGTGCATTGGGGGCACTTATTCCACACCCTAGGCAAATTTGGCTTCCCAACCACATTTATAGAATGGCTTAAAACCCTATGTATGGGCTACTCCTCACAAATTCTCTGCAATGGGAATACCTCTGACCCGTTCCCGATTCTGCGGGGAACGAGGCAGGGGTGCCCCATGTCCCCGCTCCTATTGGCACTAGCATTAGAACCCTTGGCAGTGGCCCTGAGAGAATCCCCGTTATATCAGGGGATTGCGGTAGGGGGCGTGGACATGCAGGTAGCTCTATTCGTAGATGACATACTGCTCTTCTTTTCCCACCCAAAACATTCTATCCCCATAGCCCTTCAGATTATAGCCCAGTTTGGTAGCTTTTCAGGATATAAAATTGTCAACAAATCAGAATTTCTGTCAATAAATGGGGCCACCCTGTGCTTTGCCTCTACCCCTGAACTCAGATCAATACAAATTAAACCCACCCATATTAAATACCTAGGAATACAAGTTCCAAATAAACCCAAACTACTTTACGCACTTAACTTCACGGCAGCTATCGCGAAACTCAAACAATCTATAGAAACTTGGCATGATTTACCCCTGTCATTACTAGGTCGAGTTGAAATTGTGAAATCTATCCTTTTCCCCAGGCTTACATATTTAATGCAGCTACTACCGGTCAAACTCACCTTGAAAGATATAGCTGTACTGATGAAATGATGTACAAAATTTATATGGAAGTCTAGAAAGCCTAGAATATCTATGTCCAAACTCCAGATGCCCAAATCTGAGGGCAGCCTGGGATTCCCAAATTTAAATCTTTATAGCAAAGCGCTGCTAATCAGGTATGCCATGGACTGGCTACTGGAATCTAGTAATTTCACAGTATATAAATTGGATTGTGCTATATTTTACCCCTTTTCCCCGGGCGCCCTGCTTCACACCCCTAAAGCCAAAATCCCAAAACACATCACAATTCACCTTCATTTCAGGGACACTTATGTGGCATATGATATGCCTGTAAAATCTTCCAATGCTCTACATTACGCACGGATTGGCTACCCAAATGGGGTAACCCATTATTTTGGGGCGAGTGATGTCTTTTAACCAATTACAACTTAAATATGGACTGACGCCTAGTAGCCTTTCTCTGATAATGCAGCTACTTAATAGAATAATAAAAAAGCCACCAACTGTAACATTTTTATTTTTATTATGTATACATACTAAGTAGGACAACTTGCAGGGGCGATAATTGCATGTTCTATCCATGTACACTCTATTCAAGATGGAACCTGGTGCAGTACAGTGGAAACAATTTGCAGTTACTGGTACATTTCAGGCTGATAGTACTATCACATGCATTCAAGTGCCTCACGTGCCTAATGGGAAATTTGTCACTGCTTAGCGTGCAGTACTGAATCAGGCCCACAGAGTGGACTAGCGGATAACACACTGGGTCTAAAGGCAAGTGCTGTGGTTGTAAATGGCTACTGGATGCTAGAGCTGAATAGAGAGTGGGCAGAATGTTGAATCCCACAGTGCATCAAATTATGGATAATCTGAACTAGTGACCTATTGAGATGGCCTACCAATGATTATTACAGCTAAAGGGATAGAGAAGTAGGAGGCCTGTCTAAAACCTCAGTTTGCCTAGGAATAGAGGGACTGGACAGTAAATGATTGAAAAATGTCATGTGGTCTGTCAAATAAATATCTTGGAAAGAGGTTTGAAGGGTTGGTTGGCTGAGTGGATATATTTGTTTGGTAGATCTATGACATCACTGTTATAATTTCTTTCCTTTCCCCCAATGTAGATGTTGAAATATGAATTAATGGATGGAAGGAACTCACTATCCTAGCACAAAGTTTACCGAAAAGATCCCCCCGCCATATACTGTACACATAAGCCCCATACACACTAGAGGATATAGTAAAAGATATCACTCAGAAATTCCTTTCTTTTACTATATCTTCTAGTGTGTATACTCCATATCATTAACAATGCACACTCCAGCTCTTTGTTAATGACCCGGCCATTGACTGAACATGCACGTCAATTTGGCTTTATGTCATGGCCCACCGCAGGGGTCCTCTCCCATACTTACCTGTCCGGCGTCTTCGCTCCCTCTGCTGCTTCAGCGGTGAGTCCTCGGCTGGTAGCATGGAGGCTGCGGCGTCTCTCCGTGGGTCCCGTGCATCTGCTGCCGGCTCCGGGTATGGGTGCCGCAATCTTGCCTGAGTCTGGCAGGGATTTGAATTCCATGCTTTCTTATGACCTCTGGTAGCCGTTTGAGCTAATTGCAACCCTGCAGGAGGTATAAAGCTCCTGGACCTGGAGCTTCCTGTTGCTGGAACAACTTCCCAGAATCCCCTGCATGTACCAGAATCCCCTGCATCAGCCTCACCTCCTGGGTTTTTGCCCCGTCTCCAGCAGCCGATCCTGAACCTCAGAATATGCCAAATGGGCCGTCCTCAGTTTTGCCATGAAGTGCTATCCTTTGTTACCACTATTACGCCAAGTGGGCAATCATCAGTTTTGCCAAGAAGTGCTATCCTTTGTTACACCAAATGGGCTTTCTTCAGTTTTGCCAAGAAGTACTATACTTTGTTACCGTTATTACGCCAAGAGGGCCCTCTTCAGTTTTGCCGAGAAGTGCTACCTTTTGTTTCATTATTTAGGCCATATTTGGGCCTTCCTACTCCGCGCCTCCGATTGGAAGTTGACCCAACACCTTTAGGGTTCCGTCTATGAGTAGGCAATACATTCAGCCAGCTACATTTACGCCAGCCAATCTTTCAGTACCAGATCATTCACCCAGGGTGGATTCACCAGCCCAGTCAGTGACACTTTATAGCCAACAACCCACTTGTTCAGCGGGTCCCAGAGACATCACTGAACAATATTGTTTACCGATATCATTCATTGTGTACAATCAATAGAGGCCGATTTTATTAACTATTTTGGCTGTGACCAGGGTCACCTAGTGGGTAGGGGGCTAAGGAGTTGAGTTGTGGTAACTGTCACAATGGTTGGAAACCCATGCCTATAGGAGCCAACAAATAATACCCTAATGTTCCAATATTTGTGTGTACCCGTCCAAAAACTGCAGGAGGATTTATGTAATAGGATCCAATTGGTTATGTGGGTGCATATGTTCTTAGGAATTAGGGATAGTGATTTAGGGCCAGATGTATCAAGCTTAAAAAAGTGATAAAGTGGAGAGTGATAAATAACCACCCAATCAGCTCCTAACTGTCACGCTACAGACTGGGTTTGAAAAATGACAGTCAGGAGCTGATTGGCTGGTTGATTATCAATCTCCACTTTATCACTTTTTGAAGCTTGATACATCTGGCCCAATTTAAGGAGATACTTCTTTTTAGTGAAGTTTTATTGGACCATGCTTTTATCTACAGGATGTTTAGTATATCATTTTTTACTGAAGATGCTATGGTGAGATGTACTAACCCCCCCTTAGCGCTTCTCAAATAACGGGTCCCGCTTCTCCTGCATAACGAGGAGAAGCGGGCACCTGTTATTTGCTAATGTATTAACCCCCTGCAAGCCGATAAGGAGAGCCGTTATGCCTAGTGTTAACGGCTCTCCTTATCGGCTCCCCCGGCGTCCTGCGCATGCGCATTGTGCTTTCCTCCCCCCTGCTGTCTGTCTGGGCATGTGCGAGATCTCGCTAAAACTGCGAGATTTCCAGCGCAGCCCGAGCCAGAGGCAGGGTAAGCGTTGTCCCCACAGTGGGGGATAGGACAACGGTAGCCCTGAGATGGCAAAGCAGCCGCTAAACACTGGGGGGGATTGCAGGGGACAGCCCCGCCGAGCGTAACTCGGCAGGCTGTCACTAGCGGACGTTAGGTGCGCTAGTAATGCATTAGGGAAATTGTAATCCCCCCCAGTTAACCAGGATTAAGTGCATTTCTGCACTTAATGCTGGTTCATACATCTGCCCCCATGTTCCTTTTTAATCTTTATCTATCAGCTAAGAGACTCCTAGAGCAACCTGTTGCTACAGTGCTGAGAAGCATTTCATTCAATGAAGCTACTGTCACCAGTTCCAAAGAATTTGCAGCTGAGAGGGGGAAGGCGTACAAATGATTCAAGACCAGGCTTGTAAAAGGGCCCAGCAGGGCCTAAACCAGCAATGCAGGGGGAATTAATTAGTGTTTATATATACATTTTTTAGTGTTTGTGCCATACCTACACAGAATAATTCCCAATATATTCTGGCATCTCGGGATACTGTAAGCTTGCCAGTATAGGGGCTAATAGGAAAGTCGACCACAAATCCATTTCAGAAGTAAATTACTGCTACTAGTTGGATATCCCCCTTTGTCTAACACTTTGTAGGTCTGTGCCTATGCCCGAAAAAAGACGTAGTGCGAATACAATCTACTTTGCTTTTTGATATTCTTACGAGGTAACATAGAGTGGACAAGTGCTAAATCCAGCTCAACTTTATCACTTTAATGATGCATTCTAGTATCCTCTGTTTGGACTGAGTGAGATAAGACAAGGTTCTGGCAGCCATCCTAGTTCCTCAACTGTTTCTAGACTCTACTACCATACAGTTCACAACTACTGGTCTGGTGAGTACATGGAAACGTACGTGTACAATACAAGCTTTGTATCCCAGCAGTGCTCCACTATTCATGAATTAATTCCTTCCATCAAACAGACGGTTTAAGTGTATCAAGGCAAGAACATCCCAGGTAAAAAACAGCCTATTTTTCATCTGCAATTGTTGATTTCAATCAAAATTGTCAACCTATAATTATTTTGTGACCTTGATTATAATTGTTTTTTTGAATGACAATAAAGTGTATCTTATCGTATCTTTAGTATTTCATTGAATTCTATTTTTTATACAAGCCATCAGAGTGAGCTCTGGATAACACAGTTGTCACCGGAACACCATGGAAGATATGTATCAAAGCTTGGTGATAGATAAAGTGAAGAGTGAACAGTATCAAAGGCAACCAATATTTATTTATTTATTTATTTATTTACAGTTTCTTATATAGCGCAGCAGATTCCGTTGCGCTTTACAATAGTAGACAGTGATAAGACAAACTGGGCAACAACAGACAGACTTGGAGGTAGGAGGGCCCTGCTGCAAGCTTACAATCTATAGAGATATAGGGGGGAAACACAAGGACAGGCACCAGTAATAGCATAGCAGTTACAAGTCCAGAAGGGAAGCTATATAATACATAAGTGCCTCGGAGGGTTATGCATGTAAAACTTAAATGTGATAGGCTTGTCTGAAGAGGTGAGTTTTCAGGGAACAATTGAAAGTTTGGAGACTGGTGGAGAGTCTTAATGTGCGTGGAAGGGCATTCCATAGGAATGCCCGATGAAAGTCCTGTAATAGTGAATGGGAGCTAGTGATCCATGCAGAAGAGAGACGCAGATCTTGTGTAGAGCGTAGTGGTCAAGATGTGAGATATTTTGTGATAAGTGCAGAGATATATGCTGGTGCAGTATGGTTAATAGCTTTATATGCAAGCAGAAGTGTTTTATTGAATACGGTAATATACAGGCAACCAATGGAGGGACTGGAAGAGCGGATCAGCAGACGATGAGCGTCTTGCAAGGAAGATCAGCCTAGCAGCAGCATTTAAAATTGATTGCAGTGGTGAGAGTCTGTTCTTGGGAAGACCAGTTAGGAGACTATTGCAATTATCAATGCGGGATATAATGAGTGCATGGATAAGAGATTTGGTAGTGTCTTGCGTGAGATAGGGTCGTATTTTGTGGGGTAGGGTGGATTATTGAGTTGTCAACAGCGATGGAGATGTCAGGATGGTAACTGTTCTTAGTTGGTGGGAATATAAGTAATTCCATTTTGGAAATATTGAGTTTGAGTTTGCGACAAGACATCCAAGATGAGATGGCAGAGAGACAATCAGAGACTCGACCCAAAACCACTGGTGACAACTCTGGGGTTGATAGATACATTTGAGTATCATCAGCATACAAGTGATACTGAAATCCGAAAGAGCTGATTAGTTTGCCAAGAGAGGAGGTATAGATTGAGAAAAGCAGAGGACCTAAGACTGAACCTTGCGGAACTCCGACTGACAGAGGTAATGAAGAGGAAGTAGAGTTAGAGAAGCGAACACTGAAAGAGCGATCAAATAGATAAGATGTGAACCAGGAAAGGGCTGTATCATTAAGACCTAGGGAGTGTAGTGTTTGTAAGAGAAGAAAGTGATCGACAGTGTAAAATGCAGCAGAAAGATCAAGAAAAATAAGTAGTGAGTAATGGCCTTTAGACTTAGCCGTTACCAGATTATTCACCACTTTAGTCAGTGCTGTCTCAGTGGAGTGTTGAGAGCGAAAGCCTGACTGAAGCGGGTCTAATAGGGTGTTAGAGTTAAGAAAGTTTGTGAGTGCGAGTGTAGACAAGTCTCTCCAGTAGCTTGGAGAGGCATGGGAGCTGAGATATAGGACGATAGTTAGAGAGAGAGTTAGGGTCAGAATTCTGTTTTTTTAGAATAGGAGTTATCACTGCATGTTTGAGCAGAGAAGGAAAAGTACCAGTAGTAAGAGAGAGATTGCAGATTTTAGTTAAGGTTGGAATAATACAAGGAGATAGATTTTTAATGACTTGCGCAGGTATAGGATCGAGAGGAGAGGTAGTAGAGTAAGAGGATAAGAAGAGTGCGGATACTTCCTTTTCATTTGTGGGCTCAAATGAAGAGAAAGTGCCAGAGGGTTCAGGTGGGAAAGAAAGAGGGTTAGAGGTTGTGGAGCATACCATTTCATCTCGGATGTTATCAATTTTGTCCTTAAAGTAGGAGGCAAGTTCTTGTGCACTGATGGTAGCCGGTGGGGGAGGAGGGGGAGGGTACAGAAGAGACTTAAATATGCCCCTAACTGCCTTGCAACCAGCTAAGTTTGAAAATTACAGTTAGTAGCTGATTGGTTAATACTCTCTCCAAGCTTTGATAGTTAAACTACAAACTGCAATTAATAAAATGCTTTAGATCTATAGGTTTTGTTTTATATAGGTAGAAATGCGGACACCTTCTGGAGTTCCCATGGCCTACATTGCCCACACAAAATGTTAAAAAAAAATTCAGAATGAAAATGGGGATGATATACTGAAAATCACCAGGCCCGCGATTTGCTCAAATATTGTTCAAGTGAGTGTGACTCAGCTTAGTAGTAAGAGTCAATTTGTATCCTTTATTTCTATAATTTTAAGTATCTCTCCAGAATATTGTTCAATTTTGGAACAAGACTATGGTCTAAATGTAATAGGGTGAGAGTTTCAGGAAGTGAGAGATTTGGGGCTTTAGAAAAATGGGAAAAGTCTCCCAAAATATCTCACTTTTTGAAACTCTCCCCCTATGACATTTGGCCAGATATGTGAGATACTGCGCTTCCGAATTAGTACATGTGTGCAATATGGCTGAATTAATTCAAATCACAATATAGATTTCTAAAAAGCAACTTTATATTGATTGTTGGTAATAAGTGAATACACGTTTACACAGTTAGAAACCACATGAATAATATACATAACACAAACACATGATTCTAATTATAAAAACGAGTAGCCCCCTATAAGGAAAATTAATTCCAGATCACTAAAAATAGACTGAAGAAGTAAATATCATGATAAAAGTTACCATGTTCCCAGTATGGATTTGTATACTTTGATATCATGCCTGATGGCAACAGTATTATGAATAATTGTATCCTTTGTAATTAGAGGAATCTAGAAGGCTGTTTGAACAGCGGCACCAGTTATGTTTATAACAATATAGTAACTGAAAGTGTATAATAACGTGTCTTTGTTAGATGTAGGATTCTAAGGTTTCTTCTATCCAGGGAGGAAAGAGTTCATGAAACAACTTTGCAGGGACCAGGTCCCGGTGTGTTCATTGAGCACCAAAACCTGATCATCAGGTGCCACTATTTTGAGGCTCTCAGTCTTGGGCCAGCCATGAGCACTCATCACAGGACAGCGGCCGTAGTGCAGGATCGGGCTTGACTCCAAAACAACAGCCAGGTGGTTGATGCATTAGCCTCACATCTGCCTGGAAGGTTTGAATGACCAATGGGATGTAATCATGCATTAAGAGGGAAGTGCAGGAGCAGAGCACTGTGTCCCTCCTGGAGAGGGTCATGTTTGGAGGTATGAAGATGAAGCCTCCTGGAAATCAATAGGTGGACAGTGACTTGGATCCACAGCGTGTATGTGATGACCACTGAGGCGTTTCGCTCCACTGGGGGCTTTTTCAATGAAACGTGTCAGGCAGATGTGAGGCTAATCCGTCCGCCGCCCTGCTGTTGTTTTTTTTTTTTTCCAAAATATATTTTATTGAGCCTCATATATCACCATTGTTACAGACATCAGGATTAGGAACATGACAGTATTTTATGAGGGTCAATTCACAATTTTCAAAATTTTCCAAAAATAATTAACATATTATAGGTAATGAAAGAGATGGTACAAGGAGCCTGACCTGGCAACTTCGGTAGTGGTGAACAGTAAATTGAGCAGTAGTTTATAAAAAAAAGAAAGTTGCTAAGAATAATTAGTAAAGCCTTAGCATTCAGATCAGAAAGCAAGCCCCAAAAATGATATCAATACTAATTCGGTAGTACCTAATAGATATTGACTTCAAAATATCCAAATAACTAACTAAACAAATAAACAAATAACAGCCCGCCTCTAGCCCCAGGCCATCTACCCATCCATGGACCGATCCAGCCATCCAGCAGAGAATACATGGGAGAGAAAGAAAAAAGTGGGAACAGAGTATGGAGTAAGAGTGCACATGGAGGGGGGGTCTCAGGAGATATGGCGTCTAAATGGTGACAGGGGTCTTATTCTGGAGGAGTTGTAGGTTATGCCATGAGGTGGACTGGAAGCACAGTTGAATTGCCGATTTGGTCCTAGATTGTACGATTTGGATGTATTTATCCCAACATTGGAATAGGGTTGCGGTCAAAGATTCCTTATTAAGAGACGTCTCTAGCCAATCCATGGTAAATAGGAAGAGCAGCCTAGATGTCGCCATCTCTAGGGAGGGGGCTGCGGTGTGTATCCACTGCTGCAGGATGGCTTTTCTGCCGACAGCAGATAGGATCACCAGGAGTTTTTTGTCGTGCTTTGGGACAGAGGATTGGTCTGCAACGTATCCAAACAACGCCCATGCCTCATTACATTGAAAAAACTGTTTCAATGAAGAGGTGGCAAAGTTGTGTAGGGTGTTCCAAAAAGTTTGGATATGTGGGCAGGACCATAAGCAGTGAAATAAGTCAGCATCGTGGGAGTGACATTTGGGGCAGTCAGAAGAGTCAGCGGTGCCCATCAGGTGGCAGCGCTTAGGGGAGAAGTAAGCCCTATGTAAAATTTTGTAAGACATTTCCTGATAGGAACTAGCCGGAATAAGTTTGAGGTTGGATAAGAATGTGTCTAAAATGTTTTCAGGCTCTAGAGTCGTGGTCTGCGATGACCATTTGTGAAGTCCCTGGATGTCCGAGTCAGGGTCCAATTCGGGACGTATGCGTGCGTATAATGTGGATATGGAGTGTGTGCAGGTGCGGATGACGGAATCAAGGGGATTTGTGATATCTTGGGGCTGCAATTTGGTGAGTATGGATTGCAAGTAGTGTGTTGCTTGGAAGTATGCAAATTTATGGTGTGGCAACAGGTGATAACGTGATACAGCTTCGTCAAAGGTTAACGGGGTATGTAGGGTGTTTAGTAAATGTCGTAATGCCAGAATGCCCTGGGAACGCCAGGTGGTGAAAGGGGAGGAGGTTTCGCCATTCTGGAATTCCAGACTGCCGACAAGTGGTAGGGATAGGGAGTGATAACACTGTAGGTGTAATGATTTCCTAGCGCGTCTCCATGCGTAGATCGTGGATGATAAGAGGAGGTTATCGTATTGGGCTGACTTTAGGTGGGATGGTTTAGCGTGTAGAATATAGCTGAGGGAAAGGGGATGGGAGAGTTGGGAGTCTAAAGAAACATCCGTAAAAATGTTAGTATTAGCAATCCAATCTACAGCAAAACGAAGGATACATGCCAAATTGTAATATTTGATATTAGGTAGGTTAACTCCACCTCTCTGAGTAGTTTGCGTTCAGCTGTTGTTTTGAAGTCCAGCATGATCCTGCATTACGGCCATCATCCTGTGTTGAGTGCTCATGTCTGGCCCAAGATGGAGCCTCTGAATAGGGGCAGCCGACAAGCAGGCTTCGGTGCTCAACCAAACACGCATAGACCTAGTCTCCGCAAATCTGGTTCATTAACTCTTCCCTCCCTGGAAAGAAGAAACCTTGGCATCCTACATCTAACCAAGAGATGTTATTATACACTTTCAGTTACTATATTGTTATAAACAAAACTGGTGCCGCAGTTCAGCCTTCTGGATTCCTCTAATTCATGGGTTCTCAAACTCGGTCCTTTAGGACCCCACACAGTTCATGTTTTCCAGGTGACCCGGCAGGAGCACAGGTGCACTCATTACTCACTGACACTTAAAAAAAACAACACAGGTGGAGTTAATTATTTTACTTGTGATTCTGTTAGGAAACCTGCAAAACATGTACTGTGTGGGGTCCTGAGGACAGAATTTGAGAACCTGTCCTCTAATTACAAAGAATACATTAATTCATAATATTCTTGCCATTGGTCTTGATGTCAAAGGAAACAAATCCATACTGGGAACTCAGTACATTTTATCGTGATTTTTACTTCTTCAGTCTATTTTTATTTATTTTGGTGACAAGTAAGAATATATAGTGATCTGGAATAAAATTTCTTTACAGGTGGCTACTTGTTTTCATAATTAGAATCATGTGTTCGTGTTATGTATATTATTCATGTGGTTTGTAGCTGTGTATCTGTGTATTAATGTGTCGTATTAGCAACAATAAATATAAAGTTGCTCTTTAGAAATCTATATGGTGATTTGAATTAAGTTAGTCATATTGCACTCATTTCCTAATTAGGAAGTGCAGTATCTTATATATAGGGTGGGATCAGTGTTCCCTCTAAGCTGTGCGCACGTGCGCGCGCACACACCTCAACGAGCGTGCGCACAGACATTACAACAGAGCGCACAAAGCAGCAGTGGTCCCTTTTTGCAGTTGTGGACTCAATTAATGTGTGTTTCACCCATTAACTACATTGTGTGCTGTATTTTGAATGTTTAAATGTTTAATATCATTTTGAAGTAAAGTTAACACAAATGCTGAACGTCATTTTCCAGTTATATATAAGTGACGCACAAAAATTTTAATTTCCTCCCAAAGTTGCACAGCCAAAATCTTTTGTCGCACACAGGCTTCGTAAAATTAGAGGGAACATTGGGTGGGATGCACTAAACAAAAGCAATTCTGTCTGGCAAACTCCCTTAGACCAGCAACTGTGTGGGTGCCTTCTTGAAAATTTGTACATCCAAGTAAGCAAAGCGGCACATCCTTATAAAATAGTGCTTTAAAGGTGCCCATACACGTACCAATTATCCGGTACTTTTTGTGCTAAAATAGCATCGCATCGCATGCACAATGCATGCACAACGATGCTATTTTAGCACAAAAAGTACCGGGTAATCAGTACATGTATGGGCACCTTAATAGCTGTATCCGCTATGAAAGCACTCTTTTATATGAATGGAGTGCTGCTTTACTTACTTGGATATTTATATATATATATATATATATATATATATATATATATATATATATATATATATATATATATATATATATATATATATATATATATATATATATATATATAGGGGTCGTGAGGACCGGCACTTAGAGCATCCAGCAAAGTAAATAATGAGGTGCCTTCCACAAAATAAGTATATAATGACGATCTTCAAATAAATGAAAACAGGAGGCGGCACTCAAATCAAACGTGATGAACTTGTATTAAATCATAGTGGTAAAAACGATGTCAGTTTGCATGGTCGACAGTTTCGGAGCAACACGCCCCTTCCTCAAGACCACTGACACATCAACTTAAACAACAGCAAACAAAAAGTAAGGTTTTTCTTTCTTCTTTCTTTCTTCTTCTTCTTCTTTTTTTGCACCTTACTTTTTGTTTGCTGTTGTTTAAGTTGATGTGTCAGTGGTCTTGAGGAAGGGGCGTGTTGCTCCGAAACTGTCGACCATGCAAACTGACATCGTTTTTACCACTATGATTTAATACAAGTTCATCACGTTTGATTTGAGTGCCGCCTCCTGTTTTCATTTATTTGAAGATCGTCATTATATATATATATTTTCATGTTTGTAATTGTATTTTTATATTTAGATTTGTCAATATGGTGCGCGCAACATATTCAAATGTTGTTGCTTTAGGTCACCATGGCAACCCTGTTATCGATGACGCGCACTTCCGGGCTGATGGAACCTTTCTTCCTTCCCCTGCACTCTGGCCGGCACTTTGGTTCCGTTTCTGGCGTCACTTCCGGTGCGGCGATTCCGAACTGACGGCGTGAGGCTGAGAGGCGGGAGAATAGGTGGATCATGACGGTGAGCGGCGCTGATTACAACAGGTGAGTGCTAATGTTGAGACCCTATTTAAATACCTGTCCTCAATGCATGCTTTGAATGACCCCTCTTGATGAAGGTGCTGCATAGCACCGAAACGGCCGTCGAGGATGATGTTTCATGTCTGGCGGATTATGTAATGTATAGCCTGTTGGGTGTCTACTACTACCTCGTTGCTATGAGGATATGATATCTTTTGGAAAAGATTAAAATGGATTGAATTTACTTGGACTGGTGCTGGTTTCTCTGTAACAAGGGACACTGTGAATATATATATATATATATATATATACATATATATAGGTATGGTGGGGTGGCACTCCGACAGATGTGCTGGCTGTGTTGAACAGATGATGCGGTGCCCCCCGTGTATAAATGACCTGAGAGGAGCTCAGGGTATTTTGGGCTTGATCACGGCGGCACTCATCTCAAATAACAAATAATCACCAGGAGACTGGATACATTCCCAACACACCGCCTCGAAACGTTGGGAACGTATCCAGTATGTTATTTTTATGTATTACAGAACAGCCTGTATGTACACATTTTTAAGCATTGTTATGAAGTAAAAAATCTTCTATTTTACATCTCATTGCAATCCATAATTTTACACGCACAAGGGACAGAGCGCTAATAGTACACATAATTAAATAATATTTAAAATACAGTTGGTCAGCCGTTTTCTCATTACCAGCTGCAAATCCAAACCACACTTGTCTTAGTGAGCAGATAATCTCTAAATTATTTATCAAATTCTATTTGCTTTTACTGTACCTCTGATGTACTTGTCTGGTAATCCAGCAGGTGGTAGTGTTTCCCAGAACTTTTCAGGAAATCATATGTAAAAATAAATACTAGGAAAGTTCTTCTTTAGGCTATGTGAATCTATGACACAGCAATGCCAGGGTTGCTGACTCTCCAGGAATGTGCGTGAGACTCCCAGAATCCTGGGACATCTCACGGACTGACGGGAGAGGACCCTTTTCTCCAGCAGCTGCAACTTGATCTTCCACCATGCATACTGCGCATGCGCTAGATCACACTGCCAGCGCGATGATGCCGCAGACGGGACTGCAGGGCAAGAAGAACTTCATGTATTTACCGGGGTAAGAAGTACTTCTCTCACCCGCCGTCACACACAGGAGCCAGGGCAAGGAATTCACTCTCTGCATTTCTCCCAGGTGCAGGGCACACTCCCACAGATACAGTATGTGCAGGAACGTCACTCACTCACTCAGCCAGCAGCACACACTCATACACTAGTGCCTGGCTGGCTGCTCCGTCCTGAGCAGGGGAGGAGGGAGGAGGTGTCTCCCAGCCACCCTGCTACCACTGGCTTCTGTACTCTTGTCCCTAGTCTGGGACACTGGACAGCACTGATGACATATAACATGCATCCAAACTTATGATTAGTACATTTTGTATTGCACTCACACACACACACACACCAAAATGAGCAGCTGGCAATGCATGGCCCACCCCCTTGTCATGGCCTGCCCCCTTATGACACATGACCCACCCCCTGATGACTTCCAGCCCATCCCCTGGTGATGCAAGGACCGCCCCCATGGTGATACAAGGTCCGCCCCCTGACAACAAAAGCCCGTCCCATGCATTTTACTTTTCTCCCTGAAATGAATTTTCAAAGGTAGGCAACCCTGAGCAATGCTGGTTTTGGGTTCCATGGTATGTTTGAGAATAGAACAGCTTAAGGCAGAGGCAGAACTCTGGGAGGCAATGGAGTCATCTGCCGCCGGGCTCCTGCTCCCAAGGGGGCACCTCTCCTCTCTGTGAGTTTGAATCAGTTAATTGAAAGCCATCAATATTGATTCTGTGGCTGACTCCCCTCCTAACAGGACCATAGATGTCACACTCTATTCTAAACATAATATCCATAACATACATACATACATACAGTACATACATACTGTATGTTTATATAAGATAGTGTGTGTGTTGGGGTGGGGCACCAATATTTATCTTGCCTCCGGGCAACTGGGATGAACTTACACCACTGGCTTAAGGGGTATATTTAATACAAGTGTCCAAGACCTGCTAATTATTTCTCATAATCTCTATTTTTCATCTGCAGTGGGCTGGATTATACTCTGGCAGGGTGGTGGCTAACTATAGCAGGGTGAGCTCCCATATACTACAATATCTGTATCATACTCCAGTGTGTCTTCATTGTAATTTCATTTTTTTTAGTTACAGCCCTGTAATTTACGGCAGACAGACAGCACCCAATTATTTCACAGACAGGGAATACCCAATTATAGGGCATACAGGCAGCACCCAATTATAGGACAGACAGGCCATGATGGAGCAGAGCAGACACAGCAAGGACCCACCCGATGTCACCACCCACAGACAGACACAATCTGCACGGTCTCCAATGCTGGAGTGAAGATTGCCCAGATCAGCTGGGATTTATATAGGATCCAAAACCTGGGAGAATCCAACAAGTTTTGCCTTGTCCTGGGATCCGAGTCTGGTGGGAAAGCCTGAACCAGGTTTGGATCCTGCCTCGGAACATGAAGTTCGGGGGGCTTGAATCTTGGAGTTTCGAACCTGCTCACCCCTAATCATGACTAAAACCTAAGTATAGACATACCTCCCAACTGTCCTGATATTTGCGGGACAGTCCAGTTTTTTGTTTTTTTGGGGACTGTCCTGCTTCCCAGCCATGACCAGCACTGTCCTGCGTTACTGGTAATATTCAAGTCTATTCAGGCAGTCAGAGGGGACAGGGAACATGGCCAGCAGCTCTCACAGCACAGGTAGGCTTTACCTGGGCCCAAGCCATATGGAGGGGCCCAGTGGGGGCCCAGATCTTACTAATGCCCTCCCCATTGCAGAGAGCTAGGCAGAGAGTGAGAAAACTAACTGCCTCTGCAGTAGACTCTCTTCCAGACCAGCACACTTTGCTCAGGTCCAGATGTACCATGTTTGAAAAGTGATCAAATGGAAAGTGATAAAGTACCAGCCAATCAGCTCCTAACTGACACATTTCTGGCTGTGGTTGAAAATGGCAATTAGGAGCCAATTGCCTGGTTGTTTATCACTATCCCTTACATCTCTTTTCAAGGCATAGTAAATATTGCCTCAGTGCTGTGTGCTGAGCTGGGAAGATAGAGGCAGATTCAGCAGCAGTCTATCCTCTCTCTTCGTCTGTAGGGTAGTGTGAACACAAACGCACCCCGCCACCTGCTGGATTAGACACCGGTGTCCCATACGCTTTACGACTGCACAAGCTGTTATTTGTCTTTTCTTATAAAGGAAATCTGGCCATGCCTGCCCCCATTGGCAATGCCCTTCATTTTACCAAGCAGAACTGTCACCACCACTGCCCATAACATTCCCTGTCAGCGCCCAGAGAAGCCCATTTCAGGAAAAGTCAGAACTGTCATTGCACAGATCATCTTTAACTCTAAACCCATGAGCACATGAATACCATGGTGAAAATCTGCAGATATCTGTGAAATGCACTGGACTCAATGGGGTATATTTAATGCATATCAAAGACGTCAGTTTTCAACATAAATAGATTGGAAGGGGTTCTGGTCTGTTCAATGCTAGCTGTTTTTTTCAGCAGGTCGAAATGTTTAGACCTGCCGAAAACCAGGTGGATTGACGGAATAGCCACTAATCCACCTTCTTTTGATGGAACCACAGCCAAGACCGAAATATTTTGGCTATATTTCTGTCAACCACAATCTGACATAAAAAAATGCTGGATTGAGGCAGGGAGGATGGGGCTGGGTGAGGAGCAGCAGCTTACACAGTGCTGCCCGCACCTTCCCGCTGCTGCCCACACCCTCTTACTGTCTCTTTTACCCACCCACCGACTCCTTTACCCACCCACCGCTGGGCCGGGTGAGAGCAGCTCACCCGGCTCCGTCCAGTCTCCGTCCCGGCTCCAGCTGCCTCTCGCCGCCATGCTCACCTGGTCCCTGCGCCGGCCAGGTGAGCATCAATCAGCGACCAAATCTGACGTTGGATCTGGCCCCTGCATTGAGTAGTGGATGCTGGATCCATTCCGGCAAAATAATTTCAGAAGAATCAGGCATCCATTGAATATATACCAATGTCAGAAGCATGCAGGAAAGGAATAGAACAGATTCTTTGGGCAGTATTCAATGAAGAAAATTCTCCGTGCATGGCGAGAGATTTTTTCTCTCGCCATGCACTCTCCGTGTTCCGGAGCCTCCTGCTCCCACTATTCAATGTATTTAAGACTCGCCGCCACTCGCGGCGAGTCTTAACCCCTGCAGCGGACGAGCGTCCGCGGCAGGGAGCTGACAGGGAGCCGTGGGACGGTGGCATCCAGGGAGATTAAAGTCTCCCTGGATGCCCCAGAACATATGTGGAGGGTAGGGGGCCCCCCGGGACCCAGGCAGCACAGGCTGCCCCCCCCTATAGCCAGCAGGGGACCCAGTATTCACTGCACCCGAACGTGCATATTAACGAATGTGAATATATGAATATCTAATGAGCGGCTCGAGCGCCCTCTGTGTAAAAAAAAAATAATAATTAAAAAAAATATTTTTTTTTTTATTAAATATATATTCATGTGCTATAAGCACATGAATAAAAATAACATGTCCCTTCACAGAAAAAAAAAACTGATTTTTTTACACCAAAATTAAAAAAAAAAAACCTTTTAGATTAAAAATTCACATTCCAGCTCTCCATGAAAAGATGGAGAATTTCTACACGGAGAGAGACGGCGAAAATCACTTAGAAAGACGGCGAATATTTCACATTGAATAGGGTGGTTCACTTTTGGAGAGCAAAATGCTCCGTCCAAGGCGAAAAAAGCAAAAATTCTCCATAAAACACGGATCATTTTTCTCATTGAATACTGCCCTTTATCAGAAAAAAGGATTAAACCCCAGGCTGGACCTTATCAACCGTATTTATTTTCATCTATTTATTAATTCATACAGCATTAGCATATTCTATTGCACTCTATAATTTATAACAAAAAAGTATAAATTGAGAATAAATAAAAGCACAGACAGATTTAAGAGAGACACAGGTTGCAAATCTAAATCTTAATAGAAATTTCATGCTACATATTGCCAGTGGTCCTATAAGATTTCAAAGGTTGGACTTCCGGTTCCGGCGGTCTTATGAGAGGCGGCTAGGAGGATCAGCTCCATCTAACCTTTTAAAAGGAATTGTGCCTCTACAAATGGCTCACCCCACATGCTGCCACACTCCTGGACACCCGCGGTGTATGGAGAATGGATGAGGATGACGCCGGAGAGAGTGAAGGGCTGCAAGTAAAATCCACTTATCCTGGCACCCCACACAAGCCCCATAGTGAATCCTCTACCCCCGATCCACAAGCCCCAGTCACATATTGGGCACTCATTATAGCTGTGTGGGCAGCCATGTCCCCCCTCATGAGGGAGCAGACTGCTACTATCAATAAACAAATCGCACAGCTCCAGCAGCGCATGTTAGAAACTGAACATAGGGTTGGGGAGACATCTGCAGAAGTGGCAGAAATTAAACTTGTCTCTGAGGACCATACAAAGGTCATTAGCCAGCTACAAAACAAAATCCAGGACCTGGAGAACAGGTCAAAATGTAATAACTTGTGTTGGATTGGACTTCCAGACACTGTCAAAGGTCAAGCATTATATGATTTCATCAGGATCACTCTCCCAGACTTATTAAATGTACAAGACAGGTGCAACGATTTGGTCATTGAACGCGCACACAGGCTAGACCCACAGAGGACACAAGAGGGCGCCAGATCCCGTGCAATAATCTTTAAGACATTGAACTATCTTCATAAGGAATTAATGTTGGTGGCCTCTCGCAAAATAAAATCCTTGTCCTGGGAGGCAAACAAAATACTTATATTTCAGGACTATTCGGCTGAGCTGGCGAAAGCAAGTAAGGATTTCTCACCTATCTGCGCCGGTCTCATCTGAGATGGGCGTAAGTTTGCACTCCTATATCCTGCAAGTCTTCGACTGTTTGATGGATCCTCTTTTAAGGACTTTCTATCCCCACGTGATACAGAAGCCTACCTACAGGAAAACATTACAGCCAGCGAGGACCCTACACGCATGTCTGACTGCGACTGACTTCATGTAACCTCTGATCCTATTCTCACCTGCTGCGAGAAGCAAGATCTGACCATTCTTTTGAAGCAATCTATACCACCATCCTGTTCTATCTCTGAGACTGGTATCAATGAACTCCCCCCCCCCCCCGCACTCCCCCCCCCCCCTCACATATACAAGTGCCAACACTCTCCCACTTATTACGCTGATCCCATCACCATCAACATTCTCTCATATGAGACAAATACTGATTATGGGCTCTCACTGCACCATATGAGGGGTTGAGCAGCAATTGCGCACTGACTTGTGTGCCTCTTCCTATTTTCCCTGTTATGTATCCACAATATACCCACCGTTAGATGCCTACGTTAAACTACTCTCTAACTTGTTACAGGGTCAGAGAACCCCATGCACAATTCACCCACTACGAAAACTAGACTCCACTCTCACCACAACTAATAAAGAAATAGCCCAAGTTTTAAATGACTTCTATAGCACATCCCACCCCTCCTCTGACAGCAACCAAGCATCTATATTCTGGGACAATCTTCCCCTACCCCAGCTAACATTAGAACAAAGCAATAACCTGACCAAAGACATAACTGTACAGGAAGTCAATGAGGCCATATCTAGTCTACAACCCAATAAAGCCCCAGGACCTGACGGCCTCACACCGAGTATTATAAAACACTCCATAGTAAGATCACACCTTGCTTGGTGTTGGTTTTCAACTCCATGCTAAAAAATTCCGTAGTCCCCTCTTGCTTCAACATGGCTAACATCAGAGTCCTACCCAAACTCTGTAGAAATCTGTCGGATCCTGCCTCATACCGACCCATATCCCTTCTCAATCTTGATTATAAGATATTGACTAAAATCCTGGTGGAGAGACTCAAGCCCCTTGTTCCGTCATTGGTACATGAAAACCAGACCAGTTTTGTGGCAGGCCGACAACCAGTAACAAATATCAGGAGAGTGCTGTCAGTGGTCTGTGATTCCCTATGCGCCATGTCAAACACGCCTAAAGCCATACTCTCATTAGATGCTGAAAAAGCCTTTGACAACATGGTGCATTGGGGGCACTTATTCCACACCCTAGGCAAATTTGGCTTCCCAACCACATTTATAGAATGGCTTAAAACCCTATGTATGGGCTACTCCTCACAAATTCTCTGCAATGGGAATACCTCTGACCCGTTCCCGATTCTGCGGGGAACGAGGCAGGGGTGCCCCATGTCCCTGCTCCTATTGGCACTAGCATTAGAACCCTTGGCAGTGGCCCTGAGAGAATCCCCGTTATATCAGGGGATTGCGGTAGGGGGCGTGGACATGCAGGTAGCTCTATTCGTAGATGACATACTGCTCTTCTTTTCCCACCCAAAACATTCTATCCCCATAGCCCTTCAGATTATAGCCCAGTTTGGTAGCTTTTCAGGATATAAAATTGTCAACAAATCAGAATTTCTGTCAATAAATGGGGCCACCCTGTGCTTTGCCTCTACCCCTGAACTCCGATCAATACAAATTAAACCCACCCATATTAAATACCTAGGAATACAAGTTCCAAATAAACCCAAACTACTTTACGCACTTAACTTCACGGCAGCTATCGCGAAACTCAAACAATCTATAGAAACTTGGCATGATTTACCCCTGTCATTACTAGGTCGAGTTGAAATTGTGAAATCTATCCTTTTCCCCAGGCTTACATATTTAATGCAGCTACTACCGGTCAAACTCACCTTGAAAGATATAGCTGTACTGATGAAATGATGTACAAAATTTATATGGAAGTCTAGAAAGCCTAGAATATCTATGTCCAAACTCCAGATGCCCAAATCTGAGGGCAGCCTGGGATTCCCAAATTTAAATCTTTATAGCAAAGCGCTGCTAATCAGGTATGCCATGGACTGGCTACTGGAATCTAGTAATTTCACAGTATATAAATTGGATTGTGCTATATTTTACCCCTTTTCCCCGAGCGCCCTGCTTCACACCCCTAAAGCCAAAATCCCAAAACACATCACAATTCACCTTCATTTCAGGGACACTTGGCTACTCAAATGGGGTAACCCATTATTTTGGGGCGAGTGATGTATTTTAACCAATTACAACTTAAATATGGACTGACGCCTAGTAGCCTTTCTCTGATAATGCAGCTACTTAATAGAATAATAAAAAAGCCACCAACTGTAACATTTTTATTTTTATTATGTATACATACTAAGTAGGACAACTTGCAGGGGCGATAAATGCATGTTCTATTCATGTACACTCTATTCAAGATGGAACCTGGTGCAGTACAGTGGAAACATTTTGCAGTTACTGGTACATTTCAGGCTGATAGTACTATCACATGCATTCAAGTGCCTCACGTGCCTAATGGGAAATTTGTCACTGCTTAGCGTGCAGTACTGAATCAGGCCCACAGAGTGGACTAGCGGATAACACACTGGGTCTAAAGGCAAGTGCTGTTGTTGTAAATGGCTACTGGATGCTAGAGCTGAATAGAGAGTGGGCAGAATGTTGAATCCCACAGTGCATCAAATTATGGATAATCTGAACTAGTGACCTATTGAGATGGCCTACCAATGATTATTACAGCTAAAGGGATAGAGAAGTAGGAGGCCTGTCTAAAACCTCAGTTTGCCTAGGAATAGAGGGACTGGACAGTAAATGATTGAAAAATGTCATGTGGTCTGTCAAATAAATATCTTGGAAAGAGGTTTGAAGGGTTGGTTGGCTGAGTGGATATATTTGTTTGGTAGATCTATGACATCACTGTTATAATTTCTTTCTTTTCCCCCAATGTAGATGTTGAAATATGAATTAATGGATGGAAGGAACTCACTATCCTAGCACAAAGTTTACCGAAAAGATCCCCCCGCCATATACTGTACACATAAGCCCCATACACACTAGAGGATATAGTAAAAGATATCACTCAGAATTTCCTTTCTTTTACTATATCTTCTAGTGTGTATACTCCATATCATTAACGATGCACACTCCAGCTCTTTGTTAATGACCCGGCCATTGACTGAACATGCACGTCAATTTGGCTTTATGTCATGGCCCACCGCAGGGGTCCCCTCCCATACTTACCTGTCCGGCGTCTTCGCTCCCTCTGCTGCTTCAGCGGTGAGTCCTCGGCTGGTAGCATGGAGGCTGCGGCGTCTCTCCGTGGGTCCCGTGCATCTGCCGCCGGCTCCGGGTATGGGTGCCGCAATCTTGCCTGAGTCTGGCAGGGAGTTGAATTCCCTGCTTTCTTATGACCTCTGGTGGCCGTTTGAGCTAATTGCAACCCTGCAGGAGGTATAAAGCTCCTGGACCTGGAGCTTCCTGTTGCTGGAACAACTTCCCAGAATCCCCTGCATGTACCAGAATCCCCTGCATCAGCCTCACCTCCTGGGTTTTTGCCCCGTCTCCAGCAGCCGATCCTGAACCTCAGAATATGCCAAATGGGCCGTCCTCAGTTTTGCCATGAAGTGCTATCCTTTGTTACCACTATTACGCCAAGTGGGCAATCATCAGTTTTGCCAAGAATTGCTATCCTTTGTTACACCAAATGGGCTTTCTTCATTTTTGCCAAGAAGTACTATACTTTGTTACCGTTATTACGCCAAGAGGGCCCTCTTCAGTTTTGCCGAGAAGTGCTACCTTTTGTTTCATTATTTTGGCCATATTTGGGCCTTCCTACTCCGCGCCTCCGATTGGAAGTTGACCCAACACCTTTAGGGTTCCGTCTATGAGTAGGCAATACATTCGGCCAGCTACATTTACGCCAGCCAATCTTTCAGTACCAGATCATTCACCCAGGGTGGATTCACCAGCCCAGTCAGTGACACTTTATAGCCAACAACCCACTTGTTCAGCGGGTCCCAGAGACATCACTGAACAATATTGTTTACCGATATCATTCATTGTGTACAATCAATAGAGGCCGATTTTATTAACTATTTTGGCTGTGACCAGGGTCACCTAGTGGGTAGGGGGCTAAGGAGTTGAGTTGTGGTAACTGTCACAATGGTTGGAAACCCATGCCTATAGGAGCCAACAAATAATACCCTAATGTTCCAATATTTGTGTGTACCCGTCCAAAAACTGCAGGAGGATTTATGTAATAGGATCCAATTGGTTATGTGGGTGCATATGTTCTTAGGAATTAGGGATAGTGATTTAGGGCCAGATGTATCAAACTTAAAAAAGTGATAAAGTGGAGAGTGATAAATAACCACCCAATCAGCTCCTAACTGTCACGCCACAGACTGGGTTTGAAAAATGACAGTCAGGAGCTGGTTGATTATCAATCTCCACTTTATCACTTTTTGAAGCTTGATACATCTGGCCCAAAAACCCAATTTAAGGAGATACTTCTTTTTAGTGAAGTTTTATTGGACCATGCTTTTATCTACAGGATGTTTAGTATATCATTTTTTACTGAAGATGCTATGGTGAGATGTACTAACCCCCCCTTAGCGCTTCTCAAATAACGGGTCCCGCTTCTCCTGCATAACGAGGAGAAGCGGGCACCTGTTATTTGCTAATGTATTAACCCCCTGCAAGCCGATAAGGAGAGCCGTTATGCCTAGTGTTAACGGCTCTCCTTATCGGCTCCCCCGGCGTCCTGCGCATGCGCATTGTGCTTTCCTCCCCCCTGCTGTCTGTCTGGGCATGTGCGAGATCTCGCTAAAACTGCGAGATTTCCAGCGCAGCCCGAGCCAGAGGCAGGGTAAGCGTTGTCCCCACAGTGGGGGATAGGACAACGGTAGCCCTGAGATGGCAAAGCAGCCGCTAAACACTGGGGGGGATTGCAGGGGACAGCCCCGCCGAGCGTAACTCAGCAGGCTGTCACTAGCGGACGTTAGGTGCGCTAGTAATGCATTAGGGAAATTGTAATCCCCCCCAGTTAACCAGGATTAAGTGCATTTCTGCACTTAATGCTGGTTCATACATCTGCCCCCATGTTCCTTTTTAATCTTTATCTATCAGCTAAGAGACTCCTAAAGCAACCTATTGCTACAGTGCAGAGAAGCATTTCATTCAATGAAGCTACTGTCACCAGTTCCAAAGAATTTGCAGCTGAGAGGGGGAAGGCGTACAAATGATTCAAGACCAGGCTTGTAAAAGGGCCCAGCAGGGCCTGAACCAGCAATGCAGGGGGAATTAATTAGTGTTTATATATAATTTTTTTAGTGTTTGTGCCATACCTACACAGAATAATTCCCAATATATTCTGGCATCTCGGGATACTGTAAGCTTGCCAGTATAGGGGCTAATAGGAAAGTTGACCACAAATCCATTTCAGAAGTAAATTACTGCTACTAGTTGGATATCCCCCTTTGTCTAACACTTTGTAGGTCTGTGCCTATGCCCGAAAAAAGACGTAGTGCGAATACAATCTACTTTGCTTTTTGATATTCTTACAAGGTAACATAGAGTTCTTCTAGTATCCTCTGTTTGGACTGAGTGAGATAAGACAAGGTTCTGGCAGCCATCCTAGTTCCTCAACTGTTTCTAGACTCTACTACCATACAGTTCACTACTACTGGTCTGGTGAGTACATGGAAACGTCCGTGTACAATACAAGCTTTGTATCCCAGCAGTGCTCCACTATTCATGAATTACTAGAGCACACAATGTTAACCTCCTATACTAAATTCCTTACATACACAAAGCCAGCCTGGTACTACAGGCCTTTCCTTAACACCAATGTGATAACATAGCAGTGAATGTTCTAATGTGTCTGTGATTAGCAACCTTGTAATTCTCAGCTACAAACTTATTAGTCATGTAGTAGTAGATAAAATGCATTCACATGCAATTTTTCATTCTACCCCAGAGTAATGGTAAAAGCAGCAATAATCCGTAAAAAAAAAATGGATCATTGAATATCCAAAAAATGATAATTAAATCTACTAATATCTTATGTAGCATATGATATTCTAAACATTGCTGCAAGTTTCTATAACTATATATAATGAAGAAAGGTTTTGCTTAATAATGATGTAGTAGTACATACAATTCAGAACTTCTAAGCAAAGTTCTAACAATTTGAAAAATAAATTATTTTTAACAGCTGAATACAATCATTCACATATAGCAACAATGTTGCAACACCATGGCCTTAAAAATCAAAACACTGATTTAAAAATGTCAGTTACCAGTATACTCTGTATAAAGGCCCATAGACACTAGAAGATTATGGGTGACATTCTATGCTTTGCGCTAAATGCGCATGTTTTTTTCGCGCACCACATCGCCGCAAATCGCCATTTTTCAAATCGCACTTTTCAGTAAAAATTTGCATATTTAATGTGATGCGCATTGGAGGCTGAAAAGTGCGAAGAGGGGCGATTTGCGGCGAAGTGGTGCGCTGTCTTTAGTCCTGAAAATGTGCGATTTTCATGTCTGAAAATCGCACGTTTGCAGGACAGCGCAAAGTAAAAAAAAAAAAAAACGAGCGCGGGTTCCCCCGCCAGAGCATAACCAGCCCCGGGCTCACTGAGCCGGTGCTGGTGACATAAAATCAGGGTCCCCGACAAATAGGGGTCCCCTTGATTTCATGAAATCAGCACCAGGCTCAAGGTCTGCGCTGGTTTCCAAAATACGGGGGACAAAATGACTAGGGGTCCCCCGTATTTTAAGAACCAGCACCGGACACAACCAGCCAGCAGGGTAATGCCACAGCCGGGGGAAACTTATTATATAAGCTCCCGCGGCCAAAGCATTAACCCCCTGGCTGGTCAGCATGGGCAGGGGTCCTGGGGAAGTGGGGACCCCCCCCAAATGAAGGGGTCCCCCCCCTCCAGGACTTACCAGCCCATGCTGATAGTCCGGGGCTGTCCCCGATGCCCCTGGGCGGTGGGCATCGGGCTGATGGCTTGTGTAAAAAAAAGAATAAAAACTATTGTTTTGTACTGGCGAACTATGAGTCCCAGCAAGCCTACCCCGCATGCTGGGACTTGGAGAACCACAAGTCCCAGCATGCGGGGCATTAAAGGGCCCGCTGGCACTTGTAGTTCTGCAGTACAAAAAATAGTTAACAAAAACACACTGACACACTGTAAAATAAAAGTTTAATACACACAAAACACACACACACTGATACTTACCTACCTTGAGCCCGTAGGTTGGTCCCTGGATCCTGGGTCCGGGCTCCGGGGCTCCAGGGCAGAAGAGTCCGGTTCCGGGGCCTTGGTCCTGGTTCCGGGGCTGGTCCTGGGGTTCCGGGGCTCCTGGGCTGCAGAATCCGGGGTCCGGGATCCGAGGTAGTCCCCAGGGGTACCTAAGGAAGGAAATCCAACTCACCTGGTCCCCGGCGACGACCTCGCCATCCTCTCCGGTGACAGCGCTGCTCCCATCTGGTACCCGGCTCGCAGGACTTTGACAGGCACAGAGATGTTTCCTCCTCGGCGTCTCTGCACAGAATGATTTCTGGCCAATCAGGAGCCGAGAAAGTCGGCTCCTGATTGGCCAGAAATCATTCTGAATACAGACGCCGAGGAAGAAACATCTCTGCGCATCTAGAGCAGAGATGTTTCCTCCTCGGCGTCTCTAGTTAGAATGATTTCTGGCCAATCAGGAGCCGACTTTCTCGGCTCCTGATTGGCCAGAAATCATTCTGTGCAGAGACGCCGAGGAGGAAACATCTCTGCGCCTGTCAAAGTCCTGCGAGCCGGGTACCAGATGGGAGCAGCGCTGTCACCGGAGAGGATGGCGAGGTCGTCGCCGGGGACCAGGTGAGTTGGATTTCCCTCCTTAGGTACCCCTGGGGACTACCTCGGATCCCGGACCCCGGATTCTGCAGCCCAGGAGCCCCGGAACCCCAGGACCAGCCCCGGAACCAGGACCAAGGCCCCGGAACCGGACTCTTCTGCCCTGGAGCCCCGGAGCCCGGACCCAGGATCCAGGGACCGACCTACGGGCTCAAGGTAGGTAAGTATCAGTGTGTGTGTGTTTTGTGTGTATTAAACTTTTATTTTACAGTGTGTCAGTGTGTTTTTGTTAACTATTTTTTGTACTGCAGAACTACAAGTGCCAGCGGGCCCTTTAATGCCCCGCATGCTGGGACTTGTGGTTCTCCAAGTCCCAGCATGCGGGGTAGGCTTGCTGGGACTCATAGTTCGCCAGTACAAAACAATAGTTTTT
This sequence comes from Crinia signifera, assembly GCF_055691185.1. Lineage (NCBI taxonomy): Eukaryota > Metazoa > Chordata > Amphibia > Anura > Myobatrachidae > Crinia > Crinia signifera. The sequence continues at coordinate 266,280,421 of NC_139219.1, read as the reverse complement.
ATTCTTTTTTTTACACAAGCCATCAGCCCGATGCCCACCGCCCAGGGGCATCGGGGACAGCCCCGGACTATCAGCATGGGCTGGTAAGTCCTGGAGGGGGGGGACCCCTTCATTTGGGGGGGTCCCCACTTCCCCAGGACCCCTGCCCATGCTGACCAGCCAGGGGGTTAATGCTTTGGCCGCGGGAGCTTATATAATAAGTTTCCCCCGGCTGTGGCATTACCCTGCTGGCTGGTTGTGTCCGGTGCTGGTTCTTAAAATACGGGGGACCCCTAGTCATTTTGTCCCACGTATTTTGGGAACCAGCGCCGGACCTTGAGCCTGGTGCTGGTTTCATGAAATCAAGGGGACCCCTATTTGTCGGGGACCCTGATTTTATGTCACCAGCACCGGCTCAGTGAGCCCAGGGCTGGTTATACTCGGGCGGGGGACCCCGCGCTCGTTTTTTTTTTATTTTAATCCTTTGTTTTATTTTTTACACCAGAACCCTGTACAGAACATTGCGATCTGTGCAGGGTTCTGGCTAATTCGCCAAACAGACCCTGGTCTGAAATAAGTGCGATAATTAGGCACCTAAAAAGTGCGATGTGCAAATGCGCATTGCATTAAATAAGCGATTTGTATACTTTTCTGTACGAAAACATCTGGATGCGATAAAAATGCGAATTAATCTCGCACTTTTACTCAGCATACCTTAACGCACATAATATGCGATTTCAGTCCCTTAGCGCATCCCATTAAATTTGCGATTTTAAGGGAAAATGCGATATCGCCATTTTGCTGTCAAATTAACGCAAAAAAAGGCAAATCGCATTTCATAGAATGTCACCCTATATTTCCAATCTGCCTGGTTGGAATGAAAATCTGGAAATTTTTGAAAACAAATTACAATCAACCATTTGCTCCCGAAAGCTGGAAAATGGACAAAAGCAGTAATCTGCATAAATGGATTTAACTAATTTGTCTGAATGTCAGTTGTCATTTTCTCCCAAAAATATCCAGATTTTCATTCCAACCAGCCAGATTGGAAAGATAATTTTCTAGTGTGTATGGGCCTTAAGATTGGCAATTCTGCTGGGGCCGTTAAGATGCTAATGTGGCTGATAATAACTAGTCAATTAATATAGGTCCATGATGTACATTTTAAGAAATATATTAACTGAATGTATGACCAGATTAATACAAGCATCAGTTCCTTAGCGCAGCTTATCTCCCATATTGCCACTTGAATGGAACTAGTGCCTCCGTAGACAGGCAACAGGAGCATCCTCATTCCCTTTTGGAATAGCTGTTAGGGATTGCCATGCAGTGCAGTGATGCACATACCAAGGTAACACAAGTCCTAGGTTAAAGACCATAGAGTTGAAGAAAGTCCTTAATGCTTTTCGTCACATTCACATGACTTTCTCATGCAATTGCTTCTATTTAAAACTCACGTCTTTATCCCTAAGACACCTGAAGACAATCATCCTACGTAGACACAATTGTTTTACTGCACAGATCAAGGCTGAACAGATTTACATTTATAACAGCCGCACAAATATATGAAAATGTGGAGAGAAATAAAAGGAAGAACACATAGAATGTAACGAAATAGATAACTATGATAAATATGATAAAATGGCAAAGCCATCAATATATATATATATGTAATATCACAGTAACTCTGCACTCAATATATTAATTAACAATAAAAAAAAATAGTGGAGATTAATTTAGTTCATGTATTGATCAATGCATTGAATCCTGCAGCCCCTGGCAAGGGACCCCACTTTTCTGTAGGTTCCTAATCTATTGCCCAATTACCATAAACATAGCAATCACATCAGTGTTAAAGCTGTGTACACACGGTACACTTATCGCTGGCAATATGGTCGCTGAGTGACCATATTGCCAGTGATTGGAGTGTGCACCGGCAATAAATTGCCGGTTGCGCGCTCCCTTTTTTAGCCCTCTAATGGTAGCTGGTTGGAGGAGCATGCTCCTCCGACCAGCGACTTCCCCTGCCTTGTGTGTCATTTCCAACAGCAACCATCTCTGGTCGCTGATGAAAATGGAAAACACTGAGCAATATGATTGCTTAACAATATATTGCCAGCGATCATATTGCCACGTGTGTACACACCTTTAAGACTTCATGTATGCTATCTGGTCTAAATCACACAGCAACTTTGCTTTTAAAGGTGAGGCAATTACAATCAAACCTATTGTAAAGCACCCAGGAGAACAGCTATAACGAGTAAGTTAAAACAGGGTGCATGAAGTACAAAATGGTCAAAGTACCCATTATTCTAAGTTATCAGGATATTCCTTATGCTTATACATGTTTGAGAAAAAAATCTGTGTTGCATATGTGTGTTTTATGAACTAACTTGGTGTAGTTATAAGTTAAAGTTTTTTTAGAATACCCCTTCAATCAGTTATTCCTCGAGGGAAAGCTAATCAGTTTTTACTAAAACTAATAAGCCAGACCTCAAACAAGAAACATGTTCTACAAAGAATAGGTATTGGAATTATTTTCAGTGCCATTTCCTTAATGCATGGAATTATGGATGTCATTCTTTCAGCATGTTAAACATCATTGATTGTAATAGCATTGCTGTAAATATTGGAAAAACAGGAAACAATAACAGTAACGAAAATATGCAAATAATTTTTTTTTTACCGTAGGAATGTTAAAACCTGTGATATCCAGAAGAGAGTACAGAGTAAGTGCAGCTAACTAGTAGGGGTTAGGAATGAATTCCCAGGAGTCAGGATGCCAAAGGCGGAATCCCGACAGTCAAAGGGGTCGATCCTATTACACCAGAAGGGTGCGGATGATTCGCAAGTGCAAATCAATCACGACACCGGGCGCACTTTTCGGCAATTTTCAGCTAATTTGGCCCTGCGAAGGGATTTAATAGGATTGATCCCAAAATCCTCTCAGATCCAGACATTTTAACGCCAACCAGCATCTACTGCTGCCTAACTATAACCATACTTTCCTGCAGCCTAATCCTAATCTATTCCCCCCTCCTGCAGAAAAACCATAAAACCTGCCCCACACCGCAGCTTTATCCTATCCTTCCCATAGTGTCAGACTCTATCCCAGGCATTCCCAACCACGGTCCTCAAGGCACACCAACAGTGCAGGTTTTTGTGATATCCAGGCTTCAGCACAGATGGTTCAATCAGAATCACTCAGGTACTAATTGTCACCTGTGCTCAAGCCTGGATATCACTAAAACCTGCACTGTTGGTGTGCCTTGAGGACCGTGGTTGGGAATGCCTGCTCTATCCCCTATTTTTAGCATTGGGATTCTGGCACCTAGAAACATGCTGTCAGTATCCCTATGGTAAGAACAGGTTGGGATCCTGACTGCCAGGACACTTCCCACATCCCACCAGAACTCCTTGGCCCATGTTTTTTACTATAGAAGTAGTATTTGGGATTGATTAATAGAGAAAGGTAAGAGCTACATTTTAGAATAAATAAATGCATAGACGGATTCTAATTTTCCCCCTAAATCAAATAAATATATATTAAAGTATTTGTTTGCAATAGCAATTATAGCAAACATACGCAAAAGACGAGAATTTGCAAAGGCAAATTTATACATTTGTGTGTATGTCTGTCCTATACTAGAATGGACAAAGATTCTCCAGATCTGTCTAGTTGTGAAAGAGAAAATTTCAGATCAATAGCTGATGGTAACCATGTGATTACACCAGTGGCTGATGTTGGCCAGTATGCAGCGGTATGCCATACCGGCACTTAGTGTCCGCTGACCCGGAAGTAGTGTTTTGGTATACATTTAATGGGTGGCTTACGGTTTCTGCCTGCGGCTGCACGGTTCGGCTCATTAATCCTATGGGGTATTGCATTAGCATAAGGTAGTACATCCGGCTTCTGTGCCTTACCGCAACTACTAACACTTTGCGTGAAACTCTGAATCAGCAACTAAAAATGGAAAAGGCTAAATAACACAAAAACAAAATCACCACTATAAACAAACATATTTGTAGAAAAAAGGGCACCTGGAATCGGAGAGAGGGGAAATAGTAGCATATTATCTTATTCAAGCAGAGATACAAACTTGCCATATTGGAAATCAGTTGTTTCCAAATCCTGTGAAATTTACCAGATGTTCTCAGACATCTAAATTTGGGCTAAAGCAAATGACTAAATTTCCAGCTCAAGGATATTGTGACAACATGTCTGACAGGGGCATTTTAGTGTTTTTCCAGCCCCTGGACATTGCTTACAATAAAGAAAGGCAGCAAATGTGGCCAAGGGAAACACTGGAGTTCTATTTAAAGTGTCTAAATAATTTTAATAACTGTGATCTAAACCCTCTGGACAACTGGATCAACTGGCAAAATAAATGACTGGCCTACTATTAGCTATACTTTTAGTCAGGGTTGGACTGGCCCACAGGGTTACAGGGTAAACCCCTAGGTCCCACTGCCTGAGGCTCCATCCTTCCTCTAGGGTAGTGGCTCCCAACCTGGGGTACACTATAGACTAGTTGGGGGTACTATATAAATAACTGTTAATAAATAATAATACGATGGGAGTTCTTTTGAAAAGGGGATGTTGCTATGGGCAACCAATCAGAACCTACAGTACTTCTTATTTATTTAGAACTTTCTATAAGATAATATAATCTGATTGGTTGCCCACAGCAACATCCATCTTTAACCAAACTCCCATCTTAGTAAATAAACCCCAGCATGTTTACATGAACAGGTTCATTGTGAAGCATTAAGTTGGGTACACACTGGAAGGATGTCGGGCCGATTCACCATTTCATAAGGACAACTTGCCTACATCGCTCAATGTGTACCATTAATTGCTCACTCCCACGGTCACTAGGGATGTATGTTAGCAATTGCCAGGTAGCAATTTGTACTTTTTCATAAATGTCATGTCTTATCCACACCCATGCAGCATACACAAGTCACTTAAAGTATTCCAAGAACAATAGATTAGAACTTTTGTACAAAGGTATTGAAAAATGTACAAAGGTATTGTATGAAAAAGATTCAGGTAGCCCCCTCAAGGTCCTCCTCATTGTCAGAGAATTTATCCCCCTACAACTGCATCCCACAAGTCTATTGTGCCTGCTCCCATTATAAATGTCCATCCCATTATGGCCTCATGGGAATTCATTGTTAAGGATGCTAGAGAAGGAGGCAGCCATTTTGGGAGGGACATGGGGACAGGTGCTACGGGACCCAAGTCAAGTATCTGCAGGTCCTAGCAAGGGTGTAGCAATAGCCCCCTCAGACTCCAAGTGCCCACAAGCTACCCAGCACCTCCAAGTCACCAGGGGGGTCTGAGGGAGCTATTTTAATGTCATTGCTGTGATTCTCTATTCCATTCCACATTTTCATTTAGCTATACTCGTGATCTAGCTAAGTTATGTGTAAGGACCCACACTCTTGCTAGTGGCTTTCTTCAAGTGAGAGGAGTAAAAAGAAGCTGTGGAATCATATATCTCCAGTGGTCATTTCATCCTCACATGTGCTGGAGAATAGACTGGATGAGAGAACCACCATGGACCACTGTATATCCTGGCTCTGCTATAAAATCTGATTTCTGTGGTAGACAGTCCTGCTTTTCAGGTACTGTAACATCATTCCAGTGGTGTAAGTTAAAAGTAGAAAAAATGTCTTTTTCGCCGAAGACGTGCACCAAAAATGGGCGTGATCAGGGGCATTGCCATATAACATGAGGGGGAGTGGCTACATGACAAAAGGGGCATATCCAAATTTACAGCCCCTTAACCTGTGATGTCATTAAAAAAATTTTTAAAAACTCCCCAAATCTCTCACTTTCTGATTCTCACAATCTATTACATTTGGCCCCTTATCTCTATTCTGCCCCATTATGAAATGTTAGGATGAATGCTAAAGGGAAGATAGTAAGTAAAAGTATATTTAAGTAAAATTGGGCCATTCCCTGGAATCGTGACAACCCCAAAAGAATGAAGTGATACTCCCACAAAAAAATCACAGGATTAGTGATAATAAAAGCAAGTGGTTGCAATTAATACCTTTCCGAATGGCAATCCACACCATTTTGATTCTGAAAATCTCATGTACAAAAATAAACTTACAATTCTGTATTTTATGTTTTCTGTTAAAAGGAACATACAGAACACAGAATCCCCAAGATAATCTGGTAAGAATGTTCCTTGTGCTTAGAGGTTATTGGAAACATTTAAGGAAATTTGTGGCTTATTGGAAGCACAGCTAGTTCATACCTTGTACTCTGTGTAATAGTGAAAAAGTTGGGTTCAATCGCATTCAGAGTCATTGAACCATTGTAATCTGCAACTGATCAAGCGATGCATAAGGTGAAGCCCTATACATTCACTCAAGATAGTAAAAAACCACTGTACATACGAGCATATTTAAAGATGGCATATAAAATAATTCCAAATTAATTACTGTTAATTTTTTATCAATTTAATACCCCAATTAAATATACAGTATAAAAAAATGGACGTATGTGTGTATGTTCCAACACAACTCTGGAACGCCTGGAGCAATTTACATCAAACGTGGTACACACATGACATACAATCACAGCCATTTACACCCCCGATCCCAACCCCACTGGTGGCCCATAAATGACTACGGTCACTAGAGGGGGTATATACTAGTGTATTAAAACACGACTGAGACAAAAAAATTACAAATCTAAATTAATTACTGTTTATTTTTTATTAATTAAAAAACAAATTTTGCTGAACGCTCATATGTATGTTACCGCATATCTCCGGAATGACTGCAGCAATTTAGGGGTAACACACCCCTAGCACCCCTAGGGGTGATGCAGCAGCACAGAGTATTTCAATCAGCCTTACTCTGGAATAGCTGGAGTGATTTACAACAAACTAGGTACACATATGACTTCCTATCTGGGAACAAACACGGGAGGTTATTCTGATCGTGCGTACGTTCGCTATTAACGTACGCTCTCCATACGCGGCCGTTGGGGTTAAGTCCACCCACAACTCAGCCGCATACGTACGGCCAGAAACATCGGCAAAGGGGAGTGGCGTACAATTGAGCGTACGCCAACGTACACGGACGGGCCAGCCCTTACACTCCGACAACTGGCGTACAATTGAGCGTACACCACCGTTTACGGACGTCTCTCGGCCGTCTTCCCACCGACTTCTTGCGGCTATCTGAGCGTACGCCAGCTTGCACGGACGGGTCCCTATTGTTTTCAATAGAAAAGTCAGCTTATGTCACCGCTCGTGAGAGTGAGCGTACGTCCGTGTACGCTGACATACCCTTCACATATATGGACCTGCAAATCTTGCCTTTCAACTATAATTATGAAAATTAATTATTTGATTGAATTAATTAATGTGCAAAATAGTGGCCATGGGCTTAAAACATTGCTGAAACATCCTTTGTAGGTGTTAGATGTGGTTTATGTTATTGTATCATAAATACAAAACCTATGTTTGTATTAGAGTGAACACGTTGACACATGTCGACTTGTGTCGATTGAGTGTGCTACTGTGTAAAGTCTATGAAAGCACGTAGTGAATGTGTCTAACTGTTTAGCAAATACCTACCTTAGCATATATAAGCAGGTCTTACAAAGATTCTTACCTTAAATTAAACAAACGTTTAAATGTCGAGAAGTATAGAAAGATAAGCTTCCAATGTGTTTGAGTGCTGTGTGTGGCTTGCAGGTAGTGAAATCATGGTTTGGACTTAATAGACTGCAGCATTGCTTATTACATTCAGGTGTATGTGTTTGGTAGTAATCAGCGTAAATTAGCAAACCCAGGCGCACGCTGGCATGCGGTATCTGTAGGGGTGGTCTGAGCTGGCGGTTGGCGGCCGCCTGTTTTGTGTCCGAAATGAACGGTGCTGTAGGCGATCGTGCGGTAGTAGCACCGCTCATTTTTGGTGCACACCCCCGTGTACGCCCATATTTACGCCCATTTTCCCTCATTATTTCGGCCGCTCCCCTCATCACGCCCCTATGCCGCCCCCAATGGCCGTACACTCGCGTATAGGTTTTTTCGCACGTAGAGACCCGTCCGTAAGCTTTGTGGAGTGTTCGCGCCTGCGCATTAGCGAATGTACGCATGCGCAGATCATAAAAAATCCCGGGACGTACGCGTACGGCCCGGCCGCACCAACCAGAATAAGACTTTACACAAAAAATGACATAAACTGGCGCTAATGAGAAGCAGCTATGTAGATCCTCTGGAGACTATCCACTTCTCCACAATTTTGAAACCATAGGCAGAGGGGTGTGAGGATAACCAGCGCTAATTGAAGAACTTGCTTTTTGAACTGGATTAATCTGGGACAGGTGAGGATTCTTTAGTGGGTCAGTGGAACCACACTTACTTTTTAATCCTGTCTCGAGTTCACAAAGCAGTTTCTTTAATTCCAAACCATATGGATGCTTCTTCAGCTTTCCAAAACAAACACTTACTTTCTAATTCTTTCTCGAGTGCACACAAAGGTATCTTTAAACTTCCTCTTTCATATATCACAGTGATAGTATGGACATAGGTAGACTTACATTGGTATTCAGTCTCGCGTACCCGTAACAGTTTCTTTAAAGGATTCTCCAGAAGTCTCAGTAGGTGCACAAGATTTATTCATAAACACAAAAGGATAAAATACAGGAAAATCGGGCTGACAGTTCTCCGTCCCCAAGCGCTGCAGACGCTAAAGTGGAAAGTCCTTCTAATGCGGTCCCGATCTCCGTCTAAGACGCTGGTGAATGATACACCAGACTGCACAGCACTCCCGTCAACGCGTTTCGGATTGCTCCTTTATCAAGACGTGCTGTTTTCTTCCTCTCACAGGTTTTTAAACCTGGAGGGCTAGGTCACGTGGTCTTATTTAGCCAATCGTCCGCTATGTCCTGAAATGGTATTTACCCGGCTCTCAATCACATCATATAGCAACACAGGCTATAGCTGGTCTAATAAATTACATATGTATTATATAAAAATACTAAACACATAATAAATAACAATTTTATACAAAACTGTAAAATATTTAATTAGCGGGCTTAAAACAATTAGCGAGCTAAAATGTAATTAGCGGGCTGAGATACAATTTAATGCACAGCATGTCTTTAAAATACATCATAAAAATCAATTCATCATAAAATTAATCCTCAAACAATAAATAATATACCAGTAATAGAGCCGGGTAATATAAAATGACGAACAAACATAAAAACAAGAATATTAGTAATGTATTAAAAGCATGAAGTAAAACCTAAAATACAAAATACCACGATTATTCAAATGAACCACTTATACTCGAAGCCTACATTGAGACCTCTAGGGACCAAAGTTCTCAACTCGTATATAGTTTTCATCTCGAGTTTCGCTAAATCCTGTTCAGTATTTTTATTCCTCCAATTTTTATTGCATATCTTAATTCCACAAAAGTTTTTTATGAATTTAGTATCGCAGGAATGTTTTTCTTTAAAGTGAAGAGATACATTATGCAACTCATTGCCTTTTTTAATGTTACGTACATGTTCTCCCCATCTTTCCTTCAACATTCTACCCGTCCTGCCCACATATTGGGTACCACATGAGCATTCGAGGAGATATATAGCATTTTTAGTCCCACAGGTGATAAAATCATTTATGGCATATGTTTTATTGGTAACATTTGATTTGTAATGAGTAAGTTTATTCTCTGTCTTGCATACTTTACAGAGACTGCATTGGCCGCATCTGTAAAAGCCTTTTGATATAATGCGAGAAGGCCTCTTGTCCAAAGGTATTGCACTTTTCACCAGCATATTGCGTAAGTTATCAGCCCTTCTATATATAAATCTTGGGCTCGGACCCAAGTGAGGCACCAACACCGGATCTTTAGTTAGTACATTCCAGTGCTTTTTGATTATCTTCTCTATCACGGTATGTTGTGATGTATAGCCAGTAATGAAAGCAACCTCTTTGAACTCATTTTCCTTTTTATGATGATTTTCAGTTAATAGTTCACTTCTTTGTCGAGCCTGGTTGTCTTTAAAGGCTCTATCTACCAGATCAGGGCAATAACCCTTCTCCAGGAAATTATTTCTCATGGTCCCCGCTTGTTTATTAAAGACTTCTACGTCTGTACAGTTTCGTCTCAGACGTTGGAATTGTCCTTTAGGGATCCCACGGGTCCAGTTTTTATGATGGTTACTGTCACATCCTATGTACGAATTGCAATCGGTAGCCTTTATATAATTTTTTGTTTTTATCTGGCCATTCTCCACATAAATTGTGAGATCTAGGAAGTTGATCTCAATATCACTCAATGTGTATGAAAGTTCAATGTTGTATACATTTTTATTAAGATGTTCACAGAAATCTGTAAGTGATTTATCATCCCCCCTCCACACAAAGAGGACATCATCTATATAGCGGGTCCATAGGACCAAACTGGCAAGCCAGGGGTGTCCTGCCCATACCTGCTCATCCTCCCACTTCGCCATGAACAGGTTGGCATACCCTGGTGCCAGTTTGGCCCCCATAGCTGAACCCGCTACTTGGAGGAAGAATTCTCCCTCATACCAAAAGAAATTATTGGTGAGTACCAACTCAATCCCTTCTGTAATAAAATGTATCAATTTCTGATTGGTTTCCCCTTTTTCTAAAAAATATTTGACAGCCTCTATTCCATCTTTATGTTGGATGATGGTGTATAAAGATTTTACGTCAGCTGTAACTAGACGAAAATCTGACTCCCATTTTATGGCGCTTATTTTATTAATTACAGAAATGGTGTCTTTTGCATACGAATCAGTAATTTTTACCATGGGTTGTATCTTATTATCTAAGTAACATGACAGATTAGACATGATGGACCCTATACTGGCGACTATAGGTCGACCCGGTGGGTTTATGGTAGACTTATGTATCTTGGGCAGAATATAGATCACCGGTATGGATGGATTATCCACCTTTAGGTATTCTGCCTCTTTTTCTGTGATAACATCCTGGGTCAAGTACAGGTGAATAAAAATATCCAACTTTTTCTGTATTTTAACGGAAGGATCAAAATTTAGCTTTTTGTAGGTACTCTGATCCATTAATTGTCTCATAATTTCCGTATGATAGTCATCCCTATTAAGAATGACTATTCCGCCGCCTTTATCCGCCGGCTTTATCACTATTTGATTGTTATTCTTTAGTGACTCTATGGCCTTTTTTTGTGATCTAGTTAAGTTGGGATCGTGAACCTTTTGAAGTGACACTTTCTCTAAATCCTCTTTAACTAGACTTTCAAAAACATCTATGTAACAGCCTTTTTTAAACCTTGGAAAAAATGTAGATTTCTTTTTAAACACTTTAACTTGTTCATCCACCATATTGGGCGGGTTATCAATTTCTTCTGTTTCCGCAAAAAATTTTTTTAAGGTAAGTTTTCTTATAAACTTTTGTAAATCTGTAAACACCTCATACTCATTAGCATGATTAGATGGAGAAAATTTTAAGCCTTTTTCAAGGACACTTTTCTCTTCCTTCGTGAGGACATAGTTACTTAAGTTGAAAATATTACTTTTTTTACCAGTATCAACTTCAATAGGGGCCCCTATTTGGTTGTCGCTTTCATTTAGCTGGGATAGAGGGAGTTCTCTTTTGTCCCTATTTTTGAGGGATTTCCGTTGTTTTTTAGAGAGATTTTGGTGGGCACCTCCCCTTTTTCCCCTTTTATTATTTCCAAAGGCTTTAGTTTTTAATTGAAGTTGGTTCTTCTCCAACTTCTCTCTAAAAAATGATGTTGGTGGTCATTTTCTTTATCTATCCCTGCTCTTTCTGGAGTTTTTTCTCTTTTTCTATTATTAGTGCGGTTTTTCCAAGTATAATCCCCATGGTTCTCTCTATGGGTATTGGGTGATGAGTCCCTATTTGGTCTATATCTCTGATTAGTGTGATGGTTGTAATCCCTTCGGTTATTATCTGGGTTACTGTTATATTGATTTCTCCGATATCTTATAGAATTTTTTGGAGTATATACTTGATCATTATTTTGTCCCCTAAATGTTTGTTGTTGAAATCTAGGGGGGTTGGGCTTGAATATCTTATTAGGTCTCCTATATGGCGTATTAGTAGTGGGGTTCAGTTCTTCACGGCTACATTTTGAGGGTGTTTCCACGCTAATAGGGTTTTTCTTTTTATTTTCCTTCCATTTATGATGATCTCCATTCTCATAATCCTGCTTATCTCTTTGATATTTCTTATATTTCTTAAGTTTTAATTCTTTCTCATTTTTTTCTATTTTAACCATGATGTTTTTTTCCAATTCTTTATATTCTGTAGATTTAATATATGGTTTAATCAAGGTGTGTAGTTCTTCTACCTCCTTTTCAGTGGTTCTCAACTGATTACCTTTCTCTTTAATGATTAACTCCATAAGTGAATTGGAGCAGTGATCTAAAATAGTGAGCCATTCATTTTTAAAGGATTCGGTTTCTGTTGTGAATGATGGTAATTTATCCACCCTCAAACCCCTTGGTATAATATGATCTTTTAAATACCGTTCCAAGGTTGCCGTCTCCCACCATAATTTACCTTCTTTGATAAGAAGTTTTTCAATTTTTAACATAACATTGTCTAAATTCTCATCACTAACTGAGGGCATTTCTTCTACCCCTTTAGAGAATAGATTATCTATGTTTTCAACACGGATTTTTCTGTGTTTGAACATAACTCAAGCAGCCTGTTTAAATCTGGATAGATGAACAATACTTTACACAAAAAATGACATAAACTGGCGCTAATGAGAAGCAGCTATGTAGATCCTCTGGAGACTATCCACTTCTCCACAATTTTGAAACCATAGGCAGAGGGGTGTGAGGATAACCAGCGCTAATTGAAGAACTTGCTTTTTGAACTGGATTAATCTGGGACAGGTGAGGATTCTTTAGTGGGTCAGTGGAACCACACTTACTTTTTAATCCTGTCTCGAGTTCACAAAGCAGTTTCTTTAATTCCAAACCATATGGATGCTTCTTCAGCTTTCCAAAACAAACACTTACTTTCTAATTCTTTCTCGAGTGCACACAAAGGTATCTTTAAACTTCCTCTTTCATATATCACAGTGATAGTATGGACATAGGTAGACTTACATTGGTATTCAGTCTCGCGTACCCGTAACAGTTTCTTTAAAGGATTCTCCAGAAGTCTCAGTAGGTGCACAAGATTTATTCATAAACACAAAAGGATAAAATACAGGAAAATCGGGCTGACAGTTCTCCGTCCCCAAGCGCTGCAGACGCTAAAGTGGAAAGTCCTTCTAATGCGGTCCCGATCTCCGTCTAAGACGCTGGTGAATGATACACCAGACTGCACAGCACTCCCGTCAACGCGTTTCGGATTGCTCCTTTATCAAGACGTGCTGTTTTCTTCCTCTCACAGGTTTTTAAACCTGGAGGGCTAGGTCACGTGGTCTTATTTAGCCAATCGTCCGCTATGTCCTGAAATGGTATTTACCCGGCTCTCAATCACATCATGATTTATGATGAATTGATTTTTATGATGTATTTTAAAGACATGCTGTGCATTAAATTGTATCTCAGCCCGCTAATTACATTTTAGCTCGCTAATTGTTTTAAGCCCGCTAATTAAATATTTTACAGTTTTGTATAAAATTGTTATTTATTATGTGTTTAGTATTTTTATATAATACATATGTAATTTATTAGACCAGCTATAGCCTGTGTTGCTATATGATGTGATTGAGAGCCGGGTAAATACCATTTCAGGACATAGCGGACGATTGGCTAAATAAGACCACGTGACCTAGCCCTCCAGGTTTAAAAACCTGTGAGAGGAAGAAAACAGCACGTCTTGATAAAGGAGCAATCCGAAACGCGTTGACGGGAGTGCTGTGCAGTCTGGTGTATCATACACCAGCGTCTTAGACGGAGATCGGGACCGCATTAGAAGGACTTTCCACTTTAGCGTCTGCAGCGCTTGGGGACGGAGAACTGTCAGCCCGATTTTCCTGTATTTTATCCTTTTGTGTTTATGAATAAATCTTGTGCACCTACTGAGACTTCTGGAGAATCCTTTAAAGAAACTGTTACGGGTACGCGAGACTGAATACCAATGTAAGTCTACCTATGTCCATACTATCACTGTGATATATGAAAGAGGAAGTTTAAAGATACCTTTGTGTGCACTCGAGAAAGAATTAGAAAGTAAGTGTTTGTTTTGGAAAGCTGAAGAAGCATCCATATGGTTTGGAATTAAAGAAACTGCTTTGTGAACTCGAGACAGGATTAAAAAGTAAGTGTGGTTCCACTGACCCACTAAAGAATCCTCACCTGTCCCAGATTAATCCAGTTCAAAAAGCAAGTTCTTCAATTAGCGCTGGTTATCCTCACACCCCTCTGCCTATGGTTTCAAAATTGTGGAGAAGTGGATAGTCTCCAGAGGATCTACATAGCTGCTTCTCATTAGCGCCAGTTTATGTCATTTTTTGTGTAAAGTATTGTTCATCTATCCAGATTTAAACAGGCTGCTTGAGTTATGTTCAAACACAGAAAAATCCGTGTTGAAAACATAGATAATCTATTCTCTAAAGGGGTAGAAGAAATGCCCTCAGTTAGTGATGAGAATTTAGACAATGTTATGTTAAAAATTGAAAAACTTCTTATCAAAGAAGGTAAATTATGGTGGGAGACGGCAACCTTGGAACGGTATTTAAAAGATCATATTATACCAAGGGGTTTGAGGGTGGATAAATTACCATCATTCACAACAGAAACCGAATCCTTTAAAAATGAATGGCTCACTATTTTAGATCACTGCTCCAATTCACTTATGGAGTTAATCATTAAAGAGAAAGGTAATCAGTTGAGAACCACTGAAAAGGAGGTAGAAGAACTACACACCTTGATTAAACCATATATTAAATCTACAGAATATAAAGAATTAGAAAAAAACATCATGGTTAAAATAGAAAAAAATGAGAAAGAATTAAAACTTAAGAAATATAAGAAATATCAAAGAGATAAGCAGGATTATGAGAATGGAGATCATCATAAATGGAAGGAAAATAAAAAGAAAAACCCTATTAGCGTGGAAACACCCTCAAAATGTAGCCGTGAAGAACTGAACCCCACTACTAATACGCCATATAGGAGACCTAATAAGATATTCAAGCCCAACCCCCCTAGATTTCAACAACAAACATTTAGGGGACAAAATAATGATCAAGTATATACTCCAAAAAATTCTATAAGATATCGGAGAAATCAATATAACAGTAACCCAGATAATAACCGAAGGGATTACAACCATCACACTAATCAGAGATATAGACCAAATAGGGACTCATCACCCAATACCCATAGAGAGAACCATGGGGATTATACTTGGAAAAACCGCACTAATAATAGAAAAAGAGAAAAAACTCCAGAAAGAGCAGGGGTAGATAAAGAAAATGACCACCAACATCATTTTTTAGAGAGAAGTTGGAGAAGAACCAACTTCAATTAAAAACTAAAGCCTTTGGAAATAATAAAAGGGGAAAAAGGGGAGGTGCCCACCAAAATCTCTCTAAAAAACAACGGAAATCCCTCAAAAATAGGGACAAAAGAGAACTCCCTCTATCCCAGCTAAATGAAAGCGACAACCAAATAGGGGCCCCTATTGAAGTTGATACTGGTAAAAAAAGTAATATTTTCAACTTAAGTAACTATGTCCTCACGAAGGAAGAGAAAAGTGTCCTTGAAAAAGGCTTAAAATTTTCTCCATCTAATCATGCTAATGAGTATGAGGTGTTTACAGATTTACAAAAGTTTATAAGAAAACTTACCTTAAAAAATTTTTTTGCGGAAACAGAAGAAATTGATAACCCGCCCAATATGGTGGATGAACAAGTTAAAGTGTTTAAAAAGAAATCTACATTTTTTCCAAGGTTTAAAAAAGGCTGTTACATAGATGTTTTTGAAAGTCTAGTTAAAGAGGATTTAGAGAAAGTGTCACTTCAAAAGGTTCACGATCCCAACTTAACTAGATCACAAAAAAAGGCCATAGAGTCACTAAAGAATAACAATCAAATAGTGATAAAGCCGGCGGATAAAGGCGGCGGAATAGTCATTCTTAATAGGGATGACTATCATACGGAAATTATGAGACAATTAATGGATCAGAGTACCTACAAAAAGCTAAATTTTGATCCTTCCGTTAAAATACAGAAAAAGTTGGATATTTTTATTCACCTGTACTTGACCCAGGATGTTATCACAGAAAAAGAGGCAGAATACCTAAAGGTGGATAATCCATCCATACCGGTGATCTATATTCTGCCCAAGATACATAAGTCTACCATAAACCCACCGGGTCGACCTATAGTCGCCAGTATAGGGTCCATCATGTCTAATCTGTCATGTTACTTAGATAATAAGATACAACCCATGGTAAAAATTACTGATTCGTATGCAAAAGACACCATTTCTGTAATTAATAAAATAAGCGCCATAAAATGGGAGTCAGATTTTCGTCTAGTTACAGCTGACGTAAAATCTTTATACACCATCATCCAACATAAAGATGGAATAGAGGCTGTCAAATATTTTTTTGAAAAAGGGGAAACCAATCAGAAATTGATAAATTTTATTACAGAAGGGATTGAGTTGGTACTCACCAATAATTTCTTTTGGTATGAGGGAGAATTCTTCCTCCAAGTAGCGGGTTCAGCTATGGGGGCCAAACTGGCACCAGGGTATGCCAACCTGTTCATGGCGAAGTGGGAGGATGAGCAGGTATGGGCAGGACACCCCTGGCTTGCCAGTTTGGTCCTATGGACCCGCTATATAGATGATGTCCTCTTTGTGTGGAGGGGGGATGATAAATCACTTACAGATTTCTGTGAACATCTTAATAAAAATGTATACAACATTGAACTTTCATACACATTGAGTGATATTGAGATCAACTTCCTAGATCTCACAATTTATGTGGAGAATGGCCAGATAAAAACAAAAAATTATATAAAGGCTACCGATTGCAATTCGTACATAGGATGTGACAGTAACCATCATAAAAACTGGACCCGTGGGATCCCTAAAGGACAATTCCAACGTCTGAGACGAAACTGTACAGACGTAGAAGTCTTTAATAAACAAGCGGGGACCATGAGAAATAATTTCCTGGAGAAGGGTTATTGCCCTGATCTGGTAGATAGAGCCTTTAAAGACAACCAGGCTCGACAAAGAAGTGAACTATTAACTGAAAATCATCATAAAAAAGAAAATGAGTTCAAAGAGGTTGCTTTCATTACTGGCTATACATCACAACATACCGTGATAGAGAAGATAATCAAAAAGCACTGGAATGTACTAACTAAAGATCCGGTGTTGGTGCCTCACTTGGGTCCGAGCCCAAGATTTATATATAGAAGGGCTGATAACTTACGCAATATGCTGGTGAAAAGTGCAATACCTTTGGACAAGAGGCCTTCTCGCATTATATCAAAAGGCTTTTACAGATGCGGCCAATGCAGTCTCTGTAAAGTATGCAAGACAGAGAATAAACTTACTCATTACAAATCAAATGTTACCAATAAAACATATGCCATAAATGATTTTATCACCTGTGGGACTAAAAATGCTATATATCTCCTCGAATGCTCATGTGGTACCCAATATGTGGGCAGGACGGGTAGAATGTTGAAGGAAAGATGGGGAGAACATGTACGTAACATTAAAAAAGGCAATGAGTTGCATAATGTATCTCTTCACTTTAAAGAAAAACATTCCTGCGATACTAAATTCATAAAAAACTTTTGTGGAATTAAGATATGCAATAAAAATTGGAGGAATAAAAATACTGAACAGGATTTAGCGAAACTCGAGATGAAAACTATATACGAGTTGAGAACTTTGGTCCCTAGAGGTCTCAATGTAGACTTCGAGTATAAGTGGTTCATTTGAATAATCGTGGTATTTTGTATTTTAGGTTTTACTTCATGCTTTTAATACATTACTAATATTCTTGTTTTTATGTTTGTTCGTCATTTTATATTACCCGGCTCTATTACTGGTATATTATTTATTGTTTGAGGATTAATTTTATGATGAATTGATTTTTATGATGTATTTTAAAGACATGCTGTGCATTAAATTGTATCTCAGCCCGCTAATTACATTTTAGCTCGCTAATTGTTTTAAGCCCGCTAATTAAATATTTTACAGTTTTGTATAAAATTGTTATTTATTATGTGTTTAGTATTTTTATATAATACATATGTAATTTATTAGACCAGCTATAGCCTGTGTTGCTATATGATGTGATTGAGAGCCGGGTAAATACCATTTCAGGACATAGCGGACGATTGGCTAAATAAGACCACGTGACCTAGCCCTCCAGGTTTAAAAACCTGTGAGAGGAAGAAAACAGCACGTCTTGATAAAGGAGCAATCCGAAACGCGTTGACGGGAGTGCTGTGCAGTCTGGTGTATCATTCACCAGCGTCTTAGACGGAGATCGGGACCGCATTAGAAGGACTTTCCACTTTAGCGTCTGCAGCGCTTGGGGACGGAGAACTGTCAGCCCGATTTTCCTGTATTTTATCCTTTTGTGTTTATGAATAAATCTTGTGCACCTACTGAGACTTCTGGAGAATCCTTTAAAGAAACTGTTACGGGTACGCGAGACTGAATACCAATGTAAGTCTACCTATGTCCATACTATCACTGTGATATATGAAAGAGGAAGTTTAAAGATACCTTTGTGTGCACTCGAGAAAGAATTAGAAAGTAAGTGTTTGTTTTGGAAAGCTGAAGAAGCATCCATATGGTTTGGAATTAAAGAAACTGCTTTGTGAACTCGAGACAGGATTAAAAAGTAAGTGTGGTTCCACTGACCCACTAAAGAATCCTCACCTGTCCCAGATTAATCCAGTTCAAAAAGCAAGTTCTTCAATTAGCGCTGGTTATCCTCACACCCCTCTGCCAACCAGAATAAGGCCCACTGTGTGGTAAGACACCCCTAACACTCCTAGGGCTGTGGCAGCAGCACAGAGTATTTCACCAGACAGCATAAATGGAATGACTGGAACAATTTACACCAAAATTGGTACACATATCATTTACAATTTGTGAACAAATACTGTGGGGGTAACACACCCCTAGCACCCCTAGGGGTGGGGCAGCAGCACAGATTATATCAGGACATGCATGATATGTCAGTGATGACAGGGCTACATGTGATGGGGACAGTGACATGATGTGAAGGGGGGAATGGAGATAGCACAAACCCACACACTGAGAGTCATATAGTGGCAGTAGCAGGGTCTCCCAGCAGCACAGAGTATATCAAGAGACGCATAATGTGCTGCACTCCAACGTAAATGAACAAACAACTATAATTCTAATTTACCATCCTCATCCCATAGCAAAGCACGTGTATTCAGCTAGTATACTATATTTTATTCTCAATATCTATTATTCATAACTTATATACTGAAATATTAGCTTCTGTGTCCCAAATTCAATTGAGTGCAGCATCCCCACAGGTTAGGCCCCAGAGGGTCCACTTAATGAAGATTTTGGCTTGCAGCCTTAGAAGTAATCTGTGTGAATGTACCCCCTGGGACTTAATGTGCAAGGTAACCTATAGAATATGGCATTTAACAGGCTAACGTACATTACACCATGCTGGGAAATTCAGAAAAAAATGTAATAGCCACATGTGTTAAACCCAGAGATTTACCCACACTGCAAAGACTGCAGGTAATTCAATTCAACCCCAAGGAAGTGAACATTTGGTTAAATCAACACAGAACGTAATACACTAGGAAATGGAGGTATCAGCACATGTAAAAATATACCATATAATATATATATATATATATATATATAGAAAGCACTTACCCCCCACACACTCCTGGTGAAGGATCCAGACCAGCACACAAACGTAGGTGAAGAAAGAAAAGTTTTTATTCCATGCTGTGCAGCAACAGTGACAGCTTACTTGGCCCGACGGCCGTTTCCACTGCACTCAGGCAGTCTTCGTCAGGGGTCATCTCACTGAGAGTACTGAGTCCTTTTAAAGGTACTCAGTTGCGCCAATATTTTTCAAAAATTCAACTGACAGCAGCCTCATTCTGGCTGCTTGACAGGGGGCGTGTGAGCGCGTCACGGGGGACTCCCGGAGGACGTCCTGCAGCGTCATCAGCACAGTGTGGTACTGTCTGATGCGGCTAGCACAGACATCAAAGTGAGAAGTAGAAGGAAGCGGTTACAGTGTAATGTAACAACACGGAAAAGGATTACGAGTGGGGGACAAAGTATCAAAAGGTGATTGAGTGCGTCTGATCACCTTGTGTCTATCGCGCCATTCTATTTTATCCGGGGGTAGAATCAAAAGGAAGTGAGAGTGCATAGGTGGTGGACTGATGAGGCTGCTGTCTGTAATAAAACATGTAAAGCATAAAGATATACAATCTGGATGAAGCACACGGCGGTGCACAATTTCTGCAAGGCAGTGGTATACATTAAGCAATATAGATAAAGCACACGGAGGTGCACATATTCTGCAAGGCAGAACTAAATACCAAAATTATCAATATGGCAATACATGAGGTACATATCGACACACACAGTGGTGTGACATAAGTCGACAATTCCTGTCGACCGAATATATAGTGAGGCATAAGCAGCAAACTCAAAAGGACCTAAAACATGTGCAATAGGCACAATAAACGCACCCGAAGTATAGTCCTGTGTCGACCAATCATGTCAACAGCACTATTATGAAACATGAGACATAGAAAATAAAAAACAAAAAAACAGTGGCACACGGCGGTGCCTCATACCCGGATATGATGAATGAGGGTGAAACAATAGAGAAAAAGAGTTTTAGTGTGAAGATAAGGGGAAAAAAGCACATGGAGGATAAGTATAGTTCGTCAATGCTCAAGTCAGAGGAAGCATCCCATTTTGAAGTCCTCATTAAGGCCCTTCGGGGAGAGGGTATCCAAACGATATATCCATTGAAGTTCCCTTTGGAGCAGAAGTTTATCTCTATCTCCTCCTCTCTTGAGGGGTGGAACATGGTCAAGTAGTGTACACCGTAATTGGTTGACACTGTGTGCTTTTTCCAAGAAGTGTTTGGCCACAGGTAAGTTCTTAAGTTCATTCTGTGAGCTCAGGCTGGTGTAGCTCTTCTTAATAGAGGATCTGTGCTGGCTCAGCCTTTCTTTCATCATTCTTGTAGTCTTGCCTATGTACAATAGTTTACATGGGCATTGAAGGGCGTAAATCACAAATTTACTATTGCAGTCCAAGTGGAATCTGCTGGTATGTTTGATCCCATCCCCTGGGTTGGTGAATTCAGTACCTGTAAGCATAAAAGGACAGTTTGAACACCCAGCACATTTATAAGTGCCCTTTTTGCGAAAAAGCCAGCTATTTTTAGTTGGTTTGATTGATGTGCAGTCCGTGACTACCAGTAAGTCTTTCAAGTTGGGCCCACGTCTATAGGCGAATCGAGGCTGTTGGGAGAGTTCTGTCCCAAGTATCGGATCCGAGGATAGTAAATGCCAGTGTTTCTTCACACTTTTGCGTATGTGGTTAGATGCCACCGTGTAGGTGCTGCAAAGGTTAAGTCTCTTATCAGCCTTAGTGTCCGTTCTGTCCCTTGATTCTAGAAGGTCACTTCGGTTTTGGGTCAGGACTCTAGCAATAGAGGCATCCACTTCTCTTTCATTGTAACCTCTTTCCGAGAATTTCGATTTCATGTTCTTGAAGGCTGCTGGAAGTAAAGCTGTGTCAGAGGTGGTCCGAGCTACCCTTAGTAGCTGGGAATAAGGAAGGCCCAACTTGAGGGGTTCTGGGTGATAGCTGGTTGCATGTAGGAGGGTATTCTTATCCGACTCCTTCGTGTAAATGCTGGTGTGTATCGTAGAATCAATCAATGATAGGGTTGTGTCAAGAAAGTTGATGGTCTGTTTGCTAAAGGTAGCAGTAAATCGGATGGTGCCAGGTATTGAGTTTAGATGATCCAAGAAGGAAAGTAGTTTCTCTTCACCGGCAGTCCACAAGAAGAAGAGATCGTCGATGTATCGTACGTATAGTCTGATGTCATCCTTATATGTATCATTGCCAATGATGTGCTTCTGTTCATAGTCTGCCATGAATATGTTGGCATATGATGGGGCCATATTGGACCCCATCGCCGTGCCCTGTTTTTGAAGGTAAAACCTATTCTCAAATAGGAAGTGGTTCTTAGTAAGTATTGTTTCAATCAACAGTAAAAGAAATTCAATAGGTGGCCCTCTATATTCAGAGCAACTGGACAATTTTTTGCGACAGGCCTCTATACCAAGTGCGTGTGGAATATTGGTATAGAGACTGGATACATCTAGCGTTACCAACAGAGTGTCTACTGGAATGTCGACAACATTTTTGATTTTCCTTAGAAAGTCAGGAGTGTCCGCAATAAAACTCTCCAAATTCTTGACCACCGGTTGTAGATGAAAGTCTACTAGCTGGGAGAGTGGTTGGCACAATGAGTCCCGAGCCGAGATGATCGGCCTCCCCGGGGGGGCTGTAAGGGACTTGTGTATCTTTGGGAGTGTGTAGAGTATTGGGATCTTGGGGTGCTGACCGAAACCGTAGGCCTCCAAAAAAACCCTTATACCCACCCGCCGAGGTGGGAGAAAAAGGAGGAAAAAGGAGAGGCCAGAAACCGCCTCAGGATCGGTAGTCTTTAACCTTTCCAAACACCAACTCACCCCTGCAGAGATTTCTCTTCTCAACAGAGGATTATCGTTTGTGCCGACTCTGAAACAAGATCCTTTCAAGTGGCAAGTCGATTTATACAAATTAGGACGCCAATTACGCCTAAGAGACCACTTTGCCAAAGCTCCACCACCTCCGACCATGTTGACTACCAGAGACACCAACCAATATGCCTTAAAACGTAAAAGCACTTTTGACCCCCCCACACTGAATCCTTCAATCAACACCTTTATGAGGGTTCTCAAAAGGGACACCAACCCCTTTATCAGCAACCAGAAAATATCACACCACAATATCAGTAAGGAAGAAAAGGATGCCATCAGAACTCTCTCGGGAGATAATGATCTTATCATTAGATCTGCAGACAAGGGAGGAGGGATTGTTCTCTTGGACCGCGATTACTATACAACAGAAGCATTATCGCAACTTTCTGACGGAACATGCTATGAAAAGCTTGAGTTTGATCCCACCTGGCAATATAAGAAACAAATTGATCAGATCATAATTCTGGGAAGAAACAATAACTTCATTTTGAAAGAAACTGCTGATTTTCTAACACAGCAGCACCCCAAGATCCCAATACTCTACACACTCCCAAAGATACACAAGTCCCTTACAGCCCCCCCGGGGAGGCCGATCATCTCGGCTCGGGACTCATTGTGCCAACCACTCTCCCAGCTAGTAGACTTTCATCTACAACCGGTGGTCAAGAATTTGGAGAGTTTTATTGCGGACACTCCTGACTTTCTAAGGAAAATCAAAAATGTTGTCGACATTCCAGTAGACACTCTGTTGGTAACGCTAGATGTATCCAGTCTCTATACCAATATTCCACACGCACTTGGTATAGAGGCCTGTCGCAAAAAATTGTCCAGTTGCTCTGAATATAGAGGGCCACCTATTGAATTTCTTTTACTGTTGATTGAAACAATACTTACTAAGAACTACTTCCTATTTGAGAATAGGTTTTACCTACAAAAACAGGGCACGGCGATGGGGTCCAATATGGCCCCATCATATGCCAACATATTCATGGCAGACTATGAACAGAAGCACATCATTGGCAATGATACATATAAGGATGACATCAGACTATACGTACGATACATCGACGATCTCTTCTTCTTGTGGACTGCCGGTGAAGAGAAACTACTTTCCTTCTTGGATCATCTAAACTCAATACCTGGCACCATCCGATTTACTGCTACCTTTAGCAAACAGACCATCAACTTTCTTGACACAACCCTATCATTGATTGATTCTACGATACACACCAGCATTTACACGAAGGAGTCGGATAAGAATACCCTCCTACATGCAACCAGCTATCACCCAGAACCCCTCAAGTTGGGCCTTCCTTATTCCCAGCTACTAAGGGTAGCTCGGACCACCTCTGACACAGCTTTACTTCCAGCAGCCTTCAAGAACATGAAATCGAAATTCTTGGAAAGAGGTTACAATGAAAGAGAAGTGGATGCCTCTATTGCTAGAGTCCTGACCCAAAACCGAAGTGACCTTCTAGAATCAAGGGACAGAACGGACACTAAGGCTGATAAGAGACTTAACCTTTGCAGCACCTACACGGTGGCATCTAACCACATACGCAAAAGTGTGAAGAAACACTGGCATTTACTATCCTCGGATCCGATACTTGGGACAGAACTCTCCCAACAGCCTCGATTCGCCTATAGACGTGGGCCCAACTTGAAAGACTTACTGGTAGTCACGGACTGCACATCAATCAAACCAACTAAAAATAGCTGGCTTTTTCGCAAAAAGGGCACTTATAAATGTGCTGGGTGTTCAAACTGTCCTTTTATGCTTACAGGTACTGAATTCACCAACCCAGGGGATGGGATCAAACATACCAGCAGATTCCACTTGGACTGCAATAGTAAATTTGTGATTTACGCCCTTCAATGCCCATGTAAACTATTGTACATAGGCAAGACTACAAGAATGATGAAAGAAAGGCTGAGCCAGCACAGATCCTCTATTAAGAAGAGCTACACCAGCCTGAGCTCACAGAATGAACTTAAGAACTTACCTGTGGCCAAACACTTCTTGGAAAAAGCACACAGTGTCAACCAATTACGGTGTACACTACTTGACCATGTTCCACCCCTCAAGAGAGGAGGAGATAGAGATAAACTTCTGCTCCAAAGGGAACTTCAATGGATATATCGTTTGGATACCCTCTCCCCGAAGGGCCTTAATGAGGACTTCAAAATGGGATGCTTCCTCTGACTTGAGCATTGACGAACTATACTTATCCTCCATGTGCTTTTTTCCCCTTATCTTCACACTAAAACTCTTTTTCTCTATTGTTTCACCCTCATTCATCATATCCGGGTATGAGGCACCGCCGTGTGCCACTGTTTTTTTGTTTTTTATTTTTTATTTTTTATTTTCTATGTCTCATGTTTCATAATAGTGCTGTTGACATGATTGGTCGACACAGGACTATACTTCGGGTGCGTTTATTGTGCCTATTGCACATGTTTTAGGTCCTTTTGAGTTTGCTGCTTATGCCTCACTATATATTCGGTCGACAGGAATTGTCGACTTATGTCACACCACTGTGTGTGTCGATATGTACCTCATGTATTGCCATATTGATAATTTTGGTATTTAGTTCTGCCTTGCAGAATATGTGCACCTCCGTGTGCTTTATCTATATTGCTTAATGTATACCACTGCCTTGCAGAAATTGTGCACCGCCGTGTGCTTCATCCAGATTGTATATCTTTATGCTTTACATGTTTTATTACAGACAGCAGCCTCATCAGTCCACCACCTATGCACTCTCACTTCCTTTTGATTCTACCCCCGGATAAAATAGAATGGCGCGATAGACACAAGGTGATCAGACGCACTCAATCACCTTTTGATACTTTGTCCCCCACTCGTAATCCTTTTCCGTGTTGTTACATTACACTGTAACCGCTTCCTTCTACTTCTCACTTTGATGTCCGTGCTAGCCGCATCAGACAGTACCACACTGTGCTGATGACGCTGCAGGACGTCCTCCGGGAGTCCCCCGTGACGCGCTCACACGCCCCCTGTCAAGCAGCCAGAATGAGGCTGCTGTCAGTTGAATTTTTGAAAAATATTGGCGCAACTGAGTACCTTTAAAAGGACTCAGTACTCTCAGTGAGATGACCCCTGACGAAGACTGCCTGAGTGCAGTGGAAACGGCCGTCGGGCCAAGTAAGCTGTCACTGTTGCTGCACAGCATGGAATAAAAACTTTTCTTTCTTCACCTACGTTTGTGTGCTGGTCTGGATCCTTCACCAGGAGTGTGTGGGGGGTAAGTGCTTTCTATGTTATATCCTATGGACCTTGCACCAACTATCAAGTACCTTTTGTGGAAGTGCCGCCCTGAACAACCTTGTTATATATATATATATATATATATATATATATATATATATTTTATTGTTTACTATTTTTATGTTACTGGTATGTGCTCAGGACAGTTTTTCTCTTTTCCTGTGAATAGGAAGTTATTCTGAAATAAGATGTTTCTTGGCTTTTACATGAGATAAATGCGTCTAGCAGCCCTGCTGGCTAATTACATGGTGGCTGGAGAAATGCATTGGGATGACTCATCAGACAATTTGAGGAGTGACTGTAAGTGTTCTCTAATGTAGTTTCCATATAAACTCTGCTGCTGGATTAATTTCATATTTTTTTTAAAAAAACTTTTAGATGATTTCCTAAGTCATCTTACTTGGTAAATGGAAAGTACGAGCTAAAATGCAATATGTTCCTTTAAAAAAAAGAATCTGGAAACAGTCATGGATAAATATCTAAGTTTCCATCCCACAATGGATGCTTGGATAGTTTGTTACTCTATACATGTGGTAAATCTTAGCCTCCTGTATTACAGAGGTGATGAGAGCTCATTTACATGTAATATGCCTAGTGCAGTTTGGAAGCGCTAAATCAGCACTGTGTCTGTAGAGATGTTTTAGATACTGTCTTTGACGTAGTAAAAAAATAGAAAATATGTATCTTTTGTCACGACCACCATCTCAGCTACCCTGGCTCCCTGTGCTATCCCAGTCCTACAGACCTCTGACATGCTACCCTCTGTCTTGGCGCTCACCTCCGCTGCTGATGCCCTTGCTGGCTGTCTGCTTTCCGACACTCTGTCACCGCCGGGTGGCAGCTGTGGTGTGCGGTCTCCTGCTGTGCAGGTTCTGAGTGGCATGGGGCATGGGCCGCCATGATGGTGTCCGTGTCATGTTGGGCCTCTGGCAGGGAAGCGCCGGCTGCAGCGCCTCCACGTGTATTCTCTGCCGGCTGGTTTCTGTCGCTGCATCTGGCGGCGGCCATCTTCTTGGTTGCTACAGCCTATGCTGCGTGGCTCCAAAGGGCGAGGTCACACGCGCAGCCAATCACCGCTCAGCTCTACCCTTAAAGTCTGACTAGCCGGGCCAGACCGCAAGTCAGTACAATGATGTCTACCCGCTAACTTCATTGATCACTCCTGGCTATCCCTGTAGTATCCACTACAGCTCTCTCTCGCACCCTGGTGAAAGTCTTCGCTGATCTCCCTGCTGATCGTCCACTGCTCCACCATATCATCACGGAACCCTCTGCCGCCTATTAGGATAGGACAAGGTTAACCCCCCAAAGGGTGTCATCTTCTTCCTTTATTCGTGACGATCATCCAATCCTTCATCCAATCATTGAACCATCCAATTCTTCATCCAATCATCCAATCTTACGTCCCAATCATCTTCAAGCTCTCCAATAAGTATTGTTTATTATTGCCTTCTTTCAGTTTATCAATATCTACAGTTATTCTTTATGCCATCATTCATATCTTGTACCGCAGTATCTTTATTAAAAAAGGTTTAATTTTATCCAGTTGCTTCACTCCAATCTGTCGTTCATGCAACAGCCCTACATTAAAGCACCCAGCCTCCGTTACACTCCAGCTGGTGCTTCACGAAATATGACATCTTTTAATCAGGTTGTAGTCTGCCTAATTTAAAATGTAGACAATTTGTATGTACTTTTGGTAGTACACACAGATCCATATATATTATTGTTTGTTTTACACCATCGGTGTCCTGACTCCAAAGTGGGTCCAGACCTTATCAGAATGGCGTCGCGATTCCATGTTGCTGACTATCAGGCTGAAGAGTTTTCTAATCTCAGTCAGTGATTCAAGGAGTCTGAGAAATCTGTTGAATTGTCTCTTATTTAAATTTATTTGCACCATCACCTATTATTTATTGTTTATATATATTAATTTTTCACATTTATTTGTCACTTGAAATTAATATCAGCCAGGCTACCATAATGCCTCATGGGAGAATATCCCCATATTGAGACCATTTTGACTGAGGCTGATACACTTATAACATTTTTTAATATATATTTTTTTAAATATTTCTTCAATATTTCTAATTAAATTACACTTGATATAATCATCACATGTTTTTTCACTATCAATATCCTTCACTCAAAACCCCTTAGATTAAGTTGATTTAGTTTCTTCTTCCCATATATGTGTTGAGTGACAGTTGACGCTAGGATATATTGGTGAGTTCCAATTTTAACGCATATCAATAAATATTACATTTTACTAAGTTGTGCCCCAACAAAGAGAGTCATCTTTTTCCTCTTTTTCGTGTTATTGTCTCTTATTGTAGATGTCTCATATCATTTTGTGCCTCCACAATGCTGCCATGTATGTGCTGTCTGCCGATTACACATCTGATGTGATGACCTTCTGCAGAAACTTGCTGGGGTCCTGTAATTATTTTTATTGTCTGATGGGGTCCCAGGGCAAAATAGTTTGAGGACCCCTGATTTACAGTATTACTAGAAAAAAATGAGCAAACACTGGAAA
Organism: Crinia signifera; assembly: GCF_055691185.1. NCBI lineage: Eukaryota > Metazoa > Chordata > Amphibia > Anura > Myobatrachidae > Crinia > Crinia signifera. The sequence continues at coordinate 266,251,808 of NC_139219.1, read as the reverse complement.
ATAATGTACTTTAGACGTAGGCTAGACACTTTTCATGTTCACATAGGAAGAACATACTCTTGCTGCCCTCTCTGGCATGAGGCAGCCAGTTTGGCATGATGGGGGAGGGGGGAGTGGTGTGGTATACTGGGAGCTTGGCTGAGGGTCTGCCAGTATTAAAGGCAAGTGTTTCACCGCAAGCTGTGTGTGGCTATGGTGGGGTGCAGTCAGGTGGCAGCTGGCTGGGAAATTTGCCCATAGGATGTCAGTAGTACCACAGGATGTTCATCAACCTCCCAGCCATTCTGAGTCAACTATGAGGAAGTGTGTGTGTGTGTGTATATATATATATATATATATATATATATATATATATATATATATATATATTAAACATCTGCACTCACCTTTCCTAGTTTTGGGGTGCCCTATGGCTTGTGACCACATTGTTTAAACAGAAATTGTAGGGGCTCTGCACTCACTAAATTAACTGATATTAATAAATAGTGGAGATTTATTTCATGAATTGATCAATGCATTTAAGCCTGCAGCCCCCTTCACAGTACCCCACTTTTCTGTAGTTCCTAACACTAAACTAGGAAAGGGGTGAGTGCCAATGTTTAGTGTATATTGTTTATTAGATACATTTTTTAATTAGTCTTATTGTGGTCACATTTTAGTCTTATTGTGGTCAAATACATATGTATTTCTTAGGTAAAATGGTCCCTGTAATAAACAGGTGTATGTAAACAAGGGGTTAATGTATTTGTGTGAGAGTTGAGATAATAGTGTTTGAGTTAAGGAAGTCATTTGATGAGAACCATTTGGGTTAACTACAAGTGTATCATATATATTAACATAAGGAATTCACAGTAATAAATGAAAGCCCTCTATATTTATACAGAAGAGCTAGTCATTTGATATATTAATATACATTAGTCCATAAGGAAGATATAAAAATATGATACCAAAGAAACCAAATATCTTGACCTTGTGTCTTATGCATATGTGCAAATCAACATCAAACTCTGTATGTAAAATTATTCCACTCCTGAAGTATTTTAAAATATATATGGATGTTATTACCAGATTTTTTTTTTTTTTACAAAAAAGCAATAAAACAGTACAACATATTAAATACCAACACAAATCTTTCCATTAAGGGGGTATGGCTGGAAATGTAAACTTGCATAGAGTTGTCATGGTTTACGAACCGGGCTCAGGGCCAGATTCAGTAGCGCAAAAAAAGCAAGTAATTTTTGTGTCTGGAACAAACCATGTTGATTTTCAAGGGGAGTGAATACATTTATAGGTACTTGTGTAGTTTCATGGCACCAGCATGGTGCCGTGCATCTGAGTCCCCTTACGCTCACCACGCTATCTAAAATCAACTCCATGCCAACATGGATAGTGGGGGTATGAACTATCCATGTTGGCATGGAGTTAAGTTAGTTTATTTTAGATAGTTTGTGGCGAGCGTAGAACCCGGAAGTAGCACGGCGCCATGCTGGCGCCGTGAAACAACACGAGTACCCATTTATATTGTTTCTCTGCAGGGTAAATACTGGCTGCTTTTTCCATACGTAGCCCACAGATGTGAAGGAAGGCAACAAGAAAGGCAAGACAGAAGATTGATTGCATAGGGAAAGGAATTAGCAGCAGAAAAAAAGAAGTAATAATGCCACTGTAGGTCCTTGGTACGACCTCAACTAGGCAGAGAACGGAAAGGGGGGACATGACAGAAACTTTCAAATATATCAAGGGTTTTAGCAAGGTACAGGAGGGAAACATTCTTCAAATGAAGAGAAGCACTAGAACATGAGCACATGCACTGACACTGGAGGGAGGTTCAGGGGAAAAATTACTTCACAGAAAGGGTAGTGGTCAAGTGGAATAGCCTCCCATTAGAGGTGGTAGAGGCTAATACCAGAGCAATCATGATCGTGAAACGATTGTACGTTAGTTGCATGATCTGTTGGAGCACACGATCTGCATAGGATCCGATCACGATCTGTACCCAGTTGAAGGCATATTTTACAATTCCTGAGTGCAGCAGGTAGGATCTCCACAATGACCAAACGACCAGCGGGGACACACATCAGATCGGAATCATTCTAAAACATACCAAAACATGTCCAATTTGCATACAATCGGTCGCAATTACATTAAAATTGATTGAATTGAGGCCAAATCGTTCTGGTGTTTACCTAGCATTACAGTAGATCGATTTAAACAAGCATCGGATAGACATAAATATTATTTTCAAAGAAATAAGGATCAAAAGGGTTTGAGGTAACAATATGGTTTAAAATAAGGGACCGATTAATGGGCAAAATGGTTCTTTCTGTTTTTTGCACTATTCACCTTGACAAAGGGGTGACTTATACCCCGAAACGTTGGAATGCTATTTTTTTACTTTAATACACGCTTTTGAAAATTTCCCAGAGTGCCGCTGTCTGCTTCTTCGCCTATGGTACACTACTGTTCCGGAGGGCACCTGGGTCTGTGACTAGCTGGGGGAGTGCCAGGTCTACATACAATCATATATATATATATATATATATATATATTACTGTATTTTTTTTAAAGTTTACGGATCAAGAAAAACACAGTGAATATTGACTGACTTGAAATAAGATTTTATTGGGAGACTTATCAGCCAATAATCCACTATTATAGACATACACAGACAGTTACACATATATATGGTACACACACACACATATGATAATAAGGAACTGACCTACTTGACAAATGATTATTTTACATCGGCAAAACTACATTACATATGACACACTGGGAACAAGTTTGGAGTGAAATGGATTCCAGAGATGTAAATGTGGAATGGACTGAGTTGTAAGCCAGGAAATAGGAGTCTGAGAGGTAGTCAGACAGCATCCACTTAGTACTTGCCAGAGGAGGAGTCAGCCAAAGTCAGAAAGTAAGGGCCAACAGTATATACTGCCAAAAATGAAGAGCCAGAGAAATACTAACTCAAAAATATTGGTCACATAAAGAAGATGAACAGAACATTGTACCTGAAATCACTGCTACAGGAGGACTACATTTAACACACCTCTCCTTACTGGACTCTTTGAGGAGTTTGCGGTATGCTAATGCTTTCCATATACTTTGGCGCATCTTAGCCAGATGATAGTTAGACACTCTCCACCCAATGTCAAGAGATGGGTCTATTTAGAAAATACATAAGTGCTTACATTTCCTACCTTAAACCCTCTCTCAGGCCATATATGGCAACCCCAGTTCTAACATTAATACCCACTCCTCCTTGGACAGACACAATAGGTCCTTAAACTCTCACCTCATGCCTATCAGGAATCATCCCCTCTTACTCCCAGGTCTAAGTGCTTCCATGTCATTTCCCTGGAAAGCAGCAGGTGTGCACCTCAGATCTTTGCGCATATTCAAGATAAGCAGAAGGAACTAAGGGTGACAATCAACCATTGATGATTCACAATCATCAGTGGTTTATGCCCGATGTTCAATTCTTTTGCTATGAACCAAATGATTCCCTTCCATCGATGGCACAGAATAAACAAACTTTTTTGGGGGGCCGGTGCCGGGACACTGAACATAGCTCCAGCCCCCAACACCCATAAAGCCTGACCCCAGGCTGTTATTAACCCATGGGCTGTTCACTGAAAGAACAGGGATGACCATTGGGGGTAAAGCCTTCATTTGTCTCCCATAGCATAGTTGGTGACCATCGATGGCCACTCCCAGTTCCGGCATCAATGGCAACCATTGATGGTAAATGCACAATGGCCATCCTTGGAAGGAACAGAGCTCTTGAATAGGGAGTACTGAACAGAACCTGATCACCAGCAAAATAACTTAAACCCTTGCCATAAAACTGAATTACCATAATCTGAGCCTGGATCTATTGAATGGGACTGTAAACCAGTGGACTCACTATCTCCCTTCACTGCCTTCTGTGATATAAGTAAGAATCTAAACACATAGAAAGATCAGAGCAATACTTTCATTGTCTCTCTGTATATTGTATATATTTCGGAACATGCAGGACTTTCCATTTTCTAGCATTGGCCTGATTCCATGTTCTAGAGCAGTGGTTCCCAACCCTGGTCCTCAAGTACCCCCAACAGTGCACGTTTTCCAGGTCACCCAGCAGGTGCACTAATTATTCAGTCACATTTGAAAAGATCCACAGGTGGAGCTAATTATGTCACTTGTGATTCTGTGTGGAGACCTGGAAAACATGCACTGTTGGGGGTACTTGAGGACCAGGGTTGGGAACCACTGTTCTAGAGCGTTAATTCATGGATTACCTGTTTAGTAGTGAGAGACTGTCAGTTTAGATCTCATGCATCTGTTTCTGTTTGTACCTTGGAACCTTTCCCCCTTCATATTCTTCCTGCATAAGAGACTTTACAGCTGCTGTACCTACAAAGGACCGGAGAAAAAGGCCTCTATACTTGTTCCTATTTTCTTTTTCACAGTCTTTACTTTTATACTGTACGATTTCAACTTGCAAATCCTGCCTCTTAGTTCCTCAGATGCGTCATAATTTCTCTCATTGCATTGTGTTTTTAGACTCCTGGCCTCAGTCAATAGATCAAATATTGTTTCTATTTTTCATGCACGTCAAATACCTCACAAATGTTTTGCTTATGTACTTAACGTTATTATACAGAAATTCTTGTTCGCTTTCAGTACCAAAATCTTGCATGCATGCCTATTAGCAATGCCAAAGACAATATGGGCCACATTTAACAGATCATATATCGCAGGTAGCTTGCTGTGTCAAGTGCAAAGAATTGCATGCCTGGATCATAGGCAAATCATTAGCCAATCATGAGTGTGGATAAAATGACCGTATCCCAGTGCAGGAAGGAAGCTGATGACTCATTTGTAGATGTATGAAGTAATGATAAGGTTGTGATTAAATGCCTGGTACTTTTTCACTGGCCAATCAGCTCCTAATGGTCTCTTTTTAAACCCAGCCTGCAACTTAGCAGTCAGGAGCTGATTGGCCGGTGATAAAGTACCAGACACTTTATAACTTCTCCTCCAATATCACTGCTTCTTACATCTATCCCTCAGTTCCTTCCTCAGCTGTCTGAGAGAAAAGTGTGACACTGCTGAGCGGTAACACTGCGGAGCTGATGCTGGCGCGATCTCATTGCCACTTATACCGTAGAGTATCAGACTGCAGTCTGTCACCACTACAAGTGTGAGTCACTGTTACATACCCAATGCATTACGCTTAGAACAAGTTGCTGCATAGTCACTGTCTCTGCCTTGCTGTGTATGTGCGGATCCTCCTGCTGCTGCAGAACCTCTTCTACCTTTTACTACTGTTGTCTTATGAATATGCAATAACCAACATTTTGATTATATTCTGTTCTGTGGATTAACATCACCCAAACATCGAAACACTCTGCCAACACATAGGAATTCAGGATAGATGAGAATAGCTACATCACTATATACACGGTTAGCACGCACTCTCCAAATATTGCCTACGTTTAAGTCCATGACTACTTAGCTTAGCACCTTCAGCAGTGAGTGGAGATGGGACTGAAATGAGTACAACTCTGCATTAAGAAAATATTTTGGCAATTGGCACACAGACCACTTTACACATACCATTTTGTACAAAGAGTTCAGCTTGTCTGCCATGCAATTTTCCCTTTCGCCATAATTGTATCCTGTAGCCCAGGTGGTGACTGTGGAGTCCTAAACCAAGAGTTCTTAACTGGTTTCATTCCATCGACCCCTTTGGCACTCTAGTGAAGCCTATGGGACACTTACATAAAATAAAATATTAAACTTTATAATGGAAACTAATTTTACTGAAATAAAATTAGGAAAAATTAAATTAAATGTGTAATGTTGACATATGGTGGCTTTCAAAATCATTTCACCGTCTAAAAGTCAATATATTTGTCTGTATTAATAGTGACACAACATAGAGTGTTTTAATCAGAATTTTTATTGCAAACTGATAGTCTTTTTAAGTAAAATGTCAAATTCATAATTCATTATTTGTCTGCACAATTTTTGTTTCAAATAAAAACAAGATGTTACAAGATCAATGAGTTTATCTTTGACAAGGTCAATATTTTTAATGCAGTTTATTTCAGAAATAAAAGGATAGCAATATTTGATTCAAGAATATATATATAGATATTTTGAAAGCATTACAATCCTTTCTCATTTGAATGAAAATGACAGAGTTCATAAGATTATCGTGGTAAAGCATTCTTCCAGCATTTAGAAATTTGCAATGATATCATCCTCTAATCTCTTTTTCCAAGGAAAGCCTTTTATTTTTCATCATTAGTCATAATGGTGACTTTAGGACCTTAAATTGAAAAAAAAAATCCTTTTCATTTTCAGAATAAATGAAAGATCTGTTGTTAGGGCCTGATTCAGGTTTCTCAGCAATAAAGAAAACAACTGGACAAACCCATGTTGCCCTTCATGTAAGACAAATGTAATGTACAGATTTGGGTGGGTTATTTAGATTTCAGATTGAACACACCTCACCGAAATCTAAAGGCTCCCATCCACTAGTGCACTATGGAAACTTTTTATGTCATTCCGAAGCATTTCTGCGATGGATCACATAAAACGTGACACAGAGCATGTCACTTACCTGGTCCACCTGTCCAGCAATAACCAGCCCTGGTCTCATCGCCAGAAGTTGGGGCCCCCCGGAATTTCTGAAACCCGCACCGGGCTTTTGACCCGACCCTGGTTCCCAAAACACAGGGGACAAAATGACTAGGGGTCTCCCATATTTTAAACCAGCACTGGGCTCAAACAGGCAGCAGGCTAATGCCACACCCGGGGGACACTTTGGACATAAGGTCCCTCGGCTAAAGTATCACCTCTGGCTTTCCGCTCAGGCCAGGACTACAAAGTCAAATGGGGTCAACCACATACTTGACCCAGCTTGACTTTCCAATCAAGATCAATTAGCAGCTCCCTCTATAGGTGGCAAGTTTAAAAATGTAACACCACTAACATTTATTAGTGGTGAGAACCACTAATAGAAATCCATGTTATTCTCATAGCATGGATGTCAATTAGGCGTGGAGCTCCCCCAGAGCTCTGCTCCTGATTGGCTGAGGGGGTGGGAACCCCTAACTTTCAGGGAGGAGCAGCAAGTGTAAACATACTTGATGCTCCTCGGTCCACTTTGGTGCTGGGTACTTTGGGTTGTTGTTTTTCATTGCATGGACCCTACTTTGGCCCGAAGAGGATGCAATATTTGCCGGAGGACCTGGTGAGTGTTATTTACTTCAACAGATTCCCCCTGTTAATATTCTACATGGACAAGTGGACCGATCCTTCAGGTCAAGGCAGGGGAGTATTGGATGTATGGGCTTAGTATGTGTTAAATTGTGTTGGGCAATTGGTTCTGCTGTGGAACTAAGAGTCCTGCATGCTGGGACTTGTGGTTCTGCAAGTCCCAGCATGTAGGGGAGGCTTGCTGCATCTCATAGTTCCGCAGCAGAACCCAATAGTTGTTGACTCTATTTTTACAACAATGGAATCAGGACGGTGCCCACCGCCCAGGGGCACCTGTGACAGCCTCAGGCTTCAGCCCAGACAGGGGTGCCTTGGATGGCGGAGACCCCTTTATTGGGTGGTCTCTGCTCCCCGGGGATCCTAGGATCTGGTGCCCCAGATGCTTTGGCAGGGAACCTTATGTCCAAAGTGTCCCCCGGCTTTGGCATTAGCCTGCTGGCCTGGTGCTGGTTTTCAAAATATGGGGGACCCCTAGTCTTTTGTCCCCTGTATTTTGAAAACCAGGGCTGGGCCAAGAGCCCGGTGCTGGTTTCAGAAATTCAGGGGGACCCCACAGTGGCGTAACCACATATCCAGCACACCCCCCCCCCCCCCCCGCCGGGAATTTTGGGTGCCACCCCCATAAGTTAACACCCCCCCCAAAAAAAGTTAACACAGTCCTTACCCCATTGCCGCCGCCTCTAACCCCGGACACGCAGATCTGTAGGGTCCCCGGCTCTCCTGGCTACGGCTGCTAATAAAAAGTGACACTCAGAAAATGTCTGCCCCATAATGCAGACAGTTTTTAAGGATGCTAGAGAAGGCGGCGGCCTCCTCTAGCAACCTTAAAAATGGTCTGCTGTATGGGGGCAGCCATTTTCCAAGTGTCACTTTTTATTAGCAGCTGTAGCCAGGAGAGCCGGGGACCCGACAGATCTGCATGTCCAGGTTTGAGGCGGCGGCAACAGGGTAAAAAGGGGGAAGGGTGTTAACTTTTCTGGGGGGGGGGGCAGGAGCCGGGACCCGACAGAAGCGCCAGCGGGTAATTATAGCGCAGCAGACCCCCCCTGGCGCCCACACCTTTTCGGGGGCTGCAGGACTATAGTTACACCACTGGGACCCCAACTTCTTTTATCCCTTGAATTTCTGGCACCAGGACCGCCTCGATGATCTCGGCGCTAATTATTTCAAGGCAGCATGTCAGGTTTTTATTTATTTATCTTTTTTTTTTTTTTTTACATACAGAAGCCTGCAAGGATCTAACTGATCTGTGCAAGCTTCAGCCAAATACGCTAGGAAAATTTGTGTATTTTCCTGTTGTATTTTATGCTGAAGTGCTGAATTTGTAATCACTGTTTGACTGAATGGTGATTTCATGTGTATTCTTTTGATAGGTTATTCATTCGTATTGATATACTCTCATGAATACAAATTAAAACATAGGTCGTAAAATGGGAAAATACACCCGTATTTCAGCCTTTGTAAATGCAGAAATTACGAATTTACAAAAAAATAAGCTACACATGGCTACGAATACGCCAATTTGTAATGTAACATGTATCCTATGTGATCTTGCCTCCTGGCAGCTGCCGGATGAGATTGCTAGGTACCGCATGTAATACCTCGCCCTTGTCGATGAGGGCCTTAAGACTCTCTGTATGTTACATTTGCCGAACCTGCAGTGCAACATGGTTGTTTTTGTTTTTTTGCTTTGCTAACAAACCTGAATGAGGATTTTAGTTCAAACATGCTTCAAGAAAGTCAGAAAGCTTTTGTGTCATAGAGAAGCCACCCCATTTTAGATGATCCAATTATTCAGAGAACTGCTTCTGATAACGTTGATGACTTTTAAAGCTGCTGAAAAATTACTTTCAGAGTTGTTGGAAAGTCTTTATTTCCAGTACTTGTCTGTGCAAGACTTAATGAGTGACAACAATTTGAGATGCTTTTTTTTCATTAAATTTGCAAACCAGATGTATTCTCAAGCACCGCAGGAGTTCCATGTGTGAAATGGGAATGTAGCTTTCTTTCCAGTCAAAATTTTGTTTGGCAAATAAAATAAAAACTTTTTACCATTGCCAAAATGTCAACAACTTCTGCCGTTTCCAAGGTGCTCCCAAATGACAATTCCTCTGATTGCGTCAGCATGCACAAAGCAAACATAAGCAAGGAGTTATCTACATTGACAGATGTCTGTATCCAGGGCTTGATTCAGAGATTTAAATAAATTGAATAATTACATAAATCTCTGATATTTAATGATGAGCACAAGAGCTGCACTGTGCCTGTGCATATCATTAGATGCAGTGTCCCAAAAGTCAGTATGATGGTGCTATTAGTGGTGTTTGTGACCAGGGCTTAAAGTGGTCATGGAGAGGTGGTGGAACTCACTTTACCTGCCTCCCCCCCCCCCCCACACACACACACACACATATCCGAGCAGGTGTTCAGTGCCCCCTGAAATTTATAAATGTGAGCCCCAATACCCAAACACTCCACTAGCCAAAAGCAGTTATAGAGTAGTGCACCAAAAAAAGTGTTGTGATATCACAAAAAATGTGTAACAACTCAATAGTACCCCATTTCATATTATGCCACATAGTAGAACAATCCAATTAATGCTACACAACACATATAGTGACCCACATTCATTTACACCTCACGTAGTGACCCATTTTCACATTACACCTCACTTAGGGCCTTATTCTAGTTCACTCTTAGAGGCAAATTCCTTCTCAAATGGACAAAACCATGTGCACTGCAGGTGGGGCAGATATAACATGTGCAGAGAGAATTCGATTTGGGTGGGGTTTTTCTTTAAAGTGAGATCTATATTAAAGTGTAAAAATAAAGCAGTCAGTATTTTCCCTGCACAGAAACAATATAACTCACCCAAATCTAATTATATCTGCACATGTTACATCTGCCCCCCCTGCAGTGCACATGGTTTTGTCCATCTAAGAAGGAATTTGCCTCTAAGAGTGAACTAGAATAAGGCCTTTAGTGATCCATATTCACATTACACCTCACGTAGTGACCCATATTCACATTACAACTCATGTACTGACTCATATTTACATTACACCTCATGTAATGACCCATATTCACATTATACCTGACGTAGTGACCCATATTCACATTACAACTCATGTACTGACTCATATTTACATTACACCTCATGTAGTGACCCATATTCACATTATACCTCACGTAGTGACCCATATTCACATTACACCTCACGTAGTGACCCATATTCCCATTACACTTCACGCAGTGACCCATATTCAAATTCCATGTACTGACTCATATTCACATTACACCTCACATACTGTAGTGACCCATAGTCACAATATAAAACATGGTAGTGTCCCTTATACACATAATAATGTCCACTGTCAACAGTCCCATTATACACTAATTAACCCCTTTCTTCCCCTCCGCAACTCAAATACCCACGCTCCTGGGTATAAGGTCAGACCTCCCCAGCCCCCAAGTGGTGGTCAGCTCCGCCTCCTCTTCCTTCTCCTGTGGTCAGATGCAGTGTAATCACCAGGGAGGCGGGGGTGGTGGAGCTCCCTAAATAAATTCCCCTCATCTGCAGTAAGTGAGGGGTGGGGTGAGGAGGATGAGGGGAGGGGTGAGGAGGATGCAGCGCAGCTGCCGGGCGGCTTCTAACTGCATTCTCTGGCTGCATGGCATGCGGGTGTGGGTGAGGGGATGCAGTGCAGCTGCTGTGCGGCTTATAATTACTTCCCGACTGCAGGGAGTGAATGGTGTGGGGTGGATGCGGCGCAGCCACCGGGCAGATTGTAATCACATTTCCTGTGTCACGACCACCATGGCTGCTACCCAGTTCCCCTATGCTATGCCTAGCCCTTAGACTTATGTCAGCGTGTCTCCTGTCACAGCGCCCACCTCCGCTCCTGTTCCTTGTGCTGGTGGTGTGCATACTCTCGCACTGTTACCACCAGCCTTGGTTCCGTCGCCTCCGCTGGTAGCAGCCATGTTTTGGATCCGTCAGCCTATACTGTGCGGCTCCACCTAGTGCTGTCAAACAGCCATCCAATCACCGCACAGCTCACCCTTCAAGTACTGACTTGCCGGGCAAGACCGGCAGTCAGTACAATGATGTCCATACCTATGCATCATTGCTCACTCCTGGCTGTCTGTAGCATTTCCTACAGTTCCTGCTCCTCTGGTGAAGTCGTCCTCTACTCCTGCTGATCGTCTCACTGCTATACCTGTGTACCACGGAACCTGCTTCCGCCTTAACGGACTGGATAAGGTTATCCCCCAAAGAGGTATTATCTTTCTCCTCACTCCTGATGGTTATTCTCCATGGTTACTCCTGGTTCTGCAGCCACGATCCTATTCAGCAAGGTCATTCGGACTTCATCATTATTTCCTCGTCCAATCCTTCAATACTTTACCCAACCATCCAATTATTCTTCCAATCATCCAATCTTCATCCAATCATCCAATTATTCTTCCAATCATCCAATCTCCATCCAACCATCCAATTATTCTTCCAATCATCCAATCTTCATTCAACCATCCAATTATTATTACAATCATCCAATCTTCATCCAATCATTCAAGTCTTTGTCCAATCATCCAATTCTTCAACCATTCTTCAATACTTCTTTCAATTACCAAGAATCTTCAACTTCTTCAATCATTGACTTTTATCATACCAAAAACTACAGTATTATTATTGTGCCATTATTACAACCTGTACCGCAGTATCTTCATTAAATAAGATTTTACTTTATCTCATTGCTTTACTCCCTTCTGTCGTTAATGCAACAACCTTATATTAAAGCACCCAGCCTCCGTTACACTCCAGCTGGTGCTTCACGAAACGTGACATCCTGGCTGCAGTGAAGTGAGGGAGGGAGGAAGTGCAGCGCAACCACCAAGGACTATATTAATGACTTCCCCCAACTGCAGGCAGGGAGGGAGTTTGCGGCTGGCGAAAATCCGGACATAACTTTTAGTCCGGGGGAGAGGTGAGCAGAGTGGAGTACCACACGATTTACATGGAGGTTGGCGCATAGTGGAAAGAAGCTGGCCTTCCCCATCAGACTGCCTTCTCCTCATCCACTGCAGTCAGTGCTGCTGTTGGTGGGTGGGCGGACAGAGGCGGAACTGTTTTGCCTCAAATTTGATCTGACGGAATGCAGTTCTGCCCTCGTTCAGGCCCACTTTAACCCCTGTTTGTGATGTTACTGAAAACAGAGGTGATGGACTAGTTTTTGGGGTTGCAACTAATTTTGCACAGTTGCAGCATACAATTATGCAGCAGCGGTGTCATTTATGTCCACCAAAGAATTCACTCCCAAGGCTATCAATGACCCGAATGAAGATGTTAAAATAAATATAAACTGTTTTTGAAGATATCACATCATTTAATAAGGGAACTGATTCCTTTTCCACAAACCAGCTCGACCAATTCTAATGCACATGGCTTTCCAAAAGAGTGGAAATTAAAAGCACACAGTGGAATATGCAAACATTTCACTTAATCCTGCATCTAGCAATATAGTAATAATGAGAAACGCAACAGGTCAATTAAAGAGTAATACTTTTAATGTACACAAATACATAAAATTATAACAGTATTATTAATTAAGACCACAGTTCACCTTTAAAAGGTTAAATGAGCAGTTAAACTAGCATATGAACAGTCTCTGATTGGAGGGGGAAATTAAGAGTATAGAATTCCAAAGGACTAGTAAACAATTTAGTAGATATTCCACTATTCACACTAATCTTTTACTGAGAGCTTTTCTACAATTGTGCCCGCTATTGTGTGTAAAAAATCTAGCAATAGTTTAACGTGGCAAGGTACAAAAACATTTACAGAGATAACAAATTAATTTGTTGCAATTAAATACATAAAAACTCTTTGGGTAAGAAATTGGCACACCTGAATTCTGAAACCGGGTGGTGTTAAGAGAGGAAGAAGCCCGTATGCAGCATCCAACATCTGTGCTCCCTCCTCTATACCGGCAGTAGCGCGAAGGGCTCAGACTCTAATGCATATACGCAAATCTACTGGAAAATGACAGATCGGCCATTTTACTGGCAATTTCTGCAACAATGAGGACATTGGAGTAGGACTCGTGTTAGGTAAGTATAAAAAAAAAATGTGTGCAATCTGTTCGATGTGGGTCCCTGGACTATATATACACCATTGTCTGCAACCCTAAAAGCCCCCTTCTGTTGCATAACCTTGTTTAGTACCCCCCCACACACACACACACACACACACACTCAAAGTCTTCTCCTAGCCTCAACCTAGGGCCTAACCCTAGGTGGAAATGTGCGTTAAGATCAAGTTTATGTACATCTCTGAATCAGGCCCATAGTGATTGTTGATATACTTACTGAATGACTCTATAGGTGTCTGCCCATACTTACCCCTGCTCCACCTATCTAAGCACAGGGAGACTTCTGCATAAGATAGATAGAATTTTCTTGATTTGATTTTTCCTCTTGACTGAACGAAAATGGCAGTTCAGTCAAATTAGTTCAATCTGTTTTCCAGTGTTTGAAAGCAAATAGCGAATTCCATTTAATCCCATCCCTTAACAGACAAATTGGATGATTTGGTGAAATATGGTCTGATGTACGGCCAGCTTAATTATTATATGGGATTCAGTAATAAAGCCCGGCGGTCGAAATACCGATGCCGGAATCCCGACAAGTGGGGCTGTGGATCCCCCCCCCCCTTGATGCGTTCGCCATGCAGTGGGCCCGGTGCCTCGCTACGCTCGGCACACTTTTCTCCGTCTATGGGTGTTGTGGACACCCATAGAGGGAGAAATTGTTGGGATTTCGGCGGTAGGGATTCCGGTGTTGGTATTTCGACCACTGGGATTACGACCGCCGGGATTTTAACTCCATCCGAATATATAAATGGATCAGTGATGCAACTAAAAATTTTATACCCCCTGCCAAAAAAAAAAAGTTTCCCTATACATTAATTAGAGTTTTTTAACCTACATGTTTGTTGCAAGGGCTTTCTTGCTCATTGCCTGGTGTTTCAGGCTCATTGCCAGGTGTTTCAGGCCTGTTGCCAGGGATTACATGCTTGTTGCCAGGGGTTACATGCTCTTGCCCATTACCAGGGGTTACATGCTCGTTGCCAGGTGTTTCATGCTCGATGCAGGGTTGTTGCCAGGAGATTACATGTGCATTGCTAGGGGTTAGGTGCTCACAGCGCCCACACTTTTGGGTAGCACTGTACATGCTGCACTCCCCTGACAGATGCTAGAAGTCCAGTAGAAACTCTACCATTTGACTCTGCATTACTACTTCACAGCACTGAGGTCATGGGTTCAATTACCACCATGGTCCTAACTGCTTGCATGGGGCTCCTCCAGGTGGGATACGGTCATTAGGTCTACACCAACTAGGCTGACAAGCATTGGGTCCACACCACTAGGTCAAAAGGCAGGAAGGTCGACATGGGTTTAGGTCGACATGGACAAAGGTCAACATGTCATTAGGTCGACACAAGCATCATGTCCACATAGGCTAGGTCGACAGTCAAAGTGTCGACATGGGGTTTTTCACTGTTTTTTTGAGCCGACATGTGCCGACAGGCGGTATTTCATGCCCTACCATCCACTGCCGAGTGTAGCGTGGCACCGTGCCCGAAGCATCACGAGCGATGCGGTGCACTTCAAACTGTGTCCATGTTAACTGTGTCGACAATAGGCTAAAAAAACAGTGAAAACCCCATGTCAACCTTTTGACTGTCGACCTTGCCCATGTCGACCTAATGCTTGTGTCGACTTAATGTCCTGTCGACCTTGACCCATGTCGACCTAGACCCACGTTGACCTTGCTTCCTGTTGCTTGTTGCTTGTTGACCTAGTGGGTGTAGACCTAACAAACCACACCCCTGCAGGTACACTGGTTTCTTCCCACACTCCAAAAATACACTGGTAGGAAGGTAATTTGCGCCCAACAAAAATGAACTCTTGTGTGTAAGTGTGTGATAATGGGCCAACTAAATTGGCCAAGTGGTTCATAACAGCCAGGGCTTAAAGTGGTCAAGCAGAGGTGGGGGAACTCATTTATCTATACCACCTAATTACACACCCTCTCCTCCCCCCATTAGGCAGAGACAGGGCCATTGGTAGGGTTTTTGGCATCCCCCTGCAAACTAGAATGCTTTTCTGTGAGAATTACTGTGCAGGGCCAATGTGGAGGTTAAAATGTTCCACCTCACTATGGGGGTTATTTTGGTTCCCTCTTTCTGACAAATTCCTTCTTAGATGGACAAAACCATGTGCACTGCAGGTGGGGCAGATGAAACTTGTGCAGAGAGAATGAGATTTGGGTGGGATTTTACTTCAAAGCGAGATCTATATTGCAGTGTAAAAATAAAGCAGCCAGTATTTACCCTGCATAGAAACAAAATAACTCACCAAATCTAATTCTCTATGCACATTTTACATCTGCCCCCCTGCAGTGCACATGGTTTTGTCCATCTAAGAAGAAGTTTGTCAGAAAGAGAGAACTAGAATAAGGCCCTATTAGAGGTGGTGGAACTCAGTTCCACCCCGTTCCCCCTCACTTAAACAGCCATCAAATTTGTATGTCTTTATTTATATTGTCCTATATCTGTTACTCATTGTAGCACTTTTGTATTGTGAAATATACAGTACTACACAAACTGATATGGAATTTAATAGAATGGTGGTTTACAGTAGTGTGGTCTCATTGGTTAAATACAACTTCAGTAATAATAATCAAATAAGACTCCAATTAAAGACTGGGATGTTGCTTATTAAAGAAGAAAGCTAAGAACTGCATTATTTCTGCTCAACACACACATAAATAGTCATATCCAAAATTACACTGCAGTGAAGTATGACTAACTCACCATGTGCCAAATGAATCCAGAAATTGCACATTAAAAGCAGATGTAGCAATTTTACTTCGCACACTAGAACATAATAGGGCAATTTTTTGCAATAAAATAAACATGTGATGCAGCACATACAAATTATGTAGGCAGAATCTAGTTATTCACTTAGGGGTCTATGTACTGACCCTTGTAGAGAGATAAGGCAGAGAGAAATAAAGTACCAACCAATTAGTAACTGCCATATTACAGTGTGGGCCAGATGCACTTAGCTTCAAAGTGATAAAACGGAGAGTATCAACAGCCAGCCATTCAGCTCCTAACTGCCATGGCACAGGCTGTGTTTAAAAAATGTCAGATAGGAGCTGATTGGTTGGTCATTTATCACTCTCCATTTTATAACTTTTGAAAGCTTAGTGCATCTGACCCTGTGTTTGAAAGATTAGTTAGAAGCTGGTTGGTAGGTATTTTATCTTCATCCACTTTATCTCTCTCCACATAGACCCCTTAGTCTTGTATTTAAATATCAATCCATATTTAAAGCTAGATGCCAGTAGTCTGCAAGAAATGTACTAAATCATGTTCCTGTTTTTGACCCATTTAAACCCTAATACTATTTTTGTACAGATGCATAAAAGTTGTCTATTATAACAGAAAGTTACTGAGTAAGGGAATTATGCACACAGGAGTATGTTTTATGACAGGAGTGAAGAGTTTTACGTAGAGTATAACGCAAGCAGTATTTAGACCAGCAGAGGGCAGCACAGATTTAGCTAGTAGACTCCTCCTGCTTAGCAAAACAGTCCACACAGTTCGCAAAGCCTGCATAAAACCTCCAGCATAAAAAGGAGGGGGCTATGACACACGTCTGGAGAATTTAACCTCTACATTATTTGTGACAAAACTATTGTGCATCTACAGTACAGTATAGTGTGTGGTTGAGGTCAGTCCCCACATTGAATAGTTTCCAAGCTATATACACAGCCATTGAAGCAGTTCGTTAATTCCCTGTGTTCTGTCTGCATCAAGGGGTCACCTGCAATATAAAATATAATGTTACATTTACTGTAGCCTACTTGGCTAATCCAAAAACTCCCAACTGTCCCGGTTTTCACGGGGCCAGAAGTGTCCGATGGTGGTGTGTTTGTGTGGTGGTGGGGGGGCAGTTGGTATTCCCCCATGCCTGCTGCTGCTTGGCCCAGCAGAGCAGCGGTGAGTAGACAATGTGCGCATGCGCACAGCATCTATTCCCAGAGATAAAGGGGCTGGGGGCATGGCCAGCAGTTCACACAATGCTGGAGCCGCAAAAACAGGGGTGTGGTCTCATGGGAGCGACATGATTGGTAGGCCATGCCCCCTGGCCACTAGGCCATGCAATCAAATTTCAGGCACATGCAATCAGAAAGTTGGTAGGTATGGCTAACTAGATCCATAGATCCACTGGTGCCTCAGTAAATACTGTATTTGTGATCATTTGTGTGAGGGCGAGTTTTGTGTTTAGATTTGGGTTACAACCCCAAGATATCGCTTTATTGTATACACATATTACAAAATAGGATTGTCAGATTTTCAAACTTTTTCTGGTCCCAACATGTTGTAAATGTTCATTACCGTCACTTAGAAATGTCCTTTTTAAAAAAAAGAAAAGCACTGTTTTTTTTCAATGAAGATAACATTAAATAATTCTGAAATACACTCTATACATTGTTAACTCCTGTGTTCTAACATTGTGTTTGCTAATTGCATTAGAAGACTAATGGATGATTAAAAAACCCTTGAAAACCCTTGTGCAATTATGTTAGAACAGCTGAAAATGGGTTTGCTCATTCAAGCTCATTCTGCGCAGTGACGTGCAGTGAGGAGAGAGACTGGTGAGGCTCTGTGGCCCCATTTTTTAAATGGGAACGAGTCCCGCCTGCCAAAGCCCGATACATCGCCTCAAGTAGCAGTATCTCCTCTGCCGCCGCTGCTAATGCTCAATAGTGAGAACTTTGATGACTACCCCCTAAGTATGTAAAATACAGTGTGTATATTATATAGAAGCAGTGATGAAATGGACTGCTTCTACAGTTTATATATACTGTACACAGTATTTTCTATTCAGATGGTGTGATAGACCATAGTAAATGGTCCCCCTAATCTGTGAGTGATGGTTGCATGAAGGATTCAGGAAAAACTTTCCTGATACTGCAGCTCCCTCTGGAACCCATTCCCTCTGCCCCAACACACAGACCTCAGGTCACAGCACAGCCCCATCAATCATTATATACTATATGCAGTTGCGTAGCTATCGTGTGGCAGCCCCCGCAGCCGCTTGGGGGAGCGGGTCTGTGGTGGGCGCCCGGCACAGGATAGCTACCGCCACTATGTCAGAGTCATGTGTCAGCGGCACCCGTCACTGACATTAGGCTGCCGCAGCCCGCAGGACTCCCCCCTCACTTCTGTGCAGCAGCGAGGATGCGGACAGCTTGCAGCATTGTAGCGCTATGTGCCGTCGGGGCAGGAAGCGCTGCTGATATGAAAAGGCCGGCTGGACACTGACTAACTTAGAGAATTCAACCAGTCAGTGTCCGGCCGGTCTTTTCATATGAGCAGCACTTCCTGCCCCGACGGCACATAGCGCTACAATGCTACAAGCTGTCAGCCGCGGACGCTGTCTGCTGTAGTGGCGTGTTTATTTGTGTGAGTGCTGCCGCTGCTACCAAGTACCCAGCAGTTGGCTTTTCACAAGCCAACGGCCGTGGCTCCCCAGGACCAATTTTCCAGCTCCTCCCTCCGGTGTGTGAGGACTTGTTGCAGCTTAATTGCCTGCCAGCTGCTGGATATAAGGTAACTCCACGGCACTGGGAGCAACTGGGGGGGCGCCTAAAAATAGTTTGGCTTGGGGGAGCAAAATTTATAGTTACGTCACTGACTATATGGCTGAATGATCCTAGAAATGCTGCTGAGCTGAGGTTGTACAGATAAGGGATAGGGGCTGACCTTGTCCTGTTTAGTGCACTGGATGTAGGGATAAATCAGGGACAGAGACAGACTGTGCTACTTATCAGTCTGAGGTGATAAGATATAGGACAGGACACAGACTTTTACACCTGAAATGCTTTGCTTGCTGGAGCTGAGGCTGGCTTACGGATAGAAAGTGGAGAAAGTCAGTGAAGAGAGAGAGAGGAGGAGCAGGCAGGGCAAAGTGGATCTTATTGGCCGGGATTCGGGAGAGCTCTCCTATCTCTGCAAAGTGCTGCTGCTGGCTCACTCCTGTCTGTCTAGCTTACCAGAGGCGTAACTAGAACTTTGTGGGCCCCATAGCAAAAATTATAATGGGGCCCCCCCTAACTCAGGTCTCTACCAGTGCGCATCCCGCCGTGTGTGGTCACCATTAGTGTGAACAGAAAAAAATGTGCCCCTCCAATATATATTTTCTAAAATAAAGAATGGACAGATTCTATAAAAAAAAGTATGTGGCCTCGCTTCAAAGGGTAAGGCCCCACACAAATTATGCCACACCGCAAAGCCCATTGAACATTATGAGACACACCGCAAAGCTCGTTACACATTAGGAGACACACCGCAAAGACCCTTACACATTATGAGACACACCGCAAAGCCCATTGCACATTAGGAGACACACCGCAAAGCCCATTACACATTGTGACACACCGCAAAGCCCATTACACATTGTGACACACCGCAAAGCCCATTACACATTGTGACACACCGCAAAGCCCATTACACATTGTGACACACCGCAAAGCCCATTACACATTATGAGACAAACCGCAAAGCCCATTGCACATTAGGAGACACACCGCAATGCCCATTGCACATTATGAGACACACCGCAAAGCCCATTGCACATTAGGAGACACACCGCAATGCCCATTGCACATTAGGAGACACACCGCAAAGCCCATTGCACATTAGGAGACACACCGCAAAGCCCATTGCACATTAGGAGACACACCGCAAAGCCCATTGCACATTAGGAAACACACCGCAAAGCCCATTGCCCATTACGCGACACACCGCAAAGCCCATTACACATTATGGGACACACCGCAAAGCCCATTACACATTATGGGACACACCGCAAAGCCCATTGCACATTATGGGACACACCGCAAAGCCCATTGCACATTAGGAGACACACCGCAAAGCCCATTACACATTATGGGACACACCGCAAAGCCCCTTACACATTAGGAGACACACCGCAAAGCCCATTACACATTATGGGACACACCGCAAAGCCCATTACACATTATGGGACACACCGCAAAGCCCATTACACATTATGGGACACACCGCAAAGCCCATTGCACATTATGGGACACACCGCAAAGCCCATTACACATTATGGGACACACCGCAATGCCCATTACACATTATGTGACACAACGCAAATCCCATTACACATTATGTGACACACCGCAAAGCCCATTACACATTAGTAGAAACACAGCAAAGCCCATTGCACATTAAGTGACACACTGCAAAGCCCGTTACACATTATGGGACACACCGCAAAGCCCATTACACATTAGGAAAAACACACAAAGCCCATTACACATTAAGTGACACACCGCGAAGCCCATTACACATTGTGACACACCGCAAAGCCCATTACACATTAAGTGACACACCACAAAGCCCATTACACATTAAGTGACACACCACAAAGCCCATTACACATTAGGCAACAATTACAAACTTACCGCATTTCTGTCCCACGCTGCTCCTCAGTCACCGCGGCTCCTCTCTGCTTCACAGGTGTGGGAGTATGAGAGGCCTGTACACCAGCATGTGGGAGCATAGGGGTCCATTTAATTATGCAACAGTAGCAGGTGTGCGTGCTGCTGCAGGGCCACCATCAGGAAATGGAAAATGGGACTGGTGTCTCAGGCCCAAAGACCCCCGGGCGGCATAGAAGGAGATTGTGGAGCCAGATACAAAGCTCCTGAGCTTCAGAAGACCGGTGTTACTTCCGCCCCTAGGACTGTCTGTCTCTGCTCTGACTGGGGACTGACTGAGTATGGCTGGCAGCCAAACTTGTAGAGACAGCGCAGCAGCATTTTGAATGTGCTGCTCTCTTGAAGTAAATCACAGCTCACGTACAGGCAGCCAATCAGGATGACTGCCTATATGTGAGCACTCACTGAAAGCAGCAAAGTCAAAATGCCCCTGCGCTGTCTCCAGAAGTTTGGCTGTCAGTCCCCGATCTGCTTGTCAGAGCAGAGACAGACAGTACTACGGGCGAAAGTAGCAGCAGGCTCCTGAAGCTCAGTCCATGGTTTCCTAGTGGGGACTGGAGCACGAGGAGCCTGTAGAGGAGTGGGGGTTGTAGGCGGCGGGGAGGATAGGGTATAGGCGGCAGCCGGTGGGGAGCAGGAGGTGGCGACTACTGTGGTGAGTGGCTGTACCTCTCTGTGGACACAGCCACCACCGCACATTACTGGGACTCGGCTGCGCATCGCCGTCAGTAGCACTGAATGAGAAGTGTAGCACTCCACTGCCGTGCCTGCGCTAGTGCGCTAGGCAGACAGTCCCTCCTCCCTCGCAGTCTGTCTTCCGGAATAGCGCCCCCGCCCATCCCCCCGCCCGGCTCCTTACTCTGCTCGCTGCTCAGCCTCTCTCCCCTCCAGCGAACAACATAATACAGCCGGCCGCGGCTCCCTTAAAAAAAAAAAAAAAAACTAAGCACGGTGCAGGGGAGTGCTTGCTGTCTATCGGGCCCCCCAGCCGCCGGGCCCCATAGCAGCTGCATCCCCTGCACCCACGGTAGTTCCGCCACTGTAGCTTACCCATCGGGGACTTCACTGTTGTGGGAGGGATTGATGCAGATTCCTGGACTCCAACTCCAGCACACAGTGGCAGCACATGGTATGGAGCTGTATTATGGGAGGTGATCTCCTTAACCAGCCCCTGCCCTCAACCCTGACAGCGGGTACTTGCTGTCAGTGTGTGACAGGCTGATCCGCTGTCCTATCACATCTGTCACAGTGACAGGGGTGTGCCTTGTATATGGGCTGAAGGCACGTCCCTGTCACTGATGCAGATGTCTAGGTGCAGCTTCCCCATTGTTTTTCAATGGGATTTGCAGCCTCTTTCTCTGCCCGTGATTAGCCCCGCCCCCGCTGCTGATAGGTTGCAATTGTAAGCAGGAGGCACAGCTCCCGCAGCCTCCCAGCCTCACAACAGTGTCCCAACTTATTATTTATAAAAACAAATTACAAATAAGATATTTATTACACTGTATATGTGTTAGAAATATCTTTGTATTTTTGTTAATCAATTATGACAGGTGAAGCACTGCCTCCCCTGCCTCCCCTGACTGCACGTCCCTGACTCTGCAGTTCATTAATTCTCTCTGTTCTTGCATGGATTTCCAATCCAAAAATGTACTGGTAGGTTATCTGGCTACTAACAAAATTAACCCTAAAATGAATGTGTGTGCATGTACATGTGGTAGGTGAAAATAGATTGTAAGCTCCACTGGAGCAGGGATTGATGTAAATGTTCAAATATTCTCTCTGTAAAGCGCTGCAGAATACAGTATGTGTGCGCTATATAAGAAACTGTTAATAAATATGTAAAAATAAATAGAGAAGCTATAAAACTGTCCTACCTTATTTGCATATCTGGAGCATTACATTTGTGGGTTCAATTATACTATTCAAATGGCCAGAAAAAGAGAACTTTCATGTGAAACTCAACAGTTTATTCCAGTTCTTCGAAATTAAATCTATTCTATGTGTAAATTGCAAAGAAACTGAATATATCCTACAACAGTGTGTACTACAGGCTTTAATCAATGTAGAAAGAGAAGTGCACACCTGAGCAAGAAGACAAGTACTTTAGAGTTTCTAGTTTGAGAAATAGATAACTCACAGGTCCTCAACTGGCAGCTTCATTATAAGTGCCCGCAAAACACCAGTGTCAACGTATACAGTGAAGAGGCAATTCTGGGATGCTGGCTTTCTAGGCAGAGTTTGAAGAAAATTATTGTCCAACCATTAGCGCTACCCTTAGTTTTCATAAAGTGCACACCACAATTTTTACAAAAAAGATAAATGAGAATACATGACCTAATAAATAGGTTCCCAGAAATTCAGTGGTCCACAGATTAATTTACTTAAGACCTGAAACAATACAAAATCGTCTCCAAACACCCTCAACCAAGAGATAATGGTGATTGGAGACAATACAGACAATAATTGGTGCAATACGTCTGGTATGAAACACAAATATTTATTCCTAAAAATACACTCATAAACAATGGAGGTATAAAGAGCATAAAATAATCCCTCAGGGCAAATGCTGCTGGGCTTATCCAAACATCACTCCTTCTCACCCACGATGTTACCAAGGAGCGGGGGTTGGTCAGATCCAGATGCCGGCTCAGGACACACCAACCTTGGAGGGGATACAGCAGCAAGGTCCACAGCAGGGGATAACACACTTAACGTGTTTTGGACTACTCGGTCCTTCATCAGAAGTGTGTTTGTAATGTGTCCTGAGTCCATACTTATACCCTTAATCATTAGTAGCAATATCCGGTATCTTTGTACAGCTGAGCACCGAGGTTCACGCCGCGCTCCGAGTTGTTGGTGACCGACAAAAACACCAATATTGTCACCACCTAAGCAGCATAACCCTGTGTCTTGCGCTCAGATCTGGGATTCATTTATTTGTCTGCCCTTTCTAGGCAGAGTGGCAAATAAAAAGACATATCTGAGACTGGCCAATAAAAGGAAAAGATTCATAAGGGCAAAAGAACACCGACATTGGAGAGAGGAAGATTTGAAAAAGTGTTATGGACAGACACATCAAAGTTTGAGGTGTTTGGATCGCAAAGAAGAACATTTGTGAGACACAGAACAAGTGAAATGATGCTGGAAGAGTGCCTGATACCACCTGTCAAGCATGATGGAGGTAATGGGATGGTCTGGGTCTGCTTTGGTGCTGGTATAGTTGGAGATTTGTACAAGAGAAAAGGGATTTTGAATAAGGAAATCTATCACTCCATCTTGCAATGCCATGTCATACCGCGCAGACAGCACTTGGTTGGAGCCAATTTCCTTCTCCAACAGGACAATGACCCAAAGCACACCTTCAAATTATTCAATAACTATTTAGGAAAGAAGCAGGCAGCTGTTATTATGTCTGTAATGGAGTGGCCAACGCAGTCACCAGATCTCAACCCTATTGAGCTGTTGTGGGAGCAGCTTGACCGTATGGTACACAAGAAGTACCCATCAATCCAATCCAACTTGTGGGAGGAGCTTCAGGAAGCGTGGGGTGACATTTCTTCAGATTAGCTCAACAAAATAACAGCTAGAATGCCAAAGGTCTGCAATGCTGTAATTGCTGCACAAGGAGCATTCATTGACTGAAGCAAAGTTTGAAGGACAAAATAATGATTTCAAATAAAAAAAATCATTATTTCTGAACTTGCCAGTGTCTTCACTATATGTTCTATTCATTTTTCAACTTATTTGATAAATAAAAGTCAGTTATACTGTGCTGTATGTAACAAAAATGGAATCACTTTATATACACATTTTACATCTGCTGTACAAAAGGAAATAGAGTTTAATACACTGGTGGGTTGCAGTATTATGATCTCATCAATAAAACATGGCGATCCATGCTGGTCACATAATACTTTAACCATAAAGAATGCCTCTCTCTTTAGTGACAGACTGTGATGTCTGCTTATTGAAGAAGAATGACTAGGAATGTGTTTGCTAATTGTTATTAAAACCATAATACATTTCTGGACACCACATTTCTAGAGACAATGACACACTTTACGGAGATAGGAGAAGTCCAAGACATAACATATTCCTTATGTTTAAAAGATTTAAAGTCCAGCTGCATTTTATATCAGGCATCAGCAGGGAGTAAATAAATGCAGAATAATGATTTGCTGCTGGTTTCTTGAGAATTAATTATAGCGGAGATGAGCATTTTATATTTGGTTTATTCCAACACATTGTTGTTTTACATATTCAGCTGCAATCATTTCCATGAAATAAATTATTAAGAGCAGATATCAGCTCTGGCTCTGCCTGGATTTGGTCTCCCAGTTGTTTCATTTTGTCATCTCCTAGCACTACAAAATACTGAGACTTGCCCAACTGTATTGTTTCATAAACTTTCTGCAGCCTATCAAGGGGCTGCTTTTCCGCCTGCTTCATTCATTGTTGCCATGGTTCCTGCAGAAGTCCCTCCTTCAAGATCCACATGCAGTTTTTCCAGTACAGTCTATCGGGATACGAACAAATACAGAATAAAAAACATAGGGGTTTATTCTAGTTCATTCTTTCTGACAAAATCCTTCTTAGATGGACAAAACCATGTGTACTGCAGGGGGGGCAGATGTAACATGTGCAGATAGAATTAGATTTGGGTGAGTTATTTTGTTTCTGTGCAGGGAAAATACTGACTGCATGATTTTACACTGCAATATAGATCTCACTTTGAAGAAAAACCCCACCCAAATTCTCTCTGCACAAGTTACATCTGCCCCACCCACAGTGCACATGGTTTTGTCCATCTAAGAAGGATTTTGTCAGAAAGAATGAACTAGAATATCCCCCATAGTTGCTACTTTGTATTCCCAAGTTATACTTACATCCAGGGCATTCTTAATTACTTGCAGTCTCCTCCCTCCAGGAGATATCAGCCATGTTCCTCATGAGGGGGCATGGAAGAGGCGGTTTGGGGTCATTGAGATGCGTTTGTATCGTAGCCCTGCCCAGCGTTTTACAATGCCCACATTATTGGCATAGTATAGTCTTTTATACTTTCCTGGGAGTGTCACCTGATTTTCGGGAACCCTTGGACTATTACGGGAGAGTGGGCAAGTAGGATCCAATGCCATCTTCTAACAGCACAGCCTATTAAACATGCAAAGGACAAAAATCACCAGGTTCAAGTGTGTAACAGAGCAAACTCGCCTGTGTAATATTTGGTGACATACTCATTATAATTTTCAATTGTCTCAGCAAAGCAGCGTGTGACAGGGGCGACTCCCAAATTCACCCCCACTGCAGGACACTGTCAGCTGCGCAGAGGCGGAGCTACCATTGGTGCAGCAGGTGCCATGCACCAGGGCCCATGAGGACTAAAGGACCCACTGTTCCCCCTGTCACCCTCTAACTGTCAATAACTGTTTTTCCCTGTCATACTCTGCCTTATCCTGCCACTCACAGCCATGTTGCATATTGGGAACTTGGGTTGGGGTGAAGGATTGGGGACCCAAATTATGTCTTCGCTACTTGGCCCACAACCCACAAGTTCCTCCCCTGCAGCCGCGGGTGGAACATGGGACAGTCACAAAGGGGGGGGGGGGGGGGGTATGCTACGTCTTTTGCTGTGCATGTGTGACCTGAGTGCAAAAACCATGTTGCACTTCAGGTGGCGCAGATGTAACATGTGCAGGGAGAGTTTAGATGTGGATAGGATATGTTAAAAATCAAATCTAAATTGCAGGGTCAAAATATAGCTGTCTAACATATATGGTTTACATGAAAAAGCAGCCAGTATTTACCCTGCACAGAAAAAATAGATAAATGTATCTGCTTCCCTTAGCATCATGATTTGTTCCATACACAAAATTATTAGCTTTTTAGTTTTAATGTATTTGGCCCTGAGCTCACGATTGCACACATTGGGCGTGATGTACCAAGCAGTTGTGCTACATCCTGCCACACATCTCACACATCTCATATGTGATTAGTATCGCAGAGGGCTGCTCTTGCAATAAGAGCTGCCCTCTGTGAAGAGGATGAACGGGTCTACACTGGGGTCGGGGTTGGCACGAGAGGGCTCAAAAGGTAGCCCACAGGCTTCTATGGGGTTACAACTGCTAGAGCTGGTATTACCCGCCGCAGCGAAGCCCCGGCGGTGGGGCTTTACTGCATATGAAAATGCAGTAAGAACCCCCGATAACTGTGTTTTTACCACATTTTCAGTTTAGTACATCGCGCCCATTGAGACTAGAGGATGCCAGAGGCACCCAAATGGATCACTCTTCATCTTCACAACCATATCACTTTCCAAAAGAAAGGATTGCGGGTTGGAATGGTTAACACCATTTGACACAGACAAGCTCCAAACACGCTCGGTTTTCGGAGCTTGTTGAATAAGTACCAAATGTTACTATTTTTTTTTTTTAAATAAGGTTAATGAAAAACATATTTAAACTGTTCTGCATTTATGCAATTAGATTAAAATACATGCCATTTTGTCTATGTTAACTTAAAAACGTGTCATAAAAGGGAAAATAATCTTCTACAAGCCAAAAACATATGGAAATGAACATACAGTATAAACACTTTGTTTTACCACGTTTTACCTAATTTGTCTCCATACAATAATTGTTTTCCATTATAATGCATATGTATTTGCTCCCAGTGAATTAGAAGGAATATCCCATTTAATTTAAAAGAGATATTGAGCCTGATTCTAACCTGATTGCTGCTGTGTGAATATTCACAGCAGGTGATTATCAATACACTGCACATGCGCTTGGGCCGCAATGCATGTGCGCGATACCGGGTAGCGAAGAAACAGCGGCGTAACTATAGCACCGCAGCCCCCGCCACCGCGGGGGGCGCTGTGCATGTGGGGGCGCCGGAGGCTGTGATGCTATAGTTAAACCCCCCCTCAATCCCCCGCAGACTTACCTATCGCGCTGGTCCCGGCGGCTCCGTTCTTCTGCTGAGGACCACCAGAAAATGGCCACCCCCATATAGCACACAGTTCTCTGAAACTGTCTGCTGTATGGGGGCGGCCATTTTCTGGTGGTCCTCAGCAGAAGAACGGAGCCGCCGGGACCAGCGCGATAGGTAAGTCTGCGGGGGATTGAGGGGGGGTTTGCATGGGCGGCGGGGTCGGGGTGCTTGGCGGGGCGGCGACGGGGGGGGGTGCCCCCCCCCCTAATGGCGGAAGAAATCCTGCTAGTTTTCCTTCACAAGGTGATTGACATGAAGCCGGTGCCTGGGGGTGGTAATTGTCTAAGTGCTTACAAAAATGCAGGCGTACCAGAAAAAATGTCAGGTGTTCCTATGAAAATGTAGGTGCGTCCAAGCGTTTTAGGGGAGTGTATAAGCCTGTTTTCATCGCAGCCACTGAGTAAGTCCCTGGCTACTCTGAGCTTGCGATAAGTGGAGACCAGTGGAAAAATCATTCGATGGTGATAGTCTTATAATTGGATTTTGACTTATTCACTAGCCGTACACATATATTAGCACAGTGAGTACAGTAATTTGCAAGGCGGGATTTCAATATAGCAGGGTGGGATCTATTGGGTGTGGTATAGGGGTCCGACTGGCCGGACCCAGACAGCATGGTGAGTGCAACTAAGCTACGCTCGCCACCTATTCTATTCTCCCTCTGTGGGGGTCGTGGACCCCCACGAGGAAAAATAGCAGGTGGCCGTCGGGAACCTGGCTGTCGGTTTTTTGACAGTTTGGATCCCGATGTCAGGTGAATGCCTGTCGGATCCCGGCTGTCGGGACCCTGTCCAGCACCCCATCAATTTACAGCTCTCTGGTAACAGAGGATTGCAAAATACATCTTTAAAATACTAGCTTATCACTTTTACATGTATTAATTGGCACTTTATGGAAGGCCCTAAAACCATGTACTTCTACCTTTTAGTTTATTTTCTTATCCCCATCCACCTGCGATATGATAAAACCAATCTGCAATGCGATAAATGATTACATTGTATGGATATATCAATAATTGCATGCAGGGGCAGAGCTTGCCAATGCCCTACGCAGTCTCATTGTGGTATTCTCACCCTGAGTATGTGCTGAGTATGTGCAAGCTCCGCTGCCAGTCACGACTACCCGCCCACGACTAACCCTCCCTATACTGCTGCTCATTCTTACCTACACCCAGCAACTGGTGGTTGGTGCCTCAGAAAGGCTGCTGGCCACAGGATCCTCCTTCTTTCTGCTGCATGACTCCTGATGCTGTAAGTGAGCTGTTGCTTCTTAGCATCACTTTACTGTACATGGGCTCACAGCAGTAGTGCAGAGTCCCGATGACCAGCAGTCCTTAATGGATCACGATTCCTGGTTGTAGCTATCATTTCTACTTTTTTAACTGTGGTCAGCTTGTGTATCTATTGGACACACTGGCTGGGTCCCTGCACTGCATCGGACACACTGACTGGGTCCCTGCACTGCTTTCTCTGTACATGGCCAAATAAACAAGTGACAGGATTCGCAGTGAGCCTTGTGATAATGCTATCTGAATATAGCATTAGTATCACAGGGCTAACGGTGATGTTATTTTATTTCTTGTTTGGGGGGGAATTCAGTCAGATCACATTTTCCATTATAGGTATCAGAAATGTAATCTGGTTACTAAAAAATGAGATTGAAGATGATACTAAACTAATGTGAAATTGGTTTGAAAACACCCTTTATCACATTACTTTCATTTGTAAAAAAGCTTAATAAATCTGTCCCTTTGTGAGTAGAACTAGAAATATAAATGCCATGCTGCATTTAAATGATAACGTGGGAGTAGTGAAAGGCTCTGGCCTCCATAGCTAAGGAATGCTAACTGTAGACTGACCTTCTATATGTACTCAGGGCCGGCGCCACCACTAGGCAGCTCTAGGCATTTGCCTAGGGCGCCGGCACCTGGAGGGCGGCAGTTCGCCCTCACCCCTCACCCCCAGCATTAGCGAACGGTACCCCGGCGTCCCTGCTGAGTGCTGGTGCGTGCAGTCCGTGCCGCCGGGGGAACCAGCGGCGCTGTTATCGTGTGTAAGCTGGCCGCGGCCGGCGGGGTCCCTACAGTGAATAGAAAATAACTAGCGCGGGAAGCGCTAGTTATTTTCTATTCACTGTAGGGACCCCGCCGGCCGCGGCCAGCTTACAATAGCACACGATAACAGCGCCGCTGGTTCCCCCGGCGGCACGGACTGCACGTTTTATCACAGGTACTAAGGCACCGGGTACTAAGGGAGAACAGTGCCACCGGTTCCCCCGGCGGCACGGACTGCACGCACCAGCACTGCTTACACACGATAACAGCGTCGCTGGTTCCTCCGGGGCACGGACTGCACATTTTTTCACAGGTACTACCCCCCCCCCCACCCCCCCGGCACCGGGGCGCCCCCACCCCGACTTGCCTGGGGCGCTCCGGTGCCTTGCACCGGCCCTGTATGTACTTCTAAATACAGAGAGATAGACACTTTCCATTTTCACCACTGACTGAACATATGTAATTTGAAACCCCAATTTCCTCTAGAGATAATTCTTGAGAAATAAGATTAGTGGGAATAGGTTTCTGTAACAATGATACTGTTTTTGGCACCCAAAAGGAAACAGCTGGTTACTATAACGGACATATCCTAGTTCATGTACTGTTGTAGTGTGGGATTTCTACTTTTCTGTGTAAAATCTTATGGAACCCTAACTTAGGGCCTTATTCTGGTTCACTCCTTCTGGCAAATTCCTTCTTAGATGGACAAAACCATGTGCACTGCAGGTGGGGTAGATGTTACTTGTGCAGAGAGAGTTGGATTTGGGTGAGATCTATATTGCAGTGTAAAAATAAAGCAGCCAGTATTTCCCTGCACAGAAATAACTCACCCAAATCTAATTCTCTCTGTATATTTTACATCTTACATTTTACATCTGCCCCCCCCCTGCAGTGCACATGGTTTTGTCCATCTAAGAAGGAATTTGCCAGAAGGAGTGAACCAGAATAAGGCCCGTAGTGACAAACTATACTGTAACATGCATGGAAATTCCAACATAAATATAAACATAGAGACTTATGTACAGTTACATGTCTCACATATAATGTTACTTTTCATTCAAAGATTTTTTTCCTGTTTACATTTTGGGCACTAATGTATGTACCATTTTATGTGTATTAGGTAACACAATCCTTTTATCTGATTCTGAGTAGGTAGCAAATCCAAAAAAATATATGGAACAAAGGGTATAGTAAGGTGTGTAAACAATTGCGCTAGATAAGAGGGTAGTCAGCTCTCTATAAATTTAAAAACAAGGAAAAGTTACAGTACACCAGCTAGGCTGAGAAAAAGGTTTCTCAATTCAAACAATTTATTCCTTACAATAAAAATTTATATTAAAATATGATGTTTTAAAATCAAAGGCAGGTATTCAATGCCGCTCGCCGTGGCCGGCGAGGGGGTTAAACAGCGAGGATCACAGAAAACCAGCGATCCTCGCTGTTTAACCCCCTCGCTGGCCTCTCGCCCTATTCAACGTTCCGGGGGAATGCTCGCTGTCACAGGATGGCAAGGATTCCCCAAAACAGCGAGACCCGAGGCTAATGCTGTGCTTTAGGAAAAAGCTGAAGTCCCACAGTGGTGGTAGCACAAAGAAACTTTCTCAGGTGAAGCCAAGAAAACAAATCATCAGTTCTGACACCATAACAAACTGGTGGAGCTGCAATTGTGTTTACACTAGGGCCTCCTCCCCTGAACTGAGGGATTTACCATGATATCCTACACTAGGAGCCAAACAGCAGTGGGCTCCGAGGAGCTCTGTGGCTTATTGGCTGTTCGCGGCTCCCTAGAAGCCCATGTTAAAGATTAAAATTAAATTTGCCTCCTCTAGCATCCTTAAAAACGGTCTGCTGTTAGGGGGTGGCCATTTTGTGAGTGTAACGCAGGGCAGGGGGTGGGGGTGTCTTAACTTGGGGGGACACCGAGATTTTCTGGCGGGGGGCGGCTAAATTTGTTGTTACGCCACTGATAAGTTGTTAGCAAAAGTAGACAAACTCCAAATTTTTCACTGTATCTGTAAACTGATTTATGCTCCTTACAATATGCAGTTTATTAGGATTGACCTTCAATTTGCAGTAGTAAACTGAACTGGGTTTTTTCTTTTGGTAACACATCATATACAATGTAAGAGCTAAACTGATATTTCCAGTGAACAGGCTGTTAATAATAATAACAACCAATATCCGACTATTCAGTTAGAACATCTGGTGCATTTGTATTTACATCTGTGCAAATACTGTACTGAATACCATGTAAGACAATTACAAGATCAATTACTGATGTTTAGCTACTTAGCAGGACCTGTATGAGCTGTGAAACATCCTGAAGTTCAAAAGGTTATATTAGGGTTTCCGAGTTTCTACACAACTAGAAGAGGATATGGATGTACATCACCTTGTCACTTTTATTACATCCCTGCTTGAGGCTTGTATTCCAATTACACTTTTAGTTTTTAGCAACATGAGAACACCAGCCATGTTTTTTTTTTTCACATAATACGGAATAAGTATACAATTAACAGGTTTGAATATTTGAAGACTAGAACATTATAAATCACCCCTGTAAATATCCATAGCCTTCCCATTACACCGTCACAATGTAACATAGAATATTTGCCTAGTTTCCTTGTGTTCACTGTTGTTGTCTTTTGTGAACATTTGATTTGCAATTGTATACTTAGGTGTGATTGCCCCAATGTGTGATACTCCAATGGTGTCATGGTCCTATTGTGTTGTTTAAACAGCTGGATGCTGTAATAGGAGATCTCAACACGTCTTGTGTGTTGCTATCAGCTGCTGTGCTGGCACATTTGTATGTGACAGTGCTACGCTGCACAAGAATGAAAGGTGTGGAGGTGGTCTTCCAGCTGATCATGTAAACTGGTAATAGATAAAAGAGATTTGAAAGAGTATATGAGTCTGTATACACTCCAAACTGTCACATTGTTCACATAGTAATACCCCTTTCACACCGCACTTGTTAAACGGTATTGACATTTTTTTTCCATTTTAAAACGTTTAAGGCTGCAGTGGGAAAGCACCAGAGTTAATTTACCAGTTAAAGATAACCGGTATTTCAAATAGTCCTACACGTTTTTTATGCAGTGAGAATGGCTCTGAAACGGTATTTAGTAAAAACAACAGACTACATACCTGTGATAGGCTGGCTGCCTTGAAATGTGTTCAGGGGATTAAACGGGTTGACTGATGTGAATGGTACTTAAACAGTATTTAAAACGGTAATCTACTGCAATGTGAAGGCTCAGACCCGTTTTAAATACCGTTTAAAAATACAGGTTTTTGAAACGTTTTGGCAGTGTGAAAGCGGCATTAGAAACAGAAAATACACTTTGATTTGTTATACAATACAACAATAACAAAATGAAAATAGTAATACAGTAATTATCTTTTTTGTTCTACTAGAGCAGACATTCCCAACCCAATCAAAGCACACTAAAAAGACCCATACATTATCAGGGGCCATGCTCTGATCTGACGATCAGCACCCATCGATGATCGTGATTTGTCGGCGGATCAGGGAAATGTAATATGTTAAAAATGTCCTGTTTCCGTTGTCTCTGCCGGGACCAGAGGATCAAGATTTTTATTTATTATTTATTAACAGTTTGTTATAGAGCACACACATATTCTGCAGCGCTTTACAGATAATATTTGACCATTCACATCAGTCCCTGCCACAGCAGAGCATACAATCTATATTCCCTACCACATGTACACGCACACACTGACATTCTAGGGTTAATTTTATTGGAAGCCAATTAACCTACCAGTATATTTTTTGATTGTGGGAGGAAACCGGAGTACCCGGAGGAAACCCAAGTACGGGGAGAATATACAAACTCTGCACACTTAGGGCCATGGTGGGAATAGAACTCATGACCTCAGTGCTGTGTGGCAGTAATGCTAACCATTACACCATCGGTACTGCCCATTTTTACATGTTAAAAATCCTAATCCCCTGACACAGCCATCAGGAAATCTGGGGATTGCTTCAATACACAGCTGGTGTGTGGGCACCTTAACAGTGCAGGTTTTACTGATATCCTGGATTCAGTTTAGCTGGATAAATAAGTGAGGTACTGATTAAGTAACCTGTGCTCAAGCATGGATTTTACTAAAACATGAACTGTTAGTTGTGCCTTGAAAAGCATGGATGGCAATGCCTGTACTAGAGGCTTCCCACCTAGATACAGCTGCTAGATACTGTATGTTATGGGCCCTACTCACAGAGAGATTTGTGACAGAGATTCATAATGGGAGATATAACATGAGAGATTTCAAATCTCGCACAGAAATGGCGAGATGCTCCAAGCAAAAAATGCCGTAAAAACCCAGTTTTCGTTTTTATTTTCCTCATTATCATATGTAGCAAAGCCCCACTGCCAGTTCTAGATGGTATAACCCCATAGAATCCTTATGGGCTTCCCTTCACGCATCCCGCTTCGCGCCTGCTGCCGATCTGCGCCAAACACACCCATCCTTACCTGTGTCTGGGCAGCCTCCTGCTGTGCTGCCCAGACCAGTGACCTCCTCCTCCCTGCACCGCTTCCGGGTGCAGGGAGGAGGAATCTGAGCCCTGGAAGCTGGCAAAGGGTCCAGGGAGGGAGGAGGGACCCGAAGCACATCGCCGGCCACAACACAAAGGACTGCTCTTAACGCAAGAGCTGTCCTTTGCGTTAATAATCTCATATGTTAGTGCATATGGGATTATTAACAATGCGAATGCCGGCAACGTGCGGCCAGGGTTATTAGAGAATCCTGCCCAAAGTGTTTGAATGTTTTGCATTCTGGTGCTTGTTAAAGTCAGCAACAAAGCAGCCCCATAGATCTCGATAAGGGTTTCTTCTGTGGTTGGAAGCTTGCAGCAGAGATCTCCTATGAGGGATAACCTCACTCATATGATACGTTTAGAACTGTGAGCACCCTCAAACATTGTACAAGCTTGTAAAGAATTTACGACAAAAAGTTTCAGTACTTATTCCCATGGGGAACACTACTCACATCTCTGAACTCAGCAAGACCAATCTGCCTGCCTGGAGGAAGAGCTGTGCCAGGCACATCATCTCGTTGCAGAACAGGGAGCCCATTCTCTACACATATATCCGGCCTGGTGGTGCTACCAGTAGCATTAGCAGAGCTGTCACAGGGTCTGCCGGCCGGGTCACTTGCTGCTGCTCTGTACACAACGCTTCCCCTCTCCGGCTCCCCCCATACACTCACACACACAAACTGACAGCACAGTGTTTCCTGGACTTGCGAAGTTCCGGCTCCGCCGCCCACATGTAGCAGTAGCAGCGAATAGGATCCTGGGAGTGTAGACGGTGGGGGACGTTCTAATGCCGTGTGCCTGTGCAGTGTGTAGGATATGTATGGCCATCAATGCAGCGGCTGTCAGCTTAGCGGCTCTTCCAGCTCCTCCATGCTTAGACACCGCTGAGGTCTCTGGTATGTCAGCCTCAGCAGAGGGGAATTATAAAATGGGCAGTAGGAACACTAGGGAAGGCAGTGAGAGGATTGCTGGGTTGCTGGGGATACAAGTGAGGCATAGGACGGTGGAAGTACCTGTGTGACTGGCAGGGCTGGACCCTTCAGTAATCCCTCAGAAGACCACCACAAAGTAGAGATGTGCAGGACCTTCTGAGCAAACCCGTCTATTCCCCCGTGGGAATTTACCTCGATTGTCCTAGTGGGAGTGTGCATACCCCCCCTTGCCTGCGCAAAGGAAGCCTTGCACCGTCTAGCCACCAGCATATCTGACATGGAGCAAAAACACCCAGACTCTCTGTTCATAGTGCTGGGTGACTTCAACAGAACTAACCTAAGCCAGGAGCTACCCAAGTTCAAAGAACAAGTCACGTGCCCCTCCAGGGAAGGGCGTACCCTTGACCACTGCTACACCACCCTTAAGTCTGCCTTCTGGTCAATCCCCTGTGCTGCACTCGGACTATCTGACCACTGCCTCGTCCACCTACTCCCTACCTATATGCAGAAGTTGAGAGCAGCTAAGCCTGTCATCAAGACAGTTAAGAAATGGACTAACGAGGCTAAGCTGAAACTCCAGTCCAGCCTCAACTGCACAGACTGGGGGCTCTTTGAAGCCTTGGCAACTGACCTGAATGACTTGACTGACCCCGTCACATCCTACATAAGCTACTGTGAGGACATGTGTATACCCACCAAGACCTACCGCATCTTCAACAACAACAAGCCCTGGTTCAACGCCCAGCTCAGACAACTCCACCAAGCCAAAGAGGAGGCGGTACTTGTGTAGTTTCACGGCGCCAGTATGGCGTCTGAGTCCCCTTGCGGGGCGCGCTTCGCTCGCCCATGCTGCGGGCTCGGTGGCTCGCTACGCTTGCCACGCTATTTAAAATAGTGGTGGTATGAACTATCCATGTTGGCATGGAGTTAAGTTACTTTTTTTGACATATTTTGTGGCGAACGTAGAACCCAGAAGTAGCACGCCATGCTGGCGCCGTGAAACTACACAAGTGCCGAGGAGGCCTATAGCAATGGTGACAGAGCACAATACAACCGAGCCAGGAACTCCCTAACAAAAGAAATCAGGCTGACAAAAAAAGCAGTTCTCTGACAAGCTGACAAATGACCTGTCCACCAATGAACCTGTATCTGTGTGGAAAGGAATGCAATCTATAACCAGCTACAAGAAAACACCCAAAGCCACGGTACTATGCTGGCGCCGTGAAACTACACAAGTACCGAGGAGGCCTATAGCAACGGTGACAGAGCACAATACAACCGAGCCAGGAACTCCCTAACAAAAGAAATCAGGCTAGCAAAAAAAGCAGTTCTCTGACAAGCTGACAAATGACCTGTCCACCAATGAACCTGTATCTGTGTGGAAAGGAATGCAATCTATAACCAGCTACAAGAAAACACCCAAAGCCACCGCCATTTACCAAGACCTACAGTAGCTGATGAGCTGAACAACTTCTATTGCAGGTTTGAAAAAGTAGTCCACTGTGAACTAAACCATACCCTCTGTGCTGCCCCAAATGTCGACAGCCAACTCCAGTCACTCCAGGTTACCCAAATAGAGGTGGAGCAAAAATTCAAGAGGGCCAAACCAAGGAAAGCACCAGGTCCTAACGGGGTGTCACCATCTGCCCTGAGAGTATTCGCGGGTCAACTTGCCCCCATATTTACCAGGATCTTCAACAAATCACTGGAGCTACGAAACGTTCCCTCCTGCATCAAAAGCTTCACTATTGTTCCGGTCCCCAAGACATCAACTGTTACAAATCTGAATGACTACTGGCCAATAGTTTTGATGTCTGTGATCATGAAAACATTTGAGCACCTGGTACTGAACCACCTGAAAGCTGTGACTGGCCACCAGCTAGATCCCCTCCAGCTTGCCTACCGATCTAATCGATGCGTTGAGGACGCAGTCAACCTGAGCCTGCACTACATTCTGCAGCACCGGGATATGCCTGCAAGGGTACTGTTTGTTGACTTCAGCTCCCTCAGACCTTCCCTCTGTCCAGGACCTGTACCTGTTCAGAGCAAAAAAGCGGGCAACGAAGATAGTCAAGGACAAACTACATCCTGGCCATGGCTTGTTTAACCTGCTGCCATCATGCAGACACTACAGGGCTATTCCCACCAGGTCCACCAGAAAATATTCTTTCCTCAAGCGGTTCAGCTGTTGACACGTGAACTCATGAACACCTCACTGTCTAGTCGCGCCATAACCCTTTGCACATAATCTAACACGGTGTCCCCTTGGAATAACTTTCTATATGACTGTACATGTTCCCCCACCTGTTTATATTGTTTATTGTTTATACTGTATGCTATTTACTTGTTACCCACCTGGCTGCTGCACAGCAAACGGAAAACAAATTCCTAGTATATGCAAGTATACCTGTCCAATAAAGCTGATTCTGATTCTGAATTTACCAGCAGGGCTGTTATACATCGGGGACCCGTGGGGCCGCGCATTTGTATCACTTTGTGGGTTACACACACAGTGATATTCAGACACTTTCTGAGCGAGTTAGTAAAATTATGTAAAAATAGCTCAGAAAGTGTCTGAATATCGCTCTGTGCGTAGAGCCCATTAGCCTCCCGGGTGTGGTATGCAGTTCCGACAGTCGGGATCTCGACAGTTATTAGCCTGACGTCAGGATCCCGACTGGCCGGACTAAGACAGTGTGGCCAGCGCAACAAAGCACCTTGCGGGCTCGCTGTGCTCCCCAAGCTGCGGGCACGGTGGCTTGCTACACTCGCCACCTATTCTATTCTCCCTCTATGGGGGTCGTGGACCTCCACGAGGCAGAATAGACGATGCCCGTCGGGAATCCGGCCGTCGGTTTTTTAACAGTCGGGTTCCTGACATCGGGTTAATGACTGTCAGGATCCTGACTGTCAGGACCCCGTCTGGCACCCTAGCCTCCCAAAGAACTGAATTGCATTGATTTTCATTTTAACCCACGTAAGTTGTGATGATAGAAGCCTATGTGCTTCTTATCCCCGGCCGCTGCAGATGCCGACCCCCTCCCCCTGGCATACCTTCATAGGCTCCAGGAAGCCTGGCCCTGGACCTAGAAGGTAAAATCCTCCTCCCCTAGCAATGCAGCCTGAGGTCCTTCCGGCTGCAGGGAGAGGAGGAGACTCCGGGGACAGCCTGCTTAGGCTTCCGGCCTTGAGGGGAGGAGGAGGCGCCCAGCGATGTGACGGAGACCCCCCGCACACCACATCACAGGTATCACAGGAGGTCTCCGTCAACATATTGCGATGCTAGTCACATATGTTAGTAACTTAGTACATATGTGCTAGCATTGCTGTGGTGGGGCAGCGATGTATTTTAATACATCCCGCCGTCAGTGCGAGTAGTGCACTGGAATCATTGCTGCTCTCTCCTGTGCTGCTGTGAGCTTATAACTCTTCATCATCTGTACTGTAGGGAGTGGTACAAAAAGACCCATTATTCATCCCCATCTAAAGTACCCTTTATGTGAATGAAAAACATCAGACCTGCTATAGACTTTGAGAGTACTCGCAAAAATGTTATATCCCAGTGCAAAACAGTGTCTGCCATTCATACACATATCTTGTGTCTCTTCCATCGGGACCAGTATTTTTCACTACTTGTACACAAGCTAAAATATTGTGCGTGATATACATGTTGTCAGGTCATTTGAATGACAAACATCTGTCTTCCCATCCAGTGATGTGTTGTGTGGTGAGGTAAGGCAGGGGGGCTGTCTCCTGTCATACCCCAGATTCTGACTATAAAAATAATATGAAACATACAAAGAATATATTATAAATGTATTCTTTCTATTAATTTTTATAGTCAAAACTTTGGAGTGATCTGGTCTATGACAGGTACTGTAGGTGAGGCAGTACATCACCTGCCTACTTTTGGGCCTGATTCTGACTTGCCAGAGCATATGCGATTAGTAAGAATGCGGTAGCTGGCGGAGGTGGACGGCGGATGTTAGAACATCCCACCCTATGGAACAGTGGCGTAACTATGTATTTTGTTTCAATTTATCAACATTTCAATTTTATAAAATTCCTGATGATTTTTTTTTTATAAAATTGAAATGTTGATCACCTCCATGTTGTGAGAGTCCATTATTGAAGCCATGAGTGCCGAACCCTCGTTGGAATTACATATATACAGGGGCGGATTTAGGGATGAGTGCGCCCCTAGGCACAACAATAATGTTTACGAAGTAGGACAGTTTATAGGGGCAGTATCTGCATGTCCTATTCATTTACACTCTATTTAAGATGGAATATAGTACAGTACAGTGGATATTTTGCAGTTATTGGTACATTTTGGGCTGACAGTACTATCACAGGCATCCAAGTGCCGCCCCAAAACATGTGCCGCCCCTAGGCCAGTGCCTCACGTGCCTAATGGGAAATTCGGCTCTGCATATATATATATATATATATATATATATATATATATAATATTAGCAAACGTCCAGCACTCCACTACATAGACAACTATGGTGAAATAATGAGGACAAGATGGAGCACTTGGAGACTGGTGCAATAAAATTTGTAGTCAAAGTGGTGTCACAAAGGCCAACGTTTCGGGGTGAACATATCCCTTATCCCTTTTTTTTCTCACACATTGAAAAAGAGGTATGTTCACCCTGAAACGTTGGACAATGTGAAAGGCCAGTTTCCCTCATGCAACTGTGTGAAATAATATCAATGTATAACAATAAAAAATATGTATAGCATTAGGACATGCCCTCTTTCACTTCTTACAGTGCCCATACATGCTGCGATGTGAACCGTGCATTTTAAACTGGATTGCATCGCATCTAGTTCAAAAAGTGCGGGCAGCACATACTTTATGTGCTGTGCAATGGGCATTGCACCCTTACATCGCACAGTGTATGGCGGTATGGCATTATTTTTGAAGTGCATACTTCTCTGTGATCTGATCATTTGCTTCCAAAGAAAAAGTTAAATACTGTGGGGTTTAAAGACACCATCCCTCCCACCCCATTAAGTGATAGGCCGTCACTGGGTTCTCTGTCCTAGAATCTGGCAGCCTGGAGACCAGGGGGTCGATTCAGACCCACTTGCTGCTAGCCTTATTCATCCCCGATGGTCGGGGTTTGTGCATTTGTGAATATGCACTTGTGCAAATCTCGGTTTCAAACTCGCTGGGCTGTTTGCTGAATGGTAGGCAAGAAGGGGGCGGTCATGATGTGGAAGGAGGGGAACACGTGGCCATAAAAACACTGGGCATACCCCTGCAGATGCAGGCATGTAAACGCCTGCTTCGGGAGGGCAGCTGATGTCACATGATGTCAGCGCCCACCCCCTTTTCGGCCATTGCCGTCCAGGATAAAAGTAAGTATAGACTTACTTTTAGCCACAAAAGGAAAAAAATGGTACTTCTGTAGTTTCACGGCGCCACCGCGCGCACAGTCTGTAACAGAAACTTGGCAGCCTGCCAGAGGCTCTGTTTCACTGTGCGCGTGCCGCTCTAGCTCTGTCTGACTGAGCTTGTGCCGCTCTAGCTGGACGTAAACAGCTTAGCGGCCGGCCAGCAGCAGCAGCGCTGCCCAGGCGCTGACAGGTCAATGTCACTGTGGCACTTGTAGTTCCACAGTGAAATAGGCAGCGCCTGGGCACCGCTGACAACGGGGGTATGTTAAAGTGGACACCCCGGCACAGCGATGCCGGGGCTTCTAAACTGTACGTGAGATTCAGACGCAACTGCGTCTGAATCTCGAGTCACATAGATAGCCACTAAGAAGTTTAGGTGGCCCTAGGGGAACACTATTGAAACCCACCCTCAGTGCCACTAGTGGACGCCACAGCTGTGGACCGTGTAAATCCCACTATCCACGCCCACCCGAAGCATGGCGAGCGCAGCGGTACGCGTCCTACGACCTTTTCATACCCCCACTATCCACGTCGGCGTGGAGTTGAGAATAGATTAGTGGGCTTCGGGCTCGGTGCGTGGCGAGCGGACGCTGACACCTGTGAAGCCCGTGAGGGGACGCGGATAGCTGTGAAGGTATCCGCGTCCCCTCGCGAGGCTCGCTGCGCTTGCCACGCTTCGGGCTCGGTGGCTCGCTGTGCTCGCCACACTAATCTATTCTCAACTCCACGCCGACGTGGATAGTGGGGGTATGAAAAGGTCGTAGGACGCGTACTGCCGCCGCTCGCCACGCTTAGGGTGGGCGTGGATAGTGGGATTTACACGGTCCACAGCTGTGGCGTCCACTAGTGGCACTGAGGGTGGGTTTCAATAGTGTTCCCCTAGGGCCACCTAAACTTATAGCGGCTATCTATGTGACTCGAGATTCAGACGCAGTTGCGTCTGAATCTCGCATACAGTTTAGAAGCCCCGGCATCGCTGTGCCGGGGTGTCCACTTTAACATACCCCCATTGTCAGCGCTGCCAGGCGCTGCCTATTTTACTGTGGAACTACAAGTGCCACAGTGACATTGACCTGTCAGCGCCTGGGCAGCGCTGCTGCTGCTGCTGTTGCTGGCCGGCCGCTACGCTGTTTATGTCCAGCTAGAGCGGCACAAGCTCAGTCAGACAGAGCTAGAGCGGCACGCGCACAGTGAAACAGAGCCTCTGGCAGGCTGCCAAGTTTCTGTTACAGACTGTGCGCGCGGTGGCGCCGTGGAACTACAGAAGTACCAAAAAAATTGATGTGGCTGCATGCGAGTGAATGTGTAAATCTACACAGCCACTTGCATGCTAGCTAGTGGATTCAGGCAGCGGGGGTGGGGGGGGCAGGCATTCAGCGGTTACCTGTTTGCTAGGCTCCAAATAATCTTATGGGATGCTCGCTCCCCAGTTTATTTATCCTATGCTCATTAAAATTTTGGACAGAAAGATACCCTTGCTGCGGGCAGTGGACCGGGGTTCGGCGGGCCGTGGACTGGGGTTCGGCGGTCAGTGGACCGCAGATCAGGTAGCAGTTCTGGCAGCAGGTCCAGGAGAGAGCGGGTAGGTTCGTCAAGCGGAGTGGGCAGGTGGGTGGTTACATCCAGTGGGGCGGGAAGCTGCTCCGGCAATGTCATGTACCCCGGCACCCCCTTTGTCCGAGCCCGCCACCCGTCCAATAGGCTTACTTTGTACGCCAGTGCCAGCACAGTGTAATTAAGACAGTCATGCCCAGGACAATGGGGTGCAACTTCATGCGCGCACCGTTGCCGCGGCCAGGCATCTGTTCTCCTCCCAACCTGTATTTAATTGTCAGCTTAACCCGCCTGCAGAATGTGAGTTTGCCGGGAGCCACTGGCATCGCTCCCCCAAGCCGCTGCGGGGTCTGCCTCAATGTAGCTACGCCATCTCTATGTAAGCTAATTGGAAACTTCCAGGGCTTAATAAGTCTTTGGGAGGGGAGGACCGCAAGGGTACTAGAGCAAGTTCCACTGATATTTCAGGTCTCATTTTCTCTTTGTAAAACCTTTGCGACTGTAGGGAAAATCCAGCGGGGTGCCGGATGGCTGACACACAGTTGTGATTCCGACAGTCATTACACCGACGTTGGAATCCCGACTGTTAAAACCCTCACACTCGGGATCCTGACGTCCACCGGCTACTCTTCCTCGTCGGGGTCCACGACCCTCATAGAGGGATAATAGAATAGGTGGCGAGCATAGCGAGCCACTGTGCCAGCAGCGTGGTGAGCGCAGCAAATGTGTAAGGGGCTTTGTTGCGCTCCCCTGCTGTCTGAGTCTGGCCAGTCGGGATCCCCATGTCAGGCTAATGACTGTCAGGAACCCAACTGTCGGTGTGCTATACCAAACCCAACCCGGCCTTGCATTTTATTTTTTTTAAATGATCCCCATAGCCTTAACAGAGAGGCATCTCCAAAGTTTCCGGTAGTGTAGGCAAGTATGATCTTCTTAATACTACAGTATATATTGCCAGCTAGATCAACCCCAGTACTTACTCAATGTATTCTGGTCTATGTACCCCAACTGGGCTTCCAGAATCTGTTTTTAGGGAAATAAGAAAAAAAAAAGGTTTAACATTGCTGTTGAATTAATAGATTTGGGCCTAATTCAGCTTGGAACTCTAATTAGAGAATTTACAAACCAATCGATTATCGTACGTCTGTGCATGCGTACTGCACACATGTGTGGGGGTGAATAGCGAAAGAAAATATGTATGGATAAGAAAAGCAATGTGGCCAGACTTTGACTGACAGAAAGCCGGTGTTTGGGGGTGGAAAACTGCCATTTTCAGGTTGTGGTGGACAAAATATGCAGGCAAGGAGCAGTGCCAGATTAAGACTTTGGGGGGCCCGGGGCACTTTAGACAGGGGGGCCCCCTTGCACTTGTCATTACTGGCCGCAAACTGCATGGGGGAATATTACACTGTCAAAACACAGAGTAAAGGCAGTATAAACTTGGTCAATGGGTAACTTCAGGGGATATATATATATATATATATATATATATCTTTAGATATATATATCTATATATAGATATATAGAT
This sequence comes from Crinia signifera, assembly GCF_055691185.1. Classification (NCBI taxonomy): domain Eukaryota; kingdom Metazoa; phylum Chordata; class Amphibia; order Anura; family Myobatrachidae; genus Crinia; species Crinia signifera. The sequence continues at coordinate 266,207,886 of NC_139219.1, read as the reverse complement.
ATACATACATACATACATACATACATACATACATACATACATACATACCACATGAAAAGCCTGTGTTTGTCCCTCTGCACCTTACTCTGTAGGAGACCTCACAGTCCCAGTGCTGCCTCTGATTAAAAACCCTCCCATGACTAGGCTGCTGCTGCTGTTATCCATGGGTCTGAGAAGCATGTAATGAGCTCCACCAATCAGAGCTCAGCACAAACGTCTCAGCCTCTGCCCTCTGGTGCAAAGTGTCATGGGACTTAGTCAACTCCCAGTAATGCACTGCACACTTGGCTCCCAATGCTCAGCACCATTAATCATTGGCAGATAGGTGAAGCTGCAGCACTACCCCACTGCCATGCACAAAACCTTTAGCTAAAAAAAAAAAATACATGCCAACCACAGGGTGCCCCTAGCTAGAGGGGGGCCCAGGGGCACTGACCCCTTGTGCCCCCATTATAATCCGGCCCTGGCAAGGAGGGTCGGAGATACTCACAATTGTACAGACTGCAACTATACGCAATTCCCGAACCTTTCAATGTTTCAGGAATTGCATATAGATTCGTGAATGGACGGTGATTGTAAGCCCAGGATTCTTAGGTTCTAACCTATCCTTTACCATTACACTTAAAATTGTATTTTTCTTTTATTTTTTATGGAGTTACAGACAGGGGAGGTCAGTACACTTATCGATGCCCCTCCCATGTAGCCGAACCCCATCCCGTGAAGTCACAATAATGTTTTAGTGCCATCACTCCAGGTATGGAATGAGTAAGAGATGCCACAGCACATCTGTAATAAAGTAATTCCTTCTCAAATGGACAAAACCATGTGCACTGCAGGTGGGGCAGATGTTACTTGTGCAGAGAGAATTAGATTTGGGTGGGGTTTTTCTTTAAAGTGAGATCTATATTGCAGTATAGTAATAAAGCAGTCAGTATTCACCCTGCACAGAAACAAAATAACTCACCCAAATCTAATACTATCTGCACGTTACATCTGCCCCACCTGCGGTGCACATGGTTTTGTCCGTTTGAGAAGGAATTTTCCTCTAAGAGTGAACTAGAATAAGGCCCAATGTTTCAAACATAATGATGTGCTGCATGGTTCTGTTTTATTTTCATACACTGCATAAAACCAATTCCTGAACTGGTATTTTGAAAATCTATAAAATAGGAAAACATGGATTGAAAAAAACCTAATTTTAATTTTTTAGATTCTAAAAATCTGGGGCTTAGCGATCCATTTGCAATTCTCAGGCAGTTTTTTCTTTCTGTCTGGGTGCGGCTTTTTCCTCGCAGTTCACTGCAACTTTGCACTCTTAGCGATCCAAGCTAAATTAGCTCCTTAAACTTATCTGCAATTGACTAACCAGACCTGGACACAATCCAGTGTGTAAATGTAACCCTTTTGGTGTATTTATTTCTGACCTAGCTGATTTGATGTCAGTTGTCACATAGCTCAAAGGGGATATATTCAAAATCCAGTGATAAAATAGGAAATCTTTCCACTAACGTAATTCACACTTATTAGTAAAATCATGGGAAAATAATTGAATACTTTGGTTTTTCCTTCTAAAGTTATGAACATCCTTTAAACCACGAGAATGACGTGTGTTACGTGTCCTGCTGGCTAAGTCTTCTGATATCTGGCAGATGTCCAGAATTCCTGAAGGTAAATGAAGCACAGACAAACACTGACATTCTATGCCCTCACCCACTGCTCTGTAAAAACAGCTAGTAGTCGTGTAGCGCCAGCGCATCTGGCTGGTTGCTAGGCTATAATCAAAACATACAAAAAGTTAAGTATTGAAGTATGTTTGGGGGAAAACTCGCACTTTATAAATAAAAGGCATGACAAGCTCAGCGAGGCCTGTTTGACTGTTAATAATTGAACAATTAGAAAAAAATTACAGCATTATGTAAGATTAACAAATATCAAGTACAGTTGTAAGCGCAGCATCCGAAGAAAGGAAAAATATAGTTAAACAGAAGCAGACAACCTAATCTACTGTACATACTGTCAGGGCCACCAATAGGGGGGTGCCGTGGGTACAGATGTCCCGGGCCCCGGCCTGTGGAAGGGCCTGGGCAGCTAATTTTGCCCACCTCAACCCCCTGACTGACTCCGCTGCGCTGAACAAAGTGGGTCCCGGAGTGCAGGTTTATTCAACCCAGGAAGCTGGCCGCCAATTAAAATGGTGCACCGGCTTTTGAGCCAATCAGAGCTCACATACCTGCAGCCAATCAGAGCGGTTGCCGGTATGCAAACTCTTATAGGCTCACCAGCCGGAGCTGCATTTTAATTGCACGCCGGCATCCTGAGTTGAAGAAGCCTGTGCTCTGGGACCTCCGGGCTGCAGCTCAGCGGAAGGGGAGATGGGGGAGTAGGAGCCAGGTTACGGTAAGTAAAGTGAGGAGGAGGGGGGGGGGGGACTGGAAATGAGTCCCAGGTCCTAAAGTTCCTGATGGCGGGCCTGCCTGCATACAGTAGAAGAGCTTATCATAGAAGGATTTATGGGAAAGGCCAGGACTAGAGCACTAAGGGTGAGACTGTAATAGGCTTTCTATTATTCTATTAAAAAAAAAAAAAAACCATCAAAAACAATGTAATTACATTAGGTGGTCAGTTTGCTAAAGCTTCTAAAAATGAAAAGAGATGATGTTGCCCATAGCAACCAATCAGATTCCGTCTATCTTTTTCTAGGATGCAATAGAATAGAGTAATCATAGAAAGAATCTAATTGGTTTCTATGGCCAAAATCACCTCTTTACATTTTAGAAGTTTTACCCTTAAATGTACTATAAATGTATTTACTTTATTCACAGATGGCAAATGATGGTGAAACGAGAGATACAGTACAATGGCAAATCTGCCTAGTCTGATAGCCGGCATCTACTGAACAGTGACCTTTCTGATGCTTTACTTGCCTGGCGCCAGTACAAGCACTCCTGTCTGGGTGCCAAGCAGTGGCAGCAGATGAATACAGCTATTGAAGAGCAGCAGTGTGAGGGGGGGAGTTACGCACCCCTATAAATTACAGCCTGAAGCTGCTCACTTAAGTTGGCACAATTCTGCATGTAAGATATTGAAGAATGAAAGCTATCGCCTGGTCTGCTCGTCCCTGGCTTCTCCACGACAGAGACTGGATGCAAACAGGAAGAAAACAGCTAAAGCCATAATTTACAAATCAAGGACCTTATTCAGATCCTTTCGGGACTGATGTTTTGCGTCTGCGCGCGCGTATGTGCAGACACAGGGTGCGTGCACCCACGGCGACACGAATGCACGCACCCTACATGCCGAGTAGGGGGCGGAGAAGAGCAGGGGGTGCCGGGCAGCCCCATTAGCATATGGGAATGCCCAGTGTTTCATGGGTGTTCACATGAGAACGCTGGGCGTTCTCAGGCTAAAGAGGCTTTGACGGACATGCGGGGGGTGGGCAGCTGACATCACTGGATATCAGAAAAAATTGCATGTTCCCTGCAAATTGCACATGCAATAGGGTGTGATTTCTGAAAAATTCCTACATTTTTACAGTTACCAAAATCTCACATATAAAATCACATCCAGATGTTTTTCACTGGAAAACATGCAAAATTGCACATGTAACAGGTTCGATTTGTGGCTGACGCACACAGTAATGATAGATCCCTATGACCCTTATTCTGATTGAGTCGGATGGCTCCGAATGCGGACGGATGGCCGATGGTTGGTGTTTGCGCATGTGCAGAGGCGTATCCGCGCATGAGCGAACGCCGCGCACATCCGAATACGGCGTGAATTCTGTAAAATCCGAACAGGGGGTGGAGAGGGGCGTGAAGGGCTGTTTGGGCTCATTACCATATGCGTACACCCCACGTTTCATGGGCGTTCCCATGAAAACGCTGGGCGTACGTATGGTAATCTGGCATTGTTGCACGTGTGGGGGGCATACATATGACATAGCCGGATTCCAGCTGCCCGCCCATATCCCTGCGTTTGCACGGAGAAATGCCCGAGAGGTCTGTAGCACTCAGTGCTGCCTGACCACTCGGTCCAGCATTCGATGGTCGGCGACCATCGAATGATGGGGGATGTTCCCACAGATGGAGGAGTTGTTCACCGGTAAGACGCCGACCGTTTGGTCGGCGTCTTACCGCATACATATGGACGGTGTGAGTGATCTGTACGGAAGGCGGGGCTAAGAACACTCGGTTCCTGTCCGAAAAACGCATCCGACCGAATCATCTAGAATAAGGGCCTATGTGCTGAGTGATCTTTCTGAGTAATCTAGCCTTGCTCAGAACACTTCAGCATCTCCCCGTGTGTAGGCCCCCTTGGAATGCAATTGCTGGTAATTCTTCATTACTCACTAAATTGGCAGCAAGTTTTCAGCTGTTCACTTTACTGTTTATAATAACTGGCAAAGCAGCTGATTTACAGTAAATTTTGGAAGTGCTTGGAGATTACAAGCCACAGCATTTATTTTTCACCCAGGACGCCCATCAGGAAAAAAAAAGTTATGATAAAAAAAGTTTCTTCATTTGTGAGAATTCCAGCATTCCACTCAGCCCAGTTGTTTATTATTCCTACATTACTTAGGAGCTACATTTCCTTTATATTGCTTAGGGATAAAACGCTGGTCGCTCAGCCATATTAGCTCAGAAGCATATCTGGTATTGTGTGCTGTACATGTGTACGTTTATAACCACTTCATGATTCTCCCATAGTGGGGCCTTAGAGGGGCCTACAGTAGATATCAAGTTTTTGGACTCGAAAATCAACCGGCAAAATTATATGCGACTAGTTCTGTAGGTATAAAAAAACTGGAGCTACAGTATGTGCTGGGCAAAAATCTAAATATCACTCCAACTGTTCTGTAATAAAATAAATATGTTTAATTGTTTATGAACATGACTGGAAATATGCAGAATGGAAACCGCAAAAAAGTTTCAGAAGTTCAGCTTAATAGCAAATTTGGCACAAATCCTGATTTTTTTTACTTTTCTATTTTTCTCCAAAGTACTACTCAGAGATATTTTTGTCCTGGTGAGGTGCACCTTAAAGATCTCATGTAGGATAAAACTCAACAGTGGCTCAATGCTAAACAGTGTGACCTTCCTACCTTTGGGGGTGTGGCCGTTACTTGTTTTCTAGCAGGGCGCCCAGATTTCCTACGTATGCTCAGTAGTTAATTTAGTTAATTTATTCACTGCACCCTGAGTGAAATCGCATTGCATGGCCCTTTTTTGTGGCATGAGATGTGAGATGAGATGAGATGTGAGATGAGATGAGATGTGAGATATGCGATCTCAGTAGTTCATATGGTAAAACACCACCACTCTCCACGTCACCCCGAAGCGTTGCGAGCGCAGCGGAACACGTCCTCCGACCTTTTTCATACCCCCACTATCCACGCCGCTGTGGAGTTGATTTTATATAGTGTGGCGAGCGCAGCAAGCCCCGCGAGGGGATGTGGAATACATGTAAAGTAATCCGCTTACCCTCGCGGAGCTTGCCACACTTCGGGCTCGGTGGCTCGCTGCGCTAGCCACACTATGTAAAATCAACTCCACGCCAACGTGGATAGTGGGGGTATGAAAAGGTCGGAGGACGCGTTACGACGCCCCTCGCAGGGCTCGCTGCCTTCCCCACGATTCAAGGTGACGTGGAGAGTGGTGCTGTTTTAGGTGTTTTACCATATGAACTACTGAGATCGCATCTCACATCTCATCTCACATCTCATCTCATATCTCATCTCACATCTCATCTCACATCTCACACGATGTGTGATGCGATTTCACTCAGGGTGCAGTGAATAAATTAACTTAATTAACTACTGAGATCGCATCGCCCTGCAAGGAAACAAGTACCATGTGGCCAATTATGCAGTTTGGCATAGGCATAACCCATCGTGAATATGTAGACCCGATGCTGTCACTGGAAGGGATGTGGCCACAAAAATGTGGGGATGCACTTCCCATCCAGAAGAAAGCTGCTGTAATATAACTCCCAAAATCTTGAAAGGCAGAGTCTGGACATCTTTCGCATCTTTGGCGAATGTTCCCAAAAAGGGGGTGTGGCCTCAGCTCATCGCGAACATGAGCCACACCATTTTTTGCTGTCTGTATGGGGCATAGTGTGCTATTGGAGCTGCTGGCACACCCCTGCCCCTTTCTCTTCTGTGAATAGACAATGTAGACATGTGCACAGCATCTACTCATCGCTGCACAGTGGGGGGGTGCTGTGCTGTAATGGGAGAGGGGTTGCTGTGAGGGGAACTGTGATGGGAGAGAAGCAGAGATGACCTGTCTATGCAAACTCTCCCTGATATTTCCATACCCCACTTCAAAAGTACCACTGTGTGTGTATATACACTGTACTCAGGGGTGGATCCAGGATAAAATGACAGGGGGGGCACCATGATAAAAGAGGGTTTAGGTGGGGGAGGGACAGTGTTAGTGGTGCCAGTGTACATGCTAAGAGAGTGGCAGAGAGAGGGTGGGAATGGGATTAAAAATAGGCCCTGGCATTTAAAGTACGCAGGCCCACCATGGTGACAAAAGTGACGGATGTAGATGTGCGCGCGCCGAAGGCGTGCTCCGGAAAATGGGGTGTGGCCACTCAACAGGGGGGCGTGTCCTTGAGTGTAGTGTACAACACCATATACAACTTCTACACATTATGCAACAAAATACTAGACCCCATTATACTTGCCCCTTACACATGATGCCAAATGGAATGAGCCAAAATTCACATAATGCCACACGGATTGAGCCAAAATTCACATAATGCTACACGGATTGTGACAAAATTCACATAATGCCACACGGATTGAGCCAGAATTCACATAATGCCACACAGATTAAGCCAAAATTCACAATACGCTTCCTAAACAGAGACATTGTCTGCCAAAGGTGGGCATTAAACATTTACACTCATTGTCCATTACACGTTAAGTTACACGCCATTATGTCCATTATGTATTATGTCAAACACCATAATGCCTATTAAAAATTATGCTACATAAGTGCTGCTTATCTACATGCTCATTGCCAAGGGTTCCATGCTCATTGCCAGAGGTTCCATGCTCATTGCCATGTGGGATTACATGCTCATTGCCAAGGGGAATACATGCTCGCGGTAAATGGGGGACAGCCGCCAGGCAGAAGTGATAGCCACTGACAGTGGCAGAGCCTGGCTGTATTCAGAGCACTGCAGGTCCCGGCTATTTGAAATAATACCCCTTTCACACCAGAAAATGCATTCCCAGGTTGGCCCCTTTTACACCAGCCTAGTCCCTGCATTTTCTGGTGTGAGGGGGAGAGAAAACCACCGCTCCTCCCTTTAACCAGTTATCTAATTTAACCGGCTATATCTTTGGAACCAACTGACCCATTTACATGAGACAAGTATCATATTGAAGAACTTTTGAGTGGGCTTTGAATGATTTTGGTCCAGTGAAACTGGAACGTTTGGTTCCAGAGTAATCTGCCCTCAAAGAACATGAACAGCCATGAAATTACATTAAAAAAAAAAAAAAAATCGGAAATCGGTTTACACGCAATATCTCTGGAACCGATTGACCGATATGGACCAGCCTGGTATCATATTGAGGGTCCAGCGATTTGGAATTGAATGAGATCAACCTCAAGCTTCTGTGATGCCAGGGAGGGAACTGGCAGCCGTCGGAACCGGGTGGGGGTCGGAATTGACGGGTCCCATATTATCCTATGGGAAAAAAACGTTACAGCTTTGTCAGGCGATATCTCTGGTTCCCGGGGGGCTAGAGACACAGGGCTGGGCTCATTGGAAAGCCCTGGTCCTCAGCTACAAAATGAAATGACAGGGGGGGCACGTGCCCGGGTGCCCCCCCCCCCCCTGAATCCGCCACTGACTGTACTATGTATTTATATAGCATCACAAAACCTGTAGCGCAGTGTTAGCAGTGGAGAAAGTTCATCCTGTCACATGGATAAATTGCATACAAAGCAGTGCACATTTTATAAAACAATATGGTGCATGAGATAAGCTTACAAGTCAATGTCGATGAGGAGAAATCTAATACTGGGAGTGATTCTGGTTGGTTTGCAACTCCTTCTTTAATTAACAAAACCATGTGCACTGCAGCTGGAGCTGATGTAACATGTCCAGAGAGAGTTAGATTTGGGTGGGGTGTGTTAAAACTGAAATCAAAATTGCAGTGTAAAAATAATGCAGCCAGTATTTACTCTGCACAGAAAAAAATAACTGACCAAATCTAACTCTCTCTGCACATGTTACATCTGCCCCACCTGCAGTGCACAAGGTTTTGTCCATTAAAGAAGGCGTTCGCTTTTGCAAACCAACCAGAATCCCACCCACTCTGAATGGACATACTGTAGGGCCTAATTCTGGTTCACTAGCAAAAGCAAATTCTCTCTCTACCGGACAAAACCATGTGCACGGCAGGGTGGGCAAATGTAACATGTGCAGAGAGAGTTAGATTTGGGTGAGTTATTTTATTTCTGTGCAGGGTAAATCCTGGCTGCTGTATTTTTACACTGCAATATAGATATCAGTTTGAAGTAAACCAAACCCCCCCCCCCCCCTTCCCCGCCGCCCCAAAGAGAATTTGCCTTTGGGTGTGAACCAGAATCAGGACCATAATTTGTTATATAAAAAAAAGCATCAGCTTGGTGTGTGGATAAGTTCTGCGGGATATGAGATATAGAAGATGCTTATTCTGTTCCACAGAGGATGGTTATGTTTCGTACCGGATCTGAAGCCTGTGTAATTTGTTACCTCTGACCACGCTCTCCATTTTTAACGCTAATCATAAGATATACAGTAAGTATAGGGCACTAGAGCACGCCAGCTGTAACCTCTTATTACAGACAAAGCAAACATCATTCATCTGCACCATTTGTGAACCAATTAATTGATAGGAGGAAGAGTCCTTAAAAAACCTCTGTATTCTGTAATGAACAGGCAAGCAATTCAGCACAAAACTATCCCAAGAAAGTATTGCATACAGTATATGTTATGTATAGACCCTATAATTGCAAACACTGGTCTGTTTCATCCATTCACCACATAAATACATCTGCCCCAAGTAAAAAAACTCAGCTCATGTACTGATATGCTGTAAATTATTTTCTTATGCTTTCATTTAATTTCATTAAAATATAATGTATTAACAAAATCCAAAAATTGGCAAGTGACCATATTTCCCCTACACAAATACCACAGTTTTATTAATTCATCAGCTTTTTGTGCGCACATTTAGGAGGTCATACTGATCTGTTCGATCCCCGTGCGTTCACATCAGGCACATTTGTGCGCAGACTCAGTCAGATACACAGAGATATACAAATCAATCATATACAAATGTATCACATTGATCAGTGTAATTTAGTGAAGTATTTTGACACTTCCATTTGTTTTTTATGAGATTTGCCTAATTCATATTTGAAAGTAATCCCGATGGTCTATGTACAAATAGGAGTCTGTGCAGGCATAAAGCTGTCCATACACGCCCGATGCAGACCTGCGTTGTGGGCTTATATAGCACGGATCACATCACATTGCATTGCCTGTGCATGCGTTGTGCATGCAATGCGATGTGATGAGATTTAAGTACAAAAAGTATGTGCAAGCACATACTTTTTGTACTGTGCGATGAGGTGCCGCGGGAGCGCGCACCTGAAAGCACAGAACGCACAGCCCGGCATTGCAGCGTGTATGGGCTGCTTAAGACCCATCCTGCACAACCAGGGGTGCCAACAGCTCCACCAGGCCCTAGGAAAAAGGGAGCATGGCCAACTTAGCAGGGGACTTGGCCATCCGATGGGTGGGAGAGAGAGCTGACAGCTGCCTCTCTCACCTGCTCAGCACACGGTACTGAGTAGCATGTGCTTTGCTGGGGAGAGAGGCTGTTCGCAGCCTAGTGAAAAGGTAAAGGCCACCCGCCAACCCCGAAAAGAGTGGCGGCATTGACATCATGTGACATAAGCCGCCTGCCCCGGGCAGGAAATTCAGCGCCTGCCTGTGCAGGGGAATGCCCAGCAATTTTATGGGGACGCCCCTAAAACGATGGGCGTTAACCTGCTCCTGCCCCCTGTCCGCCCCCTTCCCTCTCCTCACAGTGTGAATGCCTCAGCGTGTGATGCTCGCCACTGGTGTGTGCTCGGGGGGTTTGCATATCAGCAAAAAGTGATAAAATGGAGAGTGATAAACAACCAACCAATCAGCACCTACCTATCATTTTTTCAAACCCAGCCTGTAACATGACAGTTAGGAGCTGATTGGCTGGCTGTTTATCAATATCCATTTTATCACTTTTTGAAGCTTAATACATCTGACCCTGAGACACAGATTCATTCATATAGGAAGCCACACTATGCCAACTTCCGACTATGTCAGTCAGGGCCGGTGCTAGTGTGATCGGCGCCCCCCTGCAAACTAAAAATTTGCGCCCTCAATGCCTGCCGAAGGCGCATGATGAAAAAACACATAATGGGCTTAGTAGCAGCAATATCATATGTAGATATGTAGACATTTTGGTGCCCTGTGTTAGAAAATGAATTGGTAACCCCCCCCCCCCCCCACAAACACACACACAGACACCAAAACCAGTCATAGTACTCGCTATAGGCGCGTGGCAAAATTTGCACCGAACTTTACACTGTAAGTCCTACTACACATGATTGCCACACACCGTAGTGCCTATAACACATTGTCACACACCGTAATTCCTATTACATGTTATAACCCACTGTAATGATTATTATGCATTATGCCACAAACGTAATGCCTATTACATATTATAAAACATGCCATAATGCCTAATACATATTATACCACACACTGTAATGCCGGTTATATATTATGCCACATAAGTGGCGCTTACCTACATGCTCATTGCCAGGTGTTAAACCCCCCCCCCAGGGGTTTCTTGCTCAAATACTGGGGTTACATGCTCCTTACTAGGGGTTTCATGCTTGTTGCCACGGAGTTACCATTAAATGCTTATATGGTATATATATATATATATATATATATATATATATATATATATATATATATATATATATAATGATGTCTTACATTTAATTTGTGTGGTTTTAGATAAGCATATTTAATTGTTTTTAAAATAAGCAGTTTATCTATTATAACTCTGCTTTCAATGGTGGTGTAGGGTGAAAGCACTCAGCAAGTGTTTATTACCAGACAACCTACCCCTCCCCACTTTCCCAGCAGTTTTGGGGTTGGTGGCAGCCAGCCCAGTTCACATACCCCAGACAGTTAAGAGAAAGCAGGACTGGTCCATGCTGTAGCTGCTGCTCCAGGCGTGTCCCACATATGTCACACAGGCAGCGCAAAGCACAGCAACAATGTAGCTGCCCCAGCGGTGTCCAGGCTATTGCTGAAAATACTGGTAACTGGGACACTTGCGGTGGGGAAGACCCAATTAAGCGATAGCCGATGCGGTAGTCAGCTCTGCGTTGTTGCTGTGGTTGTCGCTGTCTGTATGACAGGCGCAGTACAGGAGGCACCGTGTCCCGGCCAGGGGCGAATTTAGGGGCCAGGCCGCCCCTAGGCACAACATTTTTTGCCCCCCCCCCCCCCCCCGCTATTTTAATGCAGGGTTGCCGACTTTTTCTGTCGGAGAGGAGACTTCCAGCTGCAGTTCGGGGGGCGGGGCTTGAGCTATACATCATTAAGCCCCGCCCCCAGGATGGTAAAAACCCCAATTCACAGATCTACGTGGAGGGGGCGGGGCTAAAATGACGCGATTTTAGCTCCGCCCCCTCCTCTGAGACCCGCGGATTGATGGATTTCAATCCAAAGGTATGGGGAAGACGCCGCAATCGGGGGGTGGCGTGGGGGTCCCCCAGAATCCGGGAGGGTTGCCCACCTTTCCGGGGGGCCGGGAGGAGGACCAGATTTTCGGGATCCTCCCGGTAATTCCGGGAGGGTCGGCAACCCTGTTTTAATGTAATCATAAATGTATATATATTTTGTTATTTATATATTTCATAAAAATTTAACTGTAGCCCACCTTCATATTTTTTTAAGCACTCTGGACTGCTCACTGTACGGAGGACCCGGAGGGAGGCACTTATTAGTACAGTGATTAGCACAGTGTCTCCATCAGTCTCTCTCCGGCTCACACACTGTGACTGACTGAGCGCAGGAAGGATCTGCGCGCCAATCAGCTCAGCTGCTGGATACACAGCAGCCAATAGACTGTGTGTGTGGAGTAGCCAATGGGTGGGAGCCGGCAGCAATGAGCCATTTTCGGACGCGCAGGGGGACCGTCGGATCCAGCCACTAAGCGGTGATGTAATGCATGGCAGAGTGGTGGGCAGTGGCGGGTGATGAGCGGCGCTGCCGCCGACATAGGATAATTTGCGGCGGCGGCGCTCGTCACTCGCCACTGCCCACCCGCTGTGCCATTTAACAGAATGTCAGCCTGCCTGCCGCCCTTAATTAGTGCCGCCCTGAGGCCGGTGCCTCACGGGCCTAGGCACAAATCCGGCCCTGGTCCCGGCAGAAGCAGAGTGGTAGTGCAGGGAGAGGCTTGAGCGCCTCTTCAGTCTGGCGCCTCCCTGCACCACAGGAGCCGCTGAGTGGGTAGCGCCGGCCCTGATGTCAGTACTTACACAGTACACATGGGTTGTACACCAGGGAAGGGTGTGTAGCGTATTTAAAGTCGCAGACGCAAGTCCAGCAGGGAGGCGCGTGACTGCATTTGACTGTCAGGCTGGCCCATAATAAGGTAAAAATAGCAAAAAGGGCAACATTTCAGTGTCATTCAACATTTCTCATCAGATAAATATGTTATATTTCTCGTGTGTTTATTTCGCCCACAGCCTACCAATCTGAAGTATTCACTGAGAGAAAATCTGGGCTACTTGTTTGTGCCTGCCTCTTGGCCTGAAAGTGTGTAATGAGGAGATCTGGATGAGGAAACAGATCTCCTCTGGCTCCACGGATCTCCCAAAGTGATTCAGCGTTCTCTTGCTCCGACTTATGGTGAACTGCACTGATTGGACAGCTAAATATGACTCTCAGCAACTGATCTGAAAAGCTCAATCCTCAGAGTTATTGTTGGGAGACAATGTTCTGCTGTCCATCATTTTCCTCTTTCACTCTCTGGCTGAAAAACAATGAGGGGTACTCTTTACCTAGAACGGCGCCCGCGATTGAAATCGCGGGCGTCGGGGGTAAAAATCGCGGTGATCGCGGTCATCGCGGGCATCGCGGGTAAATCGGGATGACCGCGATGCCCGCGATCACCGCGATCACCGCGATTTTCCCATAGGGAACAATGTTAAAACGGCAGATTGACCGCGATTTTACTATTAAATGCCTCAATGTACCCGATTTGGGCCCAAATAGGTCAAATTAACCCTTAAATGGCCCCCCAAATTTGTAACGCCACCCCACGATCCACGCCAACCCGAAGCGTGGCGAGCGCAGCGAGCCCGCGAGGGGCGGCGGTACGCGTCCTCCGACCTTTTCATGCCCTACTATCCACGTCGGCGTGGTGTGAGAATATAATAGTGTGGCGAGCGCAGCGAGCCACCGAGCCCGAAGCGTGGCGAGCGCAGCGAGCCCCGCGAGGGGACGCGGATACCTTCACAGGTAGACGCGTCCCCTCGCGGGCTTCACAGGTGTCCGCGTCGCCACGGACACCTGTGAAGGCCGCGAGGGGACGCGCATAACTGTGAAGGTATCCGCGTCCCCTCGCGGGGCTCGCTGCGCTCGCCACGCTTCGGGCTCGGTGGCTCGCTGCGCTCGCCACACTATTATATTCTCACACCACGCCGACGTGGATAGTAGGGCATGAAAAGGTCGGAGGACGCGTACCGCCGCCCCTCGCGGGCTCGCTGCGCTCGCCACGCTTCGGGTTGGCGTGGATCGTGGGGTGGCGTTACAAATTTGGGGGGCCATTTAAGGGTTAATGGGCTCTGTGGCCCATTTAACATTGATTCCTATGGCCAAATCGGGTGGATTGAGGCATTTAACAGCAAAATCGGGTCCATTGCGCCTTTTAACATTGATTCCTATGGGAAATCGGGAGCATCGCGTCGCGGGCATCGCGGGTACATTTATGTGCGGCCGCGACGCGACCGACACGATTTCCATGTTTAACATGGGTTTCAATGGGAAATCGCGGGCATCGCGTCGGTCGCGTCGCGGCCGCACATAAATGTACCCGCGATGCCCGCGACGGGCGCCGTACTAGGTAAAGAGTACCCAATGAGGTTTTCAGCAAAAAGTATTAGCCGTTTTTACAGGGTGAATTTTTTGTGAACTCATTGAACGACGTTACACGAGTTATAAATGAATCCTTTCATTTAATGCATTGGTGTGCAATGAGCTGAATAAATCACTTCTTGCCCAAACGTCAAAACAATTCTTAATACGCAGACTGAACTTAAAGTGACATCTTCACCCCAAACAATATTCTGCCTGCTGATTATCTTTGGTTCAAATGCACACAAATTGTATTTAGTCTTTAAGAACATGTAAAATCTATATGATCCGCATGCAGGAATGAAAGGTTTCCTAACATAGCTTAAGATGAGATATTGTACAGCAGTAAGCTACTGTAGGCATACTTGCATTGAGGCCCCATTCCCCTGTCTGGCTTACCTCATGTGAACCTGACTCACAGAACTCCAGGATATTTAAAAAGTCATCTGATATATATTTTAGCAGGAAATATAGTCAGATGGGCATTGTGGTTTATAGTCATTGTTTTCAAACAAAAAAATAAGCCAAGAAAAAGTTTGTATTGAAAACTGTGAACCAAGGCCCAGTGACAGGCACTGCCTAGTAGCAGACATCTCTTATATTACTCATTGATATCTTGATAAGCCAAAATTCAACATTCCTTTTCCCAGTATCCCTTTTTTTGGGACTGTCTCATACTTCCCAACATTGTCCAATCTGGAAAAGGGATCCCTTGGGCGCCAAAGGTGCGTGCCCAATTTTTTTGGGGGGTGTGGCCTCATGGGAAGAGGCCAGCCCCCATATTGCTAGGCCACATTTTTGGCCACATTTTTGCTGCTGTGAGGGCATGGCTAGTGGCTCTCTGAGCTGCTGGCTATGCCCCCAGTTCCTGGGAAGATAGTGAAAGGGGGGTGACAGGGGGGACTCCCGATTGCTCCCCCCTTCCCGCCTCGGGACACTACCGGCCCCGGGCAGGACGCGGGAACATCAGTATGCTTGCCATGCCCCCAAAGTGGCAAAACAGTAGCGTAGCTTTACGATCGCAGACATTTCCCTCAAACCATGCCCTCTTTAAGCAAAGCCATGCTCCTTTTCGGGAATGTGCGGGATTTGTGAAGGTTGGGAGGTATGCAACTGTATTAATTATTTAAAATGTTGACATTTTGTGGCTTCCTTGTGTGGGTTGAACCAAATTAACTTGTAATTACTGGAATATGAACCATGAGGCACTTCAATTAAACTGTAGTAAAATTAGTGACGTAGCAATTGCTCCAGCAGACCCAGTGGTGTCTTGGACGTGCTTTGTGGCTTCCAGGGGCTTAGGGGCTGTGTGGGCTACTTCTACACCCTTGTCTGTATCTGCAGATACTTGTCTTGTTGCACCTACCCCTATTGAAATTGTCCCTCCCAGAATGGTCACTGCCTTGCTCAGAGAAGACAGTTATTAGGGATAATAGTGGAGGCTGCATCCATTTTGGAGGAGATATTTGTATTGGGGCACGTGTGAAAGGCCAACATCAACAGGTAAAAACCTTGAAGGCACCACAGACATTGGGTGGCCCAGGGGTATCCCCTGACAATCCAAGGGGGGTGGGGTATGGTGGCAGCAGGCAGGTAGGGGCATCTGAAACTTTTTGGGTGAGGGTTGCTATTGTATAGTTCTGCCACTAAATAATGTATACATATATATATATATATATATATATATATATATATATATATATATATATATATATATATATATACTTATGGAAGATATAGTCATGGATAAAAGTAACACATTAAACTTAATGTTCTTCACAGTTACTAGAATAGTTGCAGCTAATGCTTGTCGACTTACTTGGTGGTGACCCAATGACCCATTGGGTCACCACCAAGTAGGTCGACAGGCATTAAAGTCGACACCACTAGGTCAACATGCAGATAGGTCCACATGAGTATAGGTCGACATAACTTTAGGTTGACATGCAGTAAGGTCGACAGGGTCATTAGGTCGACATGGGTTAGGTCGACAGGGTCATAGGTCGACATGGGTTAGGTCAACAGGGTCATAAGGTCGACAGGGTCATTAGGTCGATATGGGTTTTTTTTACTGATTTTTTGAGCCGACATGTGCCAGCAGGTGATATTTCATGCCCTTCCATCCAGTAGAGTGTGGTGGGACAATAAAATAATGTGCCGAGCGCAGCAAGGCACCATGCTCGAAGCACGAGGGGATGTGGTGGTACATTTCAGTGTCCATGTCGACACAACATGTGCCGACAGGTGGTATTTCCTGCCTCACCATCCACTAGGTCTAGGACATAAGGGTAAAAAAAAAGTTGACTTTTTCACTGTCGACATTACCCATGTCGACCTAATGACCCTGTCGACATTACCCTTGTCGACTTAATGACCCTGCCGACCTTACCCCTGTCGACCTAATGACCCTGTCGACCTAGCCCATGTCGACCTAGACTCATGTCGACCTCCCTGCATGTCAACCTAGACATATGTTGACTTAAATGCATGTCGACCTAATGACTGTCTAACAACTTGCTGGTGACCAACTGATCTACACCCGTTGCAGCATACTTACCAACTTTAATGATCCAGCTTCTTCCTTAGACAAATCATCTGATTATCTATGTCACCATCAGCTGGCTGCTTGCCCCATTCATACAAGCCGGATTCTGCAGTATTGCGAAACAGAGGCCATTGCCACCATCTCCACATTCTAAAATGGCAGCCGACTGTCATTTCCTGTTCGGCGTTGCAGACCTGTACTATGCGTAGCATGCACAAAGTACCAAACACTGGTGCTTTGTGGCATGTGCTGCACATGTATCAGGACCTGAATTGGGCTAGAAGTGTTGTTCAAAAGTGCACATATAATGGATGAAATCAATGTGCAGATAGGCGAATGTTCTGCGGGCATATGGGTAAATGGAATTTTGTTCTATTCACTGAATGTGGAAGAACGGAAATTGTATTCAACTCTGTATAAGCCTCCTTAACTCTATCACTAATATTATCTGTAGCTCTCCCTCAGTGGTTCTGATTGTGTTTGGACACGGATGCATTTCAGAACCCAAAAGTGTGAAACTTGAACTATAATTATTTTTTTAGCTGCTTCCAAATTTACATCTCGGTAAACATTCGTCTTTCACTGTGACTGCAATACTTGTAATACTGAGCTATGAGTGTATATATTTAGATATATAATTGCCTGTCCTGCAGGACTCCTAAAAGGAGTGCCTTTACCACAGTTTGGAATGCAAAGCATCCTAATGCCCTATAGGTATAACATTTTATATTTCATAACATAACATTTTTCATATTTCTTCATTCATGCTAATAAAAAAAGCAAAGTCAGTAAATGGTAATATGTTATTTAGGACACGGAGTGGCAAGGAAAGGCTAAGGCCTTGGCCTATGTTCATGACAAGTGGTTCAGCTTCTCATGAAGATGGAAGCCCCCCCCCCCCCTCAAAAAATAAAAAAAATAATACTGGTTAAAACACAGATCTTACTAATCCCCAAGGAGAGTCCAAGTGTGTCCACGATGTCTAGACCTGACCTTCCCAAGACTATAGGGGAAGAGGAGACTCCTTCCACCATTTACACGCCCTCTGAAAGTGCTGGGAGGAGCTGGGAGTCTTTGTAAAAGCATAATAAGTAGTGGTAAGGCTGATAACCACCTAGGAACATCCTCGCTTATATGTCACCATTCATCATAATCATTGTCAAGTTCAGAATCTTTGGCTAGAAGTGTAAGCAGTCTAGTTATACCTAAATGGCTTTTTCCTGTTGCATCCAAGAACCTACAACCTGCACCACAAACTCCCTCCTCTTCAAATTCCTCCTTGATCAGGACTGGAAATAGTCCTGCAGGCCATGTCACTGACATGACTGGCTCCACTCTTATCCGGGAATACTCTGGAAGATCCTTTAATGCTACTCCTACTGCTGCTGCTGTGAGTTGACCATTAGCGCAGATAGGAAGTCAGAAGACCACTTCTACTACTTCATCTAAGCAACTGACTGTCTAACAGTCCTTTGGGAGGAAGATGAAGTATGACAGTAGTCACCCTGTTGCAAAGTGGATTACTGAGGCCATAACAACTATGCTGCTGTTAAACGTGCACCCAGAATCTGCCATCAGCGCAGTGGGATTTACACAGTGGATGGATGGAGTCCCAGTACCAACTCCCATCTAGATTCCACTTCACGAGGCAAGTAATTCCCAGACTGTACATGGACACTAAGAAAAGTGTCCTTAGTGTCCTCAAAAATGCCTTTGTACCCACTGTCCACTTAGTTATGGACATGTGGACAAGTGGAACAGGGCAAACTAAGGACTACTTGACTGTGACAGCCTACTGGGTAGATGTATTGCCTTACACAGTAACAACAGCAGTGGTACCAGTAACTGCATCTCACAAACGGGTGTGGTATAATTACTCGACAGTCGGGATTCCGACAGTCATTAGTCAGACGTCAGAATCCCGACTGCACAGCGTGGGGAGCGCAATGAAGCCCCTTGCGGGCTCGCTGCGCTTGCCACGCTGTGGGCACGGTGGCAAACTGCGCTCCCCACCGATTTTATTCTCCCTCTATGGGGGTCGTGGACCCCCACGAGGGAGCAGTCGGGATTCCGACGTTGGAGTAATGACTGTCGGAATCCCAACTGTCGGGGAGCCGTCCGGCACCCCTCACAAACACCAACTTCAGGCACACCGCAGAGAACATCTTAGAGAAATTCAAAGACATCAGCGCACAAAGGCTTACCCCGCTTAGGCTCTCTTGGGGATTTGTGATATCTGACAATGCCACCAATTTTGTGCAAGCATTACATCTGTGAAAATTCCAGCACATCTCATGTGGTGGTGCTGAATTTTTTGAAAAATGACAGGAGCATGCAGGAGATACATTCGGTTTCCCGAAAAGCATCTCCTGGAGTGCCAGCCAACCCTCTTGAACCTGCCTTGCCATCTCCTGAACTAAGAGGTACAGGTGGAGTTGCAGGAGCAAAAAGCCATTGAAGCCTATACATTCACCTATAACACAGGCAAAGGAGGGGGAATGCATCTGACTCAAGTCCAGTGGAAAATGATTTACGTGTTCTACAAGGTTTTCCAATCCTTCAAACTTTCCACACATGAAGTCAGTTCAGACACTGCAAGATTGAGTCAGGTCATTCCACTCATCAGGATTTTGAAGAATCAGCTGGAGAAAGTGAAGGAGGAGCTAAAATGGAGAGATTCTGCTAAGTATGCGGGACTTGTGGAGGGAGCCCTTCAATCTCTCCGCAAGGAATCAAGGGTAGTCAATCTGTTGAAATCAGACCACTACATTTTGGCCACCGTGCTCGATCCTAGGTTTAAAGCCTACATTGTATTACTCTTTCCAGTGGACACATGTCTGCAGAGGTGCAAAGACCTGCTGGTGAGAAAATTGACATGTCAGCAGCTCCTCCTTCATTTTCTCCCACAACTGGGGCTGTGAGTACAAAATGCATTTTCATTGCAGAACCACTGGCGGTGATGCAGGGCAGTCAGGAGCAAGTTTGGACATCTGGTCCGGACTGAAGGAGCTGCCTACAATTACTGACATGTTTACTGAAACTGCATATAATGCTGTCACCATTGAAAGAATGGTGGAGGAATACAGTATATTGGTGACAGGATCCAAGTAGGAATGCCAGACAGTCTGTATCTATACTAGCAGGAAAAAGAGGCAATTTGGAGGCCCTTGCACAAACTGACTTTATACTACCTTAGTTGTCCCCCCTCCAGTTTGTACTACAAAATAGTTTTTAGTGCAGCCGGGAACCTTGTCAACGATTGGCATAGGAGGTTGCTTCCACAAAATGTGGAGAAGATAATGTTCATCAAAATGAATGATAAATCCCTCCAGGAAAAACAGCAATTGCCTCCAGAAAGTACAGAGGGACGTGTGATGGTGGACTCCTGTGAGGATGAATTACTACTCTGGGTGGATGAGGATGTATACACTGAAGGGGGTGAGAAATCGGAGGCTGAGGAGGATATATTGCCTCTGTAGAGCCAGTTTGTGCAATGAGAGATTGATTAATTCCTTTTTTGTGGGGCCCAAACAAAACATTATTTTCGGCCACAGTCACGTGGCAGACCCTGTCACTGACATGATTGGTCTGATAAAGTGTTCAAAGAATATAAGGGCGGGAGGGAGAGCCCAAGGCAGGGGTGCTGATTTATGTTTCTGCTGGAGGGTGCTTAAGGAGGTGTGGCCTCATGAAAAGGGGCATGTCATTTGGGGAGGGGGTGTGGCCCTGCAATATGCTGACTCCTCCTGGCATACCGTCTCGCTTATCCCAGGCAGTAGGTTTGTTGGTGCGGGTGCTGTGGACGCAAATCAGAAAGTAAATGCGTCTGGGCCTGTGGGTGCTCATAATTTTTTGTGGGTGCTCGGGCCCTTGAGCACCAACAGAATCGGCACCTATGGCCCAAGGACTTTTCCATCTTGCATCTCTTTTCTTTGCATTAAGTGCTCTTTTGGGCCTAGTTTTTAAAACTGTCATCCTGTCTGCCACTTCAGTGCCACTCCTAGATGTGCCATAGGTTTGTGCTGCCCACTTGTGTCACTTAGCTTACTAATCCAGCTAGTTTGGGAAACCTTTTTGCCTAAAAACAATACTGTGAGCTGTGAGGTGATCAGGATAGACTGGAAATGAGTGGAAACTAAGGATATTGGGGGGTTAATAATATAGTAGAAACCAAAAAAAAAAAATAATAATTGTATGATATTAGCAGTTTTTTTTTTTTTATTAAAAAAAAAAAAATACAGATCCAATACCAAAACCCAAAAGAATGGTTTTGGCACAACCAAACCAGGTCCAAAATGCGATGGGAGATCCAGATACAAAACCAAAACCAAAAAAAGTGTCCTGTGCAGAACACTGTTATTTTATTTATTTATTAACAGTTATTTATATAGTGCACACATATTCCACAGCGCTGTACAGAAAATAGTTGAACATTCACATCAGTCCCTGCCCCAGTGGAGCTTACAGTCTATATTCCCTATCACATGTACATGCACACTCACAGACATTCTATATTATTGGGAGCCAATTAAGATACCAGTACCCGGAGGAAACCCACACAAGCACAGGGAGAATATACAAACTCCGCACAGTTAAGCCATGGTGGAAATTGAAACTGAAATTGAAACCCATAACCTCAGGGCTGTGAGGCAGTGATGCTAACCATTACACTGTACGTGCTGACCATTACAGATCCTTTCACTTACATCCCATTTGGCTTATTGATGTCATTGAGCACGGAACTAGCTTTAATAACATAAGGTGCCTCTAAACTGTACTACAAGGATTTATCCCTATAAATCCAGGACAATAAATGTAGGAGGTGCAGTGCAGGAGATGGTGCTACCTTTTAAGAAGGGAATGAGGATTTTTTGAAAGGTACAGACAGTATTAAAACTCATTCTTATCCAAAACGGTTAACTTTCTCTGGACGTCTTTCTTGTATAACAAGATTTTGGTTTTATCATACACCTCCCAACTATCATGTAATGGGGGAAGGGTATTTTGGAGACCCCCCTGTCCGTTACTGCTCTGCTCAGCACAGCGTCTACTCAGGGAGACGGGTGCCGGATGGGGTCCCGACAGCCGGGATCCCGACAGGCATTCACCCGACGCCAGGATCCCAACTGTCAAAACACAGACAGCCGGGTTCCCGACGGCCGTCGGCTATTTTCCCTCATGGGGGTCCACGACCCCCATAGAGGGAGAATAGAATAGGTGTTCGTGTAGCGAGCCACCGTGCCCGCAGCGTGGTGAGCACAGCTCAGCTTTGTTGCGCTCGCCATGCTGTCTAGGTACGGCCAGTCGGGATCCCGACGTCGGGCTAATGACTGTCGGGATCCCGACTGTCTAACCCCTATACCACACCCAGGGAGACAGAGGGACCCCCAGCGTACTGAAAAATCCCATTCGGAATCATTACACGAAGCCTTGTCCCCTTATGTAAAGATCACACCCCTTTTTTTCAGGACCACGCGTAGCAGACTGCATGCAGAAATGGCCCTGTTATTTGGAAAGCTGGGAGGTATGGTTTTATTCATAAGTGCATGGAAATAAATAGAAAAAATTATTTGTAGCAAATTCAATGTTTAAAAGTGGTTTGTGTGGATTAAACTATGGTTCTATATATAACCAGACTTCTGAAGGAAACTGGATGTGTCTATGGGGTATACTCAATGCCACCTGGCAAGCTGTGAGGGCGAGCAGTGCTGATTGCTCACCGTCACAGCAATTAATCCCCCTGCACCCGCCATTTCCACCTCGCTTGGTTTTTACAGTGAGGTCAAAAAGGCGTGTGCAGCTATCACTACTGGTCAACAGTCCAATGGTTGACACATAAAAAAGGTGAACATGCATTAGGTCGACATAGTCAAAAGGATGACACAAGCAAGAGGATGACATGAAAAGGTTTGACATGAATTTAATTTTTTTTTTTTTTTAAGAATTGTTCATGCTTTACCATCTCAGTGGACGTGGAGGGAGAATATATAAGTGTGCCAAGTGCAACATGGTATGGTGCTCGAAGCATGACCTACACAGACACCAAAAACACCAAAAAACACAAAAACAAATCATGTCGACCTTTTCTTGTGTCCACATTTTGATCATGTGAACCTAATGCATGTCAACCTTTTCATGTGTCAGCATTTTGACTGTTGACGAACAGTGGTCAACCTTTTGACTATCGACCTTAGAGCCCTTACCTGCATGGGTTTCTTCCAACTCTGTATTGCTTTTATAACAGTGTGTGATGATAGTGGGGGCAGCGTACCTCTTTGGAGGTGAGAGGCATTATTCATAAAGGTTTCTTTTCAATCAAAGACATGGAGATGTGTACTGACACTAATAGTGTGTAAGTAGGTGTTATATATAAAAGAGGGGGGAAAAAAGGGGGGTAGAAGGAACTTAATCGCACAGGATAGAATATTAATGTCAATGTAGATTTGAATGAGGCCCCCTATATAGGTGATCTACTTGGATGTATATATCGTGGTAGGGGTGTGCTACCACTGGACACTGGTCAGAGACTAGAATATGTACAGGAAAAGGAGTGTCACTGTGTGGTGCACCAAGAGAATTTACAGTAAAATATAACCTTTATTGTTTAATTGGTAAAAAGCATTAGCGAGATAAAAAGACACAATACATACAAATACAAACATTGAACATGTGAAAATAAAAAGGATATTACTATCCTCACTACGTGGGACTCCACTATTCCACTTTAAAGGATTCTCAGTTATCACTGTAATAGTGTCAATTCAAATGTGTATAATTTGTTGCAGTTTATTAGTAAGTATGTGAGTGGTGGCACCTGATAAGGTTAATTGGTAACAGATCATCCGTGGAATAGCTCAGACTGCTATATGTCAGCTAAGTCTGAAAAAGACCAACAGTCCTCTATTTCAACAGAAGAATGTTTTATTGGGGAATGATATTACACACCAAGCAACCACTGCACCATGGCTAGTGGATTCTCATACTGCGTGGTGTGCTGCGTCTGATGTAGTCAGTACGCAATCACAGGCCGGGCGAAACGCCAGAGGCCAGCCGGTCTGTCAGCTTCGTGGCTGACCGAGATAGTCGGCAGTGAACGCTGCTCGGTCTGTCACCGTGTCTGTGCTGAGGATCGCGGTGCAGACGTCAGACACCGCGTACCCAGCACCCGCACGCGATGGTATGGCTGACCAAGTCCGGTCAGGTACCACTATGTATTACAGTATTTCACAACAGGACCTGAAGAAGCTCCATAGCGAAGCGTGCGCCGACCGCACACTTCGTGGTTTTGACTCCCCTTTCCCTTCCCCTAATTTATTAATGTGTATTTAAAATTGTTGTGAAAGACTGTAATACGTAGTGGTACCTGACCGGACTTCCCACCCACTACCTTTGCGCAGAGGCCTCCCCTACTCGCAGTTACTTCGAGTAAGGCGCATAACATCTGATGAAGCAGCAGTGCCTTGTGCACTGGATTCTATGGTGGACAAATTTGTCCAGAGGGGCTACACTCGTTCTTCACTATTGCCTATACGAGACAAAGTGGCTCGTATCAGTAGGGATCAGACCCTACTGACTAAACCTGAACCTGATCCCTTGGATATGGGTTCTAAAATACCATGGGTTTATCAATTTTCCATGGACAGTAAGACCACAACAGCCCAGGTTAAAAAATGGTGGCCCATAGTCTCCTCTGACAAAGACCTCCCTCTGCTTTATAATAAACACTTAATGCCCAGCTACTCAAGGCAGGCCAATTTAAAGGACCGCCTGGTAAAACTGGACATTTCAGGATGGGACAGAGTGGCACCCTCTCATTTCCTTATTAGGAAGAATGGGTGCTTCCGGTGCCTAGGGTGTGCTACCTGTAAAACAATGCAGATAGGCCAAAGTTTTAAACATCCACACTCGCAGAGGATTTTTTCCATCAAATATGCGTTGACGTGCAGCACTATGTACGTCATTTATTTGCTCACCTGTCCCTGTGGGCTGTCCTATGTGGGGAAAACCCAGCGCCAGTTTAAGGAGCGCATGGCCCTACATAGGACAGCCATTAATCAGGCCATTCAATCTGGCCACAGTGACCAGCCCTTTGCGAGACATTGTCTGATTAAACAACATACCGTTAATAACATCAGGTCTATCACAATTGATCACATCCCCAAATCTCTTAGGGGTGGTAATCGGAATAAGGCATTACTGCAAAGAGAGAGTAAGTGGATCTATACTCTGGGAACATTGGCCCCTGGTGGTCTGAATGAGACCCTGGGGCTGCAGTGTTTCCTCTAATGTGTTGATCCCTTATTAATATTCTCATGCCTTCATTATGTCTTCTTCTTTTTGAACATGATTCTACTATGTGCTATGTTGGTTTTGTATTATTGCATGTTAGTACATATACAATATTGCTCTATATATATACAGTTTTCCATTATTCCAACCTCTTTGCTGGTGGGTTTTGGGCCACACTTGTGGTCGACACACCAATTTGACTGTGTCGTCATAAGTCTGGCCATTATCATTATCATGTGCTGATTTTTGTTTTTTATGTATTGAGGCATTTTTCTTTATGGTTTTGTTTGATCTAAGTCTGGATAAATATTTGTACCATGTGCATATCCAACAGCGCTTTTTGCTTGCATATGGGATAAGTATGTCTTGAATCTTATGTATGTTTATTATTAACATTATTAATTATTCACTATTTATTTATCTGTGTATTTTCTCATTTATCATTCATTTGTTTGGTTTACAGGCGCAGAGTCCTGTCAGCGAGCAGGTGTCACCGCCACACTTCCGGGTCTGGCTGGCTAGCCGCGAGTGTACTGGTTGGCGGAAGTACCGGGGTTTTTACCACTGTGCTCCATCTTTCCAGGCACTTCCGGCCGGCGGCTCAATACCGATATGATGGCAGGGGGAACCTTTGTTATCCGGCTGCCTTAGCGGGGGAAGACTTGAAGATTCCTCCATTCGGCAGGTGTACGGGACTCTGTGAGTAATCACTGGGCGTGTGGTGTGTGGGGGGGTGGGGTTTATGTGGGTATATATACAGTACTTGTATCTCTGCATTGTAAATTTGTACTGTATGCTGTCTGTCCCTGACGAAGGGGTACCCGCCCCGAAACTGTTGGAGTAAAGGCAGCGGCGTAACTAGATTTTCTGCGCCCCCCTGCCGACAATGCAGGAGACGCCCCCCCCCGGTAAGAAAAAACGGAGCGGAGGGGAGGCGGGGTACGGCGGGGGGGGGTGGTGGTTGTGTTTGTGTGTGTTTGTATGTATGTGTGACGTGTTTGTGTGTATGTGTTTGTGTGTGTTACCTCTGGCCGGCGTGGCCGCATCCTTCTGTGCCGGGTTCCGGGCGGCTCTCCCGTTTACTGCTGCTAATGAAAAAGTGACACTTGGAAAATGACTGCCCCCATACTGCAGACGAAAAACTGTCTGCGGTATGGGGGCAGCCATTTTCCAAGTGTCACCTTTTTGTATTAGAAGCGCTGCGGCTGCCGGGACTCGGGAGAGCTGGGACCCGGTGCAAATAAAACCACCGGCGGCAGAAGGCAACCAGTAAGTAACTATCGTCCCGCAGCCCCCCTGGCGCCCACATACCCTCAGCGCCTCCCCACCACCGCGGGGGCTGCGGGACGATAGTTACGCCACTGAGTAAAGGACTTCATATTCACAGTCTGCTGAGTGACGCCTCGTTTCTTGTATTTGCATTTGGAGGTTCCTACCCAGGACCTACCTAGGAAGGCACCGCAGCACTTGTCCTCTCTGCACTATCAAGCTCTCATTGAGCAGTCCTGAGTGCCGGATTACCTGCATCCTATATATATATATATATATATATATATATATATAGAGTAGAGAGGAAGCGGCACTCGGAGTCATAAAGAAGGACACACGCAGGAAGATTCGTGATCAAACGTTTTCAATGTTATACAAACATCGTCATCAGGATAAGTGAACAAACATAAACACACACCTTATAAAGACATCCCCCATCACGTGAGGTTGCCCGCCAACAGCACCTAATTGACGCATCTGATCATGACGCAGTCAGCAGGAGACGGTGGTTATGGCAACAAACTATAAACAGTGCAAAAATACATGACACAAACGAATACATAAATGCAGTGAATTAAAAACATATAAACAAATCCACGAACAATATTATGTAAATAACATCTCACAATATCAAGAAAGTGCAACAGTTGCACTATATGTATACAATGTAGATAGTGAGTAATAAGACAGTAAATTACGTATCAGCAGAAATCAGAGACGCCACCCTGGAAGAAATGGTCCTATGAAAAAACAAGTGTCGACATTGAATGTGTCGACTATCTGAGTAGACAAGCTCTACTACATTTCACAGAAAACAGTGCAATCCTGCAGACTCATTAAGCCCGTGAGGTGCCTTTGTGCCAAGAGAATGTATCCAACGAGCTTCCCGACGGAGTAGGCGCAGCGATCTGTCACCTCCCCGCAAGGTCGCAGGTACATGGTCTATGATGATATATTTCAGCATAGCAATAGTGTGTTTCTTAGTCACCCAGTGTCGAGCCACAGGTTGATCACTAGAGCCACTGGCTAACGCCGCCCGCAGAACAGATTTATGACCAGCAATTCTTTCCCTTAATGTCCTGTCGGTTTTGCCGACATAACATAACCCACACGGACACGTAATTAAATAAATAATAAATTTGGTGGTACATGACACCCGATGTTTAATGGGGATACGTGCGCCCGTGTGGGGATGTGGGAAGTCACTGCCGGTATTCATGGACCTACACACTATGCAATTTAAGCACTTGAAACAACCAACTCGTAATTTCAAAAAGGTATTCTGTTCAGAGTCAGACTGTCTCAAACCTGAGATGTCAATCTTCATCACCCAGTCACGTATGCTTTTCCCGCGGGTGTAACACGGCATAATTCGTGTATCATGAAGTTTAAGCGCAGGATCAGTACTGACTATTGGCCAGGCATTCTTGGTTATCCTCTGAATGGTAGAACTTTTGGCATTAAAATGGTTAACCCAAGGCATACACTTCATGCGAGCTGTTTTGGAAGAAGGTCCAAGTAACTCATCACGTGAGCGTTCGAGAGCTCTGTTTTTAGCTAACTGAAGTTGAGTGCTATTGTAGCCCCTATCCAAAAAGTCGACAATCATCATGTCGATGTGTCTGACTGCTTGATCTTTCTCGGAGCATATCCTCACTGCCCGCAAAAACTGTGAATATGGGAGTGAGTATTTCAACTTCTTGGGATGGAAGCTAGCTGCATGCAGTGTGGTGTTTCTGTCTGTTATTTTACGATACAATTCAGTATGCAGCAAATTACCTGATATGCTGACATTAACATCAAGATAATTAACCGCTAGTTGGCTGATGTTATAAGTGAACTGGACAGGATGTCCAGTGGCATTATGCATGTTAACAAAGTTCTCAAAGCACTCCTGTTCACCAGACCAGACGATGAACAGGTCATCTATATATCTAGTATATAGGATGGCATTGTCAACAAATAAACGGCTGCTAAATAGAATGTCATCTTCAACCATGTACATGTAGGCGTTGGCGTACGATGGGGCCACATTCGACCCCATCGCACAGCCAGACACCTGTAGGTAGTACCTACCGTCAAATACAAAATAGTTACACGTAAGAATCATATCAAGCAAGTCAAGTACCAACTCAGTGTCGGGCCCGGTATAATACTGATTATCAGTGATTAATCTCCTGACAGCCTCTTTACCTTCATTGTTGGGTATAACTGTGTATAGGCTGGTAATGTCCATACTGCATACAAAAGTCCCATCTGGTATGTAACCAATGCCATTAATCTTATTCAGAAAATTAGTAGTGTCCAATAAATGCCTGGGGTGGTTGGTAACACAAGGTTGAAGTAAAGCATCCAAGTAAGTTGACACTTTGTGAAGTAGTCCATTACGGGCAGAAATAATTGGTCGACCTGGGGGATTTTGGAGGTTACTTATGTATCTTAGGTAACGTATAGATAATAGGGATGGTAGGTGCTTCAGTTATTAAAGCTTTCATAAGCCCCTCCTCAATCACCCCAGAATCAACCGCTTGCTTGAGTCTCAATTTAAGTCTATTACCAAAGACACTCGTGGGGTCAGAGTCCAGCAACCTATACACTTTAGTGTCACTAAGTTGGCGATTAATTTCACAGGCATAATCGCATAAATTCTGTACCACTATTCCCCCACCTTTGTCGGCGGGGCGAATAATGATATCATTATAGCTGGATAAATCACGTAATGCTTGCATTTCATTGACAGTCAAATTGTTAGGTTGGTTCTTACCCCAGGTTGTCGATGGTACAATCACCTCTTGCTGCACCTAATGCTCCAATAGACGATTAAAAGTTTGTATGGATGGATTCGATGAGGGCGGATCAAATCTTGATCTTGGTTGTAGTTTCTTTAGAGACGCCGGTAATTGTACATCCTCGGAACGATCAATGGTGCTTTTGGGGTTGCTGAAGTATTCATGTAATTTAAGCTGGCGTCCCAATTTGTAACGTTCAATTGCCCAATCCATAGTTTTGAATTTGACAGTTGGGACAAATGATAAACCAAGTCGCAAAACCTGCATCTCAGTGACAGTAAGCTGGTGGTCAGATAAATTAAAGATCAGGTCCTCGGCTGGCGTGGTGGTCTGCCGACCCGTCCTTGTCCTCTGCCTCTCCCTTTGCCTTTGCCCACCGCGTCGGGTTCTGCCACTACGCCGCCTCGGCCGCGGCGGGTGGTCGTCCCTAAAGGGATCTGATTAGGGGTTCCTCTACCAGCAGCACTACCTTCTGATTCACTGTTGGTACCAGTATCTTGGGAGGAATCGGTCTGCCAGAGTTGGCGGTAGTTTCTAGGTCGACGCTGCTGCCGAGAGAAATGTCGACTCGAATTTCCAGTCACCCACTGGTACACTTGATTCCGTTCATAGTCAGAATTCACCTTTAATAATTTCTCCTTTTTAAACTGGATAAGGTCTCTTTTGTACGCAGCAACTTGTGAGTTGAGTTTATCGACCCAGTCCTGCGCTGTATCCTGTCGGAAATCGTTGAGATATTTGTTTTCAAATGCTAAGATGTTCTCTTTAGCAATTGCTAGTTCTCTGGATGATTCCTCAATCACAAGGAGAATAAGGTCGTAACTGCACTTATTTAATACAGCTATCCAGCGCTGACAAAAGGCGGTATTAAAGCGCCCTATGGTAGGTGTGTTCTTTATGCGGAATCCGCGAGGTATCTTCTTATCTTTGTAATACCCACTCAGGGTTATTCCGTGATAGAGGTAATCGAGTTCTTTGTGTTTAAGACGTAACCAGTCTCTATACAGGTGATTAAGAGGTGGGGGTTCAGAGTCGTCACATAGATCTTGAGTAAATAGGATTTTATCGGCTTCAGCAGTGGAGAAGTTAAGGGTCTTGCCTTGTGTTAATAACGCCAAATTTTCAGCTCCCGCACAGCCAGGTGTAGCATCAGGGAATCCGCTGGTCATAATTCAGTGGAATATGGATAAGTAGTGATAGAGCGATGCGATAGTAGTACAAACAGGGTGCTGTAAGTCCCAGAGTCTCTGCGTCCTGCAGGTTTGCAGAGAAACACAATACAAAAAGTCTTTGAAGGACAGCACACCTTTCCGGTAATGTTACCGTGCCCCGGTGCCCTCAGGTACGGACTCGACGGTCCCAAATGTAGAGTAGAGAGGAAGCGGCACTCGGAGTCATAAAGAAGGACACACGCAGGAAGATTCGTGATCAAACGTTTTCAATGTTATACAAACATCGTCATCAGGATAAGTGAACAAACATAAACACACACCTTATAAAGACATCCCCCATCACGTGAGGTTGCCCGCCAACAGCTCCTAATTGACGCATCTGATCATGACGCAGTCAGCAGGAGACGGTGGTTATGGCAACAAACTATAAACAGTGCAAAAATACATGACACAAACGAATACATAAATGCAGTGAATTAAAAACATATAAACAATTCCACGAACAATATTATGTAAATAACATCTCACAATATCAAGAAAGTGCAACAGTTGCACTATATGTATACAATGTAGATACTGAGTAATAAGACAGTAAATTACGTATCAGCAGAAATCAGAGACGCCACCCTGGAAGAAATGGTCCTATGAAAAAACAAGTGTCGACATTGAATGTGTCGACTATCTGAGTAGACAAGCTCTACTACATTTCACAGAAAACAGTGCAGTCCTGCAGACTCATTAAGCCCGTGAGGTGCCTGTGTGCCAAGAGAATGTATCCAACGAGCTTCCCGACGGAGTAGGCGCAGCGATCTGTCACCTCCCCGCAAGGTCGCAGGTTCATGGTCTATGATGATATATTTCAGCATAGCAATAGTGTGTTTCTTAGTCACCCAGTGTCGAGTCACAAGAGGTGATTGTACCATCGACAACCTGGGGTAAGAACCAACCTAACAATTTGACTGTCAATGAAATGCAAGCATTACGTGATTTATCCAGCTATAATGATATCATTATTCGCCCCGCCGACAAAGGTGGGGGAATAGTGGTACAGAATTTATGCGATTATGCCTGTGAAATTAATCGCCAACTTAGTGACACTAAAGTGTATAGGTTGCTGGACTCTGACCCCACGAGTGTCTTTGGTAATAGACTTAAATTGAGACTCAAGCAAGCGGTTGATTCTGGGGTGATTGAGGAGGGGCTTATGAAAGCTTTAATAACTGAAGCACCTACCATCCCTATTATCTATACGTTACCTAAGATACATAAGTCCCTCCAAAATCCCCCAGGTCGACCAATTATTTCTGCCCGTAATGGACTACTTCACAAAGTGTCAACTTACTTGGATGCTTTACTTCAACCTTGTGTTACCAACCACCCCAGGCATTTATTGGACACTACTAATTTTCTGAATAAGATTAATGGCATTGGTTACATACCAGATGGGACTTTTGTATGCAGTATGGACATTACCAGCCTATACACAGTTATACCCAACAATGAAGGTAAAGAGGCTGTCAGGAGATTAATCACTGATAATCAGTATTATACCGGGCCCGACACTGAGTTGGTACTTGACTTGCTTGATATGATTCTTACGTGTAACTATTTTGTATTTGACGGTAGGTACTACCTACAGGTGTCTGGCTGTGCGATGGGGTCGAATGTGGCCCCATCGTACGCCAACGCCTACATGTACATGGTTGAAGATGACATTCTATTTAGCAGCCGTTTATTTGTTGACAATGCAATCCTATATACTAGATATATAGATGACCTGTTCATCGTCTGGTCTGGTGAACAGGAGTGCTTTGAGAACTTTGTTAACATGCATAATGCCACTGGACATCCTGTCCAGTTCACTTATAACATCAGCCAACTAGCGGTTAATTATCTTGATGTTAATGTCAGCATATCAGGTAATTTGCTGCATACTGAATTGTATCGTAAAATAACAGACAGAAACACCACACTGCATGCAGCTAGCTTCCATCCCAAGAAGTTGAAATACTCACTCCCATATTCACAGTTTTTGCGGGCAGTGAGGATATGCTCCGAGAAAGATCAAGCAGTCAGACACATCGACATGATGATTGTCGACTTTTTGGATAGGGGCTACAATAGCACTCAACTTCAGTTAGCTAAAAACAGAGCTCTCGAACGCTCACGTGATGAGTTACTTGGACCTTCTTCCAAAACAGCTCGCATGAAGTGTATGCCTTGGGTTAACCATTTTAATGCCAAAAGTTCTACCATTCAGAGGATAACCAAGAATGCCTGGCCAATAGTCAGTACTGATCCTGCGCTTAAACTTCATGATACACGAATTATGCCGTGTTACACCCGCGGGAAAAGCATACGTGACTGGGTGATGAAGATTGACATCTCAGGTTTGAGACAGTCTGACTCTGAACAGAATACCTTTTTGAAATTACGAGTTGGTTGTTTCAAGTGCTTAAATTGCATAGTGTGTAGGTCCATGAATACCGGCAGTGACTTCCCACATCCCCACACGGGCGCACGTATCCCCATTAAACATCGGGTGTCATGTACCACCAAATTTATTATTTATTTAATTACGTGTCCGTGTGGGTTATGTTATGTCGGCAAAACCGACAGGACATTAAGGGAAAGAATTGCTGGTCATAAATCTGTTCTGCGGGCGGCGTTAGCCAGTGGCTCTAGTGATCAACCTGTGGCTCGACACTGGGTGACTAAGAAACACACTATTGCTATGCTGAAATATATCATCATAGACCATGTACCTGCGACCTTGCGGGGAGGTGACAGATCGCTGCGCCTACTCCGTCGGGAAGCTCGTTGGATACATTCTCTTGGCACACAGGCACCTCACGGGCTTAATGAGTCTGCAGGATTGCACTGTTTTCTGTGAAATGTAGTAGAGCTTGTCTACTCAGATAGTCGACACATTCAATGTCGACACTTGTTTTTTCATAGGACCATTTCTTCCAGGGTGGCGTCTCTGATTTCTGCTGATACGTAATTTACTGTCTTATTACTCAGTATCTACATTGTATACATATAGTGCAACTGTTGCACTTTCTTGATATTGTGAGATGTTATTTACATAATATTGTTCGTGGAATTGTTTATATGTTTTTAATTCACTGCATTTATGTATTCGTTTGTGTCATGTATTTTTGCACTGTTTATAGTTTGTTGCCATAACCACCGTCTCCTGCTGACTGCGTCATGATCAGATGCGTCAATTAGGAGCTGTTGGCGGGCAACCTCACGTGATGGGGGATGTCTTTATAAGGTGTGTGTTTATGTTTGTTCACTTATCCTGATGACGATGTTTGTATAACATTGAAAACGTTTGATCACGAATCTTCCTGCGTGTGTCCTTCTTTATGACTCCGAGTGCCGCTTCCTCTCTACTCTACATTTGGGACCGTCGAGTCCGTACCTGAGGGCACCGGGGCACGGTAACATTACCGGAAAGGTGTGCTGTCCTTCAAAGACTTTTTATATATATATATATATATATATATATATATATATATATCAATGTATGTAGGGCGGCACTCCAGGGTTTGACACAAAGGGACCACGCAAGGTCAATCAATTTGGCAAATTGATTGACCTTGCGTGGTCCCTTTGTGTCAAACCCTGGAGTGCCGCCCTACATACATTTGTTCGTCGGGAGGCTTGCCACCTAGCAACAGCTGGTGGGTTGTAGTGCAAGCCTCCCGACGATCGCTGGAGAAGGAGAAGTGAAAAGAAATTTCACTCACCTTCTCCACAGCCGGGGGAGCGGGCTGATGCCGCCGGAGCCTGTAGGCGCGCGCGCGCGCATGACGCGCGCGCGCGCACGTAGTAAACGGCTCTGGGGCTACTGCGCATGCGCGCATATCAATAAGGCGCATGCAAATGAGCTCTGTGACGCGCTCACGCTGGCCACGTGAGCGCACAGAGTCTAGCAGCTACCAGCCCGCCCCCTGCTCAGATTTTACCTCAGCGCTGAAGATGGAGGACACTGTGTCTGTCTCTGCTACAGACACTCTCCCTGTGTCCCCTTCAGCCAGCGCTAGGAGCCTCAAACACAGAAAGAGGCTGCCTAGTGACACTTCCTCATCTGAGGACATTATTTTTAAGAGAAGAAAGCTGTTTAACCCTGTCAGGTCTGCAGACACCAGGGACAGCTCTGAGGCAGACAGTACACCTCAGGATAGCGATTCCCCCTCCAGCTCAGCATCGCTACAGGGGAGGAAAAGCACAAGTAAGAGGAGACATGTGAGCAAAAGCTCCAAGAGAGACGCCTGTTCAGGACTAATCGTCTCATTCCCAGGTATTGCCCGAAGTAGGAATACCTCAGCGGTACGCAATAAACCGCAGTCTCCTGCCCACGGGCATACTCCCCGAGCCTCAGAAAAGTATAAGAGGTCTCAGGGCTTACGTAAGGGGGCAAGTAAGCATCGCCCCTTAAGTCCAACTGACTTACAAGATGTACGCAGCCAGGCCTCAGTAGACTGGGAGTCTGAGGAGGTGACTAGAACCTCTGCGTCCTCTAAGAGAGGCGAATATAGTGACCTGCAGATGGCCAGGGTGGCACTAGCAGGAGTCTCACCCCCAAACAAAATGTATTCCTCCCACTGGGCCTTACAGGAAAAGTCCGAAGTCCATAACTTTGCACAGTTAGCCTTCAGGACATCCCTCGTTAAAGAGGATGAGATGGTTCTGCGTAACCATACAGGGATCCCAGATATCCCCGCCCTGTTCGCCCCTGATATTGACCCAGCACTGTCTTCGCTTATTGGTGATAAGACCCAGAGCGACTCAATTGATAAGCTGCTCAGGAAAATCCAATTAAAGGTTTCCGACGCTGCGGGCCCCCTGCTGTTCGTACTGAACAAGGCGGAGAAAGAGGGCACCGCGAGCAGCTCCTTAGATTCCCTAGTGGCATCAAAGGCAGCGCTCCTGAAGGCAATAAGCAGAGCCACCCTTATGGTTGGGCAGACCTTTGAGTTCATATCCAACACCCGCAGGTCCCGTTGGCTGTCCAGAGCAGGGCTAGCCGACTTAGCGCCCAAACCAGCGGAGGTCCCTAACCTTACTGACTCCGATTTATTCGGCCCTGACTTCATAGATGAAGTCAAGATCCGGTATAAGGCGCGCAAGTCGTTTGCGGATCTAAAAAGCCACCAGTCTTCCAAACGGCCCTTTCGTCAGGAGGGTCGTTCTGCCACGGCCAGCAGTGCGACCCGTGACTACCGAGACTATAGAGGCTCCACCCGAGGCCACAGAGGAGGCTACTCCAGGTCCCGGAATTCCAGAAGTGCGGCTTCTTCAACCTCCTTCCCCAGGAGAGACAGAGGGAACGGTGAGTGTACCAGAACCACAGCCGCACCTTGGCCTCTCACAGGCCATACACCAGTGGAGAGAAATTACAACAGACAAGTGGTTGTTAAAAATTATAAAACAAGGTTTATCCCTTCCGCTGCTGAGATTTCCTCGCCAGAGAATCCCATGCACAGCAAACGCCAGTCCTCTCTTAGACAAGGTTTTAGTCACAGCCTTGTCTCAGGGAAGGATAGAATTGGCGGACACGTCCAAAACAGGTTGGACAAGTCACCTTTTTCCCGTAAGGAAACAGGACGGCTCCTACAGACCGGTTCTGAACGTCAAATCTCTGAACCAGTACATAAGACATCGTACGTTCAGAATGGAGGGTCTAACAGAGGTACCCTTCATTTTGACACAGAACGACTATTGCATAAAAATAGACCTCAAGGAGGCCTTTCACACTGTACACGTACATCCCAATCACAGAAGGTTCCTGAGGTTCCTCTGGAACGGCTCCCTTTACCAATGGACCGTCATGGTTTTTGGTTTGTCCAATGCCCCTTACACTTTCACACGACTTATGAAGGCGGTGATAACACACCTTCGCCAGAAACAAGTCCGATGCATAATTTATTTGGACGACCTCCTAGTCGTACATTCAGAGCAGGAGACACTACTCTCCCAGAGAGACACAATAATATCACTCCTGCTCGGCCTAGGCTTCTCAATAAATTATCCCAAGTCAGTTTTAACACCTTGCCAATCAATCACATTCCTGGGATTCGTAATAGATTCCCGTTCTTTCTCTATCGCAGTACCGGCAGAGAAATGGACAGACATCCAAGCCTTTGTCTCCCACATTATAAAACGTCAGCTCAGCCTGAGAGACCTAGCAAAGATCATAGGCAAAATGAGAGCTCTAGACCCCGGGTTCCTTCATGCACCCCTTATTTGCAGACACGCTCAGAACCGTCTAGGATTCCTTATCAGGATAGGCCTCACCTGGTCACACAGGATCAGGCTCACACCGGTAGTTCGCGAAGAGATACAGAGGTGGACAGTGCTACCCATTCCTCCCCCCAGACCCCTGCAGGATCCTACACCGGTTATCATCATAACCTCAGACGCGTCACTCACGGGGTGGGGAGCCTTTACTCGTGACAAGGCCGTGAGGGGCAGGTGGTCCAGGCAGGACTCACAGGCCCATATCAACCTCCTGGAACTAAGAGCAGCCAGACTAGCCTTAGCGGCCCTAGTTCCCCCGCATGCTCATCATATTCCCATTCAAGTCCGTCTGGACAACAAGACCGCAGTATCTTATATAAACAAGATGGGCGGCACAAGGTCCTTGCCTCTCTGCCAGGAGGCAATAGACATCTGGGAGTGGGCGGTTCAGAGATCCATCCAGTTATCCGCAATATATGTTCCCGGAGAGCTAAACGAGTTGGCAGACTCTCTCTCCAGAACCCGTCTCACACTAGACAGAGCAACTCTAAGGCCAGAGATCTTTCGCAAGATCGTGACAGCCTTTGGGCAGCCAGGAATAGACCTCTTTGCGACACCATACAACAATCAGGTTCCGACTTTTGTGTCCAGGATATGGTCCCAGGCGGCATTCCAGACAGATGCCATGTCATTCCCCTGGACGGACCTAGTCCTCCCATATGCCTTCCCTCCGCCAGCCTTGCTGTTGAGGGTACTACACAAGATCAAGTCGGACAGGGTACCCCAGATTATACTGGTATACCCGATTTGGCCATCCAGAATTTGGTTCCCCCTAATCAGCCAACTACGGAAGGGCCCCAAGATCCCCTTAGAGATCTCGGGAGAATGTTTTCAGGGTACCCAGGACTTACTACAGAAACTGCCACAATGCATGTGGATGGCGACATTGCTAGGTTGTTAGCACACTCAGATCTCTCAGCATCATCAACCGCGCTAATCAATGCTTCACTGAGACCCAGAACCAAAGCTAGATATAGCGCCATAATAAAAGAGTTTATTTCCTGGCAAAACACCAGACCCAATGCTCGTCCCTCAGCACCAGTGAATTCAGCAATTGATTTCCTATCCCATAAATATGATACAGGCTCAGCCTCAGCCACCATACGTTCGTATGGTTCCGCGCTCACCCTTCTAATCCCAGGGTTTTCAGAGAATAGGTTATACTTACGCTTACTCAAAGGTATCTTCTTATCTAGACCGTCACGACCACGTTACTCAACCACCTGGGACATTGAACCCTTTCTCAATCACTTGGCCACTATCCCTTCTACATCCGAAGCCCTTAGCCTATCGAGGAAACTGGCTTCCCTGATGGCTTTAGCTTTCGCGGCAAGAGGTGCTGAATTGTCGTTAATAGACATTTCCGACCCATGGATGACCGCAACCCCAGCGGGTTTCCACATTATACTCAAAGGGCACACAAAGACAAGCTCTATCCTCAGGCCCTTAGTAGAGTTCGACCTAGTTAGAGATCAGTCTGACCCCGCCCTATGCCTGGTAGATTGTTTGTCGGCATATTTAGCCCTGACAGCACCGATAAGAGGTGAACTTTCCCAACTGTTCATTACGTGTCGTAAACCCTTTCGCCCAGCCAGACCGGGAACAATCCGGGGTTGGATTGTGTCGGTCATGCGGGACGCGGGTATAGACACTTCACAATTCAAAGGGCACTCCCTCCGCGGAGCAGCAGTTACCTCTGCGGCAGCCAAGGGTTTGCCATTACAGTGTATTATGCAGGCGGCTAGATGGTCCTCCACGCGTACCTTTGTAAGGCACTATTGGAGACCATCTGATCACCAAAAGGTGGAGTTCCTTAGAGCAACCACCAGGTATGTGGTAGTCTACCCACCAGCTGTTGCTAGGTGGCAAGCCTCCCGACGAACAAACAGTAGTTTGCAGGAATCTATGACCTGCAAACTTTCTTTGTTCTAGGGAATAGGATTGCCACCTAGCAACAGCGACCCACCCTACCCGCCCGATGCCTTGCTAGGTCTGGTGGTTTCTCCTGCTGCAATGCTAACTGTTTCCTTTCTCCTTTGGTTACAGGCGCTCCAAAGAATCAGAGCAAACAGCAGGCGCAGCCAGCTAAGCAACAGAAATGATCCCAAGAAATCCGTTTGGTACTTATGTAGTATCTGGGCTGCCGATTTCTAAATCGGGTCGGATCGGGCACATCGCATCGCATCGCATGCGACCATCGGATGCGATGCGATGCGATGCGATGACCCGATTTTTCCATAGGAATCAATGTTAAAATGGACTGAGTCCATTTTAACATGGAATTCAATGGGAAAAAGGGGTCCTTTTCATACCCCTACTATCCAAGTGGGCATGGAGTTGGATATAAACCTGTGGCGAGCGTAGCGAGCCACCGAGCCCGAAGCGTGGCGAGCGTAGCGAGCCCCGCGAGGGGACACAGAATACCGTCCCCTCGCGGGGCTCGCTTCGCTCGCCACGCTTCGGGCACGGTGGCTCGCTACGCTCGCCACAGGTTTATATCCAACTCCATGCCCACTTGGATAGTAGGGGTATGAAAAGGACCCCTTTTTCCCATTGAATTCCATGTTAAAATGGACTCAGTCCATTTTAACATTGATTCCTATGGGAAAATCGGGTCATCGCATCCGATGGTCGCATGCGATGCGATGCGATATCGCATCGCATCGCATCTGATTGTATGCCTTAACTTAAGGCATACAATCAAAAAATCGGCAGCCCAGATACTACATAAGTACCATCCGTTTTGCTTCATCGAAGCACCGCTTGAAGTTTCCATTACTGACCGTCGTACCTTATAGTATTCCCGTTGGTTGTCCAGTTGCCCTATGGGCTAGATAATTCATCGCGCTCTTGTTGTCGAGCAGCAGTTATTAAACACGTTTATTCAGCATCATTCAGTCTCTTGTCTCTGATTGGGTACAAGTACTAGGTGGTGTTATATTCTATTTCATGTTCTAAGGATTGCCATCCGTAAGCTTCTGTAAAATCTGAGCAGGGGGCGGGCTGGTAGCTGCTAGACTCTGTGCGCTCACGTGGCCAGCGTGAGCGCGTCACAGAGCTCATTTGCATGCGCCTTATTGATATGCGCGCATGCGCAGTAGCCCCAGAGCCGTTTACTACGTGCGCGCGCGCGCGCGTCATGCGCGCGCGCGTGCCTACAGGCTCCGGCGGCATCAGCCCGCTCCCCCGGCTGTGGAGAAGGTGAGTGAAATTTCTTTTCACTTCTCCTTCTCCAGCGATCGTCGGGAGGCTTGCACTACAACCCACCAGCTGTTGCTAGGTGGCAATCCTATTCCCTAGAACAAAGAAAGTTTGCAGGTCATAGATTCCTGCAAACTACTGTTGCTACAATACAGTGCCTATTGGAACTGAGGGAAGGCAACCAGGTGACTTCCATTGTATTCGGAGTGCCGGTCCCATCTGACATATATATATATATATAGATATAGATATATATATATATATAGATATATATATATATCTATATATATATATATATATATATATATATATATATATATATATATATATATATATAGATATATATATTTGTGTGTGTGTGTGTGTGTGTGTGTGTGTGTGTAGCAGTTTATTTACACTGTTGGAAGCTTGGTGCATGCCGATTCTGCAACATTACAATACAGTTATTTTCGATTACATCAGTGTTTGATACTTTTTGCTCACAGCACAATGTATCAGTCCGGTTTGTGTACCCTATACCTTGTTTTGTCTGGACACCTTAACCTCATTTGAAACACTGAAAACAAAAATATTTGCATCCGTATCAAGATAAACAAACAATGTATCAGGAGTACTGTAGACGAGAACTAACAGCAGTGCTACGTAATAGAAGATCTGTATAAGTTGGTGAGCCTGTCCTGACCATGTTTCCAGCTGGGTAACTGTTGTTTTCCCAGTGCACTGTATGCACACAATGGTGTTGGCTCCCAGACAGGGAAGGGGTTGCTGGTCTATGATTACTTAGCACCCCCTTCTCTCTTAGGTCAGGACCGATGGATGGAGAGATGGAGGGGAGGAGCCGACTCTGTGCTCAGCGCTGCTGCTTATTTATCTCATTAGAGGACACTTCAGTCACTCTCTCAGCTGCTGCTGCTACTCAGCTTAGAGGAAAATGCCTGGGGACTATTTGCAGTTACATCTCTGGTTATTGCCCGCTTATCTCCTTGTGCCATCTCTGCTTGCCACAGCCACTGATACAGAGCTTCCTCCAATCTCCCCAGGTAAGACATGCATCCTTATATACAGTACCTGATACCACTTCTGTATGTATCCACTGTCATGTATTGTACAACGCCAAGGTCACATGCAGGCAGCGGTGCTTTGATCTCAGGCAGCCGGAAGAATTGAGTCCTAATAGAGTTTGTGTAGCAGCATAAAAGTCTATCCCTGTAATGGATGGTTACACTGTTATGTTTGATGGAACTTCTAGTACTCGCTGTATATAGGGGCGATGGCTATGTATATTTTATCAGCACACAGTAAAAAGTCTGATCTCATATGTTCTGTTCTTCTAATCTCATAACTCAGATCTGAGTTGTCTTGAACTGGACATAAAACTTGTTGGATTGCTGTGTAAGGTGTTAGACAGTGTTTCATTGAGAATTCAGCCCTGATGGTCGCAGACACAGGCTAGTATTTGTTTTACACATTCCCCTGCACGTCCGCACATTCGGCTTCTGCTCTGATCCCGTCCTTGTGCTATGACTTTAAAAATGTAATATTAGTATTTTCTGCCAGACTCCATGTTCTTTCTGTCCTCT
Source organism: Crinia signifera (assembly GCF_055691185.1). Taxonomy (NCBI): domain Eukaryota; kingdom Metazoa; phylum Chordata; class Amphibia; order Anura; family Myobatrachidae; genus Crinia; species Crinia signifera. The sequence goes on along the minus strand of NC_139219.1, from coordinate 266,166,506 downwards.
GGAGCCTGGAATGTGCACTGGATGATGAGATCTGTATTCTGTTAATTATTAGAAACACTTCATAAACTGTGTTCATTTAACAGGATAATGCTGTTCTTGTACATAGAGAAGTGCAGCTGGATTGTGGTTTTTTATTTTTCTAATAGAAAGTTGTACTGACATAGTCACACCCAGTCCTGGTTGCTGTATCATATATTGCTATTACAAAGATATTGTGCTGTATGAGCCAGCAAAGTACTGTATCTCCCACCACCAATATGGCTATGTACACTGACATTATGCCAAGTGTACACATCAAAGCCACTTCATTTTAGTTAATAATGATTTGTATGTAACTTTTAATTGAATTGTTGTTAAGGCTGATGTTCCTATTGTACTGGTGGAGAAAAAAATAAGTGGGTCCGAGTGATCTTCATACACCATCTAAAAAATACAATTTATCATGGACTGTGTAATGGTTAGCATTACTGTCTCACAGTGCTGAGGTCATGGGTTCAAGCCCCATCATGGCCCTAACTGTGCAGAGTTTGTATATTCTCCCTGTGCTTGCGTGGGTTTCCTCCAGGTACTCCGGTTTCCTCCCACAATCCAAAAATATACAGGTAGGCTAATTGGCTACCAAAAAAATTAACCCTAGACTGCCTGTGTGTGTGTACATGTGGTAGGGAATATAGATTGTAAGCTCCACTGGTGCAGGGACTGAAGTGGATGTTCAACTATACTCTGTAAAGCGCTGCAGAATATGTGTGCACTACAGTATATAAATAACTGGTAACAGATATATATATATATATATATAGTCTTCAGTTTTCCTACATATTATAACAGTCTGCTATGGCTATGGCTGTATGTTCATTTGTTCATTGATACAATGCACATTTTATTCCTTTGCCAAGTTTGTGGAATGTGAGATTCCATTGTGTAATGGCAGTGGTCAACAAAGGGTTAACCAATCTGTCCTGGCCCATTTTGCATATTGGTGTCAGTCATTTTCAAAAGGAAGCCCTAAAACTTCTAGCGTTTACATTACTAAGCAAACTTCAGCGCTACAGAGCTTTATCTCTCCACGGAGAACTTTCCATGGGGTCCGCTCTGTGGCTTGCTTTCACGGCAGGATTATTACTGGGCACAATTGGTTGCTGTGATCATAGGAAGCTGACAATCATCGACAGTGTTTATTAATGGCTGGCTAGAGTTTCCTGGGGGAGCGGTTTGTAATAGAGACATTCCAAAATACTGTACCCCCTATAGGAAAGAAAATCCTTTCATGTCTTTACCAGTTATTCTGTAACCTAGCATGGGTCCATGTTCAACTGACTAGGCTTGTAAACTATATGTATGGGTACAGGAATGGAACCGATTGCTAGGAACAGGGGAGTGGACATTCATAGGCCCCATAGCAAAAGTTTGTAAGGGCCCCCTATTTAGCAACTGATGGTAATAAATGTATATAGCACATATAACTTGACTGTAAAAATGGGCCCCCTTCAGCTCTAGGCCCCATAGCAGCTGCACCCCTTGCACCAATGATAGTTACACCCTTGGCTAGGATGATTACCCATTGATTTGGAGCATAGAGGTTCCAACTATTTTTTTGATAGTCACTCCACTATTAATAAAATGTGTGTGTGTGTGTGTGTGTGTGTATATGTGTGTGTGTGTGTGTGTGTGTATGTGTGTGTATATATATATATATATATATATATATATATATATAAAATTTTATATATGTATATATATATATATATATATATATATATACACACACACACACACACACACACACACACTGTTTTAAAATGATCAAGTCAATTGTACTTCTGTCGGGAAGTAGCTTTCTGGAGGAATAAAACAGCTGGCTTTCTGTAATTGTTTTTAAGCATTTAGATTGATTTCTGAATAAGATCCTTGTGGGCAACATGCACTGTAAATTGCAGGAAATGCATGGAAATCTGGCTTGGCCATTACATGCTGCCTCTTCATACAGTATATACTTTGTTAGTGTTCCAAACTGCTGCCACAATCTTTCTCATGCAAAGGTGCCGTGTGTAAAGGTGCAGTGTGTATGTCTGCTTTTACCCTGTATGTAATTAAACCAACATTTAAATAAGTGTTACAGGAGTTTTTGTAACGGAAATGACACAGTTTACAGGCTGAGAAGGTAAAAACGCCTCAATATAAACTACTATAGTGTTCGGACGTAACTACATATAAAATGCATTTCTGTGATATACAGTACAGTATGTTACAAGATATCTGTTTAATTGAGGGCACACACGATGAGATATGCACTAGTTTTATATTTGATTTTGCATATAGAAGCAAAATCAAATAGACTTCAAATCAAAATCGTATGCACATGGAATGCTTTTAGAAGGATTCTATGCAGATTCAATACCAATGCGCTTTCACCTATAGTGGAAATCAAAAAGACTGTATAGTAGAAATCGAACAGCATATTGAATCGAAATAGAGTCAAAGGCCAGATCTAACCTTGTGTACGCACCTTAAAGCTGTATATACTGTACATTATAAGATTATCTGTCCAATCTTTCTGGTTGGAACGTAATCTGGTAAAGTATGGAAGTAAAAAACAATTGACCATTTGATCATAAACACTGAAAAACAGCCAAAAATGGATATCCAGACAAATTGATTGAATCCATTAGATTAAACTAATTTATCGGAATGACCATTTTTGCCCATTTTCCAGCTCTTGCTCCCGTACATTACCAGATTTTCGCTCCAACCAGAAGGATAGGGCTGATAAATTTATAGTGTGTGTATGCAGGGTTACTAGTGGCTAAGTGGATAATGTGTGTACTAAAATGTACTGGTATCCAGATGGCTAATATACAATTTTGACAGTCAATATTGACACTATTATAGCCTACACATATATGTTCGAAATGGTTAAAAATCTTACATGACTATGTTCGATACATGAAGAGGTCGATCTGATTTTTTTAAATGTTACCATCCATGTGGACTTTAATTGGTAACAGTAAAGTGTGCCAAGCTTAGAGCAATACACCTGGGCAGGAGCGAGCCATGTGAAATGATGTGACACACCACACCACATGGACCCAAATGCTCAGGTGTCAACACACTTACACCGGAAAAAAAAACGTTGACCTTTTCATGTGTCAAGAATTTTCATATCTGCCTTTTGTGTGTGTCGACCTTTTTCCAGTGTCAACCTTGTGCATGTTGAACTTTTGGTACAGACCTAGACATTGTGAACCTTATATACCACACCTGTATGTACCATTGGTGGCAGAGGCCTCAGTATCTACATTTGGGGCAGATGTATTAAGCCTGGAGAAGAGATCAAGTGGAGATAAAATGGAAGGCGATAACGCACCAGCCAATCAACTCCCAACTGTCATTTTCAAACACAGTTCATTGGCTGCTGCTTTAGCTCCTTTCACTTTATCTCCAGTTTATCTCTTCTCCAGGAGGCTTAATACATCTGCCCCAGAATCTGCTCCAGCAATTTATTATGAGGAGCCCCAGCGAAAGCCCTGTTCCTCTGAGGGTACACGTTCACTAGGTCGATAGTACAAAGGTCAACCACTGAAGGTCGACAGAGTCAAAAGGTCGACATGGCTTTAGGTCGACAAGCTAAAAGGCAACATTGTTCTTTTACAATTTCTTGCCCAGTTTTGTTGAAAGACATTGATGACCAATTTTCCTTGAACCCAGTGTCCTGGACGAAAGATGTTGACGAAAGATGTTGATGAAAGACGAAAGATGAAAGATAAACAATCTAGCTACAGTTTATAGGCTTTTGATGAACAACCTTGATGAACAAGTGGCGGGTAATCGTCATCATCGTTCGCCGTTTGTTGCATAAACACTGAAAGATATTTTGACCAATATCGTTCAGAAGGGCCAAAATTATCGAAATTGGTCTAAAAAACTGTACAGTGTGTATGCACCTTAACTCCATTTTTCTCCTTTCTAAAATAATATGAATTCATCCTAAATATGTAAAAAAAATATAATAATTGTATGTAAGTAACTATGGCAGCACATACAGTAATTGTATTATAAAACAGTACATACAGTTAGGGAAGGCAGAACCTCACCTGTCATACTCAGGTTATTATAATAGTACAAATTATATCTAATTGAGAAATATCTCTGCATTATTCATATCATTTTTGTATTAATCTAACCATTTTTATAGCCGTCAATCACTGCCAAATCATGTGTAAATCTGGCTCTGAATCTAGCCAGTGCCTCCCCAGCCATTGACCTCACCGCACCTCAGTGTTTTGAAACATTCAGCATGAGTGTGTAATGGTAGACAATGGATTTACTAGCGATTTTTATTGTGATTGTCTGCAACTGCATGAGTGAAACTGTCTGATCTGTAATTAGCAGACTCCTTTGGGATCAGTTATATACGCATCTAGTGGATTGTGTAGCTAGTACCATAAAAGTTACATAGGCTACAGAAGATTGAGTTTGTCCTATAAAATTACAAAAACCTACAAATCAGCAGAGGAGCCCAGGGCAAAGTTCTTAACTCTATCCACTAGCATTTCTCCTGCCATTTCTATCAATGCTGCAACGCTTTAAAGCAAAACTTAAATAGATTCAGAATTCTAACTGGCCACATTCAAAATTTACTTAAACGCTAACAATAACTTCCATTGACATGTGCAGATGGTTGTGTGCACATGTTTTGTTTATTTTGTAGCATCACCTCAGGGCCTGTTCACACATATCACCTTGTCCTTAGGGAAAAGGCGGCTGCTGAAGGCCCAGGCATACACTAAGTGCCTGTTCATTAATAAGCGGCAGTAACTTTTTTTTTTTTTCCATTTCATGTTAATCGTAGTGGGAAAAAAAAACTATCACAACATTAATATGCAGTATATAAAATCTCATTTCAGCAGTGGAACGATACTCCGCAGCCTTGGTGATACTGGCCAGAGTTAACGTATTGCTTTTTTGGACATGAGCCCAGATTCCAATTTCAATTAAGTGGAAAAAAATGAATTGGATATTTTTTCAAACTTTTCTTTTAAGTAAAAACTTTACTAATTAAAACATGCAAAATTAGTAATTTTTTACAAATGATTTAAAACGGGACAGGCACTGAGATACTTGTGAAATAGACTGCCCGTAGGGTTTTTTTTTATTACTATTATTTATTATGATTTTGAAGTTCATTAATTTTTTTCATAGTCATGTATGTGACTATGGTATATAAAAAAGGAACCCACCAGTGTAACTAACTGCTGTATCGGGAGGGTGTAAGGCTCCCAAAAGGTGCAAGAATAAGATATATGGAAATATGTTACAGCGCTCGGGTATTACTGAATTTATTACAATGTTAAAATACAAATGATAAACAATACATAGCATATGAGAATTCTCAAAAATGAAAAAATATTAATGATAAAAATGTTTTTAAAATGGATATTCCCAGCTAGCAATCAATAATGGGGCCAAATGAGTATTTTTAGTCCAAATCAACACCGGGCTGTATAATTACCATAAGTTATGGATGACCTTAATTGAAGTAGGTTTTCAGAGTCCCGGAAATTTCCCAGTGGTGGATTCCTGAATCTCTCACAATTGATGGAATAATGAGGCAGTCCTTAAGGTACGGCTGGTACCAAGATGTAATGGCTGCAGATTCCAGGAAATCCAAAGCGATGGATACAGCAAAACTGGCCCGGGTATATTGTCCTCTGCGATTGCAAGGTTTGAAAATGGAGCTGGGTGTGAGCTGGATGGCTCTCCAATAGAGTGCTAGAGCAGGATGTGATGGCTCAACGCGTTTCGGCGTTTCATCAGGAGCTGGTGAAGGCGCGATGAAGGCGTGTGAACACGCCGAAACGCGTTGAGCCATCACATCCTGCTCTAGCACTCTATTGGAGAGCCATCCAGCTCACACCCAGCTCCATTTTCAAACCTTGCAATCGCAGAGGACACCATACCCGGACCAGTTTTGCTGTATCCATCGCTTTGGATTTCCTGGAATCTGCAGCCATTACATCTTGGTACCAGCCGTACCTTAAGGACTGCCTCATTATTCCATCAATTGTGAGAGATTCAGGAATCCACCACTGGGAAATTTCCGGGACTCTGAAAACCTACTTCAATTAAGGTCATCCATAACTTATGGTAATTATACACCCCGGTGTTGATTTGGACTAAAAATACTCATTTGGCCCCATTATTGATTGCTAGCTGGGAATATCCATTTTTAAAACATTTTTATCATTATTATTTTTTCATTTTTTCATTTTTGAGAATTCTCATATGCTATGTATGTGACTATGGACCTGATTCTGGTTCACATGCAAAAGCAAATTCTCTAATGGACAAAACCATGCGCATTGCAAGTGGGGCAGATGTAACATGTGCAGAGATAGAGTTAGATTTGGGTGTTATTTTGTTTCTGTGCAGAGTAAATACTGGCTGCTTTATTTTTTACGCTGCAATATAGATTTCAGTTTGAAGTACAAACACCAACCCAAATCTAACTCTCTTTGTCCATTAGAGAGAGAATTTTAGGTACTTATTTCCTAGCAAGCATTGCATGCATCTTATGTGTTTGTGCATGGATGAGATCGACGAGATATACAATCTATACAATTGAAAATATTTTTAATTGTATGTACAATATTGCATCTTATGGATCTCATTTTATGGATCTCATGGATCTTATGCATCCATAAGATGCATAAGATCCATAAGAAGCCATGAGATAAAAGATCCATCAACACCAACCCGAAGCGTGGCGAGCGCAGCGAGCCCGCGAGGGGCGGCGGTACGCGTCCTCTGACCTTTCCATTCCCCCACTATCCACGTCGGCGTGGAGTTGATTTTATATAGTGTGGCGAGTGCAGCGAGCCACCGAGCCCGAAGTGTGGCGAGCGGACGCGCATTACTTCACAGGTATTACACGTGCGCTCGCCACGCTTCGGGCTCACCACGCTTCGGGCTCGGTGGCTCGCTGCGCTCGCCACACTATATAAGATCAGCTCCTCGCCGACGTGGATAGTGGGGTATGAAAAGGTCGGAATACGCGTGCCGCCGCCCCTCGCGGGCTAGCAGCGCACCCCACGCTTCAGGTGGGTGTTGATGGATCTTTTATCTTATGGATGTTATGGATCTCATGGATCTTATGCATCTTATGGATGCATAAGATCCATGAGAGCCATAAGATGAGCTCCATAAGATGCGATATTGTACATACAATTAAAAATCTTTTCAATTGTATAGATTGTATGCCTTAATTAAGGCATACAATCTTATGCGATGGGCGCCATATTAGGAAATAAGTACCGAATTTTATTTTTCAAGGGAACCAGAATCAGGTCCTAAATGCAGCATGGTAACTAGGTGGCAATACTCCCAGTAATCATCTGACTATGGCCTCCAATGTGAGAGATTAGGCTTCTGAGTTGCAACCACTTTATTTATTTATTTATTTACAGTTTCTTATATAGCGCAGCAGATTCCGTTGCGCTTTACAATAGTAGACAGTGATAAAACAAACTGGGTAACAACAGACATATTTGGAGGTTAGAGGGCCCTGCTGCAAGTTTACAATCTTTTTTGATGCACCTGTGATACTCCTGTAACACTCCTGTAAGCCTGATGCGGCAGTCATTTGGTCGCCCCCCACAGGTGTAGGCAGCGTCCAGGGGTCCAGGGACTGGTGTAGCGGCAGCTTTCACTCACTCCGTCTCCCTGCCTGGCGGCGGGAATCGCTGATGACTTTGAAAAGACTTGCCGGCCAATCAGCGTCCGGCAAGTCTTTTCAAAATCAGCTTCCCACCCTAGGAGCCGGAGTTAACCCACCAGTCCCTGGACCCCCGCTGCCCGTCCCCGGGACCCGCTGCCAGGACCTCACACTAGCGACACCCCCCCCCCAGCACCCGGTGCGCGTGACCCCCCAGCCCCCCCCCCCCCTAGTTACGGCCCTGCTGTAAGACGGCCCATCTCTGTGCAACTGCTTAGCCACCTTACTGTCAGCTGGGATGCCAATTCCAGGATTGGGATCAGTAGGATCCTGGGATTTTGATCATTTTTGGATGGGATTTCAATCCCAGAATTGGAGTCTCTAATCCCAGGATTTTGTGCATTTCATCCCTTGGCCAATACATTTTCAAGTAATTCTGAGATGTGATTCTTCTATGTGCGCAAGCTCAAATTTCTAAATGTTTAAGACCCAGATGCGCTGTGTTATCACCAGTCTGATCTGTTTCCTTTATTGGCAGGTAGGCTAGGTTTACCACCTGAACTGATTTTGACACAGAACTGGTCCAGTTTCAATATGCTGAGGTTCTTTCTGGTCTCAGGTTGTCTGTCTGCTATCCTGTCTGCTATGCCTGTACTGTTCAGGGCAGCTGAGAGGTATGCCGGGCCCTGAAAAATTTGGGGGTGTGGCCTAATTGTGGGAGGTGTGGCCACCCCCACGATTAAGCCACTCCCCCAAAATGTTTAGAGGGGGTTGAAAAAAACACTCTAAAGTCGAGGGGGGGGGGGGGGGGGCAGCAGCAGCACCACACACCTACAGCATGTGCTGTGCTGACAGCAGGCTCAGCATGAGCTCTCACGCTGTCAGTGAGACGTTCATGCTGAGCCTGCTGTCAGCACACCACATGCTGTAGAAATGTGTGCTGCTGCTGCTTGGGAGGGACGGGGGTGTAGGGCCAGAGCCTCTGCCGGGCCCCTCCAGCAAGCCCGGGTAATTAGTACCCCCCCCCCCCCCCCCCCCCCTCGGCAGCCCTGGTACTGTCGCTTTATTCCAATGTGCAAACTTCTGATTCAGAAACAAATACTTCCTACTTTCTATCTGTAGACATTCTTGTGACTATTGCTTCAGCTACCATGATTACATATGAAAATGCTGCAAAGTACAGTATATGTGTTTGTATTTGTGTGTGTTTGTATTTGTGTGTGTCTGTATATATCATACAGGACAAATCTCCCAGAAAACCTTGGAAAGTCCTGAATTTGAACTCCTGGCAGGGACGTGCAGTCAGGGGAGTCAGTGCCTCACCTGTCATAAATGATAAATAAAAAATTACAAAAATGATATATAAAACATAATACTATAAATTTTATTTATTTATATTTTTTTATAATTTATGACAGGTGAGATACTGTTTGGGAGGTAGCGGGAGCTGTCAGTTGAAAATGTCAGCAGCAGGGGCGGGGCTAAGCCGCATGGAAAAAAGCGGTAAAAATGAATGTTGAAATACAATGGGGAAGCGGCACCTACTCCTCTGCCTCTGTGACAGGGATGTGCCTTAAGCCCACATACAAAGCACACCCCTGTCAGTGAGACAGCTGTGATAGGACAGTGGATCAGGACAGTTGTCACACACTGACAGCCAGTGTCTGCTGCCTGTCACTGCTGCTCAGTGCCAGTCTGACTCTGACAGCCTGCTCATCATTACAAGTTTGATGAGCAGGCTGGAAGAAGGCTGGGGCAGCAGTTGTGGACAAAAGTGTGTGTGGGGGAAATAGTGGGCTCAGTTGCGGGGGTTGTAGGCATCGGTGGCAGGGGTAGCGGGCAGCTGCGGCGGTGAATCAGCAGAAAAAAAATAAAAAAATGGCCCCAGCCAGCCAATCACGGCTCACCGCATCATTGCCCCGACCCTTCGAGCTGGCTATGATAGCCAGGCTTTCAGCCTAGGCCTGGGTGCCCTGGAGATGGACGACCCATTTATTTGGGAGGTCCCCATCTCCTCAACTCCTGACCTGGGCTGACTAGTTAGGGTTGGTAATGTTTTGGACATGGACCCCGTCAAGCATGTCCTATGGCTATGGCATTACCCCCTGCTAGTGGAGCCTGCTGCTGGTTCTGAAAATATGGGGGGCCCCTACTAAATTTTGACCCCATATTTTGGAAACCAGGGCCAGCTCAAGAACCTGGTGCTGGTTCCTAAAACATGGGGGAACCCTACTGATTTTATCCCCCATATTTTGGGAACCAGGGCCAGCTCCAAAAAGCCTGGTGTAGTTGAGTGATATGCAGGAGACTGGCAGGGTGCCTCACCAGCCACTGACCTCACCGCACGCCACTGTCTCCTGGTTGGCTATTTTCCCACTACCACCCTCCTCCCAGAGTTTGGATGATGCAATTCATATTGATTGTCCTCATCCTAACCCTGGTTGGTCCACCACTGTAAAAAGTCATGGCTGTGAACAGCAAGGGTGTAACTATGATGAACTGCAGCCTCCTACCCTACTTGCCTACTTTTGAAAACTAGTTTCAGGGAGATTATAGTTGGTAGCAGAATTTTCCACAGCGCCCCATTGAGGGGGCGTGTCATGCTCCACCCAAAGGAGCTAGTTCCATATATGGAGAGCTTGTGAGCGTGGCACCTAGAAGCCTGGGTGTGCACTGCTACATCTGAGAGTAATCTGTTAAAATGATTTGTATCCAAATGTAGATGAGCCCCAAAGCAGTTAGTAAGAGTTACTAAACTTGCTAAAGTGCTGGGAAATGGTGCTGATGATTCAATGTAAATGTATCTATCTCTCATTCCTTTTTTCCCCCAAAATTTAACAGTGTAATGTCGGCTAGGTGAAATGAGGGAGCTTGCTAGACTAATGAGAGAGAGAGGGAGATTGCTGCTATTTCAGGGAGTCTCCTGAGGGAGGGTAGGCAACTATGCCTCCTACTCATTGGAAGGGGTTTCCCCTCTAGGACTTTTTATAGAAGTCAGAAAGTATTTCTAAAGATTGTAAGCTTGCGAGCAGGGCCCTCCAACCTCTATATCAGTTTGTTACCCAGTTTATTTTATCACTGTTTTTAATTTTAAAGCGTAACAAAATATGCTGTGCTATATAATACCCCTTTCACACCACACTTGTTAAACGGTATATTGCCGTTTTTATCCCATTTCGAAAGTTTCAGGCTGCAGTGGGAAAACACCAGAGTTGATTTACCGGTTAAAGATAACCAGTATTTTAAAACGTTTAAAAAGCAGAGTCCTACACGTTTCAGAGACGTTTTTTTATGCAGTGAGAATGGCTCTGAAACGGTATTTAGTATAAAACAACAGATTACAGACCTGTGATAGGCTGTCCCCTGCATTCTGCCTTGAAACGTGTTCAGGGGATTAAACTGGTTGACTGATGTGAATGGTACTTAAACGGTATTTAAAACGGTAATCTACTGCAATGTGAAGGCTCAGACCCATTTTAAATACCGTTTAAAAATACCGGTTTTTGAAACGTTTTGGCAGTGTGAAAGCGGTATTAGAAACTGTAAATAAATAAATAAGAGTATGTAGCCTAAAGTTTTCACACAGAATCTTAACACCAACAACACCACAGAGCTGAATAAAGTCACAATGCCTCAGCTCTGTTACATAGAAATTTAAAAATCCCTATGAATTTGCAAATACTGCAGAAGGGTGAAGGAAAGCAGAACTTTAATGTTTCATCGGAACATCACACCTCTTTCATACACTATTTACTCCTGCTAAACTCCATTTCTAATAAACTTTGGCATGTAGGGAATTCCAGCACAAATCGCCCAGCCATGAAAGAATGATCATCGGACCATGTCATCCAAATCTCATTTTTCTTTTTATACCCTTCTAAACACATATCTCCCTTTATCAAGTCAGGGTGGATTATACTGTGCAATATAAACAGAAATCTGTCTCCATTATGTTCCTGTCTAAACAAGAGTGTGAAGACCTAACTACTGCGAGTAATGTCTGCAATTTAGAAAATTGCTCCTTCCTGCATGTTTTTAGTGATTAGGACTGCACACAAAAATATTGACAGAAGAGCATAAATACCATGTCCTGAGTCAGATTTATATAAAAAATACCGGATTTATAGGGAAAAACTAAATGAAGTAATTCTGGTGCACAAATACAGAAAATGTTCTAAAAGTGTATAACTTTGAATATATTGCTGCAGTAATTCCCCATGGCTGATGTCACTTCTGATGCCACATTTCTCCATGTCATATTGTTAATATTTTCCCTCGCTGATCACAATCCCAACCTGTTTCGTAATTTCAAATTATATTCTGTATTTCATACTGTTGGTATTTTAACCAAATAGAGTGGGTCGCTCTGAATGAATAAGCCTTCAATAACCTTCCACTACGCTGTGTCAGATTTTGATACTGTTACCATGGAGATAGGATTGTTATGCTGCTTTCAGACCGCATAACTGGCTTTGACCCTGTATTTGAAAACGTTTCCAAAAACGGGTCTGCCAGGTAAAACCCCTTTCACATCGCAACTCTTAAGCGGTATATTACCGTTTAAGTGCCGTTTTTTTGACACTGGCAGACCCGTTTTTCGAAACTTTCCAAATACAGGGTCAAAGCCAGTGCAGTGTTCAGCGCGACCCCCCCCCCCCCCAGGGGTTAACATCACCCCCGCCCCCCACCCCCAGGGCTAACATTGCCCCCCCCCCCTAAAGTTAACATCACCTCCCCTCCCCCCCAGCGTGTTAACACCCCCACCCCCCGTGTTAACATCCCCCCCCCTAGGGTTAACATCACCCCCCCCCCCATGTGTTTAAGAACCCCCACTCCGTGCAGCCGGTACCTTCCGTTGCAGATCCCGGCATTACTGTATGGACGGAGGCACTTATGAAAAAAAGTGTCTTTCTTAAAATTGCTGCCGTATAGGAAAACCAGTTTTAAAAAACTGTCTTTCGTATGGGGGCAGCCATTTTCCAAAAGTCACTTTTCTTATAAGTGCCTCCGTCGATACAGTAATGCCGGTATCTGCAACGGAAGGTACCGGCTGCACGGAGGGGGGTGGGGGGGAGTGTGTGTTTCTAAACACATTGCGGGGGGTCGGGGAAGTTAACCTGCGCGCGCGGGGGCGGCGGGGGTGTCCAGTGCTATGAATATTTAATGAGCGCTCATTAAATATTCACTGCGCTGAATTTAGGACCCAGCTCATTGGCTGGGTCCTAAATACCGTTTCAGACCCGAATTTGATCCCAAAATACCAGGTCTGAAACGGGTAGGACCCTGCATTTTAACCGGTTTGAAAAAACTGTTAATTGGATCTGCACCTTTCAGACCGCACAGATTACCATTTTAAAACGGTAAAAAAACGGCAATATACCGTTTCCAAAGTGCGGTCTGAAAGGGGCATTAGTTACTTGCAGCAAAGTCTCAAATGATGTATAAACTGTACACAGAAAAACAGATACTGTGTTACAGTAATGACATCAGTGCTTTTAATAAATATATAACATTATATATATTACAAAATATAAAAAAAAAAAAATTATTGTTGAGAAGCCTCTTGATAGCATTATGGTCCTGACTGTTATGGGTTAGGGGATCTCAAGAAGGGAATATTGGATTTAACTTGAAAATGTTCATTCTTGGTCAGTAATTTCGCTCCACTTGGAATGAGGGACTTCCGGACTGTTGCCAACAGTGAGGTTGCAAGGTGTGTACCTGTATGTTCTTTTTATTGTAGTTGTTGTGATATATCCAGGGCCACCGACAGGGGGGTGCTGTGGGTACAGCTGTCTCGGGCCCCGACCTCTGGAAGGGCCCCGGCAGCTCATTTTGCCCACAGCAACCCTCCGCTGTGTGCTGCCTGCACTGCGCTTGGTCCTCAGCAGATCTCAAAGCCTGGCTTCTTTAATGCAGGAAGCCGGCGGCCAATTTAAATGCTGCACCAGCTTTTGAGCCAATCAGAGCTCATGTACCGTTAGCCAATCAGAGTGGCTGCCGGTACAAAAGCTCTGATTGGCTCACCCGCCAGTGCTGCATTTTAATTGGCCGCCGGCGTACTGCTTTGAACATGCCAGGCTGTGCTTCAGGACTGCTGAGTCGGGCAGTAAGTGCAGGGAGGGGGTCAGACTGGAAATCAGCCCTGGGCCCCAACATTCCTGGTGGCAGCCCTGGATATAACACTAGATATCAATAGCACTTGTATTATACTCCTGGAGAATGGTCGGAGAGGTCACAGTTGCACAGTAGTCTCTCTGTTTCTCTGTAATGAACATTATATTGCTTAGCTCTGGGTGATTGTTAAACATTTATTGCTTTATCTAAGCAGTGACTTTTCAACCTTTAATCTGTTTAGGTCCTCATTACATTCTCTAACTACTTTCAGTACCTATAAGGTACATATACCTTTATTGGTATTTGGGGAAAAAAAACATTTATTTTTGAAAAAGAAAATAAATGGTCTGAAATTGGGAAATTATGGGAGAATGATGTTTGGAGACTGTAACATGACAAAAATAACACACAAGTGTGTTCACACTTGTCACGGGGAGAGTTGTTTTTTAATTAGTATATTGTAAATATCAATCGCATATATTTATATAATATACCGGCATTGCCGTTATTTTAATAAGTATCAAACTGTCATTTAAATTTGGTTGCTCTGGGAAACTTCTCAACTTTATCACTCTCCAATGTTTGTGTTTTCTCTTGTTTTGGTATAGAATGAAAAACCTGCATTGTTTTGCACAGGATAGCAAAATATGGTTGAACTTAGCTGCCATTGTAGCTTCGCTGGGGTTATGGGTTTTATACATTTTTAAATGCATGAGGATGATGTGATTGCATAGACAAGTCCATAGAGCGTTGGCTGAGGGCTCTAAGGAGTTGTCGGCAAAATGCCCAAACTAGAGGAAATGTGTTTATGTTTCCTCACTTCCTGTCTGAGCAGCGGAGGAGCAGAAAGTGCACAGGAGCGTTAGCAGAACGGCCTGCCAGATGGTAAGGGTGGCGAAGGGGGCAGTGAGAATAGCTGTGGGAGAGACGACGATGGCAGCGAGGGAGATGAGTGAGGTGTGTTAAGCTCTATAATCAGTAGTACTACAAAAATAGAAATGATATATATATATATATATATATATATATATATATATATATATATATATATATATGAAAACGAGATAAGAAGGAGCGCACAAATGAGCCATATAGTCAGATTTTACTGTAAGAAGTATATGCAAGCTCATACATAGCAATAAACAATAGCCGGCATGAGAAATAGTCACCACCAATAATGCACGCTACAGGTACGGGATCCGGGGACTCCAGCCACTCCGACCAAGTTGTAACAGCGGCAACAGCGTTCTCGACACAGCACGCTTAGGTATGGGATCTGGGGACTCCAGCCACTCCGACCAGGATGGAACAGCGGCGGCGACGTTCTCCACACAGCACCCTGGAGGTACGGGATCTGGGGACTCCAGCCACTCCGACCAAGATGAAACAGCGGCGGCGGCGTTCTCAGCACAGCAGCAGGAAACAAGCGGACGGTAACCAGCACAGGTGATCTGATACGTCAGAGGGAAACGCCCCAATGCGTTTCGTCGTGGGACTTTGTCATATATATAGACACACACACACACACACACACACACACATACATATATACACATTGGGCAGTACGGATGGTGTAATGGTTAACATTACTGCCTCACAGCCCTTAGGTCATGGGTTTGATTCCCACCATGATCCTAACTGTGTGGTGTTTGTATATTCTCCCCGTGTTTGCGTTGGTTTCCTCCGGGTACTCCAGTTTCCTCCCACAATCCAAAAATTAATCAGAGGTGAAAACTGCACCCAGCAGTTGAAACGGCTGTCAGGTCATCAGCTGTCACTTAGTGCAATGTTGCACTCTTAATAAACCTCTTTTTTTCACCTATACTACCGTGTGCCGGATCCATCCTTTCTCTGAGGGGGTAAGTGTCTCTTTTATATATATACATATATATATATATATATATATATATATATGCACATACCACACACACACTTATTTTATATAATCCAACATTCCAGTTCCATGCATTCACAACTCCATTGTATTGGTATCCTCTCCACTAGTTCTTGACTTGAAATGTTTCTATTGAGTACCACTGGTTTAATGATTCAGGAAATACTGCACTTTTACTGCTGAGGTGAAAAGGGCAGGTTTTTGTACATTGTGTCTCTCTCTTGTCTGATTTGAAGGGCCGGTTCTCTTTTCTTTCACAGCTGTAAAAGAACACAATACCAGAAGATATTTTTTTAAATACTGTGAAATCTGAACAAAAGTTATAGGAGCATCAATCAGTGTGGGAAGATGAGTGAGGTCTTTCACGGATTTCTGTATATACAGCCTGTACAATTAGCAGCGGCGTATTTAGAAATCTTGCGCCCCCGGCAAAAAAATTCTGAAGCCTGTCCATATATTTTTTTAATGTTTTTTTGGTACTTGTGTATTTTGGCGGCGCCCATCGCATCGCATACCATAAGGCATGCGATTGTATGCGATGCGATGCGATATCGCGCGATACTGTACAATGTCATACAATTTTAAAATTGTATGACATTGTACATGGCATACAATGCCATACAATGCGATGCGATTAAACATTGTATAAGCACCCTAATGGGTGCTTACAATGTGAAATGCACCCCCACGCCACCCCCCCACTATAAACGTGAACCCGAAGCGTGGCGAGCGTAGCGAGCCCGTGAGGGGCGGCGGTACGCATCCTCCGACCTTTTCATACCCCCACTATCCACGTCGGCGTGGAGTTGAGAATAGCATGGCGAGCGCAGCGAGCCCCGCAAGGGGACGCGGATACCTGTGAAGCCCGCGAGGGGACTCCGATACCTGTGAAGGTATCCGCGTCCCCTCGCGGGGCTCGCTGTGCTCGCCACGCTTCGGGCTCGGTGGCTCGCTGCGATCGACACATTTTCTATTCTCAAATCCACGCCGACGTGGATAGTGGGGGTATGAAAAGGTCGGAGGACGCGTACCGCCGCCCCTCGCGGGCTCGCTGCACTCACCACGCTTCGGGTTCACGTTTATAGTGGGGGGGGTGGCGTGGGGGTGCATTTCACATTCTAAGCACCCATTAGGTTGCTTAAAAGCACCCTTTATGGTGCTTATACGATCTTTCATCGCATAGGGTGCAAACACCGCGTCGCATCGCATGCCATGCGATGCATGGCATGCGATGCGATGAAAACATCGGCGATGCACATCGGGGGCGCCGCCATAATACACAAGTACCTTTTTTTTACCTAAATGCTAATTGACAGGAATGACATGCTGTTGCCAGTGGTATTATGCCCATTGCCAGGGGTTACATGCTCCTTGCTAGGGGTTACATGCTTGTGGCAAGGGGATTCATGCATATATCCAGGAGCTTTTTATTCATTGCCAGTGGTTTTTGCTTTGTTGCCAGGGAGATACATGCCCATTGACACAGGGTTACATGCTCATTATCAGGGGAAATATATATTTATTTAGTGTTCACTCTAGGTATTTTGTCGGGCAGGGCCACGGGGGGTGGACCGGGCCCGCCGACATCACATTTGCGGGCAGTCCCGGGCCGCCGCCGTCACTAAAGTGGGCGGGCCGGGCCGCCGAAGTCATTAAAGTGGGCGGGCCGGGCCGCCGATGTCACTAAAGTGGGCGGGCCGGTCCGCCGACATCAGTACAGGGGGCGGGCCCGGTCCCGCCGAAGATGTCACCACTACAGGGGGAAGGTGCCGTGATGCTGGGGAAGCGCCGGGCATCGCCGTCTAAGGCGGCGCTGGGCTTCCCCGTGCAAGCTGTCGGGCAGGCACCAGGCTGTTTTAGCGGGGCGCAGTAAGAGGGGCAGGGCGCATTTTGCCCTTAAAAAATCGGGCAGGGCGCAGCACCCCGCTAAAACAGCCTAGCGGGAACACTATTTATTAATAGTTTCTTATAGAGCGCAGCATATTCCGTTGCGCTTTACAATAGGAGACAGTGATGCAACAAACTGGGTATTTACAGACAGTTAAAGGTATGAGGGCCCTGCTCGCAAGCTTACAATCTATAGTAATATATATATATATTCTTTCCAGTGGCGTTATATTTGTATCGCTGCCCGGCATCTGTAACTTTGTTGTTCATGTGAGCACTTTAATTTGGGGTTCAGACTTACCTAAGCGAATGAGCTAGCTCTAGTTATCATATTGGGTCCTTCAGAAGGATTCAGTGGCGTATTTAAGATGGGTGAAATTTGCTCGTTGCACACAGCCCCTGACTGGGCTTACACCGAAAACACAGAACCGATTTTTAATACTTCCCCCTTCAGAGTCCCGTGATGAAAGCAGCATCGCTGACTGAATTGACAAAGAAAGTCAGAGACACCATTTTTTCATGCACGCGCAGTAGAGTCTGAAGGCTAGATGTATCAAGCTTCAAAAAGTGATAGAGTGGAAAGTGATAAACAGCCAGCCAATCAGATCCTACCTGTTATTTTTCAAACCCAGCCTGTGACATGACAGGTAGGAGCTAATTGGCTGGTTGTTTATCACTTTTGAAGCTTGATACATTTGGCCCTGAGCCCTCTAGAGCTCAGACTCTACTGTGCTGTGCATTAGAGCGGCGCTGCGGCGGTGGCAGGGAGAGAGGAGAGGCTCCAACGGAAGAGGCTGCACACAGGCCTCCTCCTCTCTTAAAGCGCCTCTGGAAGTATTACTTGCTTGTAGCCTATAGGTTACAATGACCAGTGTAAGCTAACAACACCAAGCTTTTCAGATATCGGTGAAGTCCGTAAAGTTCCGCCTTGTAAAATTGACATCAATACTAAAACTTGTGACAGCCTTATAAAAAAAACACATTTTTTAAATTATATAAAGATCCTATAATCTTACAGTATTTCGCTACTGGGTGGCATGCAGGGAATTATTGGATTACAGCTATGTCCTCTTACACTTTGGCTCCAGTTGAGCCAAACAAGCTTCCTCTCCGCACCAGGTCCTTGGTGACGTGTCATCTTTATACTTCAAAACATGCAACTTATTTGCTTAGAATGTAATCTCTCACGAGCAGGGCCCTCTCTCCTCATGTGCTTTTCTTAAGGTGCCCATACACGTTACAATTATTGTATACAATATTGTATACAATATCGCATCTCATCGCATATCGGTTTTGCGATGAGATCAGATGAGATGAGATCTAGTACAAAAAGTATGTGCTGCACATACTTTTTGTACTAGATCTTATCTCATCTGATCTCATCGCAAAACCGATATGCGATGAGATGCGATATTGTATACAATATTGTATACAATAATTGTAACGTGTATGGGCACCTTTAGAATATATCTCTGCCACCCTGATAATTGCATCAGGGTCCTGTCCCCTGCTGCAACTGTCTTATTTTGCCATGTACTTGCTCTAAATTGCATTGTACAGTAATTGCTTATTTTCTTGCGCTCATCTATGTATTGTCAGGCGCTGCGGAACCCTTGTGGCGCCAAATGAATAAACCATAACAATAGTGAAATAAACAAATAAACTGGAAGTGACAAAACTATTCTGCTAAATTACACTGATCAATGTATAAAATCTTCTAGAGAGTGGAGGAGTTTCCCGTAACAACCAGCTTCTAGCTAGTATTTACCAAGTGCATTCTATAAAATGATAAATAGAAGCTAAATTTGTTGCTATGGGAAACTTCTTCCCTAGTCCACATCTTCCACTCTTTAGAAGGTTTGTATCAAACCTTCTTAGCATCTGAGATGAACCCGCAGTGTGGTGTTGGTCATCCTGCAGGAAATTGGCTTTGCCGCCCTTGCTGTGTTCTGAAGAAAAATTTAGGGAAAAAAATAATATTTCACAGTTTGAAAAGTATCACTTGTCAGTCTGTGTTTTCTAGTTAAATATTATGATTTCCTTTAAAAAAAAATTGGATTTTTCTACAAAAGGCGCATTTTAGTGAGTTGGACATATACAGGTTGAGTATCTCGTATCCAAAATGCTCGGGACCAGGAGAATTTTGGATAACGGATTATTCCGTATTTCGGAATATTTTAATATTTCAATTATGTATTTTGAGGTATCTTGCATTTATGCTGTATAAACACATCAAACACATGAAATGCACACAAATATATTTTATTTTTTCAAAAAACAAGGTTTCAAAACATGAAACAAAATTTGTGTACTATCTCAGATATTGAATTGAATTGAATTTGAATGCCACGTCCTGGTCTTTGGAAACTGGTTGTAATGTGTAGACGATGTCTGATCGTGGCTAATGGCATGACCGATAGATCGAAATGTCGGTTGGTCGTACTTCCTAAGCTACATTTGTGGTATGACTGCCCTCATTCAGTGGACACATTCAGGAACATTGTGTCACTGATAATATCTTTAGATGTGTCTGCATTGCAGATGCAACAAAAGATGCGTGAGGGTGCACAATAACCCAGAGGTGTAACTCTGGGAGGCCATGGAGTCATCTGCCCCCAGGCTCCTGCTCCCAAGCAGCTAATCAGTTAATTGAAAGCCGTCAAAATCGCTTCTGTGGCTGCTGACTCCACCTCCAAGCAGGACCATAGTTGTCACAATCTCTTTATTTTAAACATAATGTACATAACATATATACATACAAACGTACACACATACAGTGGCGTAACTATAGTGGGTGCAGGGGATGCAACTGCTATGGGGCCCGGCCGCTTGGGGGGGCCCTAGGACCCCAGCAGATAATCCCCTGCATCCGCTATAATTGCCGCACTGCCTGCACTTTTAATGTATTTGACATGGTGGGAGGCAGGAGGCGGCGTAGTGCAGGCTGCTTGGTACGCTAAGGTGACGCTGCAGCTGCTTTCACTCTCCGAATGCCGGGCGCCGCTCACTGAGATTTCTACCAGCGTGCGCCCGGCGGCTCCTTCCTTCACAGGAGGAGCAGTGAAACTTTCATGCAGTCGTAGTACTGTTACTATGCTGCGGCTGCGCAGGGACACCGGAGGGAGGGAGGGTGGCATAGAGCTCCTCCCCACAACACAGTGAGAGGCAGAGAGTCTGGTGGCCGCTGGGAGTCTTCCGGGCACGGACTCAACTTGTGCAGAGCCCGCAGTATGGCCACTCAGGAGGATCAGGTAACTGGGTGGGGTGGAGGGACGGGCTACCATGTATCCAGAGTTGATAATTTTTACCCAGCCTACCTAGATTTTAGAGCCCTGCTTCCTTCCCCATGCATGTGTATGTGCCAACCCCCATGTTAGAGCCTGCCTCCCTACACTCCTGTGCCTGCCTGTGCCCTTCCCTGCAAGTGAAAGCCTGCCTGTCACCTGCATGTGTCTCCACCGCTGCCTGTGAAAACCTGCCCCCTCTCCAAACTGCATATGCCCCACCACAAGTGACAGCCAGCCTCCCCTCCCCTGCCCGTGAGTGTGTCTGTGTGTCTGTGACTGTGTGTGTGTAAGCCTGCCTCTCTCACCTGCATGTGTCTGCTGCCCCCCCCCCCCAAGCCTGCCCACCTTTCCCATTTGTCTGTACCCCCACAGTCAGCTTCCCCTGCCCTTGTGTGTGTGTGTGTGTGTGTGTACACGTATGTACGTGCAGGTCCCTCCTATATTTTATATGGTCCCACTTATATTTACAGATTTTTCTTCCAGGGCTAATTTATGGTCCCAATCTGGCTCTGGATATACTGTATATCACCCCTGTCTGTCCACACATCTATGCCCTGTCTGTCCATTTATCCATACAGTCTCTTTCTCCCTTATACTCTCTCTCTCTCTCCCTGACATTATCTCTCTTGCTTACCTCTCTTTATCTCTCACTCCTGCTTCTCCCCCCCCCCCCCTCTGTCCTGCTTCTCCCACTCTCAGCCTGACAGAAGGGGGGCCCCTATCAAGATTTTGCTATGGGGCCCATAGAGTTCTAGTTACGCCCCTGCACACATACATACATACATACATACATACATATATTTATATAAGGTTATAAGGTGGTGTGTGTTGGGGGGGGGGGGGGGGCACGAATATTTATTCTGCCTCCGGGCAACTGGGACAAACTTACGCCACTGCAATAACCCATACACACTGGCAAGAGTGCACAGACTACATTACACCTAATGTGTAGCCAAATAAAGAGAGATGCGCTTACAGCAGTATTGTACATACATCTATGCATGTAAATTGTGTGTGTGTGTGTGTTTGTGAACACACAATTTATCAAGCTATGCCTTCATTTTGCAAAGCAGATTCCAGGTGCATGTTCTCACCAGGCCATTGCCAGTTGTCTAGAAGAGAAAATGACCTGGAGCTCTTACTTATTTCTTTCCATAAATGCAAATGGAGACGAATTATTGAAGTTCTTGCTTGGCCAATGGGGATTACTGCAGGAAATCCTTGGCTCTCTTCTTTGGACCAGATAGCTATAAAATCTAGGAAACTTTATATGTAGTGTTTTAAATACTGCTGTGGGTATTTGGGACAATCGGATGCCAGCATCATGAAATGCTTGTCTGTCATCTATTGTAAGGATAACAAATACATATTTGTAGGATGAGTTTTCTGGTAATATGTCTGGTGTATTATTGGTTTCATACCGGCCATACTTTTCAGCCTCACTGTGTGTAATTTCTCTGTATTCCAGCTGCTGGGAGTTGGAACATATCACTAAGTATTCAGAATTTCTGGGAATGGTTTCATACTTCTTTCCATCATGGAGATCCTTTTATTCTTTCAATAGGGAATGGGATACATTTCTTCATTATATAGCTCTGTCTATCTGCTACTAGCTGATGTACTTCACAGGTTGGGCGGAAATCTTTTGGGGCTTGGAGGTCTTTGGCTATCACTGATATTCAGGCGGCTAAGACAGCAGGTGCATATTGCTGGGACAGCCGCTGGTTTTATCCAACTGGCAGCCACTTTTCCCTACACCATAAAAGTGTAGTCTCTTGCGCCAAAAGGTTTCCATTTCTCCTCCTTTTAATCTATTTAACAGTTTTGGAACTTTTTTCTTATAATGCACTGTTTTAAATTTGAACATGAACAACTATAAAAGGTGCAGGGGGTGTGCTCGCTTTGGGGCTCTGCGGTTTAGGGGGCCCACATGCCCATCAAGCAACCCAACTGCACAATGTTTTTGTCTTCTTTTTTCATTGCCAAGTGGTCCGGGGGAGGCAAGCGATAGCACTGAGCAGCTCCATGGTACAAGTGGCATCTAAAGGAGACAGGCTGACCACCCCTCCAGTAGCAGAAGCCCTGAGCTGGCCAGTGGAACTATTGAACCAGTGCCAACAGTAGCAACGCATGAGCCAAATATAATAGGGTGTGAGAATCAGAAACAGAGAGATTTTGGTAGAGTTTTGATCAGGGCCGGTGCTAGGGTGTTTGGCGCCCTCCTGCGAACTATAAATTTTGTGCCCTCCTACAACCACCGCACACTACATTGGTGCTACCCTCTACCTCCTCTCCGCACACACTACACTACTGCCGCTAACCTGCACCCCCATTCCACAAACTACAGGAGTGCTACCCTGCATCCCACTCCCTGTACACACTACGCAACCATCTCTACCCTGCACCCCATCCACGCGTACACTACCCAATCCTCCGCACACACTACACTACCGCCGCTATCCTGTAGCCCACTCCCCGCAAACACTACTCTACTGCTGCGACCCTGCTCCCCATCCCTGTGCACACTACTGCCACTACCCTGCATCCCTCTCCCCGCACACACTACTCTACTGCAGTGACCCTCTACCCCATCCCTGCTGTCTCTGCCGGTACTTGCTGCCGTGCCGTCACGGTCCTGCCTCTCCCGGCGCGCCGGCTCCTGCTGCTATAATGAAAACGGACACTTAGAAAATGGCTGCCCCCATACTGCAGACAGTTTTCAGTTGCAGTATGGGGGCAGCCATTTTTTAAGAGTCACTTTTCATTATAGCAGCAGGAGCCGGTGCGCTGGGAGAGACGTGACGTGACCGCAGATGCGGCCAGGCAGGTACAGGCATGGGGGGGAAGCCGAGGGGAGGGGAAGAGGGGGCACCCAAAATTTAGCGGTGGGGGGGGCGCAAAATAGGTAGTTACGCCACTGCCAGGATGCCAGAGTCTACTGCACCGTGAAGAGGAGGAAGCCCACTTGGAGTCTGCACACAGGCCCTCTCCACTGTTAAAATGCCCCTGCTGCTCACTACATCATATGACTGTATGGATGTAAGTATATATAAGGGACACAGTGTATGTATGAATGTATATATGTATGCACCGTGAGCTCCCTATCCGTCAATCTGTCTGTATATCTGCCCGTTTATGCCCGGCCCGTGGCGGCAGAGCATAATCAGTGCGCCACGCCAGACATCTGTTCGGTGCAATGAATAGCTGCAGCATGCCTGTGCCTCTATCCTCCACCCCTTATGCCCGCTCTGTGCTGTGGCGGGTGTGAGGTTGGGCGGCCGGGCAATCGTGAGGTTGGGCGGCCGGGCGGGCGGGTGATCATGAGGTTGGCCGGGCGGGCAGGCGGTCATGAGGTCGGGAGAATAGAAATTGAACCACTTGGGACCACCAGCTGAACAAAGAGCGCCCTCCAGTAGCCGGCGCCCTAGGCAGCTGCCTAAAGCTGCCTAATGGTAGCGCCAGCCCTGTATTTACAGTATCTTTGGTATTGTTTTCAGGACTGCTATTAATTATAATTCTGCACAGTACATGAACCACTGTTTCAAACGCAGTCACATAAAGTAGAGAGGTTTTAGAACATGCCCCTGTGCTCTGTGTACTGTAAAATACACTCTTTCCTTCTCTCCCATCCATGTTCACATTGAATGCTGAGGTATCTGGCGTATCTGGCAGCCATATTTTTTTTTACAACCCATAGAAATGTTTTGCAAAAGAAGATAATGATTCATAGAAGAGCAGCAAAAAGAAAAATGACTGAGATCATGCTGCTTCTACTTAGGGCATAAAGTAGTCATGCATTATTTCTTTATGCCACCTAATTACCCCCCTCCCCCCATTAGGCAGAGATAGGGCCAGTGGTAGGGTTTTTGGCATCCACCTGCAAACTAGAATGCTTTTCTATGAGAATTACTGTGCAGGGCCAATGTGGAGGTTAAAACCATGAGAGGCGGTGGAACTCAGTTACAATCAGTTGCAATTGCGCCATACGTATCTTGTCTCATGTTATTCCTCCTAATCTGTCACAAGCTGGGCCCTAACAACCTTTCTGTTCCAGTTTGGAAATGTAAGTCAGCATGTCTATGCATGCCACTGGCTATAATCCACCCATTTGTACGGTTCCATTGATGATTTATGAAGGGAAAGGATAAGGAAAAGAGAAATAAAATCCAGTGTTGTACATTGTTTTGGATAAAAGTGAAAACACAAGTTGTACGGTACCATAATTTAGAATAATTATTGTGCCAATGTAACAATATCCACTCCACACATCTACTTACATTTCTTTATTAAAATTCAGTGTAGACTCAAGTCTTTTTTCGTTTTTTAACAGACTTTGGCAACTCCACTTTTTCCAAGATGTGCATCTGGCAAATTATTTTCACAGGACTCTAAAAATATCAAAAGTAAAATAAATTCAGTAATATTGGCCATTTAAGCTGCTATTATTTCTTCTTTATTTTAGTGTTATTGGCAAACATTCAATTGCAATCGTACAGTAGTTACAATATTACCATATATTAAATAATACAAGCACTGGCTAGGTTACTTCACGGATTTGGAACTTAATATTTGTTTAATATAGTCAGCGACAGTATTTTATTTTATAAGTTGCATTATAGTTTATGTTATTTACTAGAATCTTTGGAAAAGTAAATAAACGCCACTTGTGGTGGTTACTTTTTGGAAATTCTCTGAGTATGGATCAGTGATTACTATAAACAGAATGTGTTCTGTAAGAAAACAGATATATAGTATGTCATTTGGGGCCATATGTACTGTACCAACTTTTAAAAAGTGATAAAATGGAGAGTGAAATACAACCAGCCAATCAGCTCCTACCATGATTGGCTGGCTGTATATCACTTGTTACTTGATTGTAACCATGTTACAGTCTGGTTTTGAAAATTTACATGTAGGAGCTGATTGGCTGGTTGTTTATCACTCTCCATTTTGTCACTTTTGGAAGCTTGACACATCTGGCCCGTAATGTTCAAGTGGGTTTTCCTTGGCTAACTCGATCTCCAGAGTTTGCATTTCCAGAACTTGTTCATTGTTACTTATTCCTTAGTAGTTCATGATAATGGTTGTGTTTGACAAATAATCATTGATAAACAGGCCCCCCTTTCACCAAGCAACATTGATGTTCTAAAAAAGACACTTAAAAAATCCATACTTACAGCCTCTTACATGATGTTTGGTAATTTGAAGAAATAATTTTGCAGGGACAGGTGCTCCTATAAGAGCACATTTGTGGTTTAAGACCTGGGCTTTACAATCTCTGTAAAAAAAAATCGACACAAAACAGTTACTTATGCCCCTTTCAGACCGCACTTTAAAAACGGTATATTGCCGTTTTTTTACCGTTTTAAAACGGTAATGTGTGCGGTCTGAAAGGTGCAGGACCACTTAACCGGTTAGAAAAAAACGTTTTTTCTAACCGGTTAAAATGCAGGGTCCTACCCGTTTCAGAACCGGTATTTTAGGCTCAAAATCGGTTCTGAAACGGTATTTAGGACCCAGCCAATGAGCTGGGTCCTAAATTCAGCACAGTGAATACTTAATGAGCGCTCATTAAGTATTCACAGCACTGGAGCACCCCCCCCCGCGCGCGTCGACACCCTCCGCGCGCGTCGACACCCCCCGCGCGCGTGTCGACGCCCCCCGCGTGTCGGCGCCCCCCCGTGTCGACTTACCCCGTGCCGGTATCTCCGTTGTGGTTCCCGGCACTGCAGCTCAGTATGCTCGGAAAGCACTTATGAAAAAAGTGTCTTTCAGAAAATGGCTGCCCCCATACGAAAGACAGTTTTTTTAAACAGGGTTTCCTATGGGGCAGCCATTTTCTGGAAGACACTTTTTTCATAAGTGCTTTCCGAGCATACTGAGCTGCAGTGCCGGGATCCACAACGGAGGTACCGGCACGGGGTAAGTCGACACGGGGGGGGGGGGGGGGGCGCCGACATGCGCGGGGGGCGTCGACATGCGCCGGGGGCGTCGACACGCTCTCGGTCGACACGCGCGAGGGGGGGGAGCTGCACGGAGGGGAGGGCTGAAGGCTGCACTGGCTTTGACCCTGTATTTGGAAAGTTTCCAAAAACGGGTCTGCCAGTGTCAAAAAATCGGCACTTAAACGGTAATATACCGTTTAAGTGCTGCGGTGTGAAAGGGGTTTTATCTGGCAGACCCGTTTTTGGAAACGTTTCCAAATACAGGGTCAAAGCCAGAGATGCGGTCTGAACGCAGCATAAGAGATAAATACTGTATGACTGATACAGTTTAATTGCACAAAATAATTATGTGGTGGAAGGGTGAGGACTTCTCTCCAGCTGATCATAACATGATCTGTAATTATTTTGAAGAATGGCAGATGCACACCCGACCTGACATACCGTCTTTTCCGTATTTCCTAAGATCTCCTCTTGTAATATAAGGTTTGCATCAAACAATATAATTAGCCTAAAATATAGCCTTCCTATCTTGTCATTATGGGATTTTGCAGTATACATTTTGGTGGAGATATCTATATATATATACAAAACACTTACCCCCCCGAAGAAGGATGAAGACCAGCACTCAGACGCAGGTAAAGTGAAGAAAACGTGTTTATTCCATAGGTACAGGTAATAGCAACACGGGCTGTCCCGACAGCCGTTTCAACTGGGCATCAGCCAGTTGTCATCAGGTATATATATATACATACATACTGTGGTGAAGCAGGGTTGGTTGCACCAGAGTGCAAGGTATTTTTCTGGTCACAACTGCCCTGTAAAGGGTTAAGGAGCCATCCAGCTTCAGAGAGAGTGGTTTGCAGCCAGGTAACAGAATCTGGTACACTAAATAGCCAGGAATGGTTCTCTGAAGTGTGTATGGGGGAGCAATGGATGGGCTCCCAAACACACGGTTCCGGTCCTGGTTTTCAACCCTGCACAGCCACAGATGGGAAGTGGGCTAATTGCAGTAGAAGGGATAAAAACCTTTCTATTGTTACTGCTCAATGCGCTGATGCCTGATAGGGGCCAGTAATTAGGAGTAGGCATTGTAGCACCAGGGACTTGGACTGCCAGTGCCAGGAGGTACTGAGGCACGGCGGCGTAGAGCACCGCGTGACAAATATCTTATTTGATTGTTTATATGAACCCCTGTTTGCTGTGAGTGGATTTGCGACTTGTATGTCATTAAATACATGCACAAATACTGAAATCCCCTGCTGTGTCCTATCTGAAGTGCGAACATGTTATATATATATATATATATATATATATATATATCTATTTCTATCTCTATCTATCTATCTATCTATCTATCTATCTATCTATCTATCTATCTATCTATCTATCTATCTATATATATATAATGTTAGCACTATAAAAGTAAGTATACGTAAACCTGATACTATAGATTCTATTTACTGTACTGCTTTTAGATAGCTGTCAACAAAAGATAAATATGTAAGAACTAATTATAATTACTGTCCAACAAACACTGGAATACTCCTCGGCCTTCCTGAAATATAACAGATTCATTCCTACTATTTCTTCCTCAGACAATTAAACCACAGTCTTCTTGTCACTGACTAGACTGAGTTAAATAAATAAGTACCCCATCCAAATATTTTCCTTTTAGACCAAGCTAAATGCCAGTTGCTTGTCGTTCCCTTTTCCATTGCCCCGCCCATTATGATCACATCTGTAGCTACAGGAAGCACAGCTAGTGTTGTTCAGGTAGAATGAAAAACTAGCTAATATACAAATGCTCAGCGATGTGGTGGAAAACATTTAATGATTCTACTGTATAATGACATCCCCCACTTGCATTTGGGTGTGGTATAGTAGCCCGACAGTCGGGATTCCGACAGTCATTAGTCAGACGTCGGAATCCCGACTGCACAGCGTGGGGAGCGCAATGAAGCCCCTTGCGGGCTCGCTGCGCTCGCCACGCTGCGGGAACGGTGGCGAGCTGCGCTCGCCACCTATTTTATTCTCCCTCTATGGGGGTCATGGACCCCCACGAGGGAGCAGTCGGGATTCCGACGTCGGAGGAATGACTGTCGGGGAGCCGTCCGGCACCCCTTGCATTTAATACATAGAGTACAGAAGTGTATATAAGCAGTGGCGTCTCCTGCTATAGGGCTGCAGGACTGCAGCCCCTCACGTTAAAATCACAACACCAGAGACACAGACAGCACCAGAACTCCGGTGCATCCCCCCGTGGGCACCCCCCTCAGGAGCTCTGGTTCTGGCTGTCTGTGTCTCTGACACGCTCGTAACCTCCACTCACCAGGCTCCATGAAGCAGCAGGACAGGGACAGACACAGCCCAACCCTGTGGGGAGGAGTTCAGCATGTAGTAGATTCCGATTGGAATCTGCTACTGCTCATCATACACACAGTTGGAAACTCCTCCCCCTCTTGGGCTGCCAGTACATGGAGCAATGACAGCAATAGCTTCCAACAGGAAGCCGTTCTGTGCAAATCACCAGAGCTACAGTGTTTCTATGGGCTGCTGTCTGTGCAGCCCAGAAACAATTCTCTACAGCGAGCATGCCCAGACTTCAGTGAGTCACTCAGTGTGATGCAGCTGAAGGAAGGTATGCATTGCACCAGAGAGGTTTTTTTGGTACTTGTGAGTTATCCGGGCTGCCGATTTTTTGATTGTATGCCTTAAGTTAAGGCATACAATCAGATGCGATGCGATATCGCATCGCATCGCATGCGATCATCGGATGCGATGACCCGATTTTTCCATAGGAATCAATGTTAAAATTGACTGAGTCCATTTTAACATGGAATTCAATGGGAAAAAGGGGTCCTTTTCATACCCCTACTATCCAAGTGGGCATGGAGTTGGATATAAACCTGTGGCGAGCGTAGCGAGCCACCGAGCCCGAAGCGTGGCGAGCGAAGCGAGCCCCGCGAGGGGACGGTATTCTGTGTCCCCTCGCGGGGCTCGCTACGCTCGCCACGCTTCGGGCTCGGTGGCTCGCTACGCTCGCCACAGGTTTATATCCAACTCCATGCCCACTTGGATAGTAGGGGTATGAAAAGGACCCCTTTTTCCCATTGAATTCCATGTTAAAATGGACTCAGTCCATTTTAACATTGATTCCTATGGAAAAATCGGGTCATCGCATCGCATCGCATCGCATCCGATGGTCGCATGCGATGCGATGCGATGTGCCCGATCCGACCCGATTTAGAAATCGGCAGCCCGGATAACTCACAAGTACCGTTTTTTTAATTTTAATAATATTTGTGTGTAGATCTTTATTAAAGCCGTATACACACGGCAGTGATGTTTGCTAATATCGCGGGCAATATAGTCGCTGGCGACCATATTGCCAGTGATGGGAGTGTGCCCTGGCGATAAATCGCTGGGTGCGCGCTCCCGTTTTCTGCCCCGTTCTAATCACTGGTCGCAGGAGCTTGCGGCACCGCCGGCAGAGGTTTCTTTTCATCAGCGACCATCTCTGGTCGCCGATGAAAAGGGGGCATTGAGCGATATATTGCTCGGTGATATATCGCCCGGCAATATATCGCCGGGCGATATATCGCCCCGTGTGTATGCACCTTTAGAGTATAATTTTGTGTACTTTAATTAATATTTTGCTCTGTACCTGTGTTTGTGTGCTTATGAGTACATAATTTATTTACAGTTAATGCACACAAACATTGATACAGAGCAAATCAAACTAATAACCTGCAAATAATTAATTACTGCTTGCAAGGAGTAGTACCCAGGAAATTGCAGCCCCCCTTAAGTCTAAAGGCAGGAGCCGCCACTGTATATAAGTATGTCATGCTCCTGTGGAAATGTTAAGCTCTGCAATTACTGCTGTGGCCAGTTGCTGTCTAAGAAAATAGCTCACAGAGTATCAGTCTGAAGTAGGACACTAATGCATACTTGCCTACTTTTGAAAACTAGTTTCAGGGAGATTATAATTGGTAGCAGAATTTTGCACAGTTAAAGGGCGTGCCTAGTTCCATATATGGAAAGCTTGTGAAAAGAGATTGTGAAAGTGGTACCTAGAAGCGTGGGTGTGTACTGCTACATCTGAGAGGAATCATGTAACATGACTTTTTTCCAAATGTAGATGAGCCCCAAAGCAGTTAGTAAGAGATACTATACTTGGTAAAGTGCTGGGAAATGGTGCTGATGTTTCAATGTAAATGTATCTGTCTCTCATTCCCTTTTTTCACCAAAAATGTAACAGTGTAATGTGGGCTAGGTGACATGAGGGAGATTGCTAGACTAATGAGGGAGAGAGGGAGATTGCTTCCATGTCAGGGAGTCTCTTGCAGAATGCATAACTCCCAACTTTATCAATAAGAGAATAGGGACACTGCGTACCTCTCTCTGTATGTTAGGTTGGCACTAAAGTGGAGAGAGATAAAGTTAATTGGAAAACCTTTCTTTATGAGCCTGTGTCTATACTATTTGTGCAATGCGGAGCGAAGTTTGGTATAATGTGTGGCACAGTAGTGGCTGTGCCTGTTCTCTTGGGTCTCTATGTGGTTAAAGACAAGGGGGAAGACAAGGGGGAAAGAGAAACAGCAGCAGTACAACAGATTGTGTCACAAATACCATTTATTTATCAATGTGCCCTGTGGCATGTCATATACATGTGTGCATCTGCACATTAGGGGCGCATGGATAATTGTTGGTATGCTGGGGGGATGCGGAGTGGGGTAGGGGTGGTGTCCACCCTGCGGGGGGCTGCAGGTGGGAGAGTGGGGTAGGGGTGTGGGGGTGGAGGTGAAACTCAGTCGCGTGGGTATTGGAGAGAAACACTGCTGCAGGGGAAGGGGCTGTTGGAGCACATGGGAGATGCAGTCAGCTGCTGCAGAGGAAGGGGGCTGGAGGGAGCACCTGGGTGATGCTGCACTTTTATACCGCTATGTGTGCATGAGCACTGAATAAAACTTTTTGAAAAATGTTTTACAAAATAAACAAACCAACATGTCTTTTAATTTTTATTTTCATTCATTGAGGGAAGGTTGGATGGCAGTTTATCAGTCCTAAAATGGACATTTTTAATGTCATCCATAGGGAAAAGCAGGGCTGACCCAGATTCAGTGTAAATGGCACAGACCTGGGTCCGACCTCAGTCACAGTGCTGTGTAAATGGGGTATGAAGCTGGGTCCAACCCTGGAAACTCCCGTGTTCAAAGACCAGGGTCCGACCAGGGATTTGGGTGTAAAAGGGGTATAAAAGCTAGATGCCACTGCCAGGAGCAGCTTAGACCCTTTGATCTGCTTGGGTAGTATACAAAGTTGCAGTATAAATTAGCAGGAGGAGAAGATAACAAGTTACAGTATCTTTCAAGCTGCAGCAAAAAGAAGTGGGGGGTGGGTCAGACCCACATATACAAGAAAACAAAGAAAAATGGGGTATTGTTGCGCTAAATGAATAGTGTGCAGTGCTAAATTAAAAATATATATTTATTACAAATAACAGAATAACATATAGTCACCCTCGATCCACAATTGATAAGTGGGGATGGTGTCCGTTCCAAAGAGCTCCTTAATGAGATGGAGAGATTTTTTTTCATTCTACATGGAATAGATAGTGTACCTGAAACAGTTCCGGTTTTAGACAGGTGGCATTCCTCCCAAGATGGTTGGTATCCGGATAAGCAAGGTGTTAAAGTCAGCAAAGGTTATTATTGCTACACAACTGAAGAAGGGTTGTTACAATGTATATTTATTATCTACAGAAGAGAAGATCTGCAGAATTGCCTGGATAGACAGAGTCAGCGGTGTTAAAAATTCTGGAAACTATTGTTCTTGTGTTGTATGGTTCTTCTACATTCGATGCAGATTCGATCCCAATGAGCGTTCCTGTGTAGTGTAAATCGAATTAAAAAAAAGTCTTGGCAGACAAGAATATAGGTGTGTACACGCGCATCGATTTTACTTTCGATTCAATTTGCTTTCGATTTCCCCAATTCCACCGCCTTTCGATTTGTCCTTTGCTTTCCAATCGATTTCACATTTGATCTGCACTTTAGCATTCAATGTCGATTTCGATATCAAATTCGATTTGCATTCAAGGTACATTGTTCACATTTATTACTGGATCGAATTCGATATTTCCTTGCCTGCACAGTCTATTTTTCTTTTCTTTTCGATATAGAGAAAACGGGAGCGTGCACCGAATCGAACGCAGATCTAAAGCATCTTAAAAACTATTCGATTTTGTTTAGATTTTGCTTCAATTACCAAAATCTAAATCTAATCTACCTGTCAAAATCGAAGCGTGTGTACACCCCTGAAATAGTACAGATCTGCACTATATAGTCAAATCAAATGCATTTTGTGTACAATTCAATTTGATCCCCATTTGATCCCAATTCCATCCCAATCGGGATCGAATCGCAAGCAAAATCGCACCATGTGTACCCACTATAACTGTACTTTCACAGTTTAATGCAATAAGATGTTAAGAGTTTATGGGCCAAATGTAATAGGGTGAGAGTTTCAGAAAGTGAGAGATTTTGGGCGAGTTTTCCCATGTTTTTTAAAGCAGCAATCATTTACATGGCAAAATCAACCAGAGTAATTGATTGCTGCTTTAAAAAAAAAGGGGAAAACTCTCCCAAAATCTCTCATTTTCTGAAACTCTCACCCTATTACATTTGGCCCTATATGTCTTCTTGTACTATATGATTCATTCTGATTTACTAATTTAAATTGTGTTTGTTATAAACTAGATTACATTGTATTGTGAGTTACAGTTAGTTAGCCTTATAGTGTGTACACACAGGGCGATATGGCTTCCGATGTTGCCATATCGCATGCAGATCGCATGCTTTTTTAGGGCTTGCAAGCCCGATGCGCTGCTGATGCCGCAGTCAGATAAAGAGGGCAGGCAAGACTATATAGTGCAGATCTGCACTATATAGTCTTATTTGTGCCACTGACTGCATGCCGTGCGATGCGAGTCCCCATGCGATCTGATCGCATGGGGACTCGCATCGCACGGCAAAGCTACCATGTGTACACACCATTAGCCTCACCCCTGGAGGTATCACAGGTGTATCAAAGGGGCTAAGGGGGAAATGTATGAAGCATTGAAAAGAGCACAAAAATGAGCCAGTGCAGAAGTTAGGTTAGTAGAGGCTGATTGGTTTGCCTCTGGCACACTTCTTTTCTTTTCAATTCTTTTCACTTCTTCATACATTCCTCCCTAAGAGGGTTATTCAATTAGGTGCCATTTTTTGACTAGAAAAAATCATCACTTTTCCCCGTTTTTAGGTTGAATTTAGATTCAATAAAAATGCCTTGACTTGCAGACATTTTCACCCATTTTGTGTAATTTTTCACTTTTTGTGTGTGTGTGTGTGTGTGTGTGTGTGTGTGTGTGTGTGTGGGGGGGGGGGGGGGGGGGGTGTCAAAAAGGCAACAGCAAAAGAATGACTAAAATGGGTAAAAAAACCTGCAGCTAAAAAGTAATTTATAAAATTGTTCCCTTTATTCTGCTTTTCAAAGACACAAGACCAATTTAAGAAAATGTGTGTGTGTTTTTCTGGCAAAATAGCTTGCTTTCACTTAGTCCTTGTTACCATCAGCGATCATCGCCATAAGGGATAAATGTGCTAAAGGCTCAGGATTGCCCTGATAGTTAACATGAGCCATAAATAAAAATAACGACACAGGGACATAAATGTTTCAGAAACTGTGAACTATTTATTTATTAAGAAATAATAGCTAAAATCATCATCAGATTATAAATAACTAACATCACTATCAATAACCAAAATCAAATAAACTAATATCCCAAAAGGTGTCCACTCAGACATTCTACCCAGACGCCTCAACCAGAAGGGTGATGACACCGGGGGAGGGGCGGTTGGTAAAGAGGGAGCAGCGTCTCCCTCCACGCGGGAGGGGGGGCCGAGAGTGAGCAGCGTCTTGCTCAACGGGAGGGGGTGTGTTTGAGCTGCGGCGATGGCCACAGCGGCTCTACATGGGGTGGGGAGGGAGGGGCGGGAGATGTGGCAATGGCTGCAGTGTCGCTTCATGGGGGGGAGGGGGGAGAGAGGGAGATGCACACCTTGACCTTGATCCTGGGGGCGGGGGCTTCTCCCAAGTGGCTGCCCTCCAGTGGCTGGTGCCCTAGGCAAATGCCTAAAGCTGCCTATTGATGGCGCCGGCCCTGGATACTGCCCCCGGTAAGGTTCTCCAGCAGATATAAAACAGTCAACAAAAGCAAGCTCGCAGGGTTGGATTTGTCCATGGGGAAATAGGGGAAAACCACGGAGGGCCCCACCTCTTCCTCTAGGGACCAGGTTCCAGGCTGTGCTTGAATTACTCATTATACATTATACATATATTACCATGAAAATTGTGTATTTTCTACAACACATTGCTGGTACATTATAGCAGTATTTACTATAATGTTTCTACTGTACTAGTTATACTTTAATCATTAGCCAAACCTCTGTGGCAGATGGCCACACCTCCTCTAAAGACTGGCCACACCTCTAAACATGGGCCCTTTCATAACATTCCCCGGTGGGCCCTTCATGTCGCAGTCGGACACTTTCCCCAGGGCAAAGTCCTGGCTGCACACCACTCCAGCACTCCTCTCCTCAACCACTCATAGGGCCCACCATAACTGACTGACGCGTTTCAACTCTTACAAGTCTTTTTCAAGGTCCAAAGTATTGTATACTTTATGTCCAAAGTATACGTTATGACCTTGAAAAAGACTGGTAAGTGTTGAAACGCGTCGGTCAGTTGTGGTGGGCCCTATGAGTGATTGAGGACAGGAGTGCCAGAATGGTGTGGAGCCAGAACGAGTGATTTGCCCCGGGACAAATACACACACGCAAATAGAACTGTTAAGACCAGTTCCACCCAATCCAGTAAAACTAAAACTTAATCTTAACCTCAAAAAGGAGCACCCCAATTATTTCTGATTATATGTGCAATTCTTGTCTTGCTTGTTTTTATTTATGAAGCTGGGGATCGGATTGTGATCTGCACCAGCAATTCTGTACATTTCATATTTTATACTATGTTTCCATTAAATTGTACAGTAATTCACTATATATGATTATTTCTTTCCCCCATATTGAAATTACGCCACCAGTGGGAGGAGTCATACATTTGAACTGATCAGCACCTGATGGTTATGTATTAACTTTCTTGTATACAGTTTATTTTGGTGAGGGGTGAAGGGAATACCTCCTAATACATAATAAAGAAGGCGACTGTGCGCACGGTTTTGTAACCACACAATACTGTTCACTGAAAACATACTGTAAAGCTTACTTCTCCACTGCACAGTGCCACACGGCCCTGGTCACTCACACACAGATGGAGAGGCCATCATGTCTCAGCCCACCCAGACATCCAGCACTTCTATTTCTTCCAGTGCCAGAGCTTGGAGTAATGACAGAAACTCACAAGATGATGACATCAGTAGCTCCGGTGTGGCAGCTATGTGGAGAAGGGAGGAAGGAACATGCTAATATCCAGATGTCCAGTTATTGGCATTCAGTATCCATCCTGTGACTGGAGTGGATAATTCCCTCCATCCCCCCCGCCACCTGCATATGTATATAGAGATATTATGAAAGATATAAAAATAATAATAATAATAATAGAAAAATAATAATAATAATAAAGATGGATATGCACTCCTTACCCATACCTCCCAACTTCTGTGATTATGAAATAGGGGAAAGGGGGGCGGGCGGATGCAAATTAGGGTGCGGCTTATGCTAATTAGCCGCTGCCTCATTTTCATACGAGAATAGACGCTGTGCGCGTGCGCACAGCATCTATTCTATTAGATTGGGGGTCTCCCAACTGCCACCCCCGCAGCGGGACAATGCCTGCCACGGGTGGGACAGCGGGACAGGACCCGAAAATCGGGACTGTCCCGCTGTAATCGTGACAGTTGGGAGGTATGCCTTACCCTTTTGTAGGTTTCATTAGTGTAAAACATAATAAGATTATTTACACTATGTTTTTATTTAAGATTCACTTTGTCCTTATGTACAAATATTGTAGCTTCAGCTGCACTTATTGTGGATTTTATGGTCTTGCAGTAGCTTGGTTGGTAAAGTGAGGAATAAACTGCCATTGTAATGTTTTTATTTTAAATTGTATATAAACTGCTTTATGTTTTCTCTATGTTTTTAGATAAGGCTATAAGGGGGATATATTTGCTTTTTTCTTGTTTTAAATTTTTATTTCGCTTTTTTTTTTTTTTTTAAGCGTTAATACAGGCAATAGAGTTACACATTTGCCTGTTAACATTTTTGGCGTTAATACAGGCAATAGAGTTACACATTTGCCTGTTAACATTTTTGGACAATACACATACAAATACAATACATAACTTACAAACATACATATCAAGACAAGTTACAATTCTCGAGAGTCAAGGTTTACTGGGTAAATAATTTCTTCAGTCTATAATACAGCGTGAGGGAAAGGGATAAGGTAATTAGGGCTCTTAAATCTGGGCTCCTCTTTAGGTTTCTCTTAATGTCTATCAATATTCTTCCCCAGTGATTATACTAGTATCTGGATCTTCTCCCACTCTCTCCATAGTTTACATATTTTAGAGTTTCCTGGATTCTTCAGCGTTTCCATCTTTTTTTTTTTTGATGGACTTTTTAAATTCTGTATTTTTATTAAGATTTTGAAACATACAAAATAACTCCCACTACAGATATAGGGTATTGTGGGCCCAGACATTGTAAACCACACATGATAGGATAACGACACAGGATACTAATACAGCAAAGAGCAGCCAGAGTAGCGTTAAAATTAGAGTGGTAAGTGTGAGCATCAATGTAGTAGGGGTAGTAAGTGTACATACATTAAGTGCAATCTCTGCATTTCAGGATTATCAAGTCCTATTGCCCAAAGGCGCCATCTGGGTTCTAGGTACTATCAGGAATAGGGCACATATACATACATAGTGACATACCACCCTAAAATATGGCAAAAGTATAACAGTACGAATATAGAAATGTGAAAGGAGAATATGTTCTCCAGCTAAGAGAAGTAATGAAAGTAGGGAAAGTAGGGAAGATTTTCATTGCAATGTCAAAAGTCTGGTCCAAAAGGGAAGTGAAAACTATAATTAAGTAACCCACTATCTGAATAATCTACCTATACTACCCAAAACAAATCCCCCCGAAAACCCAAAATAAACCTCCCCAAAAAAAAAACCCACCCTGTATGACCTAACCCCAACCTAGGTATACCTGGATCCCGAGCAACCTATCCCCCCAACTGTCTATACTACTTCCTCTAAGAGGGATAAATTAGTGGCCTTTAGCTTATATTAGCTAATCTAGCCTAACATCCTAATTCACCCCCCTCCCCCCCCCCCGAATATATAAAGGATAGACAGAACGAATGCCTAACAGGGGCAGTGTGAGACAGGATTAAATCACCTAAGGGCAGGTCTCCCAAACCCATCGGACAGAAAAACAATGTGATAAGCAGTACACAGGATATGAATGTAGATAAGACAAAGTTTAAATACGGGTAGAGATCAGGAAATGTATATAGCGGAATCAATTAGTCCGGCCAGGTGTCAACGTGATTCATATATGTAGGTACAATGATTCTAGCGGCAAGTCTAGGTTCTGGAGGATAGACAGAGGGTTCGCCAAGAGGGAAAGAGTATGGTCTCCACGATCTTACAGATGTATGTAGGAGAGCTGAATAATTTCCAAAGTACACCACAGTGTCTTCCAGCTGCATACTTTCAGGATACCAAGCATTTCCAGAAATAGGCAGGTCCTTCCAAGAGTTTTCAGCCGACAGACGAACAATCGCAGTTGCTGCAGGAGTAGGAG
Source organism: Crinia signifera (assembly GCF_055691185.1). Lineage (NCBI taxonomy): Eukaryota > Metazoa > Chordata > Amphibia > Anura > Myobatrachidae > Crinia > Crinia signifera. The sequence goes on along the minus strand of NC_139219.1, from coordinate 266,127,786 downwards.
TCTCAGGTGTAGGGCACTGATGCAGAATCTTGTCATCTAAGGCAATAAGCTCCCCAGACGCAGACAATGTGGGAGAAGCATCTCCCTGCAGTGCATTCAATTTATTAATAAGCCTGTCAGCAGAGGCGTAGATGGCCGTCAGGATTTGTTGGACTGATGTGCCCATTGTTAAGGACGGGCCGGCGCGTGCCGCTCAGCAAAGCCTGCAAAGCAGGGAGGCGCTGGGCTGTATAGGCGCACTCTCCCTGCTCTGCGACTCTGCCACTGTGTGGTGCTGCTGCTGTCAGTGTATGACAGGCAGCAGTGCTGGCAGCAGAGCGAGCTCTTACATCAGATGCTGCAGCACGGAGCACAGAGGCACTGAGCACAGAGCAGCAGCAGCAGCGGGGGAAGTCCCTTAAGCTTCCTAACTGCGGTGCCGACTTCAGCCTTTCCTCACTCATCTCACAGGACAGCATGTGCCAGCGTTTCCATCTTTAAATTAAACTTTATTTTGTTTATTACCATCTGTAGGGTAGGAGGCTGGTCTTGTTTCCATAGCTGTGCTATGGTTGTTATGATGGCGCTGAGAATTTGGTTCAGCAAGTACTTTTTTGCCTGTGCAAAGCTAGAAACCCCGATATGTAAGAGAACCATTGGGGCGGTTAAACGCAGTCTCGTTCCCATAAGCTCAGATAAAAAAATTTCCATATCTGTCCAAAATCCCTCTAATTTCCTGCAGGACCAAAAGATGTGTATGAGGTCTCCGCATTCTATAGAGCATCTCCAACACACATTCGTTTGCTCCCTAAAGATTCTATGTATCTTAGCTGGTGTGTAATATGCGTGATAAAATATCTTAAGATATCTTTCCGTGTGAATAGATGTTTTGGACATTCGGTGTATCATTCCGAATAATTGATCCCATTGTTTCAGTTCAAGGGAAAAGTTTAGGTCTTGTTCCCACTTAGTTTGCCATCTAGTTTTCATTTCCTCTTTTCCTTGAGTTAGAGCCTTATACCAAAAGGAGATTCCCGCTTTCTTTCGTGCTCCAGTTATTTGAGCCACCATCTCCCTTGGTAGTGCCTCTTTCTCTTTATTCTGGAATATATTGGATTGCAACCAATTTGCTTTTTTTAAACAGATTTATGAGACAAACTGAAAATGTATTTTTCACAAGCCGTATGTAAAAGTTTGTATGCAATTACGGTGGGGAGAGTTGCCAAGTACAGTATGGTTCCATTTTGAATCTTCTACAGAAGGAGAGTGATGTTCAATTGTAGTTTTATACAGTACATTTCTATTAGTGATAGTGCCATGACAGCCTTGGCACTTCCTCCTATGTGAGTACTAATATAAAGAAAATGGCAATAACCCATAGTTATCCTGGTGCATGCTGTTAGCAGTAGAATATAAGCTGTGGTTGCTCTGCAAACACTGGTCAACTGATGTTAACTAATTATCACAAGTGTTTATTAAAAATGACATATTTTGTGCATTAAAGCTCATGGGAGTAAGCAACAAATAAAATGCAGTTACTAAAATAAATAGAATAATTCCCTCCCTTCACCAAAACATGAATATTATAGGCATGGAATGGACGGGAGGGTCCCGGAAATCGGGTCCCCCTCCCGGCCCCCTGGAAAGGGGGGCAACTCTCCCACATTGCTGTCCACCTCCCGGCAAACTGCCCCTCGGCGTGGGGGTCCACGGGTTAAATGACGCGATTGCTGCATTTTACCCCCCCACGTCCAATGCCTGAAATACCGGTTGGGGGGGGGGGGGGCAAAATGCAATGATTGCTCTAGACACACCCCCAATAGAGGGCAGCCTAAAAGTCAGCAACTATGATTATAGGCCTGATTCAGACCTGATCAGTCCTGTGCAAATTTGCCAGGCCCTATGATCAGATAGTTGTCGCACAGATAGAGTGTAATCCCACCCCGTCCAAGTCTGCGATTGACTTGCGAATGCATCACTATGAAATGATTTTCCCTGTATGTGCAAGTGTGTGTAACTCTGACCCTTCCACAACTCTGCGACAGAGACAGGATGATTGAGGCCGGAGCTGACATCACACACCCTTCCTTAAAACGCCTGGGCACTCCTGCATTTTTTCTGACACTTCCAGAATACAGCAGGTGTCCACCCTAAATGCCGGTTTTCCTTCAGTCAAGTTGCACGGTGACTGTGAACAACGTAATTGCTGATTTTTGTCATTGTTTGGCCTCGCTCATGCATGCTATGATCTGTGCGCTTGTGCAGTTGAGCGATTAGCTTGAGTAATCGCACTACAGAGATCAACTCTGAATAAGCCCCTATATACTATAGTCCTCACAGTATAGTGTTCACCATAAATGGTAATAATGTCCAGTATGTAAGATGGTTTGAAATAAAATTCCTAGTGCTTGGACAAAATTATTCTTTAGAGCTGAAGTTGTTTTGCTTCCAGCATGTCAGAAACAGTGGAGCAAACACACAAATGTACAGTGGTGGATGTTACATATATCTCCCAACTTTTAAAAGCAGGATATGAGGAATACATTCCCACACCGCATACTCGTGAAAAGGAAGAGTGGTCTATGGAAAATGGACGTGGCTTTGTGGCAATGCTGCATTCATGATTCATGCCCTTTCCCAATATTTGTCATTATCGAGGCACTGCCAGCTCTCTGTGAGCTGCTGGTCATGCATCTAGCCGGGGGGTTCCCAAACTTTTTTGAATCACGGCACCTTAGAGTATCAGAATTATTTTCATGGCACCCCAAGTAAATTGTGTTTATACTTAGGGTTAGTTATGTGGTAAGGAACAGGATTCACTTCAGCTTGTCCACATATTTTATTATGGGAAGCTACAAGCACTGGTTTTGCCTACTATTCTGACAAATATGAATTTTAAATACTCATGGACCACCAAGCTAAGGCACCCCTGCCAGTGTCCCAAGGGTGCCACGGCACACAGTTTGGGAACCACTGACCTAGCCCGTTTATCTCAGTGACATGCACACACTGTCTCATCACTGTAGAGCAGCCAGTGACAGAAGGGTGTCTCCCGGTGGGATGCGGGACATTCCCAAAAAAATGTGAGGTACTGTATGATGTTATACAGTATGTTCATATGTCGAGCTTCAACAGGAGCAGACAGAGAGGGGTAAATTTACTAAAGATTCTGTCTATCATTTCTCTTTTGCTTCCTAGAAAATGAAAGACATAATTTGATTTAGAAATATACCCCTGACAGTGCAGTGAGAATACTGTTCTTGCCATTGGGCAGTGAGCTGGGTATGCCGGACTCACTGTTAACTGTTCCACTTATATGTGTGAACTTAGAGGTCAAACATAGGAATGCCGACTTTTGAAGCAAGAGTTTGCACTTGTGAAGTATTCTGCTAAACCACCAATAAAATACAGTTACTTAACTACTAAGAATGCACCTGTATGTTATACATGTTGTACCATGCTGGTCCAGACTTTTAACTGTAGAAAGTAGCCTTCACCCTCTATTACAGTGCTGCAAGGTTCTCTCATCTCCTGATCTGTCCCATCAGCATTGCAGCATGGGGTGAAGGGATTTGCCTATATGTGTGTGTGTGCAGGGGCGGATGCAGGATAAAATGACAGGGGGGGCACCATGATAAAAGAGGGTATAGGTGGGGGAGGGGCGGTGTTAGTGGTGCCAGTGTACATGCTAAGAGAGCGGCAGAGAGAGGGTGGGAATGGGATTAAAAATAGGCCCTGGCATTTAAAATACACAGGCCCACCATGGCGACAAAAGTGAAGGACGCAGTTGTGCGCTTGCCGAAGGCGCGCTCCGGAAAAGGGGGTGTGGCCACTCAACAGGGGGCGTGTCCTTGAGTGTAGTGTACAACACCATATACAACTTCTACACATTATGCAACAAAATACTAGACCCCATTATATTTGCCCCTTACACATGATGCCAAATGGAATGAGCCAAAATTCACATAATGCCACACGGATTGTGTCAAAATTCACATCAAGCCACATGGATTGAGCCAGAATTCACATAATGCCACATGGATTGAGCCAAAATTCACAATACGCTACATAAACAGGGACATTGTCCACCAAAGGTGCGCATTAAACATTTACACCATAATGTCCAATACACGTTAAGTTACACGCCATTATGTCCATTATGTATTATGCCAAACACCATAATGCCTATTAAAAATTATGCTACATAAGTGCTGCTTATCTACATTCTCATTGCCAAGGGTTCCATGCTTATTGCCAGAGGTTCCATGCTCGTTGCCATATGGGATTACATGCTCATTGCCAAGGGGGAATACATGCTCGCGGTAAATGGGGGACAGCAGCCGCCAGGCAGAAGTGACAGCCACTGACAGTGGCAGAGCCTGGCTGTATTCAGAGCACTGCAGGTCCCTGCTATTTGAAATAATACCCCTTTCACACCAGAAAATGCATTTCCGGGTTGGCCCCTTTTACACCAGCCTAGTCCCTGCATTTTCTGGTGTGAGGGGGAGAGAAAACCACCCCTCCCCCCCCCCTTTAACCAGTTATCTCATTTAGCCGGCTATATCTTCGGAACCAACTGACCCATTTACATGAGACAAGTATCATATTGAAGAACTTTTGAGTGGGTTTGAATGATTTTGGTCCATTGAAACTGGAACCTTTGGTTCCAGAGTAATCTGCCCTCAAAGAACTTGATCACCTATGAAATTACATTTCAAAAATAAAAAAAATTGGTTTATATGCAATATCTCTGGAACTGATTGACGGATATGGACCAGCCTGGTATATATTGAAGGCCCAGCGATTTGGAATTGAATGAGATCAACCACAAGCTTCTGTGATGCCAGAAAGGGAACTGGCAGCCCTCGGAACCGGGTGGGGGTCAGAATTGACGGGTCCCATATTATCCTATGGGGAAAAAACCTTACAGCTTTGCCAGGCGATATCTCCGGTTCCCGGGGGGCTAGAGACACGGGGCTGGGCTCGTTCGAAAGCCCTGGTCCTCAGCTACAAAATGAAATGACAGGGGGGGCACTTGTCCGGGTGCCCCCCCCCTGAATCCACCACTGTGTGTGTGTATGTGTGCATGTGTGTGTGTGTGTGTATTTAATTTGACTCTAGCGCCAGTAATTACACTGAGCTGAATATAAAATATTTGTCTTGTGTATCAGTCCTTTTGGAGGCAATTGGAGCTTAAAGTCTTAAGGTGTCCATACACATGCAGATTTATCTTCAGATATGGCTTGTTGGAACAAAAACATGGTTATGGATGAGAGCAAATGACAGTTGATCATTTGCTTGGAATACTGGAAAACTGACAAACTGTCACTCATCCATAACCATTTTTTTGTTCCAACCAGCCAGATCTGAAGATAAATCTTACTAGTGTATGGGCACCTTTAGTCCGAGGAATACTTAATTAAACTGAACCGCATAGCACCTGATGACTTCTGATTGGCCTGCACCACAGCCAACCAGACAATATTGTGTGCGATCATCGGGAACATGCAATTGAGTACAGACTCTGCATGATATACACGATTTTTCATTCTGTTGTGTCTGATGTCTTAACGTCAAGTAGTGCAGATCTTGTACAAGTGTGTACCCGGCCTGAGCATGAGATCTATCAGACCTTCAAAAGAGTTTATTTAGAAAAAAGTCTCCATAGCAACCAATCAGCTTCTGGCTATCATCTACATCATTCTTTAAAACGTTACCTAAAAGTTAATTGGTTGTTATAGGCAACTTTCCCATCTGTACTATTTAAAAGGTGTATTCATTCCCTAAAACACAAGTACACTAACACCAATGGTGTGTACACACAATGCGATTTTGCTTGCGATTCGATCCCGATTTGTTTGGGATCAAATCAGGATCGAATTGAACAGCTTACAAAATGCATTTGATTTGACAATCAAAGTATAGATCTGTACTATATAGTCCTGCCTGCACAGTCTATTTCACTGTTCGATTTACACTAAACAGGAACGCATATCGGGATCGAATGGGCATCGAATGAGGCTGAAAACCATTCGATTTTGATTCGATTTTGACTATATAATCAAAATCAAACACAAATCTCACCATGTGTACACAGTATAAGGAACATTTATTCAGAAGCCATTTAACCTGTCACGATATGATTAGAATATATGTATAAAACCCATAAAAGATTTTCAGTTGTGGTAAATTAGCGCTAACATTAAATCCCCCCCCCCCAAATTTTTAATGTCAAGAATTTTTGTTTTCTTTTTTAGATAAATTGTTGGTTTTAACTGTTGCAACACAAGAAACAGATGGCTTTCACAGATTTCTGCAGTCTGCAAAGCACTTTAACTATACTGTAAAGGTAAGTATTTTCTTCAAATATTATTCTGTCTGACAATTTCAGTTTTTAATGTAGGATAATTATACAGCCATGAAAGGATTACTCAGTTATACATGAACTTCTCAAAAGTTGCATCCAAAAATGACTGGCTTAAGTATACTGCATGTATTCTGTGGAAGTTAACAATAGACAAAAAAAGGGTGTTGCACACACAGCGCTCAATGTATAGCCTTAAAACACAATAGTAGTGGACAGAGATATCACTATTTTTTTCCAAATAGATTTTTCATTGGAGATTTCTCAGTCGAGTGATAATATCTGAAAAGATAACCACCAATTCTCACATAACAGGTGAGTAGGTGGAATAGAGGAAAATCGTAGTGCAGATTATCTTTTGGTTAAAAAGAAGTTTTCATACAAGTCCGCACTTACAACAAGTAGACTTTTTCACAGCATATATGATATAACCCTCAGGTAAAGCTGGTAGATACACTCCTGAAGAAGACTATCGAAACGCGTTGAGTGTTTATGTGAAGACCCCCCAGGAAGAAGAGGCTGTCTGGCGATCCACGAGGCGTTACAGCAGAGATCATCCATCATCTGGTTCCGGACTGGTATATGGACCTATCGATGTTGTTTTGTTCCTGATCCATCTGATTGCTAACAGCTTTGCCTGAGGGTTATATCATATATGCTGTGAAAAAGTCTACTTGTTGTAAGTGCGGACTTGTATGAAAACTTCTTTTTAACCAAAAGATAATCTGCACTATGATTTTCCTCTATTCCACCTACTCACCTGTTATGTGAGAATTGGTGGTTATCTTTTCAGATATTATCACTCGACTGAGAAATCTCCAAAGAAAAATCTATTTGGAAAAAAATGGTGATATCTCTGTCCACTACTATTGTGTTTTAAGGCTATACATTGAGCGCTGTGTGTGCAACACCCTTTTTTTGTCTATTGTTATCCTCTTGGTGGTATTTTCCTGGATGTTATACCCGAGGTGTATTCACACTAGCTGCACTTTGTTTTAATTGCGCACATTTGGTTGGTACGCTTTTGTTGTTTCTCATCTTCTGTGGAAGTTAGTCAGAGTTGTTCATATCAGTGCTGAAGGCTGTATCAGTCACAAGCTGCCAATAGCTCTGTTTTATTTGCTGCTATACTAATTCGTTTGAGTGTGCTGATGTGGCAGATGTAATTATGTTATACACTCCTGTATTATCTTGTGGTTGTGGTAATAATATGCATGTTTACATTCTATAATTATGCCCATGTTTTGAATTGAACATATATACTTTCAAAACCCTGTGTTCTAGAAGGCAGGGTCAAATATGTTATCCAAGAATAGACAGCTGTTCCAAGTCTACTGGTTGGCTTCATTGTGAAATATGATTCAAGGGGAAGGGATACGGTCATTAGGTCTACAACAACTAGGCTGACAAGCATTGGGTCGACACCACTAGGTCGACATGGGTCAAGGTCGACAAGGATCTAGGTCGACATGACATTAGGTTGACACAAGCATTAGGTCGACATGGGCTAGGTCGACAGTCAAAAGATCGACATGGGGTTTTTCACTGTTTTTGAGCCGACATGTGCCGACAGGCGGTATTTCATGCCCTACCATCCACTAGGGCATGGTGGGAGAATAAAATTGTGTGCGGAGTGTAGCAAGGCACCGTTTCCGAAGCATTGCAAGCAAAACGAGCAATGCAAGGGGATGCGTTGCCCTTCAAACTGTGTCCATGTCGACTGTGTCAACATTCAGGTAAAAAAACAGTTAAAAAACCCATGTCGACCTTTTGACTGTCAGCCTAGCCCATGTCGACCTAATGCTTGTGTCGACCTAATGCCATGTCGACCGAGACCCATGTCGACCTTGACCAATGTCAACCTTAACCCATGTCGACCTTGCTGCATGTCGACCTAGTGGTGTCGACCCAATGCTTGTTGACCTAGTTGTTCCTCCCTAGGCTTTGTTGCATAATAATTTATTGTATTTTAATATACCACTTTGTACAATGTAGTTTTTTCCCATATTAATCCTTTCAGTGGTCCACAATAGGCAATATGCTAGTTTTCAATACATGTAGTCCAAGTGCTACTGACAAAGAAAGAGCAGAGACATATTCCTCAAATGTTCGGGATGCAGTTAAAATCCCGGCGGTCGGGATCCCGGCGTTCAGAATCCCGACGCCGGAATCCCGACCGCTGAAATCCCGACCGCCGAAATCCCGACACATTCTCCCTCTGTGGGTGTCCACGATATCCCCGGAGGGAGAATAAATTAGTGTGCCGAGCGTAGCGAGGCACGGGGCCCGCTGCATGGCGAGCGCAGTGAGCCCGCAAGGGGGGGCGATCCACGCCCCCCCCCTTGTCGGCATTTCGGCTGTCGGGATTCCGGCGTCGGGATTCTGAACGCCGGGATCCCTACCGCCAGGATTCAGTACTGAATCCAAATGTTCAACACATCATTAGAGTCTATAAAGCATGTTTTACTGTTAACCATTGGAACAAAATGATGCTCGTAATTGGACCGGCATGTACAGTACATGGAGTCTGAAAGTGTTTCATAAGCATTAACTCTCAGATAATGGAGACAATAGATAACAGATTATTAGGAGAATGCTAAGTAATTACAGTACTTGGTACACTAAGCTTTGGAAACTTTTTTTGATCACTTTTTGAAGCTAGGATGACTAACAATGTTTTTATACAATTGTGACGCTTTCTTTCAGTGCTTGCAGTGTGTGCAACACCTTAGGCCAGTGGTTCCCAAACTGTGTGCCGTGGCTCCCTGGGGTGCCTCGGGACACTTGCAGGGGTGCCACCGGTTGGTGGTCCAGGACAATTCAAATTATTTATGATCAATTATTTATGGACAAAGCCAGTGCTGGTGGCTGCCAATCATAAACTATGTGTACAAACAGAAGCAAATCCTGCCTTTTAACACATAACTGAACCTTAAAAGCACATATAAACACAATCTACAGTATGTGCCTATGCACATCCTTGCTGGCGGGTCGCCAGAACGTACGCGCTGGCGACCCGCCAGCAGCCTCGCCAGCGAGGAGACTGAGACGTGCGTGCGTCTCACGCGCACGCGCGTCTCAGTCTCCGTCGCTAGCGTGGCGGAAACCCTGTCCGTCTCCGCCTCAGGGAGACGGACGGGGTTAGGGGGGGTTAGGGGGGATGCGGGCAGGCGGCGGGGACCCCGGGTTACCGCCGGCAAGCCGGCGGGGACCCGGGGAAACGTTTGGAAGCGCCGTCGGAAGGGGGCGCGCGCGCCTCTCGTGCGCGCGCGTCCCCTTCTCACGATCGCCATGGCGCTGGCGGGGGATGGCGGCTGGCGACGCCAGCGCCATCCCCTGCAAAGATGGGAACAGACCCATCTGTACTTACTTTTATATATTTTTTGTTGGGCCTAGGGGTGCCATGGAAAAATTCTGATACTCTGGGGTGCCGTGATTCTAAAAAGATTGGGAACCCCTGCCTTAGGCTTAATAAAAAGCAAAACAACATTTTAAAAATATAGAAGTTAAAAGGGGTTGGGATCATTTGGTCTACAGCATGGTGGTCGATAGTCATTCGGTCAACATCATTAGGTCGACATGGGTCTAGATCGACGTGGTAAAAGGTCGACATGGCTATAGGTCGAAAGGTCATTAGTTCGACAGGTCATTAGTTCGACATGGGGTTTTTCACTTTTTTTGACCTGAATGTCAACACAGTCAACATGGACACAGTTTAAATTGCACTGCATCTCCCACCATGCCCTAGTGGATGGTAGGGCATGAAATACCGCCTGTCGGTACATGTCGGCTCAAAAAACAGTGAAAAACCCCATGCCGACCTTTTGACTGTCAAACTAATGACCTGTCGAACTAATGACCTTTCGACCTAGAACCATGTCGACATTTTCCCATGTCGACATAGACTCATCTCTACCTTTTCCCATGTCGACGTTATAGTGTCGGCCAAATGACTGTCGACCATCATGCTGTAGAACAAATGACTGCATCCCGTGAAAAGAACAAATATTTGCAACAGTTTTAGGTAAAGATATACCAGCATACTTTGTGGACTATCAAAAGTAGGAGGTACCAGGAGGTATATACTGCACATCCATTATATAGAGAAAAATCAGGCTTTATTAAAATGATGCTTTTTTGTCTATCTGCCATGACACCCTGAGAATCATCCATGACTAATTTTAAAACCTTAAATTTGTCTGCAGTCTGTCTAAATCATTTGTATTCTATTTACAATTCAGCATGGATCGCTAATTAGAGAATTAGCAACTCTAATTATTATTGAACAACTGCGCATGTGTACCGTTGTCATTGAGCATGCGCAAGGAAAATTAGCAACTGTGAATGGATTACCATTACAATGCAGCCACAGTTTGACTGACAGGAAGCCGACATTTGGGGGTGGAAACCCGACATTTTCTGGGTGTGTCTGAACGAACGTAGGCATTCCCATGTGTTTTTAAGGTGGATCTCTGACATCAGTGCTGACCACATACAGCCTGTCTCAGTCGCAGATAAGTGGCAGCCTCAGACCTACTGACATTTTCTCAGATGGCAAATCTGCTTTAATGTTCTGGGACTTACATATGTATCTGCAAGTAGCAGGCGATCTGCGATGCATTTGCAATTTTTTACAGGGCATTATTTTCTTTCTGTCTGGGCAGCGGCAACTGCAACTTCTCAGATGCTGCATTAGGCCCAGTAAACAGATCGACAGATTACGAAACTTGAACACCTAGCTAAGATCTGATTTTTTCCGTTTGAATTGAATCTGTGGACTATTTATTTATTTTTGTCATAATGATGTGTATATGCAACCTGTCTCAAAGTGCTTGCTAGTGAAGATGGTTCTGTTTCCTGTCCATTCTGTAACGCCAGCTGATCCCATTCCTCCACAATGAGATATCAGATTTTTTTTTTTTATTAAAAACATTTTGTTGGAAACACATTTACTGTTTTTTTTTTTTTGTATGAATTTTGTCCTTATCTAACTCTAAAGTTTGAGTAATGTAAATCCAAAATATGTTTTTAATTGTTCCTTTGGCTGAAATATGTAAAAAGCCCTTATAGTTCTATTTATCAAATGTCCTCGCTGAATTACACATATGTTTTTAATAATAATATTTATTTTAGGTTCTGGGCAAAGGACTAGACTGGAAAGGTGGAGATGTAGGCTATTCAATAGGAGGCGGTCAGAAAGTTCGACTATTAAAAGAGGCTTTGGAAGGATTTACAGAGAACGAAGATCTAGTTGTTCTTTTCACAGACAGGTAATTCATTTAACTGGAGTGAATACAATAGAATTCAGTTATAATTTTTTTATCTGTTTTTTACATATTGGAAGATTGCATTTTCTTAAACAATGTTCTATGAAATTCTAAAAAGTCTAGCGTTGAAAGATATTTCCAACAAGAGACCATTTGAGTCACCCAGCAGGCATAACTGTGGGTGGGGGATGGGGATGGTGGACTTGCCAGACATATGCTATGAAATGAAATTCCTTTTACTACTGGGAAATTGGAACATGTTTTCCAGAAAATATTAAGGGATTCTGAGTTACATGTAAGCCAGTTTGTATGGCTGGTCACTTGGGTTCGCTACAGCAGGGAGGGTGAAAAAAACATTTCCAGACTGAAAAAGTAAGGACAGTACGAGAAGGAGGAGGGATATAAGTGCAGTTTGGTATATTTGTTACAAGGTTCATGTAATTTGTAATCTGCATCCCTTGAACAAAAAGTTGAGATTTCCCCAGTCCCAATCTGTGTGGGGTCTGGGAATAGTGGCTGTGCTTAAATGTCCTCTAGACCTGACATCCATATAATGCACACTGTAAAGAAATAAGAAACAAGTTCATACTGGGACCAGTACCTTGGTCAGTCCATAATGTTTTTATTCCAAAAATAAGGTGAAACTGTTGCAATCCAAATAGTTCAAAGAGCATAGGTCCTGATTCACTATGAATATGCGTTCCGCAGCGCAGTTTTTCCGATCTATCAGTTTCTTAGCCCCACCTATACAATTATAAAGTGAAATAAGCACCAACTTATCATGCAGTATGCCATACTACAGTTAAAGAAATGGGGAGGGGGGGTGTTGGAGTAGATTGCGCTGCTGTTATTAAACAATTAATTTAAACAACAGACACATTAATGGGTGGCATAAGATGAATGAGTATTTGGACACACTGTTTATATTTAAATTATTTTATATGAAAAATAGAAAAAAGATATACATTTACAAACATACAATTAATAAAACAATTTCATAATTAGGTGTAATCATATGTATGAATGATTCACCATTAGTGGTATCCGATTAAAATAAAAATTAATAGAGATCGTTAGCAGCAGACACTTAATAAATCACTAAGTTGCGATAAATTTGTGGAATAATCGCTTAGTATAATGAAGAAATGTCCAGGACTGAAAGTCTTAATTAAGGACAGTAGAAATATTGATGATAGGAACACAGGTATTTGCACATATGCTCACCCTTGGATGTTTCGAGTTTTGGAATTGGAATTACTCCAGCACTTTAGTTGTCAGGATGTTACGTTAGAGCTCTTCACAAATGTAAGGCTTTAGGTGCTCCTCTCAGTATATGCCCGTAGATCCAGCCAGTGGTTAGGTATAGAATTTACCTTCGCTTTGCCACAGCGGAAAAGGGATAATATAAGGTATGGAAGTCCAGAATCTCTAGTGCAGAGTGGACACACTAGATGAGATAGCTGATGGCCGGCAGCGTGGGGGGGTCCGCTGCACTTCAGCTAATAGATGCAGATGAAAGGCGATGGTGCGGCTGCAGGTAATACCTGTGCTGGTGACGGAGCCGCTTGTCAGCGCCGCGTACCTGCGGCTGGAGGTGATGCCGGTGTATGGCTGCTAGACTGCCCGTGGTATATGCTGGCTGAGCGGGTGCTGTAATAGCAGCTAGCAGGGTCCGGTGGTGAGCGGGGACACCGCACTGGTGCCGGCTTAATGATGGGAGTGCACGGCAATATCGAGCTCCAAGGAGATGTTGAAAACAGCGTGTACCGGCAAAAGGTTAGCAGCGTGTGGAGAGCTGCACTTTGGTTTGTAGGTGAACAGGTGTCTGCTTGCGTGGATCAAGTGGGTATGACGTCAACGCGTTTCGTCCCCTTCAGTCAAGTGGGAACTTTTTCAAGACGGATGGTGTGTGTGTCTTTGGAAGCTTTATTTAAAGGAAGGTGATTGGCTTAATTGGCAAATTGCAATCACTTAAAACAGGTGGTATTTCACCTCATCGGATGTCTGTTTGTGCACAGTAGTTGTTACGATCGTGCTTTAATAATATAACCGCTTATAACATAAAAACAATAAACAGTGTGTCCCTTAACTTAAGTTCATTAATCATATATAATCAGGTACTCTACCTAACATCTATTGAATACAATACATTTATATGCATATGGAGAATCGAATCTTCTGTCATAATAAAAAGGAAGATATAGATGGAATATATAAGTTAAATTTATGCTGAATAAATTTATTTAGTCAAAAGAGCGTTGAAAAGACATCAATAAGTATTCATGATATTATAAATATATATTCTTATAAAGAGTTTTTACAGAAAAAATTATCATATCATTTATAGAGAGAGATTTAATACAGATAATCCATATGAGAGAGAGAACATTATATATAGTAGATATGTATTTCGAGAGAACAATTTTAATATATATATAAAGACTTTTTAATAGTTGGAGGGTACAACATTGTTCCTATAATAATCGATGAGTGCCTATTTGCACTAAGAAATATTATTGCAAAGAGAGAATATTCCTCAAATCTATTGAGAAAGAGAATAGTTATATACATAACAATTTATTTGGAATAATATTATGCTAAGTTGCAAAGATGGATGCTCTAATTTGATAGAATATGAATTGGGAAACAGTCAAGAGTAATTTAGGGGACAACCAAAGATATTTCACAGGAAGATAAATACATTTCTTTTATTTATATTTTCTTATTGTATAGTTTAAATTACACTTTTATATTGTGTTGATATATCAATTAAGATTTTAATTCAGAAATAACTAGTGGTCTCTCAGGGGGTGGGGCAAGTGGGGTCTAGCACACCCGGCATGTCACCCCAGAGGGAGCATGTCGGGTAGATCCCTATCACTCCGTCCCATGAGAGACAAATATTATAAGTATTTATAGAGGGTCCAATTGGGAAACAGTCAAAAGCAATTTGGGAGACAGCCAAAAATATTTCACAGGAAGATACAAATACTTCTTTTATTTGTATTTACTTATTATATAGTTTAAATTACACTTTTATATTAGATTGATATAGCGATTATGAATTTAGTTCAAACATAACTAATGGTCTATCAGGGGGTGGGGCAAGTGGGGTCAAGCACACCCGGCATGTCACCCCAGAGGGTGCATGTCGGGTAGGTCCCCATCACTCCATCCCATGAGAGACAGCCTTATAAGTGATTGTGGAGGGGGACTATTTTGATTAGTCTAGACAAGTAAAATCGAGGGCCTCGTTAAGTCCCTGTGGATTCAGGGTATCTAGTTTAAAGATCCAAGCTGATTCTGCAAGGCATAGTTTTCGGTACCTATCGCCTCCTCTTTTTGTCATGACAATTTGCTCAACTCCAGTAACAGACAGGCCACTTGGGTCACCTTCATGTTTTGCTAGAAAGTGACGCGGGACACTGTGATTTTGCATTTTCTTAAGAATGTTATTTCTGTGTTCCCTAAAACGGCTTTTTAAACTCCTGGTAGTGCGTCCTACGTACTGGAGTTTACAGGAGCACTCCAGCACGTAGACGCAATATGTGGTTTCACAGTTCAAAAATTGTTTAATAGGAAATACTTGTTTATTACAAGTTGATGTAATTTCTTTTTTCCTATTGGACATATATTTGCAAGTAATACAGATATTTCTATTACATTTAAAATTACCAGTGGGTTTGGGAGGAATCCAAGTAGATGACTGATTAGGTTTCAATGAAGGTAATAAACTTGGGGATATAAAATCCTTTATATTCTTGTTCCTTCTAAAGGTAATTTTGGGGGTAATTCGGGTCTCTTGTAGGATTTTGTCATATGTCAATAATTTGAAGTTATCCAATATTATTTTCTTAATTTGTTGGGACTTGTTATTAAATTTTGAGACAAACGTAATAGTGTTAGTTGTAATAAATTCGTTCTTATTTTGTTTAGTAGCTAAAAGACTTGCTCTCTTTATTGTGTTCACCTGTTTATGTGCTTCTTGAAGAATAGCATCAGGGTAGCCTCTTCTCCTAAAGTTATTGATCATTACTTCAGCTTGTGCATTATATTCTGAATCTAGTGCGCAATTGCGGCGGATTCGCAATAATTGGTTTTTGGGGATATTATTTATCCAGGGCTTATAATGTCCGCTTTGAAAATGAAGATAGTTATTAGTCCCTACTGGTTTTACATAATTAGTAGTGATCAGGGTATTATCCTGGATGGAGAATGCGATATCCAGGAAATTAACAGTAGTATAACTAAAAGTGTGAGTGAATTTGAGGTTAAATGTGTTTAAATTAAGAAAATTAACAAATTCAAGTGCCAAATCGTGTCCCCCGTGCCAAATGATAAACAAATCGTCAATGAAACGGCCATAGAGGACCAGATTCTCTCTATATGGACCGCCCCATATAAGTTGTTCTTCTAGGCGGCCCATATAGAGGTTCGCAAAGCTTGGTGCAAATCTGGTCCCCATGGCCGTTCCAAGGCGCTGTAAGAAATATAGATCTTCAAAAATAAAATAATTGTGAGTGAGAATGTGAGTGATTGAATCTAAAATAAATTGTTTGCGGGAAAGTGAAATATCTTTATCCGTATCCAAATAGTGACTAATTGCTGTGACACCCTTATCGTGTGGTATATTAGTGTACAATGCCTGTACATCAAGGGTTAAGAAACCCCAGCCCTCATTCCAAGATAGATCTAAAGTTTTGTTCAAAATGTGCGTAGTGTCTTTAATATGTGATGAAAGTGATAAAACAAATTTTTGAAGGTGAGAATCTACAAAATGTGACAGATTGGACGTGAGGGAACCAACACCTGAAATAATAGGTCTCCCGGGGGGTGAAGTGAGGTGCTTGTGTATTTTGGGTAAAAAATAAAATGTGGGGGTTATGGGGTGATATGGGAATAAAAACTGTGATTCTTCCCTGGATATCGCACCCTCCATCACTGCTTTATCTAATAGATTTTTAAGTTGTGTTTGGAAAGAGGGGGTAGGGTTGGATGGAAGTTTTAAATAGTAGTTGTTATCATTAAGTTGTTTGAATGCTTCATTTAGATATGCTTCTCTTTCCATCAAAACAACCCCCCCCCCTTTATCCGCCTGTTTGACCACGATTGCGAGGTCCTTTTTTAGAGCACGAAGTTCTGTGCGTTCTAGCTTAGTTAAGTTATCTTTGGTAATATTTTTCTTTGCTGTTTTTGTACATAATTTTTTGAAATCATCTAAGGTTTTGTTGTAAAAAATGGTGATGGCGGGACTCTTATGTTCAAGGGGAAAGAAATTTGATTTTTTCTTAAAGAGTGGTTGGCTGGTAGAAGCACTCAGCAGGTTAATATTAAATAATTCGATTTCTTCTGTATTATTTTCCTCCAATAAAGATTGAAGTGTCTCAAGGCCTTGTTTATCAGTGATATCTAACACTATAGGGTTTGTCTCTCCAGCTATGTTTGCTTTTCTTAGATCTTTAGAGGCAAAAAACCGTTTCCGACATAGGTCGCGTGTGAACCTATTCAGATCGGTAAATAACTCAAAGATATTAGGATCTTTTTGTGGAGCGAAATTTAGTCCTTTGCAGAGAAGAGTTTTCTGGGAGTCTGTAAGTTGGTGTGAAGTTAAATTGAATATGCCTGTAGTGTCTATTTTAGTCTCTGCTTTCTTTGCTCTCTTTCTCCCTCCTCTTCTCCCTCTCTGTCTCGATGTCTTTTTGGTGTGTGATTGGTCAGATTGGTATAGGGATTGTGATCCTGCCAGGTTCTTGACCGAAAAACCTGGCTATTTGGCGCTCCGGTATTACGGGTCTCGTCAGGGGTGGGCTGTTGATTGGGTGGATGTATTATACTTCTCTCTTTGGTATTATATCTACTTTGATTATAGTGATTATGTTTATAATCTGAATTATATGAGTTATTTCTATCTCTCCTGTTCTGGTAGGATCTGTCTCGATTATTTCTAAAAGAAAGCTTCCTCTGTCTAAATTGTGGGCGGGCTCTATTGAATGAGTTTGACTCAGCATTAAATTCATTTGAATTTGTTTTGTGATATGTCCTCACTATGTCTTTTTTATAATCATTTTGGTCCCTCTCCCACTTCCTCTTTTTGTTTGATAAAAGTTCTCTCTCAAATCTCTCTACTCTGTTATTAATTTGTTCGTCTTTATCCTTAAAAGTTGAATTCTCCTTATGAGTAAGCAGTTCGTCTTTAAGTTTATCTATCTTAAGTACAGTTTGATCAACCATTTCTTCACGGTATTGTATCAACAATCTCATACACATTTAACCTCAAATTCACTCACACTTTTAGTTATACTACTGTTAATTTCCTGGATATCGCATTCTCCATCCAGGATAATACCCTGATCACTACTAATTATGTAAAACCAGTAGGGACTAATAACTATCTTCATTTTCAAAGCGGACATTATAAGCCCTGGATAAATAATATCCCCAAAAACCAATTATTGCGAATCCGCCGCAATTGCGCACTAGATTCAGAATATAATGCACAAGCTGAAGTAATGATCAATAACTTTAGGAGAAGAGGCTACCCTGATGCTATTCTTCAAGAAGCACATAAACAGGTGAACACAATAAAGAGAGCAAGTCTTTTAGCTACTAAACAAAATAAGAACGAATTTATTACAACTAACACTATTACGTTTGTCTCAAAATTTAATAACAAGTCCCAACAAATTAAGAAAATAATATTGGATAACTTCAAATTATTGACATATGACAAAATCCTACAAGAGACCCGAATTACCCCCAAAATTACCTTTAGAAGGAACAAGAATATAAAGGATTTTATATCCCCAAGTTTATTACCTTCATTGAAACCTAATCAGTCATCTACTTGGATTCCTCCCAAACCCACTGGTAATTTTAAATGTAATAGAAATATCTGTATTACTTGCAAATATATGTCCAATAGGAAAAAAGAAATTACATCAACTTGTAATAAACAAGTATTTCCTATTAAACAATTTTTGAACTGTGAAACCACATATTGCGTCTACGTGCTGGAGTGCTCCTGTAAACTCCAGTACGTAGGACGCACTACCAGGAGTTTAAAAAGCCGTTTTAGGGAACACAGAAATAACATTCTTAAGAAAATGCAAAATCACAGTGTCCCGCGTCACTTTCTAGCAAAACATGAAGGTGACCCAAGTGGCCTGTCTGTTACTGGAGTTGAGCAAATTGTCATGACAAAAAGAGGAGGCGATAGGTACCGAAAACTATGCCTTGCAGAATCAGCTTGGATCTTTAAACTAGATACCCTGAATCCACAGGGACTTAACGAGGCCCTCGATTTTACTTGTCTAGACTAATCAAAATAGTCCCCCTCCACAATCACTTATAAGGCTGTCTCTCATGGGATGGAGTGATGGGGACCTACCCGACATGCACCCTCTGGGGTGACATGCCGGGTGTGCTTGACCCCACTTGCCCCACCCCCTGATAGACCATTAGTTATGTTTGAACTAAATTCATAATCGCTATATCAATCTAATATAAAAGTGTAATTTAAACTATATAATAAGTAAATACAAATAAAAGAAGTATTTGTATCTTCCTGTGAAATATTTTTGGCTGTCTCCCAAATTGCTTTTGACTGTTTCCCAATTGGACCCTCTATAAATACTTATAATATTTGTCTCTCATGGGACGGAGTGATAGGGATCTACCCGACATGCTCCCTCTGGGGTGACATGCCGGGTGTGCTAGACCCCACTTGCCCCACCCCCTGAGAGACCACTAGTTATTTCTGAATTAAAATCTTAATTGATATATCAACACAATATAAAAGTGTAATTTAAACTATACAATAAGAAAATATAAATAAAAGAAATGTATTTATCTTCCTGTGAAATATCTTTGGTTGTCCCCTAAATTACTCTTGACTGTTTCCCAATTCATATTCTATCAAATTAGAGCATCCATCTTTGCAACTTAGCATAATATTATTCCAAATAAATTGTTATGTATATAACTATTCTCTTTCTCAATAGATTTGAGGAATATTCTCTCTTTGCAATAATATTTCTTAGTGCAAATAGGCACTCATCGATTATTATAGGAACAATGTTGTACCCTCCAACTATTAAAAAGTCTTTATATATATATTAAAATTGTTCTCTCGAAATACATATCTACTATATATAATGTTCTCTCTCTCATATGGATTATCTGTATTAAATCTCTCTCTATAAATGATATGATAATTTTTTCTGTAAAAACTCTTTATAAGAATATATATTTATAATATCATGAATACTTATTGATGTCTTTTCAACGCTCTTTTGACTAAATAAATTTATTCAGCATAAATTTAACTTATATATTCCATCTATATCTTCCTTTTTATTATGACAGAAGATTCGATTCTCCATATGCATATAAATGTATTGTATTCAATAGATGTTAGGTAGAGTACCTGATTATATATGATTAATGAACTTAAGTTAAGGGACACACTGTTTATTGTTTTTATGTTATAAGCGGTTATATTATTAAAGCACGATCGTAACAACTACTGTGCACAAACAGACATCCGATGAGGTGAAATACCACCTGTTTTAAGTGATTGCAATTTGCCAATTAAGCCAATCACCTTCCTTTAAATAAAGCTTCCAAAGACACACACACCATCCGTCTTGAAAAAGTTCCCACTTGACTGAAGGGGACGAAACGCGTTGACGTCATACCCACTTGATCCACGCAAGCAGACACCTGTTCACCTACAAACCAAAGTGCAGCTCTCCACACGCTGCTAACCTTTTGCCGGTACACGCTGTTTTCAACATCTCCTTGGAGCTCGATATTGCCGTGCACTCCCATCATTAAGCCGGCACCAGTGCGGTGTCCCCGCTCACCACCGGACCCTGCTAGCTGCTATTACAGCACCCGCTCAGCCAGCATATACCACGGGCAGTCTAGCAGCCATACACCGGCATCACCTCCAGCCGCAGGTACGCGGCGCTGACAAGCGGCTCCGTCACCAGCACAGGTATTACCTGCAGCCGCACCATCGCCTTTCATCTGCATCTATTAGCTGAAGTGCAGCGGACCCCCCCACGCTGCCGGCCATCAGCTATCTCATCTAGTGTGTCCACTCTGCACTAGAGATTCTGGACTTCCATACCTTATATTATCCCTTTTCCGCTGTGGCAAAGCGAAGGTAAATTCTATACCTAACCACTGGCTGGATCTACGGGCATATACTGAGAGGAGCACCTAAAGCCTTACATTTGTGAAGAGCTCTAACGTAACATCCTGACAACTAAAGTGCTGGAGTAATTCCAATTCCAAAACTCGAAACATCCAAGGGTGAGCATATGTGCAAATACCTGTGTTCCTATCATCAATATTTCTACTGTCCTTAATTAAGACTTTCAGTCCTGGACATTTCTTCATTATACTAAGCGATTATTCCACAAATTTATCGCAACTTAGTGATTTATTAAGTGTCTGCTGCTAACGATCTCTATTAATTTTTATTTTAATCGGATACCACTAATGGTGAATCATTCATACATATGATTACACCTAATTATGAAATTGTTTTATTAATTGTATGTTTGTAAATGTATATCTTTTTTCTATTTTTCATATAAAATAATTTAAATATAAACAGTGTGTCCAAATACTCATTCATCTTATGCCACCCATTAATGTGTCTGTTGTTTAAATTAATTGTTTAATAACAGCAGCGCAATCTACTCCAACACCCCCCCTCCCCATTTCTTTATCTGTGTGAGTCAGGACAGACTCACAGGAGTGTATGCTGCAGCTGTACTAACCTGATTATATATTATATATTATAACTTTTTCAATATTGCCTAGCGCCGGGAAGTGTGTTTTAGGGTGTTCCCAGTTCTGGGTCTCCCTGCTACATACCCACCCCCCAAATGCCATACTACAGTCCCAAGTTTGTGAAAACTTTTGGTATAAAAATCAAATCAAAAACAAGATAGCTATTACCAAAACATTTAAAAATAATAATTTCTATTACAAAATGTAATTAATTCTAATTGATGTCCTTTGATGTCCCCCTCACACTATTATTATTACTCTTTGCTACCAGTAGGATGTACCAGGTAATAGAGTAGTCACTTGACCGTCTTGTATTGGTTACCGATTAACAGTTGGGAATATCCTATTTCTCCAAACTTCTTTTGGCTCCTCAATAAGCTGCTGAGGTAAAAGCTGCAGTGTGGAGATCCACAGAGAGTTCGCCAACAGCCGTGGACAAGCGATTCTCATGCTGGCTACTTGTAACTGGATGAGAGGACTCCTGGCCGGGTTCCATTGTATAGCTAGACAGCGCCTAGCTAGTCAATAGGTCATCCCCATATGGTCCACATGCAATAGGTCCACATGGTGAAAGGTTGGCACTGTCAAAAGTTCGACATGTAAATGGTTGACTTCTTTATGGTCGACAGGTCTAAAATGCTTCAATGACAATTGTCAACTAACAAGTGATCAACACAAGTATTTTTTTTCCAACTTTTGTTTCCTTTACCATCTATGTGAACTACTATTGGGAATAGTAACCCGTGGCAAGTACAACAGTAGCGAAGAGAGCTACCTTGCCCAAAGCAAGTGCAGCAAGCCCACAAGGGTCAACATTTCACTAGTTGTGGTCACAGACTAAAATTTTGGCCAAAAAACATAATTTCCCTGTCAACTTTTAACCCTGTCGACCTTTCGTACCTGTCAACCTTTTAATGTTGATCTTGTCGACCTTTTGCATGTCAACTATATGGGATCAACCTATTCACTTTTTTGTGTAGATCCTATCCCCACTGCGGGGACAATGCTAGCCCTGCTGCTAACTCCAGGCTGCGCAAGAGATCTCACGATAAAAAGTGAGATCTTGCACATGCGCAGTGAGCCGGCCGGGGGAGAGAAGGTTTTTTTTAAATGCGCATGCGCAGCACTGTGGGAGCACCGATAATGAGAGCCGTTAACGCTGGGCATAACAGCTCTCCTTATCGGTAGGGGCAGGTTGATACATCTGCCCCAGTGTCCACTGCACATACAGCGAACATATGCTTTTCATGTGTTTCCCAGGCACCTGCCCAACCTGCAGCTATTATAACTTGCCACTTTTCTGTTTATTTTTTCCTTATTTCCACCTTGCCACAAAAGATAATATTTCTAGAAAATATGTACCCAATGATTACAGATAAAATTAATCTACCAATAGTAGATGGAAATCCATTTCATATTAATGCTGCACTGTTCCGGATTCTATAGCCCCCAACATCAGTGACCCTGCTGATTATCCAAGCAACATTATTGCATCTATTTGATGGAAACAGGTGTAAAGGGGACTTGCAGCATCAATCAAATTATTATTATACTTCTTTTATCCAATGGTATATTAAATGCCTTTAGTCTATTTATCTAGACACATACAGAGAACCTTTTCATATTAGCAGCTGGACCATGTTTATTGTTGTGTCAGTGACATCACCACACACATAACCATTGGCGGCTCCTGCTATTGGGACTATTAGGACTGCAGCCCCTCCAGTGAAAACCAGGAGGTTTCCAGTGTAAAACAGCCAAGGTGCAGTGAGCAGGGTGCAGATAAAGCCAGTGTGCAGATAACAGGGTGCAAGCAAAATAAAGTTATTTATTGTATGAATGATTGTGGTGGGGGCCGTAAATTGGGTGGGGGCCAGAAATGTCAACAAAGAGATTTAGTAATAAGTCTATTACCCCTAAAGCTAAGCCTAACATTTACTATTTTTCACATTGTATACATTGTATATATTAACATTCTATCCATTTTAAAATCTCCCAGGTGTCTACAAGTACTATGTAGGCATTTAATTATGTCGGCATAATAACTTTCAACATCATGAATGTTGACTTAATGATTGCTAAGCCTACATTTAGCAGGGAATAAAATACATATCTGCACAATTAGCTAAAGGCCATTTACTGTAGTTGCAAATCGAGTTTTGTGGTGTTACATGTTTGGACTAACCAGTATAAATTAGATCCGTGGGAGGTGAAGGCACATTTGAGGAGGCATTTCCTGTTAGTAGTGTGAACAAAAGATTTGTTTTCACAACACGTCTGATTACAAGTTGTCTGATACGGTCAGTTGTATGCCTCTGGTGATTTCCATTGCCCTTCTACAGAAGCAGAGAAGCACATTTCTGTGTGATGTTCTGGGTGATTATGAGTACCTCAAAACACACATAAGTTACATAATATAATAAGATCAATTTTCATGACGCATCACTTCTGAATCCCACAGCAGTGTGTAAAAAGAAGAAGGCCATTGTCAGGGATGCGGTAAGCATCACCGCGGTCAGAATGCCTGTATCATTATACTGATGTCAGCATCCCGGCTGCCTTCAGAACACTGACACTGGAACTTCTAAAGATTCCAGATGCTGAAGCTGGAATACCTGGAAGTATGTGGGCTGGGTTAGGGTTAGGCCGAGAATGAAGAGGGTTAGGTTTAAGCAGTAGTTGGAGAATTTAGGATTAGGCTGCATGGAGGGGGAGGTTAGGGATCGGCTGTGGGGAGAGGGGGTTAGGTTTAGGTGCTTAGTGGGGGGCTGGTTAGTGGGGGGCTGGATTAGGGTCAGACTGCAGGGTGGGGTGATGAGTAGGAGATAGGCTGCTGCAAGGGAGGGTTGGGGCAAGGGGGTAGGAGGAGAGAGTTAGATCCCTTATGGAGCCCATGCTAGAATTCTCAGTTTCGAGATGCTGGGGTCGGACTTTTAACCACCTACATCCCCATAGTTACCCCTTTGCATAAGACCAAAAAAGCCTCCTCTTGTGTGTGGAATTATTTTACCCAAATTCTGAAAACATTTCTAAAGGCATTTGTACCATTTGGGTTGATAAACTTATACCCCTTTCACATTGCACTTTTAAAACGGTATATTGCCGTTTTTTTCCCATTTTAAAACGTTTAAGGCTGCAATGTGAAAGTGCCAAAGTTAATTTACCGGTTAAAGATAACCGGTATTTCAACACGGTTAAAAAGCAGAGTCCTACACGTTTTAAAGCCGTTTTTTAGGCAGTGTGAATGGCTCTATTTCAATGGCTTGAAACGTGTCCCTTGGGGGTTAAACGGGTTGAATTTTGAATGGTATTAAATGATTTTTAAAACGGTTTTCACCTGCAATGTGAAAGGTCTCAAGGCTCAGACCCGTTTTAAAGTCCCATTTAAGAATACCGTGTCATTACCCATTTCTGCAATGTGAAAGCAGTATTAGTAGAGGTAGGGACATTAACCATCTAGGCATTTCCTCCCTGTTACGTAATTTGCAGCAAATTATATCAAGCTATTTATCAAAATATGAAAAAAAAAAAAATCCTGTACAATAATAATTAGCAGTGCAGTATTAGCTAACAGCAGTTTCACCAGCCCATCAAAGGTAGTCGTTCCAAAAAATGGTTTGTGGGGACCAAACAATTTGGATAATGGATATTCGGATACGGAATACTCAACCTGTACCTTCCTGCGAAGTGTTTGGCTTGTAAAACTGACCATTTCTTTTTTAATATCCAACATAATGGTGGGTCAAATGGGCCAAGGACATTTTAGTCTTTATCACTTTTCTTTTCATTATGGACTGTATGGTACTTGTGTACTTTCACGGCTCCCATCGCATGCCATATGTAGTGGCATGCGATGGCATGCGATGCAATTTTTTCCGTATTTTTATGCATTCTGATGCGATGTCATTTTTCACAGAAATTATGGACATGAGTTGACATCATGTAAAATGCACCCCAAATGTCATTTTTCACACTGTACCACCCCCACTATCAACGCCAACCCGAATCGTGGCGAGCGCAGCGAGCCCGCGAGGGGCGACGGTATGCGTCCTACGACCTTTTCATACCCCCACTATCCACGTCGGTGTGGAGTTGAGAATAGAAAGTGTGGCGAGCGCAGCGAGCCACCGAGCCCGAAGCGTG
This sequence comes from Crinia signifera, assembly GCF_055691185.1. Taxonomy (NCBI): domain Eukaryota; kingdom Metazoa; phylum Chordata; class Amphibia; order Anura; family Myobatrachidae; genus Crinia; species Crinia signifera. Next base: position 266,102,229 of record NC_139219.1, on the reverse strand, counting down.
GCGAACCCTGCGAGGGGACGCGGATACCTTCACAGGTATCCGTGTCCCCTCGCGTGCTTCACAGGTATCCGTGTCCCCTTGCGGGCTTCACAGGTATCCATGTCCCCTCGCGGGGCTCGCTGTGCTCGCCACGCTTCGGGCTCGGTGGCTCGCTGCGCTCGCCACACTTTCTATTCTCAACTCCACGCCGACGTGGATAGTGGGGGTATGATCTCGCTGCGCTCGCCACGCTTCGGGTTGGCGTTGATAGTGGGGGTGGTACAGTGTGAAAAATGACATTTGGGGTGCATTTTACATGATGTCAACTCATGTCCATAATTTCTGTGAAAAATGACATCGCATCGCATCAGATCGCATGCGATCTCATGCGATCGCATGCGATGCGATTTTTCTCTGTACGATGCACATCGTGGGAGCCGTGAAAGTACACAAGTACCGACTGTATTCTTCAGTAGCATTGGTGTCTTATTTGCATAAATAAACATTTTGTTATTGGCTGTTGCTTATTACTAATTTGCAACACAATTTTAAACAAAAATAACTGCAATGTGTTTGTGCCTCTGCTTTGTTGGTTTAGCCGGTTAGTTTACCCAGGCAGCATTTTTCCAAAATTGATGAACAATATTGTGAACTGTGAGGTGGTAAAAGGGGACTGGAAATAACTGGAAATGAATCTTACTTAAAGTGCGTACACACGTACAGATTTTCTGTCTGATCTATCTGGTGGGAACAAAAACCTGGAAATGTATGGGAGCATATGACATCAAAAAAATCAAAAATTTCCACCCAAATGCAGGAAAAAAGAAAAAAAATTATATGCTTTGATAAATTTGTTATATCAGAATGATTAAACAATTTGTCTGACTGATCACTGTGTTTGGGAACAATTTTTTGATTGTCAGTTGCTCCCATACATTTCCAGATTTTTGTTCCCACCAGATAGATCAGACAGAAAATCTGTAAGTGTGTACGCACCTTGAGGATAATAATAATCATGAAACATACCTGGCCCAAATCACATGATTTTAGCTGTATCCATATCCAGAGAGTGGTTTTGTACAATACTATTAATTATTCACATTTGATATGTATATTTACATGCCTTTAAATATTTGCATTTTTACAAGAAACAGATGTCACCTTCAGTTTAAATTGCCTAGGCCTATTATTCATACAATGACTTCTGTTGTACACGATAACTAGCTAACAAGTGCTTTTTGATTTGTGGCCCTAGCTCCCTTTTCCTTCTGTTCTGCACGGCTTACTGATGTAAAGATGCATTGGCCGTAAAGTAAGAATACTGTAAAGGTGTTTTTTTTTTTTTTTATTGGGAAAATACATTTAATTACATATATCTTATACCTCTCCTAATAATTGTCAACTGTTAAGTGTAGGAACAGCTGCTTGAAATGGAATAAAAAAAATAATATATATATATATATGTGTATGTAGATATTCGCCACGACCCCCGTTTTTTGTATTATCAAAGGAGTGTCCAGTTCTTCCCTAGCGACTGGGCAACTCCTGGTTCCCTCCGTGCCCTCCCTCCCTGCATTGAGATGCATCTTCAGCGATCATCGTTGCAGCGGTGATCTCTGGCTACCCCCAACTGTCCCCAAACCTGCGGGATATTGCCAGCTGCGGTAGGGACAGCAGGACAGTCCCACTGTAATCAGGACAGTTGGGAGGTATGGGTTTATAGAGGCAATATTGACTGGAAGTATTCTTGGTGACTGACAATCATTTTTAAAAGGGATAATAACAAAAAAGGGGGTGTATAACTGCGCTACATCTAAACATGCAACAGGTGTCTCGGAAAAAATAAAACTATTTTATTAAAACATATTAAGAAATTGTCATAGTAAAATCAGCGGTACCATATGTATAATTGATGGATATATGGATATAGTCACCGCAGTGTCCAGATGGAGTGGATGCCAATGTCCGTTCCTAGCATACCTTCCTATTAGTTCCCAGATATGGAGAAGCCAGTGGATGGATTGTTTCTGAGGAGAGACTGCGCTCTCCAGCCAAAAGGGATGTCTGATTATAGAGTTCCCATTTTTGTGAAGCCGGCTGGTCCAATCCTGGTACAATTATGGCTGTAAGGTGGAGGGAAGTATATGGTCCGGTTAGGGCAATCTGTGTAGCTAATTGTAATCCAAATGTTGGGTGTCCAGATAAAAGTTACCAATGCGTTTCGCTTAAGAGCTTAAAAAAAAGCTATTTGAGCTCTTAAGCGAAACGCGTTGGACTTTTATCTGTTCTGAAAATATAAGTCCCACACAGTAGATATAAAATGAATGAGTAGATATAAATTTGTAAAATATCAACACGCATATATATAGACGCACCCTTTTTTTTTTTTTTTTTTTTTTACTTATCTTGTATATTAAGTAGAGCATCAAAGACTGGAGTGCACTTATGTACGCTTGTATCCTGGGGAGATATGGGACAGTGGCGAGCGACACCGTTTAGAATGTTAAACCTACTGCACCGACTTGTATCTCCACCTGGGATCCCGTAATGGAGGTGGAGTTAGCCAGAGTGAATATATACAAAACTGGTAGCATGAATATAGGTAACGATCTAACACTGCAATGTATTGTATTCTAATATTATTTTTATGTAGTAACAGCATCGGATTTGTCTTTTTTTTATCTGTTTATTGTCTTTTTTCTGTATGTCTAATGTATAAGTGTAAGAGAAAGAAATGAAATAAAAAGTATTGAATTATAGAAAATACAAGTCCCAGCTTGCCGTGCCACAATTTTTCTATTAAAGAATGCTAACACTGTGGCAATGCATGTTGGGATGTGTAGTTTCACAACAGCTGGATAGTCACAGGTTGGCCTGGCCTGCACTAGTTGTTAGAATCTACATAAGTATAATTTAATGTTTGTGTATGGATGTTCCACGATAACTTTCAAACGAATGAAAGACATTTTCACTGTACAAAACTTTTGACAAACTGAAATTATTAAGCGACTCATCGGTCTGTGAATCAAACACTGTAGAAAATCCATGTCAGATCGATCCTCAGTCAGTTATTTTTTCTCCTAATTTTTGTTTATTCATTGAGGGTTTTCAGGATCTTCTGTACCTGCTGCAGCAGCTTCTGCCCTTCTGTGGTTGGTGGATTTTACCTGGGGGGGCTGCAGCCCTGCAGCCCATAGGTAAAAAACGCCACTGTTGGATAGTTAGATACTTGCTGTGCCTCCTGCAGCAGCTTCTGCCCTGCTGTGGTTGGGAAGGAAAGGTGGATAGTTGGTGACTTGCTCTGGCTGCAGCAGCAGCTTCTTCCCTGCTGTGGTTGGTAGGGTAGGTGGATAGTTGGAGACTTGCTGTGCCTGCTGCAGCAGCTTCTGCTCTTTTGTGATTGGGTAGGGTAGGTGGATAGTTGGAGACCTGCTCTGGCTGCTGCAGCAGCTTTTGCCCTGATGTAGTTGGGAAGGGAAGGTGGAACAAGAATTGCATAAGCATAATCTTTTGCCCATCCATCTGACTGGCCTTAAAACTAGTTAAATAAAGATCAGTAATATTTGTTATGTGGATAATTTGTAGATACTAGTGTCTGTTCTCTTGTGACACCACTGCTAATATAATATGGCCCAGAGAGCCAGATGTATCAAGCTTCAAAAGTGATAAAATGGAGAGTGATAAAGACCCAACCAATCAGCTCCTGTCATTTTTCAAACCCAGCCTGTGACATGGCAGGTAGGAGCTGATTGGTTGGTTGTTTATCACTCTCTATTTTATCACTTTTGAAGCTTGATATACATCTGGCCCTTAGTGTTAAAATACTGTTATTTTATGCTGCATGCTTGTAACTTCACATTCCTAAAATATTTCAGTCATTCTTAGATGCCATGAACTGGAAAGGGAAGTTTAAGTAAATAAAATATCAGTGGAAATAGTGCAGAAAGTAATAGAATTCACGTTCCTTACTTTTACAATGGCCATGTGATCAGTGTGAGTGAGCGGATAATTTAATGTAATCTCTGTACTTTCTGTCCTTATTGGTCTCCACTGTTCAACCTCTTCTCACCATAATGCACAGTGTCTCTCAGCTGCATTTTGGAGAACATGGTACAGTGGTCAGCCAATTTGGTAGGAATGGTCATGTAGAGTATTCAAATTTGCAGCCTAATGGTGTGTACACACGGTGAGATTCCCTTGCTATTCGACTTAAGATTCGAGTGCTATGCAATCTTTGCTATCTCTGTACTTTTAACATACAATTCATACAATCTGCACTATATAGTCATTGCTGCCCTGTCTATCTTGGTTTCGATTTGTGCTGTCAGGGGAGCGTGCATCGGGATCGAAAGGTAAAAAACCCGATCTGCATAAGATCTGCATGCGATTTTGACTATATAGTCAAAATCTAATGTCAAATCTCACAGTGTGTACACAGCATAAATGTTGAGGCCGTAGATGTGGATTAAGTTTGTGGTTTCTCTTTTATATATATATATATATATATATATAGAAATATAAGGGTCTATTTACTAAGCCTTGGATGTAGATAAAGTGAACAGAGATAAAGCAGCAGCCAACCATCTCCTAATAGTCATTCAAAAACAGAGTGTGACATGAAGATTAGGAACCGATTGGCTGCCCGGCATTAGATTGCGCATGTACAGTCTAATCCCGGTATTGGAAACTCCAATCCTGGCATTCAAATCCCGGCATTTTGGGGGCCAAATCTTGGGATGCTAGGTACACACTGACAGATATGATGCATGTGCAATATATTTGTAGTGCTTTCGCAGGTTTGCAGTACAGCTTTTACCTGATATATCTTTATACAGATACAGAGGTGTCCACATACATATAGCCTCCTTTCGCCTTAAACAAGCATGGCAACTTGGTAGTTCTGGGCATTTTTTTGCGACAATCAGGTCTAAATTAGACCCTAAGTCCCGTGACCACAACCCTGATCCTGACCAGGGACAAGGAGCTGTGAATTTCTCAGTTTACAGGATCTTACCCATGCATGATCTTAGAATCTTGAGGCATGAGTATGTATATATGTGTATATATATATATATATATATATATATATATGGGGGAGAGACGGAGCAGCACTCACACGGCTTTCCAACAAATAGTTGTTTTTTGGTCTTGAGGATGGAGTAAAATCTGAAACGTTACCAGTTTTCCCACTTGTGGGGTGAAATGTAATAGGATGAGAGATTCAGAAAGTGAGAGATTTGGTAAGAAATCTCCAGTTTTTTTAAAGCGGCAATCATTTACACTGCAAAATCCGTTTGATTTTGCAGTGTAAATGATTGCCGCTTAAAAAAAACCTGGAGATATCTTACCAAATCTCTCACTGTATGATTCTATCATCCTATTACATTTCACCCGTGGTGTCTATTTGTTGGAAAGCTGTGTGAGTGCTGCTCCCTCTCCCCCCTCTGCATTGGTTCTCCCCCACTGCTCCCCCACTGCTCTCTCTCTCTCTCTCTCTCTCTCTCTCTCTCTCTCTCTCTCTCTCTATATATATATATAAATATATACAGTATATATATATATACATATACAGGTTGAGTATCCCTTTTCCGAAATGGTCGGGACCATAAGGGATTATTGCGGATTTCAGAATATTTTTTTTTACATACTAACCTGGTCCCCTAGCGGTGCCCCGACATCGACGGTGTCCAATAGCATCCACGGCGCCAATCGGATTCCTCTTCAACAGCATCACCGGTCCCAAGGATGCATTGCGCAGGTGCGCTAGTGACGTACCCTGCGCACCAACGCAGTGCATCCTTGGAACCGGGGATGCCGCCGAAGAGGAATCTGATGCTTACCGTGGAAACCATGGGATGAGGTAAGTATAAAAAAAGGTGCAGGAGAGGTACAAACCCCCCCCCCCCCCAACATATTCTGGAAACCTACAGTTTTCGTAATATTTCGTTTTTGGGATATCCAGATAAGGGATACCCAACCTGTAGTAGTTTGTGGGCAGCTAAACTTTGTTTTAATCTTTTTTTTTTTTTTTTAATTCTTAATTTGTAGCAATATACATTGTGATATACTTGTTTCATGTCACCAATTTGATTTCCTTTGAAAATACCGTAGACAGATGTAGTATTCTCGCATACAAGTTTTCTGTAAACTAAATCCAGCTGATGCTTGTCAGGATTAGAACAATGTAAACATATATCTTGGACTTTGAGAAGATCTGGAAAATGGCATTTTTTTCCATGTGCTGATTAAAATTGTTTTTCCCTGTTTATCAAACAATGTTCCAGAATCCATTTTTCATTAGAAATCTAGCACATTATATCTTTTATCACACTCTGATCTTTGTTGAAAAAGATGTTGGTGTTTAACATTTCTTTCATTACCCTTGTAATAACTTGTGTCTTTACAGAAGCAGTAATTCCTGAGGTTTGACAAATAGTGTAATGTGTTACAGTTACCCAGAGCTGTGTTTTACAGGCATATTATCACAATCTGCTTGTCAGAAACGATAATTGAATACATTGCAGGGATTTGTCAATTATCTCATGCAAGGACAGAGCGCTGTCGCTGCAAATGCTCTCCGCACACTTCTTGGGCTATTTCTCACAAAGCCGGTCAAACGACCATGGAGGAGCTTACTGGGTCATTTCTTAAAATACTTTAAAAAAAATAATTTTTTTAGCGATGTTCAGCCTGTGGTCTTATTAAACATGGCTGATCACATGCATTAGGCCACTCCCCCAAACTGTTTAGGGGGGAACACTTTAAAGTCGAGGGGGGAGTGTTATTGCCCCCCCCCCACTCAGCAGCAGCACACCTACAGCATGTGCTGTGCTGACAGCAAGCTCAGCATGAGCTCTCATGCTGTCAGTGAGACGCTCATGATGAGCACATGTTGTAGGTGAGTGCTGCTGCTGCTGCTGCCTGGGAGGGACAGAGGAGGAAGGGGGGACGGGGGACTGAGGGGGGTCGGACTAGGGCCCCTCCAGCAAGACCGGGCCAGTTCCCATATATTTGCTCTGCCTGTCAGAGGGGAAAACGAGCCAAGGAGCAGGAGGGGACTGTGGATAACTCTATCTCTAGGAAGTATTATTATCATAGGTCTCTCTCTGGTAATTTTCTTTTCTTCATTTTTTTTTAGTAAGTCTGAGCCTATCATGTTACCATTACAAGTTCGGGAAATGCGGTCTGCTTTCTGAGAAAAAATAAAAGCTTGGAATCGTTTTTCAGGAAAACTGCTCAAATAGCCGTTTAATACATCAGTGAAACTAAATGAATATGAAAAGGGTGTGAAAACACCTGTTTTAACATTATTTTAGGAAAATAATATTGATATATAGGGCCGAGACTATTTTAGAAGAGGCAGCTGTAAAGCTTCATCCACAGTTCATGAGTTTACTTGTCCAAGGCTAGGGCTTACACTTGACAGATGAAAGTTGACATACCATTTGTCAATTGCCTTTTGCCATGACAGCTGTTTTAATAAGAGCTTGTCCTGGCAAAGAATAATCAGTCAAATGAAACCTAATAGAGGGTACGCATGGTGAGATATGCACTATTTTTCTATTCAATTTTGCTTATAGAAGCAAAATCAAATAGATTTTATAATAGTGGCTACACACAATGCAATTTTGCTTGAGATTCGATACCGATTCGATTGGGATTGAATCATGATTTGACTATATAGTACAGATCTGTTTTATGTAGTCTTGCCTGGCAAGACTTTTTTCTATTAAATTTACAGCACTACACGGGAGCGCGCATTGGGATCGAATCTGCATCAAATGTAGAAAAACCATTCGATGCCCATTCGATTTTCTATTCAAATTTGCTTCTATAAGCAAAATCGAATAGAAAAATAGCACATATCTCACCGTGTGTACCCGATATTAGGCTATCACTTTTTGCCAAGATTAAACCCGGATTGCTCAGTTGTATACTTGTAACGATATAATGTTGTCCCTTCAGGGTCATATTGTTTGTAATATCATCTAGTGTGTACACTCAATATTGTTAATGATGCGCTCTCCCATGGGTCTTGAGCAACACCCCCTAATGTCTCTACATGCAGCTCAATCTGGACTATATTGCACGTGGCTGATTGTAGTAGCAGGTGAAAGGTCACATATCTATTGTCTATATTGATCGCAAATGAGACTGCAAGGGGCTGATACGTTTAAACGCTGGCAATGGCAGCAGATTTTGCACCCTTCGCAAGTTAATTTTAGGCTGAATTCGCTCAAAATTGGGGCAGCGAGTAGTTTTTTTTACATAAAGTACGGCCGCTGCCGCAATGATTCACATAAGCAACATCATTGGGCATTGGGGCTAATCGGATCGACCCCTTTTAATAAATGTGCCCCATAGTTTGCTAGAGAGGAATCCTGCTGCTGGAAGACTATTCCCTCATATTTTTGGATCCCCTATCTCTTGGGAAGTGCCAGAGGCCATCCTTATCTAGCCCCTTCTGAGTGATGATATGAATAATATTATTGTGAAGTAGGGGTTGGCACAGTAACATAACTCACAGAGCAGAGGAAACAAAAGTAGGCACAAATTCAGTCATCTATTGTCCTCTTTATGTATCTACTGAGTAATGCAGACTGGTTGAGTTCCCCTTACTTGCCTGTTATTGGAGGAACAGTTTTACAGAGTGCTATAGATAGTCAGCACTGTAATGCAGAGGCGGAGTTATTGTAAATCTATCAGTGGTAAAAAGCTTACAGCCCACATGTCTGTGGAATGAAGAACAATGCTATGCGCTCATGTCTTATAATGACATGCAGAAGAAGGCTGTGGCAGCAGCATTTCTTGACAGTGAGATAACTAGTTATGTCTTCTTTAGTATTTGCTTTCTGAAAGGTGAGACTAGAATAGATCCTCTCTCTGTTTTCCATGGGGCTGACAGCTAGGAAAAGCCAGAGTCTATAAGTGGAAGCTGCGGCGGCTGTCTGATCACATACAGATGATGAATGCTAAAATAGGCTACAGTCTGCTACATCACTTATCCTATTTGGCCCGGTTTTACCTGATCCTGACTGATTGGGCTGAGAAATCATCCCAAATTGGATGGGTTTGACATCCCATCGAACACGATGTGCAGTACCGTGCACATTAGGTCGGACCCTACAGATTGAACCTGCTGCAATAGGTGTGTGCCAGCGGTGAAGCACCCGGCCAATTTTTTTAAATAAAATAAAAAAATTTGGAACTTTTTACCTAGCACGGCGCCCATCGCGGGCATCGCGGCCATCGCATGCACTAAAAAAACGGGTGCGACGCGATGCCCGCGATTTCCCATAGGGATCAATGTTAAAAGTGTCAATGGATGCGATTTTTGTGTTCAATGCCTCAATGCCCGCGATTTTTCCATAGGAAACAATGTTAAATGGGCCACAGAGCCCAAATAGTCCCCCTGAAGTCTGAAATGGCCCGCACATTTGTTAACGCCACCCCACGATCAACGTGAACCCGAAGCGTGGCGAGCGCAGCGAGCCCGCGAGGGGCGGCGGTACGCGTCCTCCGACCTTTTCATACCCCCACTATCCACGTCGGCGTAGAGAGCACCTTTACTCAGAGAGCACCCGTAATATTGACCAATAAATGGTACAAGATATAACTGTATTTACAGATGTTTATTAGTGCTTTTATTGTTTTTATTATGCCATCTGTAGACAGCTTAAAGGCTTGCTCACAGAAATAAGATTATAGTAGCACCTCGGACCCCTGTTTAAGCAGAATTTTGCAGACCTTGAGTTGGATGTAATAAAGTCCAAGTTCGGTCAAATCATTTATGATACCAATCCACTGTGTTCCCAGAGACTAATCTTTAATGCAGCTGTGCAGGTCTCCAAAATCATGGTGCCCACCATGTTCCAGGAGACAAATCTGTACTGCGCATGCTGTTCAAATTACAGGGGAAATGGTTACTGTGCCATTCTCCAAGTGATTTACCATGCAACAGTGGTGCTGACGTGGGACTTTAGAGGGGTAAGTGATTCAATTTAGATGTTGGATTAACAGTGTGCCCCCCCCCCCCCCCCAAAGACCCACACTGCACCCATCATAGATGTCTTTGGGCAGGAGGGTGGTAGTGGACTTGTGCAATAAATCAGCACATAGGTAAAAGGGTTTTATCAAGGTCTTCTTTTATAATCTGCAAACTGCAAACCAGAGTGAGCAAACTATGGGATTATGGCAAATTCGCAACGGGGACCGATGTTGTAGCATGCACCGATGGGAATATGCACATGCGCAGGTCTTCACTACGGGCACCCTCGGAGACTTGCATAGTCTCCGAGGGGCTCGCAGTGGGGGAGGGGGGGCATGCTGGGTGTGTTCACATGTGAACTCCCAGCGTTTCCTAGGCTAACCCACGTAAAACGCTTTGTGCACCCAGGAAAACGCTGCGTGTCCCCATAGGAATGGGGGTGGCTTCCTGCTTTCCATTGGTGGGTAGCTGATGTCACCAGAGAGTGACTTAGATTAGCTAGTGGTTATGAAAAAATTTGATGGTTGGCAACCATCAAATTATTTCTGGTCCCCACACAAGGCTGCAAATGAATGTTTATGCAAAACATCCATTCGCAGTCCTGCGGGGACATTTGGCGGGCAGCAAGGGGGCGGGCGTTTGTGTGGGCAGCGTTAGTTGGCTCGCAAAGCAGCGAAAAATCACTGCTTTGCGAGTCAACCAGAATGAGGGCCTATATGTAATATTTCTAAAAGTATTAAATTGTGTGTACTGTGCAATATTACGCTTTAGGTGGCTCTTTTGTTCAATTTAAGGCTTAAAACATCTGTGTGTAATTTGACATTATTGGTCATAAAATGTGCAATTGTTTAATTAATTTCATTAATCCTTTTGTACTGTGAACCTGGTTTCTGTTTCAGCTATGATGTCATATTTGCTGGGGGCCCCGAAGAAGTACTCAAAGAGTTTCAGCAAGCAAACCACAAGGTTCTATTTGCTGCTGATGGGTTAATATGGCCTGACAAAAGACTAGCTGAGAAGTATCCTGTTGTACGCAGTGGCAAGAGATATCTTAGCTCTGGAGGTAATTGATTTCTGTTATACAATATATACAGTTCAGGGACTACATCCTATTGTATTTTACTGAAGAATAATATCCCTACACAGCAAAAACTGTCTGGAATATGTTCAGTTCCGAGGTGAACAAAAAATGTATTATCCTATTGTGAATCTTGCAAATACATTTCTATTGTAGTTTACACAACTTCCCACAGGTACTCAGTGGTATTTGCCAGGTACTCTCACTAACGGATGTCCCTTCTGTGTTACTCCGCATTAAATTAGGCTGTTTAGGAAATTGGGCTGGGGCATTACAGCACTATGGAATAAAGTGTCACCAACTATAACCTTCCGAAAGAATGATATTCTCGGTATGCAGTCATATTGTAAAATATTAAACATTAATAATGTCTACATGGTTAGCTGAGGTGCCGGATGACGGTTCGACAGTCGGGATTCCGATGGTCCGTACTCCGACATCGGAATCCAAACCGTTTAAATGCACAACAGTCTGGATCCCGACTGACAGGGGCTATTCTCCCTTGTGGGGGTCCTTGACCCCCACAGAGGGAGAATAGAACCTGTGTCGAGCGAAGCGTGCCACCGTGCCTGCAGCGTCGTGAGCGCAGCAAGCCCACAAGGAGCTTCCGTGCTTGCCCCACTGTCAGAGCACCGGCGGTCCGGATTCCATGTCGGTATACTGACTGCCGGAATTCCACTATTGGCCCACTATACAGACACCTGGAAATGTTGAATGGACGAAACATGGACAGGGACAATGTCAACACAAGCATTAAGCACAGAGTTAGATTTCGATTTTTAGGGATAGATTTACTGCAAAAACACATTGTTATTTTAATGACCATGTCAACATGTTTTTTTTTTGTTGACGTGTTGAATGTTGGCTTGTTCATTGTCAACATTATGACGATACCAACATCCACAGCCCAGAGAGTGGTTTAATCTGGCAGATCAGTTGTATTATGCCTCTGGCAAAAAATGATTTGTTATGCAGCACATTATACCTTAAGTAGTTACTGTTAAAGCTACATTTTCCATAACTGAATGATGCCTATAGTCTAGAAGCCAATAGTTATAGTTTGGAGGCTGCAAAAGAAAAGTTTTGACACATTCAGTATATATTGTCATTGAGGCTTTAAAGTATATTCTAATTATCTACGTTTGCTTTTGCATGTATCGTTAACATTTTTTGTTAGCATTAGCACATGTGTAATACTTTTCCTTTTTATTTTTGTTTGCTCATAATGCTTTTTGTTATGGTCCATAAGGTGCCGTAACATCATGGAAGAACAGGATCTTGTAAAATTACAATTGTTTGTGTTGGTTAACCTAGCACTTACCCTTTCTGGCTATCCTTACATTTATTTAGAGACACACAACTATAGTTTAAAGTTCTCCTTAAATTACCACATCTACAAAATGCTGGGCAGGAAGAGCTTAAGCTGGGTTTGGAACACCGTCAAGTGTAGACCAAGAGCTGGTACTGTGAATGCACAGAAGGAATAACTGCACAGCCTGCAATCAGTCTGGCAGACCTTTCCTCTGGACAGAGACTGTAGTTTTCATAGCTGACTTGTTATTTATAATGCCATGTTCCACTCTACTGCGAAGCTTCCCAGAGATTAACCCTGTATTCCCATGAGCAACATCTTTTTTTGTTAGCATTTTAAGATTCAAATAAAAGCAGCTTAATAAGTCTACTACTGTAATAGTTTGGTGTTAAACCTTTGTAATACTTTAGTAGACAAAAGCAGCGGCGTAGCTACGTTTTGGGCGCCCCCCGCCATTAGTGGGGGGCGCCCCCCACCACCCATTCAAACCCCCCTCAATCGCCGGCAGCCTTACCTTTCGCGCTAGTCCCGGCAGCTCCATTCTTCTGCTGAGGACCACCACAAAATGGCCACCCCCATACAGCAGACAGTTTCAGAGAACTGTGTGCTATATGGGGGCGGCCATTTTGTGGTGGTCCTCAGCAGAAGAACGGAGCCGCCGGGACCAGCGAAATAGGTAAGCCTGCGGGGGATTGGGGGGGAGGTGTAACTATAGCACCGCAGCCCCCGGCGCCCCCATATGCACAGCGCCCCCCCGCGGTGGCAGGGGCTGCGGTGCTATAGTTACGCCAGTGGACAAAAGTTATTTTTTGACTAAATAGTATTGGAAATACCTCATATGATTTGTGAATCGTACTTTAATCATTTATACACAATGTAGCCCGACAAGCTGTAGAATCATTATGTCCTACACTAGCATTACTGTGCTCTTGTATGGACAAAAGGTCGACACAAATAAAAAGGCAACAAATGAAAAGATTTTTGAATTTTTTTTATGTCAATGATGGCACTTGAGCATGTAGAAAACAATTAGTGTATCGCATACCCTCGCTTCACTCGTCATTCTTCAGTCCATGCTTTTCCATTCCCAGTTGTTCACATAGATGGCCACAGAGTAAGAAAAAGTACAAAAATTAAGAAATAAAGTTATGGTAAACTCATGTCAATCTTTCATGTGTCGACCGTCAACCTATTGCTTCTCCTTTTGTCAATGTTGGCCCATTGACTGTTGATCTAGACATTGGGGTCGATCCTATTCGGTGCGGATGATTCGCACTCGCGAATCATCACGGGACCAGGCGCACTTTACGGTGGACTGAATTTGCTTAGAAGTGCTCGCACTTCCATAGGAATTTGGCCCTGCGAAGCGTGCGAGATAGGCTTAATTCAGGTGCCGTTTTCAGCCTTTAAACGGCACCCGAACAGCAGCTTGCACCCTTCGGCACGATAGGATCGACCCCTTAGTCTGTCTGTCAGCCATCAGCATTCAACAGTAACTGACAGTTACTGCTAGAAAGGATTCTGTTCTTTTAAAGATGGGATTCTACTTCTTATACCTTGTTGAAGAGCAAATCTGATTGGTTGTAATGTTACTTACATGGGAGTTCTATCGAAGATGGGATTTCAATAGAACTCCCATCTAAGTAAATTTACCCACTATACTGTCACACTCACACTCACTCTCACACTGTTTTTACAGCTTGTAGGGGAGAACTATATGCTCCAGAAAGGAAATAACCTTTCCTAAACTTTCTTCACTCTCTGTAAGTGGAATTCTTTATTTATCTCTGCATTACATTCTGAATGCCCAGTGGGAAAATAGTTTGTACAAAGACCACCATGCTAGTCCTATGCACAGATGCAATGCGTTATTTTTGTAAAGTTATGGTAAGCAGTTGTTAGTTTTATGGTGATCTGGATACTGAGAGCTGTATCAAATTGAGGGTTACAGATGATTGATTATACAGTTTATCACTCTACTTTATGTATTTATTCAGTAAGGTAAAGTCATTTATAGATACTGTGTTACTTTATACTAAAGTGACACGTTTTACATTTGAATTTCAGGATTTATTGGATATACATCAAATATAAAGCAAATTGTACAGCAATGGACGTTGCAAGATAACGATGATGACCAGCTTTTCTATACCAAGATTTATATTGATGAACTTCAAAGGGTAAGAAAGAAAACATAGGCGGTAATTGTGAATTGTTTTTCCCATACGTCGTTTGGCTTTCAGTGATTGCTACTTAGTAACAGTTCCCTGCTATTAGCAAAGTGACATCTTGTAATGTGAGAATAGAATCTGTAGATAGAATCTGCACTAGCTTTCAGGTACAGTCTAGGCCTGATACACACGAATGCCCAATTTTGCAAATAATGAGTATGTTTATAGTCATTATATTGCAAAAGATAAATACAATTGGTAAACCTGAAATTAGATATAATAAAATCCCCAAAACAACATAAACCTTATAGCCATAAATACAGTATGCTTTCTGTTACACTCAAATGGGTGCTATCCTTTGCAGTGTCCTAAATTGGCAGATTAGCTCATTGTGTGTATTAAAATGTACCTCTCACCTATACACTGCAGGTGTAGTCATTTAGTTGGCTTAATCACTGTACACATCATCATTTCATCTTCATATGGAACTATATGAAGGCACTAGGTACTTCATTCTAGAAGCCACTAGTTCCTTAAGTGTGTCCCAATTCCTTGTTTACTTATGAGATGTGTTCTTATCAAGGCAGATTTATGGTGTTGTAGATTCCAGCATTGTGCCAGAGTGTACTGTACATACGGAGGTCTCGGGGGAACATGGTTTAAGCCTTGTTGCAGCGATTAAACACTACTGCATTTACACGGCAGACATTTACCCAGTAAATGTTGTCGTGGCTGCATCACTGACATGGGTTTCTGGAAATGCAAATACTTAGGCATGGGTACACAAATGGGGGACCCCCTGGACCCAGGGACTCATTTGCTCCCATTATAGAAAAGACAATGGTTCTCATGAATATCAGTTAAGCTGACAAAATGGCTGCCTCTGCTGTGCATATGTGATGACAGCAAACTACACATGAAGAGTTGTGACTAATTTGGAAGTAGACGAAGGAGGTTATTCAATCCAACGCGCATTTTTTACTAAAACACGTGGATCATCAAGAAATCACTGATCCACGTGTTTTCAGACCACGATGATTTCTCCAACAGTCAAAAAATCAGTACTTGGATTGAATACCCCTCTATGTTCAATATTTTATTACGGTTTGTAAAATTTGATGTGCATTTTTGTAAGATTGTCACAATAATAACGCCCATACAAACAAATGCAGTTTTTGCCATTATGAATATTACATATTGTTTATTAAAGTAACCTCAGATTTTTTGTCTGCCATGTTAAAAACAAATCTGCCTGTATTCCTACATTAGGACAGATTACTTTCCTTCTATTACACTGTTATTTATTTTACAATACGACAAACATTATACAAAATATTTATTGCAAAATGACTGAAAGGCCTTTTCCCGGTGTACAAAATTGTACCTGTATAACTCCAGCAGATTCGCCAGTTTTCAGACATTACAGTACCGCCCCCTATAACATGCTTGCATTGTACCAGTATGAAGCACGTCTGCTAATTTAATTTCTAAATATTACACCATTTTCTTCTCATAGGGAAATGAAGCATTAATATGAGAGTGCTTTTGGTCTAGGTTCAGCAGGATGATTGGGAATTAAGTCTGCAATATAAATGAGCTGTCTGCTTTTGTGTTGTTGCCAAACCCTGACTATGTTATACCCTGAAACCTACCATATGCTGTTCTTCATTTGCCTCATTTCAGTTTCACATATGAACATTATGAAATTATGCTCACAGTGGCTTTTATTTTCCGTTTTCTTTTGGAAAAAGCAGGGATAATTCATGAATTATAAACTTTCCAGTTTTCTGTCCAGGGAATTGTTTATCTAGAAACTTTGGTTATATGATCATGAGCTTGAGCAAAACAGAATGGAGCATTGGCTTTTAAATCACATGGCCTCATTACAAATTCCCAGCATCCTCTGCCTGCCACATGATATGTACTGCAGTTAAGGCAAACATGCCAAGTTATTGGTTACCCCATTCTGTTTTGAGACTTTGCATATATCCATTCATCGCTGCCAGCTCCAAGATTACAGCCCTGTAAGAGCAATGGATGCAGTTCAGTACAATGAAAATGCAAGATAGCAATTACTTGTTTAAAGAGAATGTTTTCATCCCTTTTCTCTACTTCTTTGTACAGAAGCGTATAAACATCACGTTGGATCACAAATGTAGAATTTTCCAAAATCTGAATGGAGCTATAGGTGAGCCATACATTTTGTTACAAGCTACTTAATTGGTTCTTTAATGAACAAGTTCATTTTATGCATTTGTAATAATGTGTGAGTGTAGCTTGTTTGTTGGCTCCACTGTGAGTAGGGCCAGATTGGGATAGAAAACCAGCCCTCTGGATATCTCTGGAAGCAGCCCTCATGGCTCTATTGAGGTGGTGGGGTCTGTTGAAGGGCTGGGATCCTCCGCATAGTGCATGGTTCTGAGTTAGAAACAGTTGCAGCCATCCTTGTCTTTTCCTGTAGTTATTTGTGCGACTTTATGCAAATTCCACTACATTGGCCTTCCGTGGTGTCATGCGCAGATTGGGAATTTAAAGTGGCCCAGGAAAATTTTTGAAAAAGTTGCCCCCTTACATAGCCAACCTGCCCCCTTCTGCTTCCTAAAACACCAACACCACCAGTCTGTAAACCTCTACCCTTTCCCAGACACAGGCAGCCACACAGGCATACCAGAACAACCAGGTTTTTTTTTGTGGCGCTTATTGCCAATCAGCCCCTGACTGTGAGACTGACCCAAACTGGCTTACATCTATGACATTATTTTGGGCACTGAAATTTAAAGGTGCCTGTTGGTCAGAGAAAGCCAAATATGTGTCTGTAATATAATAAACGTATATCCGCTGCAGAACAATTATTGCTCAAGATATGATTGGTCTTCAAAAGTTTTCTGGGTATTAACAGGTTGACCCACTACTTATATTTTTTTTTAGGCTGAGGATGTGATATTATAAATTAGGGGTCTGAGGCTAAGGTGAATATGTGCCTGTATGTGAAGCATATCAACCTTTACAAAATGACCTGCACCTTGACTTATGGGCCCCATGTATCAGCAATCACAATGAATGGTTTTACAGATCCAGTGATTTTTTGGCCAGATAAATGGTTTCTACAATCTATTTGACTTGCCCACACATTACAGATTTATTTCAGTGAACGGCAGATTTTTCCCATCTAAAGATTGCATCTTCATATCTGGAAAGTGCCCATACATCACCTCAATCGATTGTCATTTCAGCTGTTACTTCTTTTCATAATTTAAATAGAAGAAGAAGACAAATCGGGAATGCCCACACATATAAAAAAACTACCGCAGATAATATCAGATTATTAAACATGTTTAAAAATCTGACTCAGTAATCGATTGGCCATCCTGATCAATTTTTGATCGGGATCGCCAAAAGGGGAGCCCACACATTAAAGATTAATTGTGACAATCATCTCCAGATCTGAGGATTGTCACAATTAATTGCTGATGTATGGGGCCCATTACCCTATGCTGGGTGAGAGCCATTGGTTGCAAGGGGTTGATTCCTCAGCTCCTACTACCATGTCCACCTCAGGACATGCTTTATCGGGATGTGGTCAGGATCCCTGCAATTGGAATATCAGTTGGGATCCTGACAGTGCACTACGGGGCAGGTTAGGGTTAGTCTGTTGGGGTGGGGGTTAGGGTTGTTCTGTGGGAGGGTATGGTTAGATTAGGCTGTGTAAGGGAGATATTTGTGGTTACACTGCCGGAGGGGTGGATTAGAGGTAGGATTAGGGGTGGGTAAATATATTTGATGCCATCCATCTGGATAATGACTGTCTGGATACTGCTTATGGTATTCTGAATCTTGGGATACCAGATGCCGTGATTTCCTACTCACTTTTACAGATTGTTATATACACTAGTCACAGGGGTTTCTTTATTCTGTGAATTTATTTTTAGCCAAAGTTTTCTTTTTGATATGAAAAGGTAGGTATAATAGAACGGTACTTATGTAGTATCTGGGCTGCCGATTTAGAAATCGGATCGGATCGCATCGCATCGTATCGCATCGCATGCGACCAAATCGTATGCGATGCGATGGTCAAGATTTTTCCATAGGATTCAATGTTAAAATGGTCTGAGTCCATTTGAACATAGAATTCAATGGGAAAAAGGGGTCCTTTTCCTTTCCCCACTATCCAAGTGGGCATGGAGTTGGATATAAACCTGTGGCGAGCGTAGCGAGCCACCGAGCCCGAAGCGTGGCGAGCGTAGCGAGCCCCGCGAGGGGACACAGAATACTTTTTAAGAAATATGCGTCCCCTCGCGGGGCTCGCTTCGCTCGCCACGCTTCGGGCTCGGTGGCTCGCTGCGCTCGCCACGCTATATAAAGTCAACTCTATGCCCACTTGGATAGTGGGGAAATGAACAGGACCTTCTTAACATTGAATCCTATGCAAAATCGCATCGAATCGCATCGCATCGCATCTGATTGTATGCCTTAAGGTAAGGCATACAATCACAAAATCGGCAGCCCACATACTACATAAGTACCAATAGAACTAAGTCAAAGGTCACATTATATATGGTAACAAATTTCTTCAAACGCAAGAAAAGGACTGAATATAAAATGACTTGTCTTAATTACAGCTAAATGTAATGTTTGGGTATTTGCTGCGACTGAGATGCTGCCGCTGTGAAACTAAACAAGTACCTTATTATTATTATTATTATTATTATTATTATTATTATTTATTGTTTTTTACTGTAGTGGAATTACAAAATGGTACATTTGGGAATAATGTGTAACCATGCAAATTAATTGAATTGCATTACAATAATTAGAAATTGTAACTTAGCAAAATTAAAGCAGAAAGAGTTTTTAAGGGTAATACCCACCTGGTTTTGCATTTTTTTTTAAAAATAAAACACTTCTGTAAATCCCGTTGCGAGCGCGCTGTAATTGTAGTAAATTGCTGTTCATTATATTTCCTCCTTAGTTTTTTCTTCCTTGTGACTATTTACATTTTTATGAACATTTAGAATAATTCTTTATTGTTGTGCATTTTCAGATGAAGTTGTGTTACATTTTGAAAATGGAAAAGCCAGAGCAAAGAATACTCAGTATGACACCTTGCCAATTTTAATACATGGAAATGGTCCAACCAAGGTACAAGCAATATATATCTTTATACAGAATTTAAAGAACACTTTGTGCATACTACAGCAGGGATACGGTCATTCGGTCACCACCAAGTAGGTCGACAAGCATTAGGTTGACACCACTAGGTCAACATGCAGGCAGGTCGACGTGACTTTAGGTCGACATGACTTTAGGTCAACAGGGTCATTAGGTCGACATGGGGAAGATCGACAGTCAAAAGGTCGACATGGGGTTTTTACTGTTTTTTGAGCCGACATGTCCCGGCAGGCAGTATTTCATGCCCTACCATCTACTAGGGCATTGTGGGAGAATAAAATAGTGCCCAAAGGAATGGCGAGCCATGCGAGGGGATGTGCTGCTACGTTTTAGCGTTTATGTTGACTGTGTCGAAATTCGGGTGAAAAAAAACAAACGTGACCCTGTTCACCTAATGACCCTGTCGACCTAACCCATCTCGAACTTTAGTCATGTCAATCTTAAGTCATGTTGACCTTAAGCCATGTCGACCTAGTGGTGTCGACCTACTTGCTGGTGACCTAATGATCCATACCCCTACATTTCTTTTGTACAACAAATTTTTAATTTTTGGAACTATTCGAAGACTGCAGCTAGCAATATGTTTTTGTAAGGTAATAATGATAGTATATATAATGTAAGACATGTTTACTAAAATGTGCATGATCTTCCCATAACAATCTGAATTTGCATGTTATACAATATATGTGTTTAAAAGATTAGTAAATGTGTTTTATATTCATGGAAACAACATTGATTTACAGTAGATCTATTTTAATTGATTTTAAATAGCCGAAAGGTGAACTGTTGTAAATATACTCCTGCTTTTTTAATTTGTGTTTTAAAAAAAAAAAAATACATTAACACTGTGCAACCCTATTGTACAAGAGATGATTTGAACACCATGGGAAATGAAAATGCTACATACAATTACAATTACAAAACATACAGTGCCTTAATGTCCAGTTGTTTTGTATCTTTGTATCTTTATATTTGCATGTAAATTAAAATTTAGTTACTGCCCCAAAGGAGTCAATTAATGAGTATTCGGCAAATGTTGTGTCTGACAGCGGAAAGACGTCCCTATTGCTTACCCAGCTAGTCTTTTGGTCTTCTGCACAAGCTGACCTGATACATGCATAGTGTAACTGGGGCCTTGGGCTTCAAGTTCCAAGTTTTTTTAGATGTTATATATGTATATTTATAGAAAGATGGCTTTTATTAAAGCATTTTTTTCTTTAGTATCTCCTGGCTAGGGATATCCTGGAAAAGCAGTAGCTATTGTAGAAAAGCTTTTTTGCAACACTGCTGTACATTTTAATTAGGCTTATCTTGCTTTGCATGGGAAATATATCATCAGAGTTTCTCAGCGATGGCTACTGCTGGCAATACTCGGTGATAGCCACGACCAAAGTTTGTTTTGACTCATAAATATGGCACCTGAAATTCTTACTGTGGTCGTTAGTTCATGCCATTGTCTAGATTTGGTCACTGGTCACTTAGAGGAATATTCAATCCGGTGTCACGACTGTCGGGCTGACCCGACAGCAGTAACCAGGTCCCATTCTCAGCCGGCTTGGCAGGCAGGATTCAATGTGCGATATGGCCGTCAATCATGGAGCTGCGGCTGGGAGCTCAACAACTGCTTGTAAAGTCGGGCACATTCTGCCAAGATCAATGTTCAATGATGTCGGGGAAGACAGCATTGAATAGGGCCCCACCGCTATTTCCCCTTTCCGGAATAGTGACAGGGGATTGAATACCCCAAAGTCGGGCCCGTTTTGCTGAAAACGGACGGGAATTGTCAAGCTCCCGCCTGCAGCCCAACAATTTACGGCCGTATCTCACAGCCACGCCCCCTTTTCAGGTGCTCGGCGTGCGGGATATTGATTCCCACCTGCCGAGCTGCAGTTGAGCCGGCCGAGAACAGGACAGGGTCACTGCTTCTCCACAAGATCTCTTTGAGTATAAATATTAATTGGTGCCGAATTTGCTAGAGGAGTAAAGAAAACATTAGTGGGTAAACCAATTGAGTTAAACTGGTGACTAACTGAAATATTTTATAGAGGAGAAGTTCAAACTAAACATTTTAATAAAATTATATTCCTTCCCGTCCTAGATACAGTACACTACCAAAACAATGAAATAAGCCGTTTAATAGCTAAATGGACCTTTTAAACTACCCATTGAACCCTCTTATGCCCTCTTTTTCATTGTGGGGAAGATGTTAATAAAATTAATGCTTTTCCTAATCCAAATGGCATGTACACAAAGTCTCTGCACAGTTTTATGGTACATTTTAATATTTCCGTCAAGCGTAGCCAGGATAGAAGTCCAGGACAACTAACGTGTTTGCTGTGTGCCAAACATAGGGACCAGATGTAGTGCCTGAGAAAATGTGTTATTGAAGGGGGGTGGCATTGAAAATGTCTGAAAATGATTACATCTAGAGGAGGCAACTGCATTAGTTTCCAAAATCTATTTTTCAAATATTGTAGGTGTCGTAGGAGAACACATCACTTTCCCCTATCTTTTTTATAGACTTTGTAACTGCTTTGAAGCTTTCCCAGGAAACAGAAATATTGGCATTTTACAATGTGTTCACTGTCCAAAAAACAGATTTATGCTGTTTGTATTTTTTTTTTTTGTCTTGTTCAGTAATGCCACTGTCTGAAATGTAATCCCCGAAAGAACAGTTTGAACCACAGTGTACCTTGTCCTTGTTAAAAATGAAAGACAAGACCTAGCTAGATGTGCTGTCTTTTTCATTTGGAAACTGTGTCATAAATACCTTATTTTTCTAAGTGACTCACCAGTTATTTTAACTTTCAGCTTCCGCTGAGGTTACGTGCACGAAGGGAGTCTGTGACTTCACCTAAGTAACTCACTGTTCGCCTCTGTGCAGTACAAGCCTTGCTGGTATTTGCCGGGTTAAGTGTCTGTTCATATGGTTTTGTATTCCACCATGAGTCAGTTTAGTCAAGTAACACTGAAAGACACTGTATAAAAGAGGGAAAGTTTCTTACAAGAGACGTGCCAGACTGCGATAGACTGATGTAATCTGGAAAGCATTTGCTGCTTTTCCTCCTAACATTACTTTGTGGTTTTGGTCTCCTCATCAGACTTAAGTCATTTCTTTTATAGTCCCTGGACCTAAGCTAATAAGGTATTCTAGTCATGGTCTGGGTAAATGTGATGCTTTGGAGAGGTTCTGCTAATAGAGTACACGTACCTGGCTGTATCACCTTAGGTTTAGCACATCTACAATAAATTCCTTCATGTAAAAATATTTCAATAAAGAAAAATGATGTCAAATTCATAAAATAAGGGCTGAGTAATCAGAGAAGAGCAATTACAGTCTGGAAGCGTCATGTAGCGATGCTTCTGTCCTCCATTCCTCCATTGTTATACAATAATCAGTGAACCTCTTTTGTAAAATTATTTTAATTGGTAAATAAAAAATCTCTAGGCACTATTAAAAGTCTAAATTAAAATTCTTTTAGTGTTTACTGAAGCAAAACTATTTTAAAAGCTAGTAAAAATGATGTCTAAAACATCCTTGTTAGAGCACTGGTCATATTGTGGTTAGTTTTGTACAATACAATGAACATGAGAAAATCTCAAAATGCCTAAACAAACTTCCCTAATATGGCTACAGCCCTTGTCAGCCCTTCGAGTTTCTAAATGCTGTATACCCGAAGGTCTGGTCCTCCTGGGCTGCACATGGTTTTAGCTGTATCTGCAGGCAATGAGTACAATAGTGGCTGTATAAAAGAATGCCCCACTCTTGGAATAGGATTAAGTCACGGTCTATATAACCAACACACTGGCGTATATACTGTATAATGTTTGCAGGGTGTACAATGCACCTGGCCCCAGAGCCAAGTGAATTTCCCATCACTCACCCTGCACACATTGAACATACTTAGTGGTCACATAAGATATCTCCATGGAAATGGAATTAGTGGTATTTTTTTTAAGTATATGCACTTGTTCAGTAGAAAAATCACTGGGAATAAGCACCCATATGTCCAATATTGCTGAAAAATAATGGGTCTTGCTTCTGCCTGGCTGTCCTCTACACAACCTTTTCCGGTACTTATGTATTATCTGGGCTCTCGTTTTTCTTATGAGACCGCGTCCCCTTGCGGGGCTCGCTGCACTCGCCACGCTTCGGGTACGGTGGCTCGCTGCGCTCACCACACTATATAAAATCAACTCCATGCGTAGTTATATAGTAGGGGTATGAAAAAATGGGGTGCATTTAACATGGAAGCCCAGATAATACATAAGTACCCCTTTTCCTATGATGTTTTGTAAATTTGGCAGCACCATTCCTACACCATAGATTATCTGATTGGACATATAGACACTAGGGCTGGTTGCTTTCAACACTAATTGTGGCCTTGCAAGCCACAACTCTTTATTGCTGTTACAAGCTCTAAAGCTGAAACGCAGTGCCGGAGAGATTAGAAAATGGTAAAAGATTAGTGCGACACACAATTCTTAATTTTTTTGTTTTTTAAACAAATAATGCTTTCCTAGGGTTACCGTGGTCCATGTGGCATTTATTATGGTGGTATCTGTACCCTGAATGAGTACAGATGGTGTGAAAAGGGGTTTTACAAGACTATTTATTTATACAAACATGAACACTGTAAATGGGTCTGTGTGCTAATCACCAAAGCGTTCTGAAGAGCTGCAGAAGTGTTTATTTACTAGCTGCATAAAAAGTTGATGGCAATGATGCAATACATCTTTCACTATCCACATAGAGTATACGTTTGCATACACTCTTGCTTATTCAGTTGCAATGGTCCGACCTCACCATGACCGTCTTTTGTCAGAAACTATGTGATGTGTGCCCATTGCTTTGTGCAGTGGAGTTTTTAGATGAGACATTATGTGGCTTTATTCTCCCTTGTAATCCTGACTGAATGAGCCATAGTTATCACCACATTAAGGTAGGAAATCTTGGACACCGACTTAGTGATTGCTTCCAGATGAGACACACACATAGAAAGTCTGTAGGATGTGTGCTTTCCTAAACATCAGTTGCTGTGGTCGGATGCCCACAAATTAGATCTTACCCCAACTAGATGCAGAGCAGAGGCTGCAATGGGCTTTCTTTAAAATTACACATGTTTTATAATGACATATCTGGTCCTCCAAATGGTCATATTAAGATAGGACCTTTTTTTTTTTTTTTGCTGTGTTCCTTTTTACTGACAGTGTCTAGTCAATCAAAGACCTTAATATCCTTCTGTTACTTGATCATTGCTGTAATTTGGTTAAATTACACCATAGAACAAGCGACCTGGCAAATTCTAGCCCCACGCTATTTTCACAGTATAAAAGAATATGTTAACAAGCTGTTTTTACAGAGGTCCCTCCTTCTGTATGTACTGTACAAGACATTTTACAAGCTGACTCTGACGGTGGTCGTTTCCTTGTAGCAGTTTCAGGAGACCACCTGTTTTACGATATTCAAACCACTGTCTCCTTATATTAGCTTGTAAATGTCTGTATAGTTCATATCACACTGTTCCTACCAGCTATGTTCAAACTCCAATATCCTATAGTGTCACATGCATCTGGCCTTCATGACCCACTTTAACCCTGGCTAGTTTATTTATACAGTATTTATGGATCTTGGTATCTTGGGTATGATAGCTTGAATAGATGTTTTAAAGTATAATGTATCAACCTTTTAATCTAGTATTCATTGTTTTCTTTAGCTGCAACTAAACTATTTTGGAAATTATATACCCAATATTTGGTCACCTGAAACTGGATGTGGAACTTGCGACTTAAACACTATAGATTTGTCCACGATTGTTGTAAGTATATTTTACTATTTATATTTATGATACATGTATGTGAAGTCCAACATTAATTGAACAGATTGACATAGGATATGATTTTGCTAATATTCAATTTATCTTGCTGTAAATGCCACTCATTTCTCTAACTGGTTATACCACACTGTCATGCGAGGACAAGTAGGATTTAAATATTTATCAAGGGGCCCATAACATGAACTCTAATTATTGGCCAAGCCTCTGTGATAGCTGGCCACACCCCCTCTGAAGAATGTCCACACCCCTACGCATGTGCCCTTACCATTGCATGCTCAAGTCAAACACTGGTCCTGGCGTGCTGTGAGTCATAGATGCATTGCTTTGTGGAAGAACCTACCACTGCATGCTGGGTGAGCAACTGAGTTGTTTGGCCAGGCTTTCGGGAGGATGGACTGGCTCATTGACCATCACCCATTTTTGCATGTGCGAGAAGTGCCAGATGGCCAGTTTTACTTTGCACCTTTTGGGCAGGTCAGACAATTAATGAAAACATTAATAATTAATTATTAATAATACATAATTAACAGAAAAATATCCCAGAACAAATAAAATGGCAAAATATGATTGATAGCATATGTACGATTCAATTATAGTATATATTTCATAAGTGATTGCCATAGACATCCTCTAAAAATATATATAAATATACTCCGATGGATTTCAACTCTCTCTCTGCACCCTGTAATATTACAGGTTATTATTAGTCTTTATACAATTAACACATTAGGAAATGGTCAGTTATGTCCCAAAATTTCCTTGTGAACAGGTGCCTGAAGCACAGGGCAATTCAAGGGTGTTTTTTTCTGCAAGGGTAGTTGTGGGGCAACCTAATGGTCCAGAATTGTTATATACCCCACAGTGAGCATGAGCATGCCAATCTGACACCGACATATTTTTCTTTTAAAAGAGGTGTGGCCTTGGTTTTAAATGTTGGTGGTTATCCTAAAGTCAAATGTGCTGTTGGTAACAGTGGGCCTCATTCTTTTGTTTTTAAAAAGCAAACAAATGGGCAAAACCATGCTGCACTGCAGGTGGGGTAGATGTACAGATGGAGCCAGTCTCATTCAGTATGTCCCCGGCACTCCAATTGCCGTGGTGCGCCATAGACTCTTGCTGGCAGTGGCCGTGCGCGTGCACCAGATTGTAGCGGCAGTGATGGGGCTGGCTCCATCTGTAACATGTGCAGAGAGTTAGATTTGGGTGGGGCATGTTCAAACTGAAATCTAAATTGCAGTGTATAAACAAAGCTGTCTAACATCTATCAGCTACATGCAGAAGCAGACAGTACAGTATTTACCTTGCAGAGAAACAATATAAATGTATTTGTTCTGCTTGCATAGCAACATGGTTTGTTCCAGACACAAAGAGCTTTTTTGCTTTACTGAATCTGGCCCTGAGTTTGTTCATTCTAATGCGTTACATAACCCTAGTGTTCTCACTGGGTTGAGCACCATTATTTTAGTTTCCGTATTAGGAGTCTTGTGGTGCAGCAGCAAATAAAATTCTACTTTCCAATTTATACAAATCCATCCTTAATAAAAACAACCGTCCTAGCTTTGACAGACAAAACGGTTGTAAATTTCTGATTAGTAATACGTGGAACGTCAAAAGGGGAAATTTATGTTTAGAACAATGATGACTTACAGATTATACATGTGGAAAGTATGATCCGTGGGAAATGCAACTTCACAGATGTTCTACTTTAATACCCAATAATACCGTTTTGGGGATTATAATATACTGTAAAAGTGAAGTTGCTTATTATACTTTTTAATGTCATTTTCGTAATACTTTCGTGTCTTTCATGTCACAAGTTACTAGAGACATAACACGTATATCTATCTATTGATCTAACTATCCATTTATTGCTGTGCCGCGTTCATTGCAAACCTTGTAAAATAACATAAAATTCATATAAAGTTATAAATTGATACATGAACAATTCTAACGTGATAGAATGGAAATCCCTTCTGGCAAAAACATGAATGTTTTTGGAGCACATATGCTCCAGGACTTTATGTTTAGAGATTGTTTATATGTGTGAAAGAGGGTTTACTTTACACTCGTTTACAATGACATTTTGGTAAACAAAGGGAAAAAATGGCTACCTTATGCGTAATTTTGGATGACGGACAAACAGTGGCCAGTAACTAAGACCACAGCCTTGGAACAAATGCAACAGGACACAAATGTAATCCTATATTTTGTAAACTAAAATCAGGGAGATATTAAAATAGAACCAAACATATATATATATATATATATATATATATATATATATATATATATATATATATATATGTCAATTCTTGTATGTGTTTTCTTCATAAAAAAAAATTCCTTACAGGACCCTGGCATGTATTAGTTATGACATGGAAAAGGTTGACATGAAAAAGGTCGACATTCAATTTTTTACTAAGTTTTCAGCCAACATGTGCCGACAGGCAGTATTTCATGCCCCACCATCCAATAGGGCGTGGAGGGAGAGTAAAATAGTGTGCCGAGTGTAGTGAGGCACCGAGCTCGAAGCATGGCGAGCGCAGCAGAAGACTTAGACAGTGTCCATGTCGACCTCTGTTGACATAGACACCCTAAAAACACGTCAACCTTTTTTATGTCGACCTTTGAACCCGGTCGACCTTTTTACCCTTTTGACCCTTGCGACCTTTTGACTGTCGACCTTTGGATCATGTCTAACTTTTCAATGTCGAACTTTAGACCCTGGCAACCTTGTGACTGTCAACCAATTTGCATTGCTTAAGGATTGCATATGATAAGCTGCTGTGAGCATCTTATCATTTGCGATCTAAGCTGAATCAGGCCCATGGTTAGATAAGGTAGAGGGTTAGCATACTTACCAACCAGTTATTGGGAATCTTAGCATCAGGATACCGGTTTTGGTCACATGACCACCAGCATTCTAAGCATCAGGATCAAGTACTCATCCATACCAGGTCACTGACTTGGACACGTAATAAGCAGATGCCACTCTATTAACTACTCAACTATTGTTGTGCTTGAATCCGAAGACAGAGGCATCTCGTGATTGTTGGCATACTGTGCATGATCTACAGCTGCTTTTTTTAAGCAGATTAATTTATGTATATTAAATGAAATGAACACTTTCAGACCATGGGCCAGATGCACTAATCTTATAAAATAGAGAGTGATAAAGTGCCAGCCAATCAGCTCCTAACTGCCATGTTACAGGCTGTGTTTAAAAAAGGTAGCAGCTGATATGGGGTTTATCACTCTCTATTTTATCAATTTTCAAGGCTTAGTGCATCTTGCCCTACAATATCTAAAAAACAAAAAACAAAATAAATCAATTCTAAAAATACATACCTTGAATAACACATGGGTAGTGAAGCTTAAGATGCAAGCAAATACATATCATAGCTAATCTGTATGATTTTAAGCTCTGCCAACTCAATATAACATCCAGCTGTAAACAGTGTCAGACGTTCCACAAACTCATAAGAGTTCTGCCTGATTTTTCGTTCTATATCCAATAAACCCTCCCTACTGGAGTAGCTATCTTTAACTCCTGTGTTCCTGTGCTCGGATACTTAGAATAGATTATAGAACATATGTAATCATACTTGCCTACTTCTGAAAAGTAGTTTTATTGAGATTATAGAGCGCACTTTAAGGCATCACGCGGATCGCTGTTGACGGGGCGTATCACATTCTACCCAAGGGGCGTGTCTATCTCCACCCATGGGTGTGTCTGTCACTCAGGGGTGTATCCTGCAGTGGCAGGTAAAAATGAATCCACCATACTATATTATACACAGCCCCCTCATATTACACCCCGTACACACCAACCGTTTTGGTCCAAATTTGTCCCCGTCCCTGATGTTCGGGGTTCACACTCGCACAGCCGTTCGCTCAGAGAAGGGAGGGCCAGGGGCGACGCTCAGCATTTTATGGGCGTCCCTTTAAAAATTCTGGTTGTTCCCCTGAGAATGCAGGCATGCCTGCTTGGGGCGGGTGGCTAACATCACATGACATCAGTGATCGCCCCCTTTTCCGCGATCTGCAAGCATAAGTCTAGACTGACTTTTATTAGTGAACAGCAGAAAAATCATTCGATGGTGAGCGACCAGCTAATGATTTTTCAGGTCTGAATGAGGCCCATTGTACACAACATCATAATGCATAACACACTGCTCCCCCAAATTACACCCAGTATGCGTAGCACAATTCACACAACACCATAGTAAATTATACACAGCCCCCCCCCCAAATTAGACCTAGTACACCCAGCAAATTTCACACATCATAATAAATTATACCCCCACCCCCAAATTACACCTAGTACATTGCAAGCAATGAGTGTGGTATGACTGTCCGACAATCGGGATCTCAACAGTCAGTATACCAAAATCAGAATCCCGACTGCCAGTGCTCCGACAGGGAGGCGAATGCAAAGAAGCCCCTGGCGGGCTTGGGGGCTCACTTCACTCGATACAGTTTCTATTCTACCTCTATGGGGTTCGCGGACCCCAACAAGGGAGAATAGCCCCTCTTAGTCGGGATCCCCCCTGTAGGAGCACCGACTGTTGGGATTCCGATGTCGGTATACTGACTGTTAGGATCCCGATTGCCATACAGTCATCTGTCACCCACATGCAACACCATAATGCATTATACACAGTCCCCCATATTACACCCAGTACACACACACTATATTACACACACACAGCACAGTGCCTCCCATACACATTCACACACACAATACACAGCCTCCATTCCCTCAGTACACTCAGCACTCACCTGACAGCGATTATGTTGCTCATTTCAGGAAGCCAGCTCATTTCAGCAGCAGCACACCGCAAGCAGAGGAGCAGAAAGAGAGCTGGCCTGATACACGGAGCCCAGAGTGGTGGGAGGGGCCAGCCTCAAGGAAGCCCAGACTGCTGGTTCTCCTGCTCCCAATTTGACTTCCAGTCTGTGGGCCAGATGCACTAAGCTTCAAAAGCGATACAATGGAGAGTCATAAACAACCAGCCAATCAGCTCCAACCTGCCATATCACAGGTCGGGTTTGAATATGTCAGACAGGAGCTGATTGGCTGGTTGTTTATCACTCTCCGTTTTATCACTTTTGAAGCTTAAGCTGGATTCACATTGCAAAAACCTGCTTTCAACCCGTTTTTCAAACGTGTCTTAAAACTGGTCAAAAGCCAGTTAAACCCCTTTCATATTGCATGTTGTAAAGGTATATTGAAGTTTCAATACTGTTTTTGTACCTTCAGATTCAACCCGTTTCACCCATAGAAAGCCATACAATCTCATTTTAAATGTTTTTTTTCCTGCTTGTGGGCGGGGATCAAGTGTGGTTATCATTTGTAGTAAATACCGTTTCTGAGCTGTTCAGACTGCAGGAAAAACGGCTCTGAAACATGTAGGATCCTGCTTTTAACGCGTTTCAAAATACCGGTATTTTGTAACCGGTACATTGATCGTGGAGTTTTCATATTGCAGCTGGTACCATTTTAAAGCAGTTAGAAATTGTCAATATGCCTTGTTAAAACTGCAATGTGAAAGGGGCTTGAGTGCATATGGCCCTGTGTGCACATAGCAGCTCGGCCACCACTACCCACAATGCCGCGGTGGCCGGCTGTGACTTCTCTACACAGGCCCCGCCCCCGCAAGTTCATGATGTGCAACCCTGTATATAATTAATGATTTGTATTTATTTAAATTGAACAAAAATAACAACACTGTAACAAAATATTTGGACATGACTGCTTAAAAAGTAAAATCATTTGTAAAACAAAAATGCACAAACATTATTTTGTAATGAGTTGGGAACATGGATGAATGTAAATAGATCGAAAAAGAAAGAAAAGTGGGTCTAGATATAAAGCAGTGTGAGCACAGCGGCCAGGCGCAATGCTAGCCAGAGTTTTTTATTAAAAAGGGTAGTTGTGTGCAAGGCATGTTTTTGCCTTGTAAATGATTGCACCTTTAACCCTTTGAGTGCCAAGTGAATTTGTCACAATAGGTGTGAACATTGCCAAGCAAACATTTTTATTCATCATAATAATGACCTGTAATGTTTACCTTGTATAGGAAATATATATATATATATATTTATATAACAAATGTGAGCAACGCTGGCATTTTAAGTGGATATTTTGCACATCTCTCACAGAGATGTTGGCACTCAATGGGTTAAAAAAAACCTTGGCGTTCG
Source organism: Crinia signifera (assembly GCF_055691185.1). Taxonomy (NCBI): domain Eukaryota; kingdom Metazoa; phylum Chordata; class Amphibia; order Anura; family Myobatrachidae; genus Crinia; species Crinia signifera. The sequence continues at coordinate 266,070,488 of NC_139219.1, read as the reverse complement.
TAGTGATTTCTCCTGTTAGAGACCAGTGAACAACATAATATGATCGGAAGAAATGAGGGTTTAAACATCAGTGGTTGACATATATCAACATTTCTGAGCTGCAGTTTATCACAGAAAAAGCAATCAGGGGTTTCATATAGAATTTAATAAATATCAGGTTTTCCTGCAGTATAATTTTCTTTTAATAACATTTTAAGATAAGGGGCATTTTATAGTAATTGAATTACATGGGTTTAATCCAGGAAATTAATCACCCCAAAAATATTTTCCAGAATTCTTTCTATACTGATATTAGTAAATGAAACACAAAAAAAATTATCCCACTAATGAATTTTGTGTAAAAATTCCAAATATTGGAGGAATTCAATTGTATCTGATACATTTTTGGGAGAAAAAAACAGGCTTTGGCAAAAAAATTTTGCCCAATTTTATTGGTACAATTCAATTACAGACCTTTTTTTTAAGAGAAAAACACACACGATCCAAAATGAGTTTCTGAATATATATGTTTTCCCGATCACTGCTGTAAAATATGCAGTTATCGGGAATTTTGTCTCGTCTGCCTCTGGGCAGGTGAAAAAAAAATCCCTGATAGTGGTGGCTTTTGAGGATAATTAAACCTGTGGGGGTCACTTAGCCAAGGTAAATTACTAATTAACCTCCCCCCCCCCCCGTATGTATGTCATGTTAGGACAAATGGTGATTGTGGATGATTCTATACAGGAAAGGGATTTACCATAAAAAAAACAACTTTGTAAATAATATAGGAATTGTAAATTCCTTTAACATTAATGAAGTTTGTCATGATCCCAGTAGTCAAAAACACTAAATTTGTATAAAAAAAAAGGTAGCAAGGGCAAAAACAGGTAAAAAAAAAAATTACTCTTTTTAACTTCCATAAAAGTTTGTACAAATATAAATATTGTGTAAGATATGATGGAGATAGTGGATCTAGAAGTAAACATTTAATGTATTCTTTCTTCATTAATTCAGTGTATTACTGTCACTGATGGACTTGCTATACACATATATTGTGATGTCTTTACTCTTAATTTTGGCATATGAGTCTGACAATTGAATTTGCAAACTTGCCGCTGTGTACTTGCTCTAGCAGCACTGGACTGAACAGAAGCCTCAGTATGGTTTGATGATTTTGGCAGTTTCACAGCTATGGTGTTTTTGATCTATGGCAGTCTCCTCCTTAGTGATGTCTATTATTGCCTGTGTATGTTTTGTTGTGCCAATACGCAAGTGTGGGAGCTTGAATTAGAGCAACCTATGAACATTAAATTTCTTGGCGAGCGTGTAAGTAAAAACAGAGAACTTTTAGTGCAAGTGAAGAAAACAGTAGTTTACAAGTTGGTGAAACATTTCTGATGGAAGAGAAAGGGTCACCAACGTAGAGCGATCAGGGCGACCAGAATCGAGCGGAATTGAAGAAACCATTCCAGACATTCTTCATAGTGCTCGTGAAAACTGACAACTGACTGTCAGGAGCATAGCAGAGCAACATCGACAGAAACTGGAAAGTACTGAAAAGGCGGAAATAACCAGATCTTTATGCCAACAACTCATGTCTCTTGCATCACAACAATGCATCTGCTCGCACAGCACAGTTTTAGCTAGTTATTAAATAACTGTGTTGAAGGAACCTCCCTATTCATCAGACTTAGCCCCAATTACTTTTTTCTACTCTGGAAAATAAAGGAAATATAAAAAGTAAGGCATTTTGATGACATCAGGAGAAATACAATGGCAGCTCTGAAGGCCATTCTACAAAACCAGTTCCAAAATAGTTTTGAAAGGTAGACTAGGTGCTGGCATCGGTGCATACTGTAGCTTCCCAAGGAGAGTACCACAGTGATATTCAGTAATGAGGTATGTGGCACTTGGCTGCAACCAATTCAGCAACTTAATTGTCAATCGTACAGGGCCAGAGGCATCTTTAGAGAGCAGGAGGCCTGTGTGCAGCTTACTTCGGCCAGGCCCCCCTCTCTGCCGGGAGCAGCACCAGGAGCAGTAGGGTCTGACCACTATAGCCCTCAAACTCTACTGTGCATGTGCAAACCTCCGGAAAAATGGTGCGGTGCCCATTGCACTGGTGATATTAGCAGTGCTGCTGCTGTGGAGTCTGAGCAGATCACACTCCAATGCACATGCACAGATCACTGGAAAAATGGCCTTTGGCGATTTCGGCAGTGCTCTTCCTTCCACCGCTGAACTTCAGAGAGTAAATATTACAAAAATGGGTGCAGTGTGTGCGGTGAGGGCCCTCCTGGGACTCAGGGGCCGTGTGCTCCGCATACAGTGCACCCATTATAAATACGCCACTGTACTGGGGATCTTTCAGTGCAGACAGGCAGAGGAGATCAGAGTGGTCTATGCTGGATTAACTAAACATTTCAGTTCTAAGCCTTTGTATACAGAGGACATTCATGCAGTTGATGTATAAGTTTGCCTTGTATTTATGTAGAGGGAAACAAAACGTCTGTTGGTAGAACTATTCACTGTTGCTAACATAAACGCAGTCTCATAATTCTCCAGATGTTCTATCTTACGTTGTAACTGGCAGATCTAGAAAGTCATGTGTTTACATGGAAAATTAAGGAGGAACATAAATAATACATAATTTTCTGCCATTGGCTGTTTTAGTGTTACGGATGCATTTAGCAGTTGTTTTAAAATAAATTGTGCTTCTAATTGAAACTGATTTCCAAAAGAATAATTACTAAAGTACTTTTTAATACATACTTGCCCAATTTACCAGTACTTATGCTCCTAGAACTAATGCAGCTGTATACGGAATGTGTTCTTTTGCCAAGATCTGCTGATAATCTTCCTGCCAAGAAAGAAAGAGAGAGGGTGCAATTTATTTCTGTAAAGCCCAATAATGTATATTATATACTCAAAATATATAGTGCTTCTTCTTTGGAGTCCCAGGTTGTGAGTACACAATTCAAAATAGAAGAAAAAAGAGCAATAGAAGACTGTAGGATAACATTAATTGGATTATTATTATTTTGACTGTCCGTCAGTAACCTCAATAAACTTCGTAAGTGTCTGTATACTAAACCTTAAAGAAAGGTAAAGTGGATAAAGAAAGGGTCTATAAACTATAGGTGGCCATACATCTACAGATCGATTGTCAGATTGGGCTGTTTGGAACAAAAACCTGGTAATATCTGAATAACAGTTTTTGGCAGTTTTCCAGCAATTTAAAGCAAATGGTCAACTGTCATTTGCTCTCATCGATTACCAGGATTTTATTCCAAGTAGCCCAATCTGACAATCGATCTGTAGATGTATGGCCACCTTAAGCCTTGAAGAAAGATAAAGTTACAGACAATCAGCTCCTAACTGCCATATTACAAGCTGTGTTTGAAAAACCACAGAAGCTGATTGGCTGGTACCTCCATTACATTCAGCTAAAGTGGGTAGAGGTAGACAGGATGTGGTGGTAAGAAGGAGTGGTGGCCAAGGCATGTAATTATATCAACATCCCACTATATATTGCCCAGATTGTGAGAAATATCTCCACTCCAACCTGCATTTTAGTAAATATACCTCCAAATTTTTTTATTGAGAAATTCCTTGTTTTGACAATACAAACAGCTTTGTGATCATACACATAGGGCCGTATTAAATTGTCACATCACACCCGATCTCTTGTCTAATGCGATAAGAGGTTGAGGGAAGAAATTGATTGTTTTTTATGCTAATCGCACCATTTAAGGACAGGTTTAGCTGCACATAGTGGTTATACCTGACCAAGCTATTGGGTGCACCACAATAAGCTCAGTTTGAGCGCACAAACAAAAAAGTGCCTTTTTTGGGTTATTTCAGTTCACCATTTGGATGCGCCTTAAGTTAGCTACATTTGAATAGCTCAATTGGGTGCACTCTAGTGGCTGCCAGTGCTAAAACATTTGAATACGGCTCATAGAGTTCAATACAAAAGTCAAAGGGTTTTATTTACAAAGTGCCAGGTTGTAAAACCTGGCACTTCGGAGTGTGTTTATGTCTGACATTTGGAAGGGCGATGTTTTTACTCACCGTGTCTTCCTTGTAGAAGCACTGCATTTGTTTAAACACTAAGCTTAGTAAAGAAGAGCAAGGTATCTAACCTGAGCCATGTGAGGGTATGCGTTACAGTAATTACGGTTCCATGTGCTCTGGTGTTGCTATAGATACAAAAAAATGTCAAACACTCTTGTTGAGCCTTTTTATGTGTCAACTGTTCTAATGTTAACGTTTTGCTTGTATTGATCTTTTATCAGTGTCTAAATTTTCCAAGTGAACCTTCTATCAATGTCGACCTAGTGCATGTTGACTTTTGTCAATGTCACTGTCTATCCTATGATACACGCGCATGGATGGTTAGGGTTAGACTGCGGGAGGGGTGAGTTATAGTTAGAATACCTACTGGGATCCATCCATCAGATGCTGACCGCCAGGATATCATAACCAACCCTATAATATAAAATATAATATATAATATATGCTATTGTGTTATTAGCAATTAGGCATTTGTGTGTGTGTGTTTGCTTGACAAATAATTATGTTACACAAAGACTAATAGCAATAGGTCACCTTGTTTGGGATAATATTTAAGAGACAGATTCCACTAGTGACCAGCAACCTACAAACTAAAAAAAAAAATGAAATATTTTTAGACCGTGACTAACATAAATATTTATTCTGCTTTTATTTAAATGTATTCCTGCTTATTTTTAGGACCATCCGATGGTAACAGTCGGAGTCTTTATTGAACAGCCAACTCCTTTCTTGCCAGAGTTCTTCAATAGATTGTTGGAATTGGATTATCCCAAAGAAAAACTGTCTATCTTTATTCATAATAGTGTAAGTATTGCAAGACACATTCGCTTTTCCATATCGTCTTACAAGCATGTTGTCTGAATAGCCTGTATGCCTGTCTATTGGCTCTGTGTATATTTAGATTACAAGCTTTGAACCCTGGGAGATTTTCTTGAAGTTGCTTATACTTTAGTTTGTGGTAAGTTTTATAACTAATGCAATTATTATGTAATTGACATATGTATCTTGGCATCTCATTAAGCAGGTTTACTGACTTGTTCTTGGAACTCCCATTAGAACAATTATTTTCCGTGCCTGATTCTACAGCACAAAGTAATGTGTTGATAATATAATTGGGGGTTTTACCTTCAAGAATGAATATTTAATATTTTCTGTTCTCTTGTTCAGAACGTTCATTCTCGTCAATATATATTTTTTCATATACGAGAAAATAATTGTTCTCATATGTAATGTAATTATTTGGTAGAATTACTAAGCCCTGTTTCCTTTTCAACAATGTAAATATATTTGAAGATTAGTCTACCCCTAATAAATATTTCCGTACGCCAAGAATAAATTTTTTACGATCGCATGTTTAACTGCACATGGAACAACACAACATCATTCTGTTTTGCATTTGTTTTTAATGCTCCATTAGCTTTTACTATCCATATTGTATTATTGTAACTGTTCATATCAAAAGGATAAACAAACCAGAACATACCAATGACGCAGAACAATTGTTATTATCAAGGATTTATTTTCTGCCAGCTTAGAGCAGCATTATTATTGCAGCCCACATCCTATAAATGGCTCATTTATGTCTTGCAAATGCATTATGTATTTCTCTTTCAGCAAAATGTATTGTGTGTCAATTGTTATGTCTATTTCACTATTACCGCATATGGAAATTCCACCGTAGACCAGTGTTGGTGTTTTTGCTTCGCCAAAATTATGAAGGCCGATACCATTAAAAGCAAAGGTCGCTGTGTTATGTTGGAACTGAGGGGTAGATGAATGAAGCAGTGATAAGGGAGGAGAAGTGATAAAATTCCTGGTACTTTATCATCAGCCAATCAGCCCCTAACTGTCCCTTTTTAAACCCAGCCTATATCATAACAGTCAGGAGCTGATTGGCCGGTGATGAGGTACAGGCAGCTTATCACTTCTCCTCCCTTATCACTGCTGTGAGAATGCTGGTAATGGTCGCAGGTAACCAACATAACGTCACCCCTGTTACATCGTACCTCCCAGTATATAGAACAACGTTACTGTGACAGGGCCTAATTCTGGTCTGCTCAGTGCCCAGCGTATTCGCACCAGGGACCTATGTTTACGCCATGCGCATATTCACATATTCATATGTGCAGGGCTACTGTGTGGACTCATGCACAGTCGCAGAGGCATTCGTACGGGGGGATGGAGGTAGGTAGGCAGAGGGCTTTCACATCGGTTTCACATGGGTTTGCCCCGTGTTTCCTTGGCATACCCATGTAAATGCTGGGTATCCCCATAAGAACACAGGTGGGCAGATGCCTGCCAGGGGCGGGTTGTTGATGTCACAGGACGTCAGCCACATACCCTGTCATCGGACCCAGACTGCACAAATATGGGTCAGTCAAGACCAACTTATAGTTACGACAGGTGAAAAATTATTCAATGGTTGGCGACCATCAAATGATTTCACCTCCGTACGCTCCCCTGTGAATAGATGTTTGTCCAAACTTCCATTCATAATGCGGCAGGGATTTTTGGATTGCGGCATGGGGGGCATTCGCTCGTCCAGCAGGTGGCGTTAAGTTGCTCACTAAACAGTGATTTTACACTGCTTACCAAGTCAACCAGCATCAGACCCTTAGTTATCTGTTATGTGCCACACATTGTGAATAGTTGAATTAGTCCCATAGAGTCTTTAGGACATGCTACGGTGTGCTTCTGCTCCCCATTATGGTACCAACAACATTCCTAGTCTTCCTGTGCAGGGTGGATGGAAGGATTGGTGATGTTACTGGCTGTAATGTGCTGTTCAGAAACAGCACATTGCGACCATGGTGTTTGGGATTGAATCACCCGCTTAGAGTCTGCTTTTTTTGTAGCACTAGAAAATGACTGTGAAACATTCTGTATCATTTTGGGAATAGTCTGTCCCCAGAATAAGTTAAGTGACACCTAGCCAAGTTGGTAACCAGCATAATTGATCTAGCTTGGACTTTCTGCAGAATCATTTCACATTATATGGAGGTTTTTACAAGTCAAAAGATACAGTACAAGTATCAAGCTTATCCCAAACTACTACAAACTGCTTGTTGCTAATATTCATCCAGAACTTTTCAATAGAACTTTGATAAACCCACATGAGATTTGATTGTGGATTACAATTGTAATCACAGCTCCCAACTGCAGCTGCTTCATTACCTAACATTGAGTTACAGTAAATAAATATTTGACATCATGAGTTGTCGAAATCCATTTCCCCTAAATCAAGGAAATGCCAAATAGACTTGCTAGGCTCTTAACCAAAGGGACATTAGGTTACATATACTTTACTCCTTCATGCACACATGTAACTATTTAGTGACTACCGTATGTAAGGATCCTATAAATGGTGGGTGTGGTATGTTAGATGGACACTTCTCATGTTAACATGCATTAGGGCATATCTGACCTCGCTCTGGGGATGTTCCCAGCATTCCTAAAGATGCTGGACTAGCCCCAGGCAGAATTGCACATGGCATATGTTCACCTGCGGGCTGTGTGGACAGGAGGGGAAGGGGTGTTGGGGCATATTTGGGGCAAGGGAACCCCCAAACCAGCCTAACCAAAGATAGCGATGCCCTGAATGGCCCCTTGAGTTGTAATACTCCACTTCTGTATTTGATTTATGTGATGCCCTGGGTATTTTTGGATTTGCTTATTTTGAGGGTGCCCCATACGTGTACCCCAGTGTGTTAGGGACCTGCTTGAAAGATGTCACCTCATAATTTCATAATTGGTGGGCAGGTTCATATCTTTGGTCAAATATATGTTAACAACCTCTAATATTATAATTAAATCTAGCAACATATAACTATAGAGAGCTGCCTAGTTTTTAAACTGACTTACACTGATTGCAGATCTGGCATAAGTTGAACCAAAGAGCCCCTCTCTTCCAAGTCCTGGCAACTCGGCCTCTCTGAGCATTTTATTTTCACTCAAAATGTGTGTCTTATTCTCCTGAAAAAACATCTCGAAGTAACACAAATTATTTACCCGATTCCAATGATTATTTGTGTGCAGGTGAGTCTAAATCTTGCGGCTTCTGGATGGCTGCTCAGGGTCCTGATTGGTGGCGGAGCCTTTCAGGACCCTGATCAGCCATCCAGTAGCCGTAATTGGACTGCAGCAGAGATATGCAGGCGATGATCAAATGGTATATCTCCCCCATAGACTGTTTGAGAATAATGACATCATTAATTTCTTTCACGCCAAACATGTATCTTTATTAATTGTAAAATGACAAGTTGTCTCAAAATGGCTAATGCACATTTAATGATAAAGTGCCCAGTTTGGTTTATATGTTATTATTGATATTATGATTGTAGTTAGCACACTCCGCCATGGCTGCAGATCTTTTCCAATGGGTAGTACAAAAAATTATATCATGCCACTTATAAATCACAAATAAATATAGGCCTAAAGGTGGCCATACACAGCTCCCACTTTTTGGAGCAGTATATAACAGTATCTGATCCCCGTGAGCTGTCAGGGACCTTCCCGGGTGACATGATAGCATGCAATGTATTGCATGCAATCCTGTTTTCCGCCACCGGGAAGGTGCCGAATCTGGACATCATATGAGCAGCACATCTGGGGTGAAATGTAATAGGATGAGAGATACAGAAAGTGAGAGATTTGATTTTGCAGTGTAAATGATTGCCGCTTTAAAAAAAACTTCAGATTTCTTACCAAATCTCTCACTTTCTGTATCTCTCATCCTATTACATTTCACCGCTGATCTCTGGACCCAATCCGATGCGCATGGGGCCACGCATCAATCAGATGTTAAAACACATCCAATTTGGCCAGTTTTAATCCAATCTGTTGGCCCTATTGGATCAGTTGAAAACAGGCCACATTGCACCTGTTTATGGGGGCCTTTAGGATCCAGTGGAAAAGGCAATAATTTAGTATTTTGAGAATTTGGAGTAAATATTGGGTCTTCTAAATTGCAGGGATTGTATTTTCATTCTTGGTGTTTACTTTTTGTTCTCTAAAATGCTCCATGAGTTATTGATGTCACATGAAAATATCAGTGTTTTAGGACATTTATCTTCTTTGCAGGAGGTGTATCATGAAAAACATGTTCAGAAGTTTTGGGAAAAAGCCAAAGGAGTCATTGGAAATCTAAAAGTGGTTGGACCAGAAGAGATAATAACTCAAGCGGAAGCAAGGAACATGGGAATGTAATATTAGATTTAGTTTTAAAACATTGGGTCATATCCATGTTGGGGATAGGGTAGCACAGATTTTACACCTTTGCTCGAAAAGTGGTCACTTCCACAAATTTTTTTAGCCAATCACTCACCCTTTCCAATAACAAGTAGAATATATGTATTGGCTGATACAGAGTGGGGGAAGCATTGCAAGTATGGTTTAGCATCAAACACAGCTTAGTCGCATGTTCACTTGTGTCTGAGAGAAGTATAGCAAGGGCATGTCAATGAAAATGGGAGCTATGCAAATGTGCAGGTACTGTAGGCCTGGATCCAGACAAATGTTTTGCACCACATATAGGGCTGATGCCAAAAACATTTGATAATGAGGTCCGGTGAAAGGATTCTCAGCACCCTAGGCAAAACTTCAACCTACTGCCACTAATAACCACTTTCTAAACCCTTAAGGCATACTTGCCTAACATTCTGGAATGGCAGGGAGGCCCAAAAGTAGGGTGGTCCACCTTCCCCCTTGGACCAAGACTTGCAGTTAAGGAGAGATTTATCAAAGCTTGGAGAGAGGTAAAGTACCAGCCAAATTGCTTCTGTCACTTCACAGGCTTTGTTTGAAAACTTCCAGGACCTGATTGGTTGGTACATTATCTTTCTCCAAGCTAGATATCTATATATTTATATATATATATATATATATATATATATATATAGATAGATAGATAGATAGATAGATAGATAGATCTATATATATATATACATAGAAATCCGCACTCCATATAATAGTTCATCTCGGTAGTGCTCACTCCAAGGCACTAGACCATCATATAGAATTTTTGTAAGGAGGGCACTCACCAATTCGCAGTTAAAACTTCATGTTTATTCAAACCATTAAAATATTGAACATCAGGTAGTTGTCAACGTTTCGGTCCGCATTTCAGACCTTCTTCAAGACAGACAAATGCAGCAAGAGATCTTACTCCAATGGAGACCTGAAAAAAAAAAATCTATATATATATATAGATATATATATATATATATCTATATATATATATATATATATTACACTTACCCCCCCACGGCAAGGAGTCAGAAACGGCACTAAAGTATGAAGAAATCTTTTTATTCCATAAAGGTAGAAACAGGTAGCAGCAGCAGCTGTCCCAATAGCTGTTTCAACTGAGAAGTGTCCGTTTTCATCAGGGGGAACAGATCCTTCCATGCCATGGGGGGTAAGAACCCATAAATAAATATATATATATATATATATATATATATATGTGATGTCACCATTGGAAGTTATTTTTTTTGTTTTGGGGGGGGGGGACTGCAAATATTGTGACTTTGTTGCAACTTTAGTGCAGTCCTATACTTATACAATCCTTCATTCATGTATAAATATATACATCTTAATTATACATGTAAATTGCACATTAACTTTAATCCATGCATATTGTAGTTATGACGGTAAACAGTTTTACAATGCAATTAGTTTCATCTTATTTTGTAAAACCGCCATTACTTGTTGTCATTTGCTGGCAGCATTTGACTGCATTCAGCAGGATTCTCTGCTTTGCCAAACCAGTTAAAATAACTTCTTGAGAGCTGTACAGTCCTGGGCAATTGAAGCCTCATTTAAGGAAAATAGCTGCACATTCCCTAGATATGAGAGCATCAAAAACAGATTTGGGAATTAGTTGTCTGCAAGAGCAGAGGAGGTTATTTAAAAAAAATTGCATTATACTATACATGGAAAATGTCTGTGTAAGAAACGACCCACACACTCCTCACTAACGACAACCACTGAATGATCAAAGCCAGGATTAACCCTGACTCCCTTTCACCACCAGACAATTACTGGGGAAAATGCAATTTATTATAAAAACCACTTACTAATATGTATATATAAGTTCTGCTATATAATCTCTCTTTTACGATTTCCATATGTCCTATTTTCCCAGGAAATGTTCCCCTCCCCCAGATTAACCCATAATTGTAATTTATGATGCTTGTTCTCCCATAGCATCTCTGATGACCCGCACTCACAATAAGAGCAAACATTAGTTTATGTTTTATATTATTTGGAAAATAGACAAGAGTAGTAATTTCTGAAACCTGAAGCAAAAGGCCCCGAGTACTAACTTATAGTCTTAAAATGAAAGAACCACAGTACTGCAAACCAGTCACCTAAAAGTGCTGGGACCAACTGATAATTAACCTTATTATTTCACTAAATCCACTTAGAGCACTGTAGAGATTTATGCTGGAATTCGCCTTTGCAGACGTGCAATTTCAAATTTTTTTACCATTTGACATCTACATTACAGTGCAGTGTATCATACATAAATCGTTTCCGGGACTCAGATTTATGAAGGTATTCAATCTGTGCTGGTATTTCCACCAACAGAAATAGTGTCACGCGCCTATTCAATGCTGCCGTTACCGACAGCATTGAAGGCAGTCAGATCCGATAAATACCCCCCATAATAACTGGACTGTGGTTTTGGATTGCATGCAAACAAGTCCAAATTACACATTTATGCTCTATTAATCAATTTTTTATTTCAATGTTTAGCAATATTTATTGATTTTGAAGGAATCTAAAACTGAACTAAAACACTTGAGGGTGGTTTTACCTAAATTAAAAAATGATGATCAGAACCAAACCCAAAACAATTTGGTGTGCACACATCTCTATTTGAAAGGGTTAAAGATGTAAAAAACACTACTTGAACATTCTTCCCATTTCATTAAGTTAGAAAGTAGGAACACAAAAGGAAAATGATTATTTAAAAACAACTGGGACCTACTCACATTACCATTAAGTATCAAGGTGACTATAGCTGTACTGTAATTATGTGTGTTCTTTGGGTTTTGAGTGTTTCAATTGTTTGTCTCTACTTTTTCTGTCCAGGGACATCTGTCGTCAAGACGAACAGTGTGACTATTACTTTAGCATTGATGCTGATGTAGTTGTAATAAACCCAAAGATTTTAAAATTACTTATTGAACAAAACAGGTTAGTAATTGTGTATATTTCATACACTGCAGTGTACGTAGGCATAGTCATCTATTATTGCACGTTTTAACTTCTCAACAAACTATTGGCTCTTTACAGTACTGTACCTGTGTTTGCCAACAGCGGATTCTTTGTGGAAGGCTGCCAACTTTCAATGACCTCATGACATGTTTGTCATGTACAATAAATGCACTGGCATTCATGATTTGGTTTCTTGTAAAAAACACTAGAAGGTAAAATATTACCTTCCAGTTCCGTTACTGTCAGAAGAATCTCCTCTTACATTATGAGAACTTGGGGGTTATTCTGATTCACTTGGAAAGGCACAATAACTCTCTAATGGTCAAAACCATATGTACTGCAGGTGGGGCTGATGATACATGTGCAGAGAGAGGTAGATTTAGCTGGGGGGTGAACTTCAAACTGATATCTATATTGCAGTGTAACAATAAAGCAGCCAGTGTTTACCCTGCACAGAAACAATAAAACACCCAAATCTAACTCTCTCTGCACATGTTACATCAGCCCCACCTGCAGTGCATATGATTTTGTCCATTACAGAGTGATTGTGCCTTACTGAGTGAATCAGAATAACCCCCTATGTCCTGATTGATCTAAGAAATGAATGTAGCAATTGTCTTATACTGAGTATTTCTACTGCCATTGTGTAACGCAGGCATTCCCAACTTCAGTCCTCATGGCACACTAACAGACCAGGTATTAATGATATCCATGCTTGAGCACAGGTGACTTAATTAGTATCTCAGTTATTTTGATTTAACCATCTGCACTATAGCCTGGAAATCACTAAAACTTGTGGTGTTAGTGTGCCTTGGTCACTGAGGCTGGAAATGTCTGGCACTGTATAACCCATATAGTATAATTTCCTACACAATACATCAAACCATCCATTCATTTTGCTTTCATTATTATAGCTAGCAATAATATATTAAAAGTGTCTTTTTCACCAATATTTTGTTTTTTCGCTCAGAAAAATAATTTCTCCTCTGGTGACCCGTCATGGAAAATTGTGGTCAAACTTTTGGGGTTCTCTAAGTCCTGACGGATACTATGCAAGATCTGAAGATTATATTAATATTGTACAAGGCAACCGAGTGTAAGTACATTTATTTAAATCAACCACATTGTTTTCTTGTATTTTAGTATTTTCTAATAAGTACTGGTCTTCTTTCACAGTTTCACTCACCAGTTCCCATTCTATGTCTGTGACCATCATCTTCTGTCTTTTAATGTATCTTTCACTTCTTCCCCACCTCTGCCTGTCAAGGTGATTTAGGGTAACCTTCAGGCTATTAACAATGTCTCCTTATCCTCCCTGCCCAACGTACTGCACTCCCCTATTGCCCCACACTCCTGCCATCTCCAGGCTGTTTCACTATAAAGAGGTTCCCTTATGTGTGTTCTAAAACCCAGTTGCTTCAGCAGTCACTGCTTAGCTTTACGGAATCACACCTCACTCTTGTCATTAAAAACAAACCAGACACCTACAATAGAATTCATGAACTGCCTAGTGATAGTGGAGGAAATCACTCTTTAATGCACACTTGCACCATTTCACATTGTGCTCTTAACTACAGTGCTGCCATTTCCCTCTCTAAATGGTCCTATTTTAAGACCCTTATCTTCTCCCAGTCCTCCAACCTGCATCATCTATTTGTCACTTTCAACTACTTCTCCTGTCACTCTGCCTCCTCATTTCCCCTTCACACTCTATGCCCTTGATTTCACAACTAAAATTGACTCTATGCATCAGGACATCACATCTTCCCAGGCCCTCATTTCCCCCTTCTTTTTTAATGGCCTCTACTTGCTGCTCATTCTTTTTAACATCCTTGCTATTTTTTACTATCTGGCCCACCCTCTCCTCCTACAAACTCTTCACACCCTCAGTCTGATACTTCCTATCCTCCTTCCTCTCTGACTATTCTTTCTCTACTCTGTCTCTTCACATAGATCCACTTCCTCAATGAGCAGTTCCTCCCACTTCTGCCTCCCAAGATTTGGCCATGCTGCTCCATATCACTGCAACTGTCTCTCTCTCTTCTCTTTCCTTTTTTTAAGATTATCCATCTCACTACAATACTTCAAACAAGTTTTTAAGACCTACATATTTATTAATACATTCTATATTTCATCATAACCCACTGCTTTGTGCTCTTTGCTCACTCTCCCTTCACTTTTTGTTACCTTTGTCTATATGCTCCTCCTCTTTAGACTGTATACTCATATAATCAGGGCCCTTTTCCATCACATGCTTTTCTTTTCCTCGCTTATATCATCTTCTCCCCACTGCTTACATAGGCACCACACCCTTGGGTTCTGCCAACTTTCTGCTTATTTTCTGATGTAGCAATGTTTATAAACCATGTCCTACAGACAATTCTGTCCCCTTTTGTGTCCTAGAAATAAAGGCTTGTGATAATAATAATAATAATAATAATAATAATAATAATAAAACGAATAAGACTATTATTGTTATTATTATTATTATTATTATTATATATTATATGACTGATAGCACGGTCATCTAATACAGTTTTTGTTATGTTTTCACGTAGAGGTGTATGGAACATTCCATACATGGCCAATGTGTATCTGATTAAAGGACAAACTCTCAGGACAGAATTAAAGGAGAGAAACCATTTTGTCTTGGATAGAATGGATCCTGACATGGCACTATGCAGAAATGCTAGGGAAATGGTAAGGTTGTACCCAGGTTTGGTAAATAATATGAATGTTCCTAATGTGTTTAATAATTTTCTTGTTTCTCTGCTTCTTGGTTTTTCTGTTACTACGTGTTCTTCTCCTACGTACTAGCCAAGTTTTAGTATTTGTTTGCAGAAAATTAAAAAGAATTTCACAGCAAACATCTGTTTTTTACACCTGTTATGACACACTGCTGGGAAATTGTATCCACAGCCCACATATCATAAGTAAACTAGTTCCTTGTGTAAACTGCTAAGGGAGTAAATTACTCAAGAGACAAGATAATCGGTACATTCTACATAGCCCTGCTATACACTTCCTTACAATGACAGCTAATATACTGGTGTATACATACATTGCTATGCCTGTATACATACATTTAAATTGACATAAACAGTTATAAAACATCAAACATTTTTAGTTCTACTAATGTTTGGCAAGATCTTTTAGCAAGATATGTTGCAAGAGTTCTAAATGTAATTAATGTACATAAATATGTGGTGGCTACAAAAGAAAAGCAATTTGTTAGATTTCTGAAAATACTTTCTTGTAATGTACAGCAAAAGTTGGCAAGTATTCAACGTATTAATTATTCCTATGTTTACTGATTGGCATCACTAATAACGTTACCCCTTCTTTCTGTCAGCTCTTTGCATCCATTATATCTGCCATTGCTAACTGCTTGGATATACTATGCAGAGCCCATGGTTGAGCAAAAAGTTACATTTCATCATTCACTCTTTACATCATTCATTTTCCTTTTGGATTTTTATCTTCGCTGAGCAGCTGTTCAGTAGGCATGGCGGCCATTTTGTTCAATGTCAGACATTAGCTTTGCTTCAAGCTGCATGCTGTTCATGCACACTCAGTACAGCTCTCCGGCCTTCCCTTGTCAGCTGTTATTTTTGAACCTGTGTTTTCATGTCTCCACAGTCAATCTAGACAAAATATATAAAGAGAAAAAAAAAAGGATATACACATCAACTTACTTGATCCTTCTTCATTTTAGAGTTTACAAAGAGAAAAAGACTCCCCATCTTCGGAAAATTTCCATATGTTCAGACCCCCAAAGGTTTTTTTAATTTACATTTTATTACTTCTCCTACATTTCAATCTATCTATCTTCTGTTTTTGAGAAAGTAGAAAAATGATTTTCTTCAGAATTCTGCTTGCAGTAATTCTTAGCATATCAAACATAAATAGATTCCCCTTTGTGGATTTTTTTTTTGTCATTTGAATTCAGTAATGGAACAGTATGGTCATTTATTTACAAAATTATTACATAGAAATGTAAAGTTTTTTTTTACTATCTCCCATAGGGCCAGATGTACTATGCTTCAGAGAGTGATAATCTATCAGCCAAACAGCTCCTGTCATGTTACAGTCTTTGTTTGAAAAAATACAGTTAGGGGCTGGTTGGCTGGTGGTATATTACTCTCCACTTTTTTCACTTTTTGAAGCTTAGCAAATATGACCTAGTCTGGGATTGATTCAAAATTGCACACATTTCATCCACAGTTGTGGCCACATTGAATTCCAGGAAATAATTTTGGATATCCACCTGCATTCGGTGCTGGCCGCTGCTGTTATCCATCCACTTATAGAAGTAGTCATTTTCACTATCAGAGTGTATTTGCACCAGTGCTTTCTCTGGTGCAAGACATCAATCTGAATTCAGTTACAGTGGGAGCCACTGCCTTCTATCTCTATAATAGGATTAAGTGAGTAACTGGATTACTATGCTAATCCCCTACTCTATTGTTTTATGTATTGTATTGCATCTGAGAACAATAGGATAGCCATGGTGAGCCACAGTGAGCCATGGCCTAAGGAAGATAGATGAGATGGGCTCCTACTGTATATATATATATATATATATATATATATATATATATATATATATATATATATATACTGTATATGCTCATCTCTGAATAGCCCATATTTGCACATACACATGCACAGGCAACTTGCTGATGCCCACATAACCCACTCAGTCACAACTGGAGATGAGTGCACTCCCAAAGTTGCATATGTTCAGCTATGGAGCATGCCGAATATGAATGAGCACCAAATTCTTCCAAAGAATGGACTTGTATGCAACACTCTATATACCGCTATGCATCTAACAGTACACAAAATGCTATGTTTGGAGTGCATTCCATTTTCATGCATAAAGCATAGCTTGTAGTCCTGCATACATGTGTGATCCCACGGTCAAGTTATCTTTCAGACAAAAGCGGTATTGAAAACCCTACCCCCTTATAAAATCTGCCAACCCCGCTCAGTGTCAGTGAAGCCAGACGCAGTCAGTGACTGGCAGTGATTTCCTATTGGAAGTCCTACCTGTCAGTTACATACGCTGCAGGCAGCCCCATTGGGTGGTGTTTCCATCTTCTGCACCTGCCAGACCGGTCTGCTATAAGCAGAGATCTGGCTTAATTTAGGGAGCCATACCTTGCCCTTTGCACAGACCAGTCCAGTTTATATAGGCTGCAGTTGATGTTCCCTATTGAAGCCGTGGGGGCTGAGAATTTGCCATTCCAGAATCCTGCTGGATCCATTGCCCAGATGCCTGGATCCAGGGCTGATAGCTGCCTCCTCTTTCTGGGTACAGGGGTAGTGGCATCCCTTCTACTTAAAATAAGTTGCCGCTGCCGCTGCTGGCATCACAGGTTTTCCTGAATTGCTGTTCCTGAATGTCTGTCATTCACGCGGAATTGAATTCACCCATGTAGGTTTCTATTCTAGAGAGCAGAAATATATTCACAAAGGCTTACTACAGTAAAGTACATTTTAAAACACGTATACGTGCATATAGCTTAAATCGCTCAGTTTTCAGTGAGCATTGGGGTATGGTCAACAAATGTTTACTTTTCCGGTAGAAAATTAAATCATTGTCATGCTCTCGATCCCCCACTCTGACAAAATTGACCTCTAACAGCCTGAACATTAAAAAACCTAATGACGTTTTTATTTATAACTTTATCGGAAGTTACAGATAATTCTGTAATTATGAAAACTGTTTCTGATGGATTGGAATGTAATAAAATCTTATCCCACATTTTTGGATTTACCGCATTTAAGACAGTGACATGTTTGCTATCTTTTCAGACCTATCCTGTTTCCAGATTGTTCAATTTTAGGTTGCAATTTTTTTTAAGTTCGTATTTTTTTCTAAATGTTTTTTGGCTTAACATAATAGGGAAGAAAGTGATCATCCAGCTCCAATTTCCTTAGGTGGGAAACAGTAATGCCAGCTAAAGATGAAAAAAAATATAAATATATACTGTATATACCATGCCAGAATGCAACTTTGCAAACTGTGTAATTTTACTACTGCATTCTTCACATTATTTGGCTTTAAATGTAAGCACACTTATAATTCATGCTGGCCATAAAACACTTATCTGTTTAGTTTAAAGGAAATAAAGAAATTCTGTTTAAAAAAAAAAACAAAAAAAAAACATATTATCTCTATTCCACTGAGGACAGTGTGTGGGGCTTGCTGGTAAGATCCAGAAAGTTTTTGCTTCTTTTTCCAGTTAATGCTCAATTTTCCCATTTTTTTCCCAGACCTTTAAAATATAATTGTGTATTTATTTCATAAATACATGTAAATTTTAAAAATACCACTTCAAATCAATACCAAATGGTCTGAGAAAAAAAATGGCTCCAAAATTTTACTTCTTGCTAACTTTACTATAGATAACATAGTTAGCAATACATTATTGCCATTACATTTTATTTGGCTTTTAGTATTAGTATTTACTTAAGTTGCTAAACTTTATGTCAGTTTTATAACATCATTTCAATAGTTTATTACAACATCTTGAGGCAAAAGTACTTTTATAACAAATGTATTCTTTTTCTTATAGAGGCCATTAAACATTTGGATTATTTGTAAAATGGCCAGTAAGATTTTCTTCTTGTAGCTTCTTTAATGACCCTATTACTTCTGAGGAACTCGCCTCAATTTCTGTTACATCATAAAATGATTTCTACACAAATGCTCGTACTGTATGTTTATGGATTAAGGTCTTCGCTAATAGGTTTCTAATCATTTGCCTTAGGGTGTCTTCATGTACATCACAAACCGCCATGAATTTGGAAGAATTATTTCAACCGCAAATTACAATTTGAGTCACTATAACAGCGACCTCTGGCAAATATTTGAAAATCCTGTGGTATGTAATTAAGAGAGCTTTTCTTTTACCCACTTGTCATATTGTCATTTAAGTGATTTTGCTCATATTTTGTATGCCGCAACTTTACGCTGATAATTTCAGTTAGTTATTTGTGGTTTTTTTATTAAATTTATCACTGTCTTCATTGTTTTTTAGACAGACATCTGTCCTCATGGCTAGAAATTACAATGTTTACCATGCAGAGTGTGCACATAAGCATTTTTGTATTTCTATGATCGAGTCTTAGTTGGACCTCTGTCAGATCTTACTTTTCATGAAATAAGGTGAAATTGGGCTGCATATCTAAAGCTCTGTTCAATTCTGATTCCATATACAGTATAATATGGTACAGTGCAGCATATGTGGCAGAAGTGATCTTAAATCATTTGCCGTTTTCAGCTATTCATCCAAATGTTTTTGTGATTTTGTTCTGCAATTGATTGACAGTTACCTCCACTTAGGGGGTATTCAGTATGGGATTTAGACAGTCAGAATTCCTGGCCATTTTCACCCAGCTCTACAGAAACTCGACAGTCGGTGTTCAGTGTTCCGGCTATTGAGTGTCAGAGGTGCTCAATGTTTCGGCTATCGAGTGTCAGAGGTGTTCAATGTTCCGGCTATCGAGTATCCAGTGTTGGCAAACGGGTACGAATTGTTGAAAAACATCTTTGAATTCTACAACCTGCTGCCGTTTCCATTTTTTGAAGAAATTCCGCCATCAGAAATGGAAGCATTGAACAGGAATTGCCCGCTATTCCCCCCCCCCCCGGCAGAAATAGCTGCCAACATTGAATAATCCCCAATAGTCTGCAGAATGTTTCAAAATTAAGTTACACTTAATAATAATAATAATAATAATTTTGATAAATTAAGGGTTCTTTCTCTAGTAGGACTCAAATTAGTCATTATATACATTTACCAGTCATTGTACTGCAGCATCATTTATTTACAATGATGTGGTTCACCATGTTATTGGAAGTAAGACACGAGACAGATGAATAGGTTGAGTATCATTATTATTATGTATGGAAAGATTATCATGCATGAACTATGCAATGGCATCAGATTTAGAAGACTTTCTAAAATTTAATGTGATGTTTATTGGAGAGGACGATTAAAGTTTTATTATTTTTTTATGAGCATTCTAATGTAATTTGTACTAAAGAAAAGGCTAGTAAAACAAAATATTCTAGTATGATTTGGGTTTAATTTGTGAATTGTATATCGTAGCTTTTATAGTGCATGTGTCTTATTAAATGCCCCCTCTCCTCCTACTATTAGTAAGGAGAGGTTTATTTATACATTTCTTTCAAAGTAAAATATTAATTGTTATAATTTTTTTCAGGATTGGAAACTTAAGTATATACATGCCAACTACACCAAGATCTTTACTGATAACATGGTTGAAGAGGTAATAAAGATTTATTTCTAAAGCATTCAGTAACATAATCTTTATTGGCCATATAAGCAATGAATCACAAGCATTTGACACACATAAGACAGCTTTATATAGACAGTGTTTTGCAACAATGTGCACAAAATGACAATGACAATGTTTATTTGTAATTATGTATACGTAAGTTGGACAGTTTATAGGGGCAGTATAGACATATCCTGCCCATTAACACTTTATGCAAGATGGTATATGGTACAGTACAGTGGAAATATCTTGTTGGTACTGGTACATTTTCAGCTGAGAGTCACAATACAAGCATCACATGTGCCGCCCCAAACATGTGCGACATGTGCCTCTTGGGAAATTCACTACCACCATTAACACTAAGCAGTTACAGTCAACACATTGTGGTGCTCATTCAGAGTCATTAGAAAAATGTGCATAAATCACTCAGAACATTGCATTTTCTTACATATATTATCACTTATGCCTCTGCATTGGCTCTATATGCACTTAGGGGGTTATTCTGATTCACTCTGAAAGGTACAATCACTCTCTAATGGACAAAACCATGTGCACTGCAGGTGGGGCGGATGTAACATGTGCAGAGGGAGGTTGATTTGTGTGTTTTATTGTTTCTGTGCAGGGTAAATACGGTACTGACTGCTTTATTTTAACACTGCAATATAGATATCAGTTTGAAGTACACCCACCACCCAAATCAAATCTGCACAAGTTACATCTGCCCCACCTGCAGTGCACATGGTTTTGTCCATTAGAGAGTGGTTGTACCTTTCCCAGTGAATCAGAATACCCCCCATAGTGTGCATCAGGGACCCGCTCACTAGGCAGCATATATTCGCTGCCTAGCCAGCGTGTATGCACTTCCCCAATGAACCTTGAAGCATGAAAAAAAGTTGTTGACCCTTTTCCATGCCAACTATTTACACGTCAACATTTTGCATGTGTGAAACTTTTCCATGTGCTGTCCTATTTGCTTGTGTTGACCTTTTTCAGGTGCTGACCTATTGTGTGTCAACCTAGACACTTTTGACTGCATACCATGGTCAGAGGCATGGCCCTGGTGCCCTTTGAACAAGTTGTTGTGAATACTGATGGGTTTATGTACCTTTGGGGGCATGGATTCTCCTACAGTATGTACCCCAGCCTGGGGCCCCAGATAGTACCCGCCCATCTAGATGCCTCTTGCAACAGATAATAACTATATATATATATATATATATATATATATATATATATATGTATGTATTTATGTGTGTCATTGTGTAAATTTACGTGGACATGCACTTACAAAACTTTGCTTATGTATAATTGCACTTTCCCTCCTATATTCTGCTTTATCACTTGTAATCAGGGCATAAAGTGGTCATGCAGAGGTGGGGGACTCATTTCTCTATGCCACCTACAGTAATTAAACCCCCTCATCTCCCCCACATTAGGCAGAGTAGGGCCAGTTGTAGGGTTTTTGTCATCTCCCTGCAAACTAGAATGCTTTTCTGTAAGAATTACAGCGCAGGACCAATGTGGAGGTGAAATGTTCCACCTCACCATAAGAGGTGGTGGAACTCAGTTCCACCCCGTTCCCGCTCACTTTAACCCCTGCTTGTTATGTTTGATATGTATAATTTCGCTTAATCACAAAATATAGACTATTAAAGCTGTCACAGTAGTCACTCTGCACCAGTATGCTGTCTGTGAAAAATATATTTTGTGCAATGCAGGCAGTCAGGTGTGCTGAGGGAAGAGGTGGTGTGTGTGGGTGGTGTTCAGCTTACCTAGGCCCGCAGTAGCGCACGCAGGGGGGGTTTCTGAGTACACAGAAACCCCTCCAGGAGTCTAAGATGAAAGCTGAGGGTCCCCTCTTTCCATGGGTATAAGAATTGTAGAAATCGGCCCTTGGGAACCGGAGATATCTGACTTCAAAGCAGTGGTCCCCATCCAAGCCTGTTAATTGTTAGTCCCAGTCAGATATTTCAGGTTCTGTCTGACATAGAGTTTTTCTGAGGGTATATTCCAAAAGCTGAGACTAGTAGCTTGTCTCTACTGTTCCCAGAACCAGAGATATCAGCCTTCCAGCAGCTGGTTACTGCTCCAGCTCCACACACCTGGTATGTAGTATTATATTCTCGTGGGCAGATTGCTCTGCGTCCTAAACTCTGATCCCCTTGTCCCCAATACCATTTGGTAGGTGGGATTCTGTAGTTTTGAATTCCATTCAAATCTAAGAAATCTATTTCCGGGAACTGGAGATATCTGCAGTCAAGCAAGCTGTCCTCCCACCAGAAAATTATGAATAATGAGCCCACTCCACTATACACCCCTCCTCTGCATATTAAACATCCTCTACCACCCTGGAAGTTATGTATCAGGGCCCCTTCATTCAGCCCAATGCCCCCTTCTCCCACCCCATCTCCCACCATCTGTGCAGTAAAGGGGTAATTAGTGGAAATTACTGATCCAGGCCCTACATGCTGAGCGGTTGATATAATACCCCCTACCACCCGCAGGACATCAAAGCTTCCCTCACCACTACCGCTGGGGGGATCGGTAGGGGCCCCAATACATTGCTATGCGCAGGGGTCTACACTGCTGTATGTATGTATGTATGTATAGGTATGTATATATATATATTTTTTTTTTTAATTATTATTATTATTTATATACATTTGGTCTATCTATAATACTTTAACTGACCCGGCATATACTGGGTCACCTAAGTGTCCATCTCCGTGCTTTGCTCCACCCCTCTGGAAACCCCCTTCTGAAAATCCTGCGTTTGCCACTGTAGGCCCGGGATGGTTGGAGAATCCTGGGGGTGGACCAGGTCAGAGTTCTCAATGGCCCAGATGATAATACCGTATGAAGGGGAAGAAGTAATGTGAATCAAAACAGAGCCTGCAAGCCGCGTAGGATGTATAGCTAAAGTGTAATAAAATCAAATATTTAATCTTGGCACTGTCATTGTATATCGCACTCTTACATTTTGAGTTTTGCTTTTACCTTTACAGCCATGCCCAGATGTATTTTGGTTTCCAGTTCTTACTGAACAGGCCTGTGATGAACTTATAGAGGAAATGGAGCACTACGGACAATGGTCTGGCTCAAAGAGCAATGTAAGTAACAGCACTGCCTCATGCTAGTAAGGGCAAGAGAGAGGCACTTCCTCAATATTCTATGCACTTGGAACTATGTGATACTGTATTATCCTGATGGGAAATGTTCTATTTTCTTATGTTGTTGCTAGGATGTACGAATTGCTGGGGGATATGAGAATGTCCCAACAGACGATATTCACATGAACCAGATTGGGATGGACAATGAATGGCTTCACTTCATTAGAGAATTCATTGCTCCTGTGACACTGAAAGTATTTGCCGGCTATTACACCAAAGTAAGAATTTCTTAAACTTACCGTTCATTTATTTTATATTGTAAGTGTCACAATACAACGCAACAAATGTGTATTAGATCTTTGCCATTAAGCTTGATTAAAACCAGCCAGAGACCTTCTTAGTAGGAAACAAAGGGTTATTCCAGGCTGTATTGCAGCCACTTAGAGACTACGGCATCTGCTTTGTAACAGGGACACCAGGTAGCAGAGGGATATTAACTAATCTAATCTGGCACAAGTTTCTCCATCCGGGCATATAAAAGATAGAAGTAAATTAATTATTTAATAGATAACTGTAATGTGGAAGAACATTTAGTGTGGAACACACATTCGGCAAGTGATGTGCCACATTGTCTGATGTAGATAAGAGATATGAGCTCCACAGTGTACAAGATACAACATATTAAATAACTGTTGTAGTACAGACTGTCTGGGCTAAAATTCAAACCTGTTATTAAATTATAATTTACCTTTTGAATTATTTTGTTCAGGCCTTTTAGATTAGATACAAAAATGGCCATAGAGAGATATGTGGGGACTGGTAGTGTAGGGGGGTTGAAATGCAGAAAAGCACAGATCTGGGTGGGGGTGTGGGGGGGGGGGGGGGGCAGGCAGGCAGGTGCAAGCAGAGAAGTCTGCCCATGACCCAAACCTGGTAAGGTAAGGCAGGGGAGGAGGGGGTGTGTTCCAATTGCCATTTAAACAAATATTGCAAATACTGTACTTACAGCCTTATGATTCACACAGGCAAGTACACAGCTTCTTCCTTTCATGGCTCTTTGTTTCCAGGACACAAATACCACAAAGCACTGAGTAGGGTTGACGTATAGAGAAGTTAACCCAATATGATACCCCTATTGTATTCTGTCGTTTCTTCTGAGCACATTGGCTAGCATAACTATTCCCAGTCATCCATCCTTTATAATGGTCAGAGAATGCCATATAGTTTATTTATCATAACTACTCGCCACTTCAGGTAATGTCATAACTAATAACTTGATATTCTTTCCTAAGGGACGGGCATTTCTTAATTTTGTGGTGAAATATACCCCTGAGCGACAAGCATACCTGAGGCCACACCATGATGCTTCCACGTTTACCATAAATATAGCGCTCAACACCAAAGACACAGACTTTCAGGTAATTTCCTTGTCTGTATGGAAGCCATTTCCACAATTACAATATACTGCATAGTCAAAAACACATTTTAATGTGGCAGATAGAAGTCTATAAATACTACTTAAGGCAACGGGATGGAGATTGTACTGTTCCAGAATGTAGACAGCAAACTCTTGTACAGAACTTCACTTAAGACCAAAAAACAGTGATTAATGTGCCTGGGGCTACAGTCAAATGCTGTAGAACAGGCCTGGCCAACCTGCTTTCCAGCTGTTGTGAAGTCCCAGCATGTCCTGTCACAGTTATGCTATTAGCCAATGCTAAAGCTGTGGTATGGCATGCTGGGATGTGTAGTTTCTGAACAGCTGGAGAGCCACAGATTGGCGAGGTTTGCTGAACTTAAATGGCTCCAGAAATCTTTACTTGTTTTTGTTAGATTTTTTTTTGGTTAAGAAAAAAAAAAAAAAAACAGTACAATTGCTGCTCTCCAACACTGTTGTCTGATGTAAATGGAAAAGGATTCTGCAATAGTAAAGCCAGCATAACAAATTATGCATCACATTTTCTCACTATAAACATATGCAACATTTAGGTATTGTTCTGCCTAACTGTCTATGTATGTATGTATCTATATACTGTATACATACATTACTATTTTTACCGGTGATATGATCGACAACCACCAGCCCCCGCCAGCATACGCTGCCTCCACCCCGTCCTCCAGAATGGGGCCTGCGTGCAGGAGACACTTGCGTGCCCCATTCTCGGCAATGGGACGCAGAAGACATGAGATGCTCACGTGTCCCCCTCCGTCCCAGGCCACCATCCACACCCCCACCAGTGTCCGCCAGCACTAGAGATATGTCGCACTGGCTGACCCAATAAGACAGGCTCCATATGTATCTATCTATCTCATATAATTTGATGGCACATAAGAACCACTTGGACCAACTGTTCTGCCCTTTCTACTATCCGTTAGATAAGCTTAACCATTTTTGATCATTAGTTCTTTGTAAAGATCTTGTGAATGGCTCGGCGACTATGCAAGTCAACAAAGCCATTTGCAGAATGGAGCTGCACATTCGCATAATGAACCATGTGCTTGTGCAGTCCCCTAAACATCAAGACGGGCCAAACTCGCTTTAAAGCAATTGAACAAGAATGACCTCCTAAGCCTAATAAGTTAAGTAGACCTATATAAGATCATGAATGTTAAACTCAATAAAAAATCTAATTATATTTGTTGTGTGAAATGATACAATTTGTCGATTAAGTGAACAGATTACTATACTGGACAAAGACATGAAAATGTTGCATATATCAGTAAAAGTCTAACACATGGTTACCACAGTCAAATATGGTTTATATAAAGCAAGATGCCTACTACTATATTTTAGGTATCTGACATTAATGTCAACTTGAGAACAAAAACACTCATTTGTTTATGTAGTGAAGCTATGCACTGGTATGAATAGTACTGGAAATGAGAGAATGTAGCAATTAATTGTTAAATTTGGACACACAGGACCCTACAGAAAACAGTTCAGCATATATAGAAAGTTACAGCTTACAATAGCTACAGATTTATCTCTAATAGAGGTTCCTGGAATCATTCAGAAACATAAATACTGTTCTACAGCAGTAACAAATTGAACTACATCAGTTATAAATATTAGCATTTATGGAGCATATAGTTGCAAATTAACCATTACCTTTATACTGTACACAGAAATATCGTACAGGCAATGGCCTTATACATTTTAATACACTATCTTCATTTTTTCTTTCACAACACATGGATTGGTGAAGTATACTGTAGATTGTTGTGGTACTGACTCAAGTTATATTTTAACAGGGAGTGCCGGGCCTGTGCAGTTATATATATATATATATATATATATATATATATATATATATATATATATATATATATATATATATATATATATATTGATAGAAGACTTGCGGTGGGGCACTCGTGGCTATTTTACAATAAGCAAAGGATTGCCAGCTGATTTGAAGCAGCAACGTTTCAATTTATTAGTCAAATTGTCGACTAATAAATTGAAACGTTGCTGCTTCAAATCAGCTGGCAATCTTTTGCTTATTGTAAAATATCCACGAGTGCCCCACCGCAAGTCTTCTACATTCTTTTTGTGCTGGCACCGGCGCAGTTGCTTCTATCTGTCACAAGGAGTGACAAACCCCTGTTCTCTCTATATATATCAACATCAAGTATGCAGGAAGGGGGTCTTGAAAAAGGTCCTGCACTGGACCGAAACGTCGACCCACTATAATGCACTAATGTATTGAGGTGAGAATAAATAAGCTTCAAGCAAGCCTAGTGAGTGTCTCCATTTTCTCTGCATATATGGCTTCTTTATCAAGGCATACTGTTCTTCACAGTATGCCTTGCTAAAGAAGCCATACGGCTTTGAAACGTTGGCAAGTAACTTGCTGGTTATCCGTGTCTTATTATTGCTGAGTGCCGCCACCCCCATCGACCTGTATATGCTAGGACCGCGATTCCGCTCCTTCATTGGAAGGCACCAGCTACTTTATCACCTTTATTCTCCAAGCCTCTCAGAGTGCCTCCTCAGGAAGTTTTATATATATATGTATACAGCCGTAGGTTGGGGCTGAAGAAGGGGGTCACTCCCCGAAACGTTCCCCTGTACACCTGAATACATCGTTTTTTTTTTTTTGCATGTAACCAGTCTCCTGAGTGCCGTTATTGTTCCTCACGGAACATTGGAATTTATACATTATTTCGTTCTGGCACCGAGAGCAAGTTGTTCCTGTTACCCATTGAGTGCCGGCAGTTATTGGATCTGTATATATATATATATATATATATATATATATATATAAACTTGGTGTATTGTATCGGCACTACTCTTGGTGTGTAACCGCTGCGTTAAGGTGCCCACACACTAGAAAGATCTGTCCGTCCTGGACCAAAGATTTCTCTTAAGATCCCATGGGCGTTCCTATGGATCTTTTGCTAAATCTTCTGATCTTTTATGTAGCATGTAAGATCAGAAGATTCAGCAAATCGTATCAGCTAATTGGCAAAAAAATCATTCTAGTGTGTGGGTACCTTTAGGTGCCTTTAATGCGAATAATGTAGATAACCAATGTAAATAAATGTGGCACTCCAAGGGCTTGAAAAAGATTTGTTGGTACTCTTTACTTAGCACGGCGCCCATCGCGGCCACCGCGATTTCCCATAGGGAACAATGTTAAAAGTCTCAATGGACGCGATTTTACTGTTCAATGCCTCAATGGACCCGATTTTTGCATAGGAAACAATGTTAAATGGGCCACAGAGCCCAAATAGGCCCCCTGAAGTGTGAAATGGCCCCCACAATTGTTAACGCCACCCCACGATCAACGTGAACCCGAAGCGTGGCGAGCGCAGCGAGCCCGCGAGGGACGGCGGTACGCGTCCTCCGACCTTTTCATACCCCCACTATCCACGTCGGCCTGGAGTTGAGAATAGAATAGTGTGGCAAGCGCAGCGAGCCACCGAGCCCGAAGCGTGGCGAGCGCAGCGAGCCCCGCGAGGGGACGCGGATACCTTCACAGGTAAACGCGTCCCTTCGCGGGCTTCACAGGTATCCGCGTCCCCTCGCGGTGCTCGCTGCGCTCGCCACGCTTCAGGCTCGGTGGCTCGCTGCGCTCGCCACACTATTTTATTCTCAACTCCACGCCGACGTGGATAGTGGGGGTATGAAAAGGTCGGAGGACGCGTACCGCCGCCCCTCGCGGGCACGCTGCGCTCGCCACGCTTCGGGTTCACGTTGATCGTGGGGTGGCGTTAACAATTGTGGGCCCATTTCACACTTCAGGTGGCCTATTTGGGCTCTGTGGCCCATTTAAATTTTTTCCTATGGAAAAATCGGGTCCATTGAGGCATTGAGCAGTAAAATCACGTCCATTGAGACTTTTAACATTGTTCCCTATGGGAAATCGCGGGCATCGCGTCGGTCGCGTCGCACCCGATTTTTTAGTGCATGCGATGGCCGCGATGCCCGCGATTTTTTACCCCCGATGACAGCGAACAGAATTGTGGGCGCCGTGCTAAGTAAAGAGTACCGATTTGTTTTATGTGCAAAAGTGTACTAGATAGATAGAATAGATAGACATATAGATAGAAGAATACCTCATGCCTTAAAAAAATTGTTTTGATTTATTTATTTCTATCTTCCTGCAGGGTGGAGGATGCAGATTTTTTAGATACAACTGCTCCATAGACGCACCAAGGAAAGGGTGGAGCTTTATGCACCCGGGCCGCCTCACACACTTACATGAAGGACTTCCTGTTACCAATGGCACTAGATATATTGCAGTGTCCTTTATTGATCCTTAGACTTTGGCAGACTCCTGGACCCATTGGCAAATACCTGGCATTTTTAAAGGATATGTTTTTTATTTATAGAAGTTTTTTTCCAGATCAGAGTATTTACTACTGTTAATAAAATCTAACAAAAAAGAAAATGGTGTATTGGCAACTGTAAAAATATGCAGTGTTTCATGGTCTGTGGGATAAATCACTTCCACCACCTGCATTTTAGAACAACAAATACCAAAATTCTCAGACAGTTACATTCTGGCTGGGTAAATAGGAGGGGGTTGTTAGCAAAGTGTAGCAAAATGTATGTCTAATTTACTATGGTTTTAACATTTTTACTAGTCATGAACGATACATTTTCAGCTCGGTTCAGTAAGAACTAGTTACAGGGCCTCATACCTCATTGATGTCATTATTTTACAGTGATGTCACTAACTAATGAATATATAGGCTGAATATTGCATTTGCAGAAAACATTCCAAAAGGATAGAACTTCAAGGTGACAGTGTGTTGGCCCTTTCTCCGCCACCTCTCAACAACCAAATTTGCAGAAGTTTGCAGGAAAATTTGCAATTGTGGGGGATGGTAATAAGTGATGAGGTGCTTTATTAGTGACTGGTACATTTTAAATCATGACCATTCCTTTTTAGTTAACAGTTTACTACCCCTCTTATAAATGAACATTTTAAATGATTTATTTTTTTCAGATTTTCTTCAATTACTTTTGGAATTTGGGATGTCACAAAAATTGAGTCTGCAACGAAAAATAATTTGCTACAAAAGAACTGTCAATGTAGATATATTTATTGTGGCAAACTTTCTTTGGGATAAAAAAACTAAACAAAGATGATCTGCTATTTAGTATTTACAGATGGTGTTCATTTTTAATTCAATGGGGTCAAATCAATTACTCACAAAAACATTGCGGGTTGTGTGGTGCCGCTGACTCTTGATACAATGGAATTATAATTGGAACTAAAAAAAGGCTTTAAGGGGTCTGAGTTTGTGTACAGTTGCCTGCGAATCATGACCACTGGGTTTTTTGAATGACCCCAATTAATTGAATTACAAGTCATCATCCTCTACAGATTATTTTGCAGAACTTTATACCCAGAAGCATTGTTATAACTCCAGTGTTGTTTTTTCTTATTCTAATGGAGGACTGTTTACAGTGAGTTATATAATTATATAGTTCATTTTTTTAGTTCAAAAATAGCTGGTAAGACACACAGTTCATATCTATTTCATACAGGAGACTGTATTTAAAAGGCCTGATATAGAGTACTACAGTCTCAACTTTTTGTACTGTTTTTTTTTATGCAATTTTGCTACATTGTTTTTGGACATCATTGGTACTCTAGTTGAAGAAATCAAATGAAAAAATATCTTAACAATCAGACAAATTTTATAAATTTATGAAATGATCAAAAAAGTTATTTTTTTGTGTGTGTATGTTTGGGGTTTGGATGGGTGTCAAGCTTGTGCCTTAAATACACCAACTCTTTATTGTCAAATGGTGAGATATGTTTTAGGAGTTCCATTTTTTATTTTTTCATTTACAGCCTTAATAAGCAGTAAAATAGCATGGTCTTTAGAAATGTATTTGTTTTGTTTTGTTTAAATTATACATGTGATTTTTTTTCAGCTTTAAATATAAGTAGACATTATCCTGCTAGGCCTTTCTATAAGTGTTAAGGCACAGAACATAGTGAGTGCCAGCAAGATTATACATTATTAGATAATAAGGTCTTCCAGCAGGTGACCAACATAATAAATAATCTAACCCATTTACTATTAATTTGCAGTAAAGCCCCATACACACTAATTCCCCTTTCACACTGCACAAATACCTTTGGTCAATCCCGAACTGTTGCCGGGTTGACCCGGGTCAGCATGCGGTGTGAAAGGGGAATTCATATATCCTGTGGTCCAGCAAACCAGCAATCCGACCCGGAATAATAGAAGTGTTAATCTCGGTCGGACCCAGGTTGCTGGGTAGTGGGAATAGATAACATGGATCCAGCAACTTTGGTCCCATTACTTCTATGGAGTAGACAGCAGCGTCCGACTCCTTGTCAGCAATCCACCAATAAACTGGGATGCTGTGAGCAGCAAACAGTGCAAATGCCGGGTCGCTCCCGGGATAGACCCGTGTCCATATCCGGGTTGCGACCCAACATTTGTGATGTGAAAATGGTATAAGTGACATTATAAACAATTTCGTTAATTTTAGCCCTTCTGAGCAATATACTTTACAATATCGCTTAGTGCTGGGGTAGCCAACCCTAGTCCTTGAGAGCTACCAACAGTGCATGTTCTGCAGGTCTCCTCACAGAATCACAAGTGAGCTAATTAGCTCCATCTGTGGATCTTTTAAAATGTGTCAGTGATTAATGAGTGCAGCTGTGCAGCAGCTAGGTTGTCTGGAAAATGTGAACTGTTGGTAGCTCTCGCAGGCTATGGTTGGCTACCACTGGCTTAGTGTATATGCTCAGTGTTATTAACAATGCAATTCACGCTCCTGCGCATCGGTTAGGCCCCCCCCTATTGTCTGTGCTGCAGGCAGAGTGTTGCCTATATACGAGCCATGCTAGCAGTGGGAAGGGGGTTAAGTCACTAAACAATATTGTTAACAATATATCGCTTTTGGAGCAAATCGTCTAATGTGTATGGGCAGTGGCGTAGCTATGTTTTGGGCACACCCCCCCCCCGCCGTTAGGGGGGGGCGCCACACACACCCCCACCGCCGCCCCGCCAAGCACCCCTACCCCCCTGCCTATGCAACCCTCCCCCCCCCAATCTCCCACAGCCTTACCTATCGCACTGGTCCCGGCGGCTCCGCTCTTCTGCTGAGGACCACCACAAAATGGCCACCCCCATACAGCAGACAGTTTCAGAGAACTGTGTGCTATATGGGGGCGGCCATTTTGTGGTGGTCCTCAGCAGAAGAACGGAGCCGCCGGGACCAGCGAGATAGTTAAGTCTGCGGGGGATTGGGGGGGGGGGTTTAACTATAGCACCACAGCCCCCGGCGCCCCCACATGCACAGCGCCCCCCGCGGTGGCGGGGGCTGCGGTGCTATAGTTACGCCGCTGTGTATGGGGCTTAATAGACTAGAGGCTGATGCATAGTTGAAAGTAGGCATATTTATGGGGCAGATCTAACTTGTTTTCACACTCCTCTGGAACTGAGAATTCACAAGTACAGGACACCTCTTAATGCTTTCTGCACAAAGGGTTGTAATGGAGTATTGTCAAGTAGTGAAAGTTCTATCAGAAAGTGTTAATGAAACTGCATCCCATGACAGAAGGATGTACTCTATCTATTTTCAGCTGCTTGCAAGTAGCCACTGATTTTAATGTTTAAGCAAACTAAAACCAGGTACCCACTACGTGATGTGTGTACCTAATGATATTGGTGGCATCGGGGACATGCCCCGGCATCAGCAAACACACTTGCTGATGCTGGAAAGGGGGGATGGGGTGTTGAGGGGAGTGGGAGATACCCCACGGCCATCATTAACATGGTCCTCCCTGGTCTGTACTAAACAGCTGAAGGAGTGGGTCGTTAAAGATGCAAAGGAGCGTGCATCATTAACGATGTTGAGTGTACATACTAGTTGAGAAAGTAAAAGGCTCAGAAGGGCGCTACTGAATGATCTCTTTTACTTTCTTGTCTAGTATGGGGCTTTAGAACTCTGTGTACAGGTGAAAATACAAATTTTTCAGTGCATGCAGTTTGGCAGCAACATTTGCCCAATTTATTTCCAACTCTGCATCAAGGCCTCGAGGGAGATGTACAGTATCAACCCTTCTCAAGTGGACAGGAAGTGAAGATGCACCTAGCAAACCAGCTTTTACATATCATATATAATATAACTGAAAAAGGGTAGACTGACTTTTATTTCAAAAGGGGATAAAAATCATTCGATGGTCAGCTACCATCAAATGAATTCTGTCCCCTTCAGACTCATGCCAGGGGATGTGTTTTCATACACATCCCCTCACATGCTAGCAAAGGGATGCAGACTGCATGGGGAGGGATGGGGGGGGGGAGGGGCGAGTGGGTTTGGCTGGTGGTGCTGACCTGTTTGCTAGACTGTGAGTGTACGCAACTTAGCGAGAGTGAACCAGGCCCAATGTTTTGTATTCTCCAACCGCGAAGTGCCTGTTTCCCACCTTTTCGATCTGGCATGTTTTTACATATTCAAAAAATGTATTCATTGTAAGAAGGGCAATCAGATTTTAGAAACATTCGTACATTTTAAAAATGTGCGGTGTAACTGAATAAGTTTTATGAATTTTACAATTTACTTGAATTGTGTGTAGAGCCTGCTGTTAAGCTTTCATTTTTGTCATAAAAGGTGCTCTCTTTTTTTTAAAAAAAAAAAAAGTAAAACAAAACCAAATCACACATGGTGCAAATATAACATTGTATTTATGTGCAATACTTGAAGAGAACAACCTTAATGTCAGTGATGTCAATCATTTGTGATAAATAAATGTTAATTTAAAATGTCCCACTTCTTGTTATCTTTTTGTCTCTCATACAGCAAGGCTAGCATCATTTTTAAATGAAAAATTGTGTGTATTTTTTATCACCTGTCACCGCTTTCTAAATACCTATTAGTAAGGATTACATATGATGATTTGGATATCAGCATCATTCCGGAAAACCCCTGAAAACTAACACACCAACTGGCAAAGTAGAAAAAAGTTTTATAAATCACCAAGCAGCTTCACAGATTGTCGTCATTTACCACCATTAACACAAATGAATTTAGGAAAGAGGCTTAATGCTTAGCAAACACCAAAATCGGTGACATCTGTGGCATCTGGTTAACAGCCTTTAACAGTGGCGTAAGTTTGTCCCAGTTGCCCGGAGGCAAGATAAATATTGGTGCCCCCCCCCCCCACACACACACACACACACCATCTTATATAAATATATGTATGCGTGTATGTATGTTATGGATATTATGTTAAGAATAAAGAGTGTGACGTCTATGGTTCTGCTAGGAGAAGAAATCAGCTGCAGAAGCCAAATCAACGGCTTTCAATTAGCTAATTCAAACTCACAGGGGAGGAGAGGTGCCCCCTTGGGAGCAGGAGCCCGGCGGCAGATGACTCCATTGCCTCTCAGAGTTCTGCTTCTGGCCCGTAACCAATTTTGTGCTCCCAAGCACCTTGATCATGGGAACACAAAGTACAGTAAGCAGATGCTTCACAGGAATGACCTACTTTGGTGATAGGGTACACCTGACACAGGTACCCACCCCAACTGTGCACTGGTTATGGCATAGATGGTAGACAGTGTCTAAGTTGACCAGGTGAACCACTAATGGTCGACCGTGACTAGGTTGACACCTAAGAATGGTCGCCATACCCTAGGTTGACATTGACAGAAGGTCGACACAAGCTTTAGGTTGACATGGGCATGGTCAACATGAATAAGGTTGACATGAGTTTTCCATTCTTTTGTGTGTGTCTCTGTAGACAACATAGACACCATATAAGTGTGGAGCATCTCTCTGCCAGAAATTACATATGTTTCAGCAGTGTATCGTTCTACTAACAGGAGATAATCTAATGTAGGGTACACACAAGAACGACCATGATGGTGCGGTGATTGTGAAATGATTTCCTGAAATTGTACGATGGTCGCACAAATGGAGTACGCAATCTGCACAGGATTTGCACACAATCAGTACTCAAATAAAAACAAGTGGTGCACTATCAGTTTATCAGCTTACAGTCCTGTGTATAAAAAGCTGGCTCCTCTGACTACAGTCTGCATGTTTTATCTGTAGGTTTTCTACAGCTCAGAAGCCACAGAACCCAGGAGTGTCCTTGCTGCCAGCTGTGTGCCCCCTGTGACTATCTGCATGTAGATGAGGGAGTCAGGAGTACAGCCTGCTTGTGGCAGTGATGGTAGCAGCTGCTGCTGCTGGGCAGGTTAGGAGGGGCAGAGCACTGGGGTGGGGGTGATGCTGCCTGATGACTCCTCAAATCTCTAAGCCAGTGATCCAATATACAGCTATATACAATTCAAGTGTATCAGAGGAGTCATTAACCTGATGGTAAGCAGCATGGTCACAACCCCCTGCCGGGATGATTAGGACCCACTTTGGGGCATGATCCACAGTTTGAGAACTGCTGCTCTAGTCTACCTAGATCATCAATCATTTGTTTTACCTCTCCTGGTTTGTCTTTCCAGCTGCATTCATCTGTGTCATCTGCAAAACATCACCAATAAAGATATAAAAAAGCACTGATCCAATGACAGATACTTGGGGTACTACACTGGAAACATTTCAGAAACATTTCCCTCTTGTGGAAGTGTTTATTAAATTTACTACAACTCTGTTTTCTATCCTACAACCAAGATATTATCCATTTAACGATCTTAGGGGGGTATTCAAAAAGTCAAAATATCTGAGATTTTTATTTTAGAACTATTCAATTTAAGTGATGATTTTCCGACTGTCAAAAAATCTGACATGGTTGAAAACCACATGGATCGGTGAATGTTTTCAACCATTTTTGGTGAATTTGGCATTTGTCCACTTTTGGCTCTGTTTTCCCATGCTTGCAATTTCAACAACCTGTTATCTGGGACAGTATTATCTGGAATAGTGTCAAAAGTTTTACTAAAGTCTAGATAAGCTATATATATACATATATATGCCCCCTCCACTTATTTATTACTTTGGTGAACCAGACCAGAGTCAATTAGATTTGTTTGGCATGATCTTCCACCAGTAAATCCATGCTGTTTGGGATACTGTAAGTTGTTGATTTAAGATATTCCACAACTCTTCATTTTAATAGTGTGTCCACTACTGTCCCTACTACTGTAAGTACTGGCTTACTGGTCTCTAGGTACTGGCTTACTCCTTGCTTCCACTTTAACATTAACTATTTTTCAGGCCTTTGTAATTGTACCTGTAGCTATTGACTGGATAAATAATTCTGTTAATGGTGCTACCGGCACATCCGTAAGTTCTTTTAGAATCCTTGGATGTGTCAAATCCGGTCCCATTGATTCATTCAATTTCAATTTTGAGAGTTCTATAAGGACCTTCTCCTCTGTAAATGTACTTGTTTCTACCTCATTTTTCTGAAAATACCTGCAAATGAACAGTGGCCCCTTACCCTATCTTTTGGTAGTAAATAAATTGGTTGCCCATTTCAACCAATCAGATTCTGTCTATAATTTCTCTATTGCATCCTTGAAAATACATGAAATACAGAATCTGATTGGTTGCTATGGGCAACATTTTACCTCTCCTTTTAATGCCATTTTGGTGATGTCCTGCAATAGGTTCTTCTCCGTTCCTCTTCCTTACCTGGTGGTCTGTAGATCATTCCAATACTTCTTACCCAAATGACCTCAGTTTTTCTTCAATACTCTGTATTAAGGTAGTATTTATGCTTTTATTTCACATACATTCCAACCCCTTCTCCAATGCTTCCCATTCTGTCCTTTCTAAAAATATATATATCCTGGTATAGATATGACTCCATAATACCTACAATATCCAGATCATCCCTTGTCATTATTTCAATTTGTTCTGGGATTTTATTTCCTAAGCTTCTAGCACACATCGCTCTTTCAGTTTTGTTTGTGCTTCTCCTGTTCCTAGCTATGTTCATCTCTCTGGCTATGTTTATTTGGTTTAGATCTGAATTACTGTATCTTCTGTTGCTGTGGAATGTGGATGCTCTTCCTATTCCATTTGCCTGCAGAAACCATACCTTTAGGTTGGGGGAGAAGATTCCTTTATTCCTATTTGGTGCACTGCCCATCTGCTAGTTTAAATAGTTCTTGATGAAGCATCCAAACTGCTCACTTAGTATTCGTGTTCCCCTTGAAGATAGGTGCAGGCCATAAGTTCCTATCCTGTCAGATGGTTTGACTATAGCATATTTATCCAAATTTCTCTTCATTACACCACTTTTTTAGCCAAACATTGAAGTTTCTGATGTGATGAGATCTATCTTCTACTCTGTGTACTGGCAATACTGTACTTCTGAAACAGTTATAATGGTTGCCACTTGCTCTAGAGCAGTAGTTCCCAACCCTGGTCCTAAAGTACCCCCAGCAGTGCACGTTTTCCAGGTCTCCACACAGAATCACAAGAGAAATAATTAGCTCCACCTGTGGATCTTTTCAAATGTGCCTGAATAATGAGTGCACCTGCTGGGTGACCTACTTTTGGGGGTACTTGGGACCAGGGTTGGGAACCACTGCTCTAGAGCAATCCCTAAATTCCTATATTAATCTTTCACAGCCATGAATTCAGCATTAGCCATGTCATTTGTCCCTAGGTAGACAATGGCATCCACTTTTCTTGCTACCTTTTCCAATTATTGTCCCTTGGAACTGTGGCTCAGGGTAAGCACCTTACTGTTTCTGTACTTCATTAGCCTTTCCCATATGTACTCCTTTAATAATGGAGAAAACCCAGAGAAGTGCAGTCCTTTTTGGAGATGCAATTTTCCTGTTCCTATGACTTCCTGTTCCTATTGTTAGTTGAAGTTCTCATATCTTACTGTTTTGTATTGCCTACTGTATATTATTTATACCTTCCAGCCTTGCAGGAGCACCATATGAGTCATATGAGTTTTGCATTGTCTGTGTCCCTCTGAATATCTCTGGATCAGCCATGATTGGCCTTAAATTTCAGAGAATTTACTAAGCTGCCAAATTCGTATTTTCCAATGATGAAGTCATTTGTATTTAGCTGCAGAGTTTCCCAGCATCCAAATATGGATGAAGCTGAAGCATCTGACTGATCTGTGTGATGCTTCTCTGTGTAAAAATAATGTAAAATAAATAACGGCATGGAGTCCACCCATGAGTATAACCAGGCATGGGCTTTTCAGCTAGTGCTGGTTGCAGAAATACAAGGGAAAAAAGACATGGGGTCCTCCTGTATTTCTATAACTATCATCATACTTTTAACCTAGTCCTGGTTTACAAAATATGGGGTAAAAGAGCAGTAAGGGTCCCCTGTATTTTGAACACCAGCACTAGGCTCTACAAGCCAGCGGTGTCATGCCACAGCTGGGAGACACTTATTAAATAAGGTAATGACAACTATGATTGGTCAGCCCTGGCTGGGTCCTTGGGGTAGTGAGGACCCCAATAAAGGCTGTGGAACCTTATATAATAAGTGTCCCCCAGCTGTGGCATGACACCACTGGCTGTAGGAGCCCGATGCTGTTATTTCCCCCAAGTATTTCTACAACCAGCACCAGCTCAAAGAGTCCTCGGTTGGTTATACCCATGGGTGGAGGACCACACTCAGTTATTTTCTTTAATTATTATTTTAGTTTATTAATTTATTTAGTTTAGTTTATTACACATAGAAGCCTGACATGGATCCATGCAGGTTTCAGCAAAACACAGATAGAAAATTTGGTAAATTTTCATTTGTATTTTCGGTACTTATGTAATATCTGGGCTCCCGTTTTTCTTATGAGACCGCGTCCGCTCGCCATGCTTCGGGCACGGTGGCTCGCTGCGCTCGCCACACTATATAAAATCAACTCCATGCGTAGTTGGATAGGAGGGGTATGAAAAAATGGGGTGCATTTAACATGGGAGCCCAGATAATACATAAGTACCGTATTTTCTACTGAAATAACAGACAAATTCAGCAGTAGGAATGATGATGGTAAATTTGCAGTCAGATAGAACTTTATGGCCATATATGGCCGAGTTCTATCGATGGTGTACTCATTCGTGTACTCATTCATGCCCCCCAAATTCGTCTGAGCTTGCTGTACATAAATATGGCAAGTCAGCTGAATCAGTGGGTCCTGGATGTAATTAAAATCTAAAGGGTATGAATGGGTGCATTTGTACCCATTCCATTTTAGTAAATTTTCCCCTCTTTGTTCTAAACATGCCACTTAGTAAATCTTAGGTCTCTTCTTTTTCAGTGGTGGAAAAATTGGGTTGGTCCACAATTGTCAAGCATGATTTCTCTATGGGATTGAGGTAGTTTCAATTTTAGTAGAAATTCAAGCTCACTGCTTAGTAAAGCAGCAATTGGTGTAACACGTTTATTACTCAAAGTTATAAAAAGAAACGTGCCCCAGAAAGAATTTCAAACTACAGGTTGAGTATCCCGTATCCGAATATCCCTTATCCGAATTATTCCGAAAACCATACATTCCAGAAAGTGAAAAAAAAAAAAAATTTGTTAAAAACTCACTGGGGACATTTGTAACAGCATTACTGAGGACATGATATGTAACTGGCACTATATATTTACAAGAACATGATTGCTTGGCATTCAAATTCAATATCTGAGATAGTACACAAACTTTTTTCATGTTCTTGAAACCTTGTTTTTTGAACAAATAAAATATATTTGTGTGCATTTCATATGTTTGATGTGTTTATACAACATAAATGCAAGATACTTCAAAATACATCATTGAAATATTAAAATATTTTGAAATACGGAATAATCCATTATCCAAAATTCTCCTGGTCCCGAGCATTTGGGATACGGGATACTCAACCTGTACTAGCAGCAATCAGCTGAAATTTAACTAGGTTGA
This sequence comes from Crinia signifera, assembly GCF_055691185.1. Classification (NCBI taxonomy): domain Eukaryota; kingdom Metazoa; phylum Chordata; class Amphibia; order Anura; family Myobatrachidae; genus Crinia; species Crinia signifera. The sequence goes on along the minus strand of NC_139219.1, from coordinate 266,030,458 downwards.
ATCTAGATCGGTAAACAAAAGTTTTAATCCAACATAATTTAATGTTAATGTTGTAAATTTATGGTTTAACGCATCTGTGAATGTAAATTTGGAACAAAGTTTTATCCTTCCAAAGTTTTATCCTTCCAATTAGTATTTTTACATTTTATAATTATTTTTTTTAAATGGTGAACCAAAATGACAATATAACCATTTACCATATATTGAACGTGTTTTACACCAAATGCACCCATTTACTCCAATGACACCAATGCACTATACAATGGTCCGTATTCAATGCGGCCAGCAAGGGGGTTAAATGGCGCTGATCGCAGAAAACAAGCTGTTTAACCCCCGCGCTGACCGATCTCCATATTTAATGTTCCGGGGGTACTTGTTTCCTAGCACGGCCACAATCGGGATCGGTCGCGGCTCTTATTTAGTGCACTATAAGGGCCGCGATCAACCCCGACGGACGAGATGCTCTTGATTTCAGAGATCGCGGATATTGTGTGCCATGCTTCAATTACCGCGACCGACGCGATAATTGAAGAATTGACCGAAATCGGCGCCATTACAAGCTATCGGTCCCATCGGGAGCACTGAATGTCAGTATTCAATGCCCCCGACGCGATCGACACGATTTCTTCATTGCAAGCACCCATTTAATGTTTTGACATGGCTGCTTACAATTGTACCCCACATTTACAGGTTTACATTTTGCACCCTATTTTTAAACCACAAATTAAACAATAAATCACACGACACATGTCAATAGCTTTAACGGGTTTTATTTTAAAACATTTTTTAACCGAATTTTTTTTTTTTTTCATTTTCCAGCAATAACTAAAATAAATAAAAAAAAAATTAATACATCACACAGCATTGTTTTTTTTTCTTTTTTTCTTGTTTTTTAACTTTTTTGGGGTATCTTTAAGCAATTTTTTTTTTTTTTTTTTAAGAACTTTTTTTAGTTTTCTTTAAAAAAAAAAAAGATAAATACAGGTAGAACATACTGTAGGTTCATCAAATGCAGAAGAAGTTGATCGATCAGTACAAAGAGAATAGATGCCTGGCTATCACAACCAGGCAAATTGAAATGAGGCATGGGAAGATAACGGCACACTAGAAAACACAAACAATCACATGAATCCGGAAGAAAACACAAATATGCAGAACAGTGGTTAGTGAAGGAGCAAAACAAGTACGGTCATCGCAAACTTCAGGAAGACCGGACTGCAACGTTCACCAACCAAAATTGCAGTACATGACCTGAAACAGTTCATTATGGAGAAATCAGAAAGGAACAGAAACAAGAACATTGCTGCCAAATTATAAATTGAAACTCAAATTAGCCGAATTACAAATTAATAATTGAAGTAACGCTCTTCGTCTGGGGTGGGGGTCTGCACACTTCTCAAAGCAGACAAAAGACACCCAGACAAAGACGAGGGATCACTGGCACTGATGGGCATTGTACTGTTGTGGTTAGATTACATTGCGGCCGACGCGACGTAATGTCACCACTTGTCGTCATGTGGACTATGTCAACATGTCGACTATACATGTCAACATGGATTTCATAAAATGTAGTGTATTGATCACAGCAAAGCCCCCAAGCAGTTTGTGCTTTCTGGATTAGCTGTAATCAGCACAGTACATGTTACCAAATACGTGGTGACATGAACATCGCCCCTTACCACGCCTCTCAAGTGGCGTGGAAAGTGGCGGTGTGTGAGTGCAACCCATTCATACATACATCCACAATCATTCTGCAGACACAGTAAAGACATTTTTTTTTAAAGATTTTTTGCGATTTTACTTCAAAATCAAAGAAATCAAGAAAATATGCATTTCATTAAAAAAACAAGTAAATCACAGTAGTAAAAAATGGGATGATTATAAATAGGATGGGGAAATTGTTCGTAAATCAGTCTTTGGGTAACAAAGTTAAGGCATGTAATGCACGGGCAAAGGGGTCGTCACGTGCAAGGCTCTTCCGCCACATAAATTCCTCCAGGTACCCCTGAAGCATGTGTCTGGCAATTCCCCGTTGGCGTTTGTTGCGCCACTTACATGCCCCCCACATGCGCTCAATGTTTTGGGTATGCACCCCTGTGGTTGGATCCACGAAATTATAACAGTGATTTACCCGGGCATGTTCATATCCTGCTGCTTGGAGCTGGGTCGTACTGTAGGCCCTCCAGCAGTCTGTATACACAGTAGACCCAGGCTCAACAAACTGAATAATAGCAGCAAGAAGGGTGGTGGCGTCCCGAGTATCAACTTTCTTGGCGAAACATTGGCCAGTTTTGCGGCAAATGCCACCAAATACCCACTGCTGGGGTAACACCCGGCCCACGTTAGCCTGCCTCTTAACGAAGAGAGTCTCATCTACCTCGACAATCATGCCGGGACCTCCAATCCGGCGCTGCGGCTGCGCCATCAGGTCAAGCAGGCAGGCTTCCCGCATATACTTATTATAAAGCACAGAGTTTTTTTTCGACATGGCCAGGTGCCTCTCACAGTAGTCGATACTGGTCATCTCCTCGACCCAGAAGAAGATGAAGCGCACCACGGTAACAAAGGGCAACCGGCAGCCAGGGAAAAACATTCCCGCTTGGAGACTCCTCTTCAGGCGACAATCCCTGACGTTACAGCGCCACATGGTCTCCTTGAGGTTCAGCCGCATGGGATGGCCATTCCCACACGTAGCCTCCGCTGGCAGATGGTGACGCTGCAGAAATGCCACAGCCTCCGCCTCAGTTGTAGGCAAGGAGAAGAAACTCGCCTCAGCCATATCGGAGGACACCGCTTCCAGCAGACAGCAATCCACACCACCGCAATCCACAGCAATCCACAGCACAGGACTCGGGATAAGCAGGGTAACAGGATCAGCACAGCAATCGACAGCACAGCACAGCACTGGATTCAGGAACAGTAGCAATCCACAGCACAAGGCACAGGATCAGCACAAATAGTGTTTAAAGCACGGAATCAATGGGAGATTTCACCAGCAAAGGATCAGTCAGCCAAAATCAACCAGCAATAAACACACGTCTCACTCCAACCGAGACAATACCCACAAAGAGCTTAGAGACAAGCTGTCAGAAAAGGCTGGATTGGGAAGGGGCCGGCTTATGATAGTAAATATTGACAGTGATGAGATAATATCATGCTGTAACTGTGCAGATTACATAGGGCAGATTTCATGTTTACATAGAAACACACATTAAAACATATGTTTCTAGGAAGAATTTATAAGAGGCAGGACTACATGGGTTAAATGGGCCTATTAGAGATGGGCCTACATAGCGGGAAAAACCTAGGGGGAATGTGCCTAATGAAAATCGGGTTAATCGCAAGCGTCGGTAGCATTAGAAACAACATTCGACGTGACCGACACGATTGAGTAAATTTTGACATCAAAACGTTACCGTCGGGGACATCGGGACCATCGGGAGCAGCTATTTACAGGTACCCGACGCGATGAGCGAGATGCCGATTTAAAAACTGAAGGAAAAAAAAATATCGTCGGTATGAAACGTCTCGGGACCATCGGGACCATCGTTACCATACCATAATGTGCACGACACGACGCGATGCTAACAATGGATACAGATGTCGCAGATGTTAATCTTTGTGGCCATGCTAGGAAACAAGTACCGTTCCGGGGAATCCCCGCTGTCAGAGGATGGTGAGGATTCCCCCAAACAGCGAGGCTTGCAGCGAATGCAGGGTTCCCGCTGCATTTAGCTGTGAGTCTCGCTGTTTCAGTGGCCGCATATGCCAATTCCCCTTCGCTCCGTTTTTGGAGCGAAGGGGAATTGGCGTATGCAGGGGGGTCAGTTGAATACTGACAGGGCGGGCAGCACTGCTCGCTGTCACAGCTCATCCCTGGCATTGAATACAACCCATTGCCTCTTTGAACTCATTATCTAATAATATAAGTAGGGAACACCTGCAGAATTAAAGCAGCCACTCTTTCCAGAGCAAAGCAGGCCAAGAGAAAGTACAGTTCATTATATTATTGATCTGCATAGCATTTTTCTTTTGCAATATGGTGCAACAATATTGACTGCAATAAAAACTTAATTATATCCCTAAACCTTCTAATTTCTTTAAATTTCCTATGATAAAATACCAGTACTACATGTTGGAAGGGCAATATAGAGCCTGTCCGGGCCCAGATATTTATCCAGGGGTGTGGCCTAATTACGGGAAGTATGTCCATGTATCCTTAAAATAAAATAAAAAAAAAAATAATACTTTAAGTGCCTTCCTGTTTTGTTGAGAAGAGCTGATACAGCCCCTGCTTCCAGGTAATGGAGGAGGACCTGGGCCCCTCTATTAGACCTGTGCCCTGGTATATAGTACCCCTCCCTCCACCTTTTAGTACCCCTGCATGGTAGACACTTAACACTGCCTCTTTTTAGCACATATATTTATTTAGAGGGACATTAGTCATCACAATAGCAAATTTTCACCTGTCGCACACTGCGCTCACAACCTAAACTATTATTGGAAAATTAGTGTTCTTTATTCTTTATTTAAATATTTTCAATGCTTCTTGTCGTTCTGTATCTTCCTCTCTCCTCAATGTTCAGGTACATGAAAAGAGAAGAAGTACAATATAGTGTAGTACGTTTTGTACAGGGGGAAAACTACGGGTGGAGTTTTTTGTGTCACCAACAGAATATTCAGTATGGTGTACCGTACTCACACATGTGTGATGTACATTCCTCATATAAAGGTATCATTTATATACGGAAGTGATGCTGTACCCCAATTCATGTTATCCTGAAGTGCTCTCCTCGCATAGAGGTATTTTTATGGGTTTTATGTCTATATTCACCAGCGTCACCACTATGGACATAATACCCGTAAAGATACCTCTATGTGAGGAGAGCACTTCCGTATATAAAAGATACCTTTATATGAGGAATGTGTGAGTACAGTACTCCATATTGAATATTCTGTTGGTGACATTAAAAATCCCACCCGTGGTGTTCCCCTTCTATGAAATGCACTACACTATATAGTATTTCTTCTATTTTAATGTACCTAAACATTGAGGAGAGAGGAAGATACAGAACAACAAAAAGCATTGGATATATTTAAATAGAGAATAAAGGGGTGTGGTATGGGGCTCCGACAGGGGGAATCACGATGGTCAGTATCCCGGCATCGGAATCCTGACTGCCGGTGCTCTGACAGGGGGGAAAGCGCAAAGAAGCACCTTGCGGGCTCGCTGCGCTCGCGACGCTGTTGGCTCGGTGGTTCGCTACGTTCACCACAGGTTCTATTCTCCCTCTATGGGGGTCGTGAAGAATAGCCCATGTGAGTAGGGATCCCCCCTGTCGAAGCAACGGCAGTTGGGATTCCGACGTCGGGATACTGACTGTCGGGATCCCCCCTGTTGGAGCGTCATCCGGCACCCGAATAAAGGACACTCAGTTTTTAATAATAGTTTAGGTTGTGAGCGCAGTGTACGACAGGTGAAAATTTAATATTGTGTACAGTATGTTTTGATATTTAAGGTTGGGTGTCCCTTCTTTTACCTTGTCCACGTTGCTGCTTTTGAGTGTGCAATAAGGTATCCATCTCCTTGGTTTTTTCGTCATTTGAGGAATTGCTTTCTTTGGAATGTGTTTTTCCCTTACTATAGATTGCATGTCACTTTTATTTACTTTGCTTAAGGTAGGAATTTGCAATATTTTCGGTGTTGTACTGTATTTGCAGGTTTAGACTCCTATTTTATATATATATTGAATTCCAACTGTAGATGTGCAAAACTATTTGTGTACTCTAGAAACACGTTGGATTTTGTTGGTTACATAAGTGGTCCACAGTAGAAATTCCTTGTATTGTTGGCTAAGCTTCCTAGGCTGCATATCTCTACATTAAATAAATAAGAAAATATCATACAAAATTTTAGGTACAGGTTGAGTATCCCTTATCGAAAATGTTTGGCACCAGAGGCATTTTGGATAATGGATTAGTCCGTATTTTAGAATATACTTATATTTCAATGAGGTATCTTGAGGTATCTTACATTTACAGTAAGTGGTATAAACACATCAAACACATGAAATACAAACTTACATAAAATACATATTTTATGTGTGCATGAAACCAGGTTTTAAATCGTGAAAAAAGTTTGTGTACTATCTTAGGCACTGATTTTGAATGCCAAGCAATCATTTTCTTGCACATATTTAGTGCTAATTTCATATCATGTCCCCAGTAGTGGCAGTTACAGATGTTCCTAGTAGTGGCAGTTACAGATGTCCCCAGTAGTGCCAGTTACATATCATGACCACAGTAGTGCCAGTTACAGAAGTCACAGTAGTGTCAGTTTCCGATGTCCCCAGTAGTGCCAGTTACATATGCCCCAGTGGTGCCAGTTACATATAATGACCCCAGTAGTGCCAGTTACAGATGTCCCCAGTAGTGCCAATAACATATCATGTGCCCAGTAGTGCCAGTTATAGATGTCCCCAGTAGTGCCAAAAACATATCATGTGCCCAGTAGGGCCAGTTACAGATGTCCCCAGTAGTGCCAGTTACAGATGTCCCCAGTAGTGCCAGTTACAGATGTCCCCAGAAGTGCTTTTAGCAAAAAAAAGTAGTATTTTGGCTTTTTTTTTTTTAGTTTCCTGTGTGTCAGTTTGTATAGAAAAATTCCACATACAAATGTGTGAGATTGAAGTCTCAGTTGTCCTGTATCAAGGCTTTCTCTGCTTCTAGATAATCTCTAAAGCTGGGACATATTGTCTTTTCCTGTGTTACAATTAATTAATTTGGCATTTTGGAACACAAGGCCAGATCTTACATTTGTAATTGGATGTTTCTCAAGTTTTATTACACTCTTCATAACTCAGGAATCAATTCCACTTCTGAGGCATACACAATCCCACATAACAAATGATACCTTGTAAGCTCCTAGTCTGCCATGAGCACATATTGCTCCAGTTGCATTAATTTACTGACTGGCTGACTCCTATTTCCATTAATTAGAGTGAATGTTCTCATTCTGTGTCATGATACTAAAACTACTTTTAAACACTGTTTACTGTTCTTTCTGAGTTTGCTGTAGGGGAGGGTTAAGGTGGATGCTCCATTCCCGGGATTTCGGGAGTGGCTGGCGCATGCGCAGTCTTAATGCCTGCAGCGACAAGCACTTGTCTCAACCTCAGACGCTGCCCGACTGTGCACAGAATGACGGCAGAGGTGCACCAACTGACAGTGGAGGCCAGGCTGTGCAGCACATACCACCCTCCCGCCCATCTGCCGAGACAGACTGCCCTTCATCCAGGCAGCCAGCCAGCCCTTCCTTCCACCAGCCAGCCCTCCTTTCCAGCAGCCAGCCCTCCCTCCAGCCTGCTAGCCAGCCTTTCAGCCTGCTAGCCAGCCCGGTACCTTTAGCCAGTCAGGAAGCTAGGCAGCTCAGCCCATTCAGCCAGCCCTTCAGCTACTGAGAGTTCTTTTGGAAAGGTAAGTGAAAATAAAATCGCCAAAGTTACAGCCATGGTGGGAATTTAACCAATGACCTCAGTGCTGTAAGGCAGTAATGCCAACCATAATACTGTCCCTGTTGATATGATGAGCAATCTAATGGCCTACCTGATCTGGCCTGGAGGGAACATAGAATGAAAGAGAACATTACACACAAGAGATGAACTTGTAACCTATCATGTTGAAAAACTCTTATACAAAATGCAGATGGAGAACAAATCAATTTTCAAGCACAGTTAATACTTAGCCTTGAACATCACTAATCCCACCTCCAGCTCCCACTAATTTATCTTAATTCAATAACGTATCTCATCAAAACTAGACGTATCAATATTAATGCATACTTAACAAGAAACACTTGCTGCTTTGCCTAAGTTCTCCGTCTCTGCCAAAGTCTGGTCCTTCATAAGCCTGTGCACTTTGGCTGAAGTCTAAACACACCTGCACAAAGGCTCATAGTACCACCAAAGAAGTTGTTATACACTTTGCAAATGAGTCCCATGGGATATTAATCTACTCCCTACCTACATAAACAGGTAATTGTTAACTTAATTCTTAAAGCACTCACAGTCCCAATCCTTCATCTTGATACAGTTAATTATTACCAGCTGACAGTCCAGAGCATTTGAAGAGTACAGCATAGGTTATGCACTTTCTCCCTCACAATTCCTCAGAGCCTCACAATTGCATTAAGCGATGTGGGGTATATTTATTAAGCTCAGTGAAGTGATAAACTGTCTGGTTTTTATCACCGGTCAATCAGCTCCTACCTGTCATTTTTCAAACTAAGCCTGTAACTTCACAGTCAGGAGCTGATTGGCCGGTGATAATAACCAGACACTTTATCAATTCACCGAGCGTAATAAATCTGCACCATGATCTCTTACATGTAATAATTGTATGATTAATGTATGCGTACAAAGGAAAATATTTGTTTTTTATCCCTACTAACAATGATTTAATGGAGCATGCAATCATGGGTACACAAAAAATTGGAATTTAGATATGTAAAAATTTTCATTGAATGATGTAGTTAATATTTATATTAGTGTCTACTATACTGAAACAGTACATTAAATGTCCAGCCTGTTAAAAAAGCTGTAAGTTATCATTCTTATGCCAAGTTCCTCTCAGTTAATTATTACCAGTTATTTATATAGTGCACACGTATTCCACAGCGCTTTACAGAGAGTATTTGCAAATGCACATCAATCCCTGCTACGGTTAAGCCAAGTAACCTACTAGTATTTTTGGGTGGATTGTGGGAGAAAACCAGGGTAAACCCATGCAAAAATCTACAAACTCCAGACAGTTAGGGCCATGATGGAAATCAAACCAATGACCTCAGTGCTGAGGCAGTAATGCTAACCATTACACCATTTGTGTTGCACCCCTGATGCTTCCTGTTATTTTGATTCATTATGATCACTAATATATATGAATGAATACTCAACTTTAAAAAATAACAACTGGGCACTGTGCAAAGTGATACTATTTAAAAATAAATAAAGTATAAAAATACACGGCACGAACACCAGCTGCGACTTTACAGCAGTAAGCAGGTTAACGTTTTCAGACTTTTCTGGGATCACAAAGTGCTGTACACTTCCAAGTCAAGCAGATGTTCATTTTCAATGCCAATGAAGTATGTTAAATATCCATCTGACAGGCGTGTTTTCTATTAATTGTTGTTTCATTTTTCAAAACCCAAAAAGCATATGGAAAATTAAACTTTTGATAATAACATACTGTAAGTCTTAATACATGGGTTTCCTGCTAGGGGTGTATTAAGCCTAAGACATTTGGGGTGAAATGTAATAGGATGAGAGATTCAGAAAGTGAGAGATTTGGGAAGAAATCTCCAGGTTTTTTAAAGTGGCAATCATTTACATGGCAAAACAAGTTAGATTTTGCAGTGTAAATGATTGCTGCTTTAAAAAAACTGGAGATTTCTTATCAAATCTCTCACTTTCCGAATCTCATCCTATTACATTTCACCCTCGGTTCGATTCGTCTGAACTTTATGAAAAAATTCACAATTATTCTTTCTTTGTATTTGACGACCGCTGTCATTGTCTACAGACGCTGCCGTCATGCTTTGCGCTCCTTAGCCACCACCTACAGATGCATCATTGATTTTTGACATTGGAGGCCATAAATATCCAATAATGGCCTCCAATTTCAGCGATTTAACGACTCTGTACAAAGCCACTTTCAGTGAAACACATTATGCATGCATTCTAACAAATAGATCAGGTCAGAACACAGGTGCCAAGAGGGGGGTAGTTAGTGGGTATGGGTTATCCTGGTCCCCAGGGGTATGGATCATTAGGTCACCAGCATTATGGTCGACAAGCATAAGGTCGACATGCATTTAGGTCGACGTGAGTTAAGGTCGACATGACTTTAGGTCGACAGGGTCATTATTTCGACATAGGTAACGTCGACATTGAAAAATTCGGCATGTTGTTTTTTTTTAACCGGAATGTCAACACAGTCAACATAAACATTAAAACGTAGCAGCGGGTCCCCTCGCATATAATGTTTATATGCTAATGTTATGCTTTTATGCCCAATGTTGCTTTGGTTAATTAGCTGTACTACATCAGAATTAATTATTTTTATATCAGACAGCAGCACATTTCCTATGTAATGCATGCTTCATACAGAACTAGTCTAGAGCAGGCCTGTCCAACCTGTGGCTCTCCAGATGTTGAGAAACTACCATTCCTAGCATGCCTTGTCAAAGTTTTAGCATTCTCTTATAGCAAAACTGTGGCAAGGCATGCTGGGACTTGTAGGTTCTCAACATCTGGAGAGCCACGGGTTGGACAGGCCTGGTCTAGAGACATGACATTGGGCTCCCATTGGGTTCTGGTAAGCTGCTGAATTCAATCGCATAACGATACAGACCACAAACTGGCTGCTATAACTATGAGTAACTTTGGTGCCTTTAAGTTCACAGAACTGTAACCAAGTCCATCTCAGGCTTTTGCAATATGAGTGAGCTCTGTGGTAAGCGTCAGCATCTGCCTGGACACAAATGTCTAAATAAACTGTTAGAAAATTTTTTCCTCTTTATTCTTTGCTATAGTTGAGGAGCTTCTTCTTTGAAAATGTTGATTAAATGTCTAGGTATAACTGGAGAGTAAATGTGAAGGAGACTTGTTTGCTTTCCCTTTTATTATTTTAGGATTGAGCCAGACGCCGTGGAACAGAGATTTGTTGTACTTAGCAAACCACATTGCACAGTGCCTTTCCTTCAAGCAAGTGTGTTCAAGTTCATGTTTCAATAAATGGATCAACATTTTCTTGTGTACGGTAGTCTTGTGTACTGTGCGGTGTCTGACTCCATGGATTTATAAACAGAGCACATCTAGTGGCGCACAATCATCTCCGACATAGATAACATAACAAACATTATTTGTGATATTGTAAAGTATACTATCTACTATCTTCAATAAAATAATCATTATAGATAGATAGATAGATAGATAGATAGATAGATAATGAATGAGTGGCGCCACTTGCATGTGCTATTCCTTCAGGGTAAAAATAAGCCCTTATTCCTAGTGGGTATCAGCCATTCTCTAAATAAAAAAAGTAATGGTAAAGGTGCATACACACGGGGGTAATTTTGTATAATATCGCGGGAAATATGGTCGCTAAGCGACCATATTGCCCACGATGGGAGTGTGCACCGGCGATATATCGCCGGGTGCGCGCTCCCGTTTTTACCCCTGTAGTGATCGCTGGTCGCAGGAACAAGCTCATGCGAACAGCTGATTTCCACTGCCGGGCTCCCCCCGGCAGTTTCTTTTTCATCAGCGACCATCTCTGGTCGCTGATGAAAAGAAGAAACTGAGCAATATATTGCTCAGCCATATATTGCTCAGCCATACATGACTGAGCAATATATCTCCCCCATGTGTATGGGGCTTGAGTTACTTATATTCAATATATGTGCACAAAGTTTAGAGGGGCGGCGACTATCTTGCTATAATACCTTACTATGAGTATATTGAAATTACAGGGGTGCATAAAAAACAAAAATCTCTAAAAAATAACATTATATATATATATATATATATATATATATATATATATATATATATATATATATAAGTTTCCACACTCTACTTATCCTCCTACTCTACTACCTCTCCTCTTGATCCTATACCTGCACGTCATTAAAACTCTATCTCCCGTGCTTGGTCCCAACCTTAACTAAAATCTATGTATTATGGAATACTGGAGGTTTCCAAGGCGCAAGGGAAGACAGAAAAGCAGCTCAATATAACCTAAAACTTGTTCAACCGAAAACAAGTAAAACAATGATAAATAAAACAGGGATAAGGATATATTCAAGCGCTGTCTGTATGTGTTCTCTTCACTTCTCCCGTCCTCGTGAGTTGATATGCGGAAAAAAGGAAAAGAACACAATGTGTAGGACTATATTTGAACTCTAGAACATACAAGGGAAAATGGAAATAGAACGTACCACACTCACAAGGGGAGTGTGTGTTTCAAATATATAAAGGTATCTTTTTATTCAACGATAGTATAGCCTTCACCAAGTCCACCCTGGTGTCCAATGGAAATAGATTGGGCGTACGTTTTCACTCACAAGATAAAGATGTTAAAATATATATAAAGGTTTCTTTTCAAGGCAAGCGTACCAATAACTCACAATTGGCGGAAATTTTCAAAGCACATCTGGGTTTCTTTTGCTTGAAAAAAATTAATTTTATTGCCAAAAAATTATTAAAATACACTAAGACCAAAAATCCACTGTAAAAAAATCCAAAGGTGGGTGATAGATGTTGATTAAGACTCACACTACATAACACCAAAAAAACTCTCCGGATGAGCTTAGAGATGTCGGTGAGTTAACACCCGGTACCTTCGTTTAAATGAGCATGTGCGAAATATAAAAAAGGGACAAGTTACACATACCCTATCCGAGCATTTTAAAATAAGACATAACTGCTCAGTTAATGCAATAAAAAGGTTCATGGGCATTCAGAATATTAAGGCAAATTGGAAAGACAGAGATATTGAAAGTAATTTAGCCAAAGCTGAGATGAAATGGATTTTTGATTTGGATACTATGGTACCTAATGGATTGAATGCAGATTTTGAGTTAAAGTGGTTTTTAAATTAATTGGTTTTTAATTAACTAGTTTTTTAAATTGATTTTTAACCTATTTTATCTTTGACTCATATCATGAAATACTCCCATTCTGCATGTATCCCAGTATATATAACCCTGTACTGTATAATTTACCATTTCTATTATGCACTTTGTATAGCACCTGTCACTTTTTCCCACTTTACCTGTCCCTTCATGCATTAATTATTATGAAAGATCATTGTAACATCGTTGAATTTTAAGTTATGTATCCTGATAAGCACCTGTCACTTTATAAATGGCTGTGCGTTCCATATAGCAGTGACTTGCGTTCCATTACACGCTCCCTGAATGAGCGCAATACAGGTCTATTTTAAAGCACAGGTCATTTCCAAAATGGCCGTGCGTTCCATAGCATAGCGCTATGCGTTCCAGCTGTAATTTCCGGAACGAGCGCACCTAAATCTCCGGAGCAAGACTGACGGCATGAGGGGGAGTGTTGCCGTGATGACGCGCGACGGAAGGACCACTCCGGGCACGTCGTAGGCTCCAACCCCCCGCCCACCGTCACTCCTCCTGGCCGGCATCTAGGCTACAGCCTAGCGTTGTTTCTCCGCCCCATAGACGCCTCTACATCTAGCGTCATCACTGACACCTATAAATATGATATTAACCCCGGAAATTCGTGCGTTCCAAGTATGTGGAACGCACGCCCGTTTTTCTGTTTTCACTCGTTCTTTTTATATTTTTTAACTACTTGATGTTATCTAGTATGAATAAGCGTTATATTATTTACATGGATATATTGTTTTGATATGTTTTTATCTGACTGAGTTTATTGTGACCCCTCCCCTTCCTGGAGTATCCATTTCCTGTTTGATGGTATAAATACGAATGCAGTGCACTTCAGAGACAAGCCTTGAGAAAGATTCTAAATCGAAACGCGTTGGCTGGCTTTCTGGACTTGCACAATCCCCCTTTTAAACCTTGGACCATCCTATGCTGGACATTTAAACGAAGGTACCGGGTGTTAACTCACCGACATCTCTAAGCTCATCCGGAGAGTTTTTTGGTGTTATGTAGTGTGAGTCTTAATCAACATCTATCACCCACCTTTGGATTTTTTTACAGTGGATTTTTTTACAGTGTATTTTTGGTCTTAGTGTATTTTAATAATTTTTTGGCAATAAAATTAATTTTTTCAAGCAAAAGAAACCCAGATGTGCTTTGAAAATTTCCGCCAATTGTGAGTTATTAGTACGCTTGCCTTGAAAAGAAACCTTTATATATATTTTAACATCTTTATCTTGTGAGTGAAAACGTACGCCCAATCTATTTCCATTGGACACCAGGGTGGACTTGGTGAAGGCTATACTATCGTTGAATAAAAAGATACCTTTATATATTTGAAACACACACTCCCCTTGTGAGTGTGGTACGTTCTATTTCCATTTTCCCTTGTATGTTCTAGAGTTCAAATATAGTCCTACACATTGTGTTCTTTTCCTTTTTTCCGCATATCAACTCACGAGGACGGGAGAAGTGAAGAGAACACATACAGACAGCGCTTGAATATATCCTTATCCCTGTTTTACTTAACTAAAATCTGCTTTCTCTCTTGCTACTGGTACTTTTCCTTTTCTACTCAAACATGCAGTGATTACTCTCATTCTGAAAAAACACAATTCTGACCCAAACTCTCTAACTACCATCCTATCTCTCAGCTCCCATGCCTCTTGTCTACTCTCACCTTACGCACTTTCTTAACTCTCAGACCCCATTAGACCCGCTTCAGTCAGGCTTTTGTTCCCAACACTCCACTGAGACAGCATTGACTAAAGTGGTGAATGATCTGGTAACTGCCAAGTCTAAAGGCCATTACTCACTGCTTATTCTTCTAGATCTTTCTGCTGCGTTTGACACTGTTGATCATACTCTTCTCATACAAACACTGCACAAACACTGCACTCTCTAGGTCTTAATGATACAGCCCTTTCCTGTTTCACATCTTAACTATCTGATCGCTCTTTGTGTTCGCTTCTCTGACTCTACCTCCTCTTCACTACCTCTGTCAGTCAGACAGAGTCTTAGGTCCTCAGCTTTTCTCAATCTATACCTCATCTCTTGGCAAACTCATCAGCTTTTTTGGATTTCAGTATCATTTATTTGCGGATGATACTCAAATCCAGAGTGGTCACCAGTGGTCTCTGAATGCCTCTATGCCATCTCATCTTGGATGTCTTCTCGCCACCTCAAACTCAATATTTCCAAAACTGAGGGGCAGATTTGTTAAGCTTGGAGAAGAGATAAACTGGAGATAAAGCGGAGAAAAGGTAAAAGGAGATAAAGCACCAGCCAATCAACTCCCAACTGTCTTCTTCAAACACAGCTGATTGTCTGTGCTTTATCTCCTTTTACCTTTTCTCCGCTTTATCTCCAGTTTATCTCTTCTCCAAGCTTAAAAAATCTGCCCCAGAATTACTTATATTCCCACCAGCTAAGAACAGTTACCATCCTGAGATCTCCATCACTGTTGACAAGTCAACAATCTACCCTACCCCACAAGCTCGTTGCCTAGGAGTCATCCTCGACTCTGAACTGTCCTTTGTTCCCCACATTCAATCTGTCTCCAAATCATGTTCCATGCATCTAAAAAACATATCCAAAATATGACCCTATTTCACACAAGACACTACTAAATCTCTTAAACATGTACTCATTATGTCCCGCATTGATTATTGCAATAGTCTCCTAACTGGTCTTCCCGAGAACAGACTCTCGCAACTGCAATCCATTTTAAATGATGCTGCTAGGCTGATCTTCATAGCAAGATGCTCTTTGTCTGCTGATTCGCTCTGCCAGTCCCTCCATTGGTTACCTTTGTTTTACCGTGTTTAATATAAAATCTTTCTACTAGCATATAAAGCTATTAACCATACTGCACCAGCTCTCTTTACTTATACAAAATATTCCCATCTTGACCACTCTGCTCTGCACAAGATCTGCGTCTCTCTCTCTTCTGCACGGATCACTAGCTCCCTTTCACTATTACAGGACTTTCATCGGGCTGCTCCCACCCTATGGAATGCCCTTCCATGCACAATAAGACTCTCCACTAGCCTCCAAACTTTCAAGCGTTCCCTGAAAACTCACCTCTTCAGGCAAGCCTGTCATATTTAAGTAACACACTCATAACCCTATGATGTATTATATGGCTTCCCTACTGGACCTACAAGCTATGCTATTACTGGTGCCTGTCCTTGTGTTCCCTCCTATGTCCCTATAGATTGTAAGCTTGCAGCAGGGCCCTCTAACCCCCAAGTCTGTCTGTTGTTACCCAGTTTGAGTTATCTCTGTTTACAATTGAAAAGCTCAGTGGAATATATGGGCAATCTCCCTAGAAGAAGAAGGCAGAAGCCGAAACGCGTTGGAGGGTACACACTACTACCATATTTATACCTGCTAGCAACCAAGCTAGTAACATCTGGAAGGATCCCACGTCGAAGCGGCCGGTGGGTGCACACACCGCCACGCAGCGGAGACCTGAGCGAGACTGAAGGAAACCAAGTGTACCGGCAGTGGTGAGTATCTAGAGGAGGGCGAGCCAGGCTGGTCATACAGAGTCTTGTACAGGAGACCGAGCGGTCACCGTGAAGGATCTCCATCCAGAAACAGTGAGCCGCTCCATCTCCAGACAGGGAGTAGCGTCTGCCTCACTACAGCCCGGTCAGCCGTGTAACGCACGGACCTGCCGGTGCGACGTAGCAGACGGGCGCAGCACCCAAGTCCAGGACCCTGTGATCCCAAGCCACCTCCCAACGAGAAAAACCGCGACTGAACACGAACACCAACCTACAGGTACCAACACTAACCGGTAATTAACTGACAGGAGGAGTACAATTAGCGGGACGCCGCTCGACATTGTTCTAAAGCACAGACTAAGTTTGAACTCATTTTTTTCTCACCAAGGAACCCTAAATTTACTGCAATTATCGCACAATATTGCGACAACTGTGCACACACCGTCCAATCTATTGGACAGATAACTGACGACACGCTTGTGTTGATTTTTTCTGCATTTTTTTCATTTTTTTCAGTTTTTTTTCATTTTTTTCTTTGTTCAGTATCGTTATGTTTTGTTCTTTATTTACATTTTTTGTAATGTACCATATACTTGCCTTGTAAATTAGCGCACATGGTCCAGGTACATAGTGCATGTGTCGCATGTTTATTCACCACGAGCAATTGTAAAAACCTTGAAGGAATATAATATTCCTGTCCTTAGCGTCAGGCGTTTGTATTGAAAAGGTTTATTGCCGTATACCCAGTACTACTACTTACAAATAAAGAACAACAATTTATTTTAAAACAGCCTGTAGAATTTTCATTAACGGAGCGCAGCACCACAAAACTATTCTGAATATATGGGCAACAATTGTAAGTTGGCGCCCTTTAAGGTGACCTTACAGATTAGGTAAAACAAGCCTTCAAGTAATCCTTAAACTTTCTAAAAGTAAATAAAGTAAAGTCCATGAATTTTCAAGCGTTTATTAAAAGTCTCTTTTTTTCCACTCAGTGTGTGCACACAAATGCACAATGAAAAATGTAAAAAATTTATTTCATATAGTGGAATAAAACATACTAAATCATACACATGATCATAGCTTAATAAATTCCATGTGTGACACACAATTACCAACAGATTTTTCTGTTATGTACAGCAAAATTCTTTTTTCTTTATCAAAAAACCCTTTTTCTCCTTATATGTATATAGACCAAGAAAGAATGCAGCACTTCAGCCTTTCGATATGTAAACTTTTAAGTGAAACAGCACAAGATATAGCAACGTTTCAACACATCAGTGTCGTCATCAGGCTCATTTGTATCCATGGAAAGAGGGGACCCTCAGCATTCAGCCTATGTCCCTTAGACTCCGGGGGGGGGGGGGTTCTGGGTACTCAGAACCCCCCCTGCATGCGCTACTGAGCCTGGTGCCTTCAGTAAAGATACAGCTGCTGCTGTATCAATTGTGTATACCAAAAAGGTATTTTTCTATGAGAGACAAAGACAAGGGAGCCTATATAGGAGCTGATCCTCTAAATGAGGCTGCTGTTCAATTTAGGGGTAGTCAGACCCTAATAATATTGCACCAAGAAAAAGAAAAAGATAAAGATCAGCGCCTCTTCACTACAATGAAATACACACAACCACTGATTAAAAGAAAAACTTTTATTAAAATAAATAACACATAAATACAATTATACAGCAAATTTGATTTAAAAATGATTGATCTGCTCACTCCTGGAAGAATTAATGGTGTATATCACTGGCTCAGTAATTAAACAAGGGGTGCATGCACATTACCAACGGACTAGATGGTGGGTCACTGTCCATGAATGGGGAAGGTGGAAAGAGTATCACAGGTCTTCAGATATATATATATGTACATACGTGAATATACATCTGGGGACCACGGTACTCAGGACTTCAAGCAAAAAAGAACTCAACATGTAGCCATGCTAGATAGGTTGACGTTTCAGCCTTTTAATAGGCTTTTTTATGTAAGCTGTTTTGAAAAAAGCCTATTAAAAGGCTGAAACGTCAACCTATCTAGCATGGCTACGTGTTGAGGTTTTTTTAGCTTGAAGTCCTTAGTGCCGCGGTCCCCAGACGTATACACACACACACACACATATATATATATATATATATATAAACAGCAGGGTTCCACCTTCCCGGAGGTCACTGGAACAAACAAGTCACTGCAGCTTTGTAAATAATCAAGTGCTTTATTGACCTCGACGGGCCGTTTCGGGGTAACACCCCGTTTTCAAGAGGATACAACACAATATGGACACAACATTTAAATAGGGCTCCTTGGCGCCAGAATCCACTACTCACCGCCCCGACTCCTCACCGGACTGCCCCGTGCAATCAGGCGCATGGACACCGCGTCAGCATCTCACACCCGCTGACGCCGTTACCATGGTAACCTGACCACGCGTTGAGCTGCCGGGAGACAGTGCCCTCCGACTTCCTCTAACTCAGCCAATCCAGACCGGCACCCAGGGACAGCGTCAGCGGCTCTCACCCGCCTACACGCGTTCCCATAGCAACCGGGCTGTCAGACCAAAAGAGTCAGCCGTGGCGATCAGAGTGGTGTTCTTTGCCATGGTTACCTGTACAAAACTAAAAAACAATACACACAATACAAAAATGGGATACACAACAATAAAATGAACTTTGAGAACGGGCATATTTTTATAATAAGCCACATCATAATACAACAGCGTAGTTCACTGTGCTGCTGACTAGAACATTCTATTCTACTGGCAATTATCGAAACATACTAGAGGCATGTACACTGAACTACCAACCAGCCTAATATTGTATGATATACAACTACATAAAAGAACTCCACACGATCCTCTCATTCAAACCATGTGGAGATACTGTCGGAGATGTCACAATCTGATATTGGACTTGAGAGAATAGCTATGCCGGCCAATGTTTCCCTACCAATGGGAGAGTCTCTGAGCCTTTCGGCTGAAAATGCTGCTGGGATATTGTTTTCGGAGCCGATAGGGGATACATGCTTGAATGCTGATGATATATACCACAAATTGTTAAAACTACGCAAGAGGGAGGTCGACTTCCTTTTGCATGGACAATCGCTATCGGATTATTTCCGAGAAAAACTCATTCCACGGGGAATCCGTGTTCGGAATGTGCCGACCATCGGCCGTACCTGCCCGGACTTTTGCCGCCGTTGGGTCGCCGTACTGAATAAGTGCGGGTTAGACCTAATGTTGCTGGTAATAGAGCAGGCTGGCAAAGAACTGAAGGTGACCCGTGAGAAAATTGAGATCCTAAAAGCAGAGCATGTGTCCTTACTGAATGAACCTGATCATGCCGCATTATGGGACAAACTACAACAGCAATGTGAGTCCTATAAGAAAGAACTGATGAAGTTTAAAAAATCTAAACTGCACATTGTACAACAGGACTACCATGATAATGTGGTGTATCGCTGGATCTCTGGACAAAACTCCAACAAACGACAATTCCATAATCAGCGCAATCCTTCTTGGCGTGCCAGAAGGGAAAGACGTGAACAACAGAGATTACCCTCCCAGAGCGATAGTGATTTTGCTTGCCCAAAATCTGACGACCCATCAGCAGCTCGACCCCCTTTAGGGGCCAATTCAAGGAGAAGTGGCCCTTTAGCAACAAAAGGACCCGCCGAAGCGGCCAAAACGAGAGGCTCTATAAGAGCAACAAAAACAATGAAGAACTGATATTTAATCTCTCCTCGAGAGTAATTAACGAAACAGAGAGACGTGTCTTGAGTAAAGGACTCTCATTTATTCCAACTACATTGCACAATAACTTTGAATGGCAGTGCAGTCTCCAGAAAATGGGGAGAAATATGAGACTGAGGGAACACTTCCAGGACTCTGTTTCTGTACAGGAACCGGGTGTCATGGACTCATTTGTACGTCGACAGCACTTATCTAAATTTGACCCTGTGAGTGTGAATTCTTCCATTAAAACGTATTGCAGATTACTTGATGATTCTATGTCTAGATTTAATGCTGCCAGCAATACAATTCACCGTAATTTGTCTAGGTTAGAACAAGAAGCGTTGCATTGCTTAAGTTGTGATAAAAGTATAACTATCCGCCCTGCCGACAAGGGGGACGGGATAGTTATACAGGATTTAGATAAGTAATGTTCAGAAATTTACAGACAATTAGCAGATGAATCAGTATATTGTAAATTGAGAGTTGACCCTACTAATAGATATCAGCAGGAGTTGTTTAGAATTGTGGACCAGGCCCTTTTGGATGGGTTGATTAATCAGAAATGTGCAACAGCGTTAAAACCTATGGTACCGGTTATCCCGGTACTATATACATTACCAAAAGTGCATAAAGACAAGGATAACCCCCCTGGCAGACCTATCATCTCTGCCAGGGGGAGTTTATTACAACCTGTGTCCCAATTGTTGGATATGCTGATACAACCTCATATCTCTGTACAACCCACTTTCTTAAAAGACACCACTGTCTTCTTAAATTTTATTTCCCAATGTGATGATATCCAGGAGCACACAATCATGTGTACCATGGACGTATCGAGCCTTTATACCTCGATTCCTCATCAACAGGGCTTAATGGCGATGAGGAATTTTTTATGTAGCCTTGATGGGTTCGAATTCAACATTGACCTATATATGACTTTACTTGAGTTGGTTTTGTCCAGAAATTACTTTCTTTTCAATGGCACTATGTATCTGCAGACGTCCGGGTGTGCGATGGGGGCAGCGATCGCTCCAGCCTACGCTAATGTATTTATGTTTGAATTTGAGCAGAAATATTTTTTTCAACATTGTTTTGGCCAGCACATTCGGACGTTCTGCAGATACATAGATGACCTGTTCATGTTCTGGAACGGAGGGG